>NC_042959.1:53595207-54251874 GCF_901001165.1 Salmo trutta | reverse complement strand
AGATGTCGGCCAGATGTTCATTTGCATGTAAAACGCTGCCACGTTGCGTATTGCCAAACGTTTACATAATGAACTGTTTGAGAAAGTGACAATTATTCATTTTCAACCTAAACTTTTCGGTCGCTACTGCTCTATCCTCTTACTGTTAAGTCTCATCCCTGGAATCATTTCCATACAATGACCTGCTGTTTCCGTGCCACAAGTGTGGATTAGACCACAAATCTGGTATTCAAAATGGAATGCAAATACGCCAAACCTCAAGCTGTTGCCTGTGGCTTTTTAAATAGGGTAGTTTGCAGTGCTCTCTCAGCCAATGCTTTACCCTCAAGAGCAGAGTGGTTGTCTTTCTTTGTTGTTGCATTAATACTATACAGTTCAAGACCCCGGCCTTCTCTATAGCACATAGCCCTGGCTTCTTAAGGTGGGCGTAAGGACTTTACTAAAATCTGAATACCAAATATTGTGAAGCACAAATCTCCTGCTTAAATGTTCAGGTCCTCTTTTACGGAGCAAACAAATCAATGCACAACATAAGAGAAGGTTATCTTCCTCTTAGCTTAAGGCACGGAGAATAAAGGTATATTGTTGCTGCCAATACACCTCCATGGCTTAAAAAACTGCCTCAGTCTGCTGCTCTTTTCACCTAGCTAAGAGGTCACAAAGTAGAAAGTAGTCTCGCTGCCACAAACTTCCACACATTCCAAAGATCATGTGAGTCACACAACCTTGTAGGATACGAATGTACAATTATTCCTTCCTTCCCACTATATGGTATACCTCCAACACAGTTCAGTGAACTGTGCATCCCCCTAAGGCCTTTGCAAAACCCCTCAGACCGCTACCCTCCTCAGACCCCTACCCTCCTCAGCCTTAATCTTGTGGTTAACAATAGATGGTGGTCAGGCCAGCTAGTTACTGTTTCCTCTCCCTTTACGGAGCCTCCTAGGCCAGGCTACAAGGCCACTGGACCTGGATACCTCAAAGAGGGAATCTGTCTTTGCTGTCGTCAGCGGCAACTTCCCTTTTCTATACTGCGGCACTGTGCTCCATGGTGGTAAAACAGCGCTTTGATGGTAACTTTCTGCACTTGATATCCTTTCAAAGTATTTATTTAGTTCACCTTTAACTAGGCAAGTCAGTTAAGAACAAATTCTTATTTACAATGACAGCCTACACCAGCCAAACCTGGACAATGCTGGGACAATTGTGCGCCGTCCTATGGGACTACCAATCACGGCTGGTTGTGATACAGCCTGGATTCGAACCAGGGTGGCTGTAGTGACGCCTCAAGCACTGAGATGCAGTGCCTTAGACCGCTGCGCCTCTCGGGAGCCCTAAGTAAATGAAATAATATTTTTCCAAAACTGACAAAGGTCAGTGAGGAAGTATTGTACACTTTCTTCTTAGCTTGTCTGTATAAAGCCTGTATTGCCATTGTTCAAAACAATACAGTATGCACGTATTTTCATGGAAGAGAACTCCATAAGTAAGGAGACAATAGATATCAGGCTTTGAATAATGCATACAATCCATCTATTTAATGCAAAATGAGACAGGTTTTAGGCCCAAATCTAGATAAGCATCAGAATTGCAGAGCAATACCCCGAAGCTCACTGGTTATATAAAGCGATTCACATGCGTCAAATATGCACCAGATGACTTCTATGGTATATCTGGGCTGAAAATATCTTCAGGACAAATAGTGACAATATAATGAAAGCTTGAAGGAAGACTTTGAACTGAAAGTCTATAAAAAAACAAGAATTTAAAGAAAAAGGAGGATACCCATGCATTCACTGAAGTCTGGTTCTTAGTATAAGAGATTCATCTTAGGGTAGAGAGAGAAATGTAGGGTTAATGCCTGTTCATTTAGCCTACATTGGATATCAATTTGGGGAGTGTTTCTGCGAACAGCCTCATCGGAGTGTATTGATTTATGAGTTAAGTTGAAACTGCACCATGGGAAAAAGGGCCTCGTTCTGTTTATATGGGAATCCATACTACAACTCTGAATGGTGAGAAACGTGAGAGAGAGGGGGAGAGAAAGAGAGAGAGAGAGGGGGAGAGAAAGGGAGAGAGAGCGATGTTGGAACATTTCACAAGGTTACCGCCTAAACTCTCTGTGATTTGATTTAGAATCACTTTTAACATACAACAGGTGGAAAACAAGACAAAGGAAAAAGAAGGAGATTGAAATAAAGGATTTATTCACAATACCGTATTGCTATTGCATTATATATCAATCACAGTGTATTACTCCTGGGTTATTCAAATATCTGCACCATTGATATATCAAACCATCTTAGTTCATCATTTCACTTGTCAGTTTCCGTGTGAGAGTCGAGGGGAAATAACATTAAATGTATCTAAAATATCAATATATTATAGAAATGTCACCATAAAGATTCATTTTCGATAAATTATTCCATTCAGGGTCAGATTAAAGCAAGAAATAATATGAGAGAAATCTCATCTAATGACTTTCCCAGCTGGGGATGAAATATTAAACAGGGGCCTCTGGGACACACTAGCTATGTGATTCTCAATAATACAAAAAAAATAACATTTTAAGTGAAGTTAATTGCTTTAAGAAAGCGGGAGAGAGGGAAATAATTGGATTGCAAGATGGTGCATAGGTTTGCATTATGTGTATTGGACTGTATTCCTGATGCATTGGAATGAATGCAAGTGTTGCATTAGCTATTATGAACGGGCCTAAACATAGACACACTCAAAAGACAATGGCTAATATAGACACCTACGAACTTTAAAACAGAGTGGACTGCCTATTTCTGTCACACGTTAAGCATAGTATATTTTATAAATGCTACATAAACCATTCGTAAACCCTTCATCGATTCTTAATTTGACCCTCAATTGAAATGAAAGAGAATTAACTTTCTGTTATGTAGGCCTACCATTTATGAGTACTGGAGTTTACTTCCAGGCTGTCCAGATTCTGAAGAATCCAGTCTAGACTATCCTTTAACCGCTCCAGCCATTCATCTAAGAGACAGTCTTCTGACCCAAACTCATTCAATTTTTTTATCGTCTATTGTCACCAGGCTTGTTCAATGTACCTCACTCTCTAGAGAATGAGACAGAAAGAGAGAGAGAAAATATGAGAAGCCTGCTGTTATACGGATACATTTTCTCTATGGTCAGAATGCAATAGGTTCATTTATAGTGCTTTCTTTAAATGTAATCTAGCCTGGTGGTGGATAAATGTAGCCTGCCTTGGCTTCAGATGATTCTGATAGCAGACTGATAACAGGTAATGCCCTAGACGTTCTGCTGAGCATCCTGAACAGTGTTCCCTCCCAACTCTGTCCTTTCTGCTGTCCGTGTGTGGCGATGACAATGCAGCCAGGGAGATTTGTCCACCTCCTTTCTGGCAATTTCCTCCCAGGCTGATGAGATGCTTAAGCAATGTTAACAGAATACAGAGCGATGGGTGGAGAAGAGTGGGAATTACAAAATGCTGAGCAGCAATCTCCTTTACAGCATTCCGTAGGCGGCCTCTTGGACCCTAAACACATTGACTCTCTTCCCTGAGGGTGGAATAGGGGTAGATATGAATGTAAATGGACTGGAAAAAGAGACTGCTGAGTCAACACACAGATGGTTGTGTCAAGCTGGCACTGGCAGGGTGGCACGTGGCTGCCTTGGCACGCCGCAGCATCTGGCATGGGTGGCATGGAGGAAAGCACACCCCGCCAGAGTTGGTTTATCTCACCACCCAGCATTCAGGAAGACAATAGCTGTGGAAATGCAGTTTCCGCCTCTCCGCCCCCCCTGCTGGGGTGTTGGTTTGGGCCGTGCATTGGGAGGGAGGGTCAGGGTTTTATGGTAATCTCATTCTGTGGGTGACAGAATTACTCTGGGCTGGGTGGTCGCTGGGAAGAGAAGAGAGCGCCTTTCACTAAACAAATGAGAGGTTTTACTGACTAAATGAGAGGCCGTTTCCTGTGGCAGCACAGATCTCGCTAAACTAAAGCACACTTGAATGAATCGATTGAGTTCCCACCTTCTCTGGCTAACAATCCCTTCCCAAATATAGATGGCAGACTGCAATCTCCGTGTGATTATGTAATTGGTCTTAAGCTTAGTGTTCGTCTCAGGAATAATAATGGTGATTATGTAACAGACAAATAACATGGCTGCCTAGAGGATGATGGAGGAGAGAAGCCTGGATGCAGCCTGAAGCCCAGAACCAAGGATAATAGCAAACTCAAGAATAGGTTTAAGATTACATGATGGAAATGACGGAAAATAAACAATGTTAAGTGATATTCAACTCACTGAGCTTTTCTATCGCTCTCTTTCCTTTTGAGTAGTTGTCGGTATCGGCAAGATTATAAACCATAAAGTGAATTACATTTACATTTTAGTCATTTAGCAGACACTCTTATCCAGAGTGACTTACAGTAGTGAATGCAAACATATCATACTTTTTTTTTTTTTTTTTCTTCAGTGCTGGCCCCCCGTGGGAATCGAACCCACAACCCTGGTGTTGCAAACACCATGCTCTACCAACTGAGCTACAGGGAAGGCTATGAATGACTGTTTATTGTCTTTTAAGCAAAAAAGGCTGAATTTAGAAATAGACAACCAAAACCAAAGAGATAACCACTGTTCCCAGACAACTGACAGCTATCCTTAACTGGGCCACGCTAAATCTTTATAACAACCACAGATTTTATAGCACAGCGTATCTACCAGAATAGAAAAGCAACAGAGAATAGGATGGTATCAGTGTGAGTCACAGCTCTTAGATTCTCCTGTAAATGTCCTGAAGCCAGTGTATGTTGCTGTTCCACACACAGAGCCCCCCTCGTCCTCCCCTGGGTCTGTGTTGTTCCTCCAGCAATACAGCTCATTACTGGGGCTCACTGTCTGCACACCACTGTGTACCACTCACAATGTATCCCACCTACCAACAATTACCAAATAGTGTGTGTATTAAACTAATCTGCAATATTAAATGTTGACTTTTGTCGTGACGTTTTCGTGTGTAATATAACTACCCTGAAGTACTTCTTTTTTTTATTTTTTAACTGTGAACAATTGAATGAAAAGAGGATTTGGTGGCTTCATTACAAGAGTGCTTTAGTATTGAGCCCATAAAGATTCAAGCAGGCCAAACAGAAGGGATAGGATTAGTGCTGGACCAATCAATCATATAGGCGGCCATTTTGGCAGACCCCTCATTGGTCCGTTCTACATAAGGGGCCAACAGTCTGGTTTCCATTTCCCCATATTGTGTGGAGATCCTGCAAAGTCTCAAAATTTGGCACAGATTTTCCAAAAAAGCAGCCAAAGCTCAACCACATTGAGACATGTCTAGGGATCCACAATTAAAACATACACACAAGCAAGCAGTGGCACACACACAGCCAGACAAAGTCATCTAAAAAGAGGTGGTACAGAATACATTTTTGTTCCTCTGATTCAAACTATTACTTATATTGCGACACAGACAAAGGCTAGTGCATGCAGGAACAATAGATATTTACAGCCATGAAATAAACCCTCTGAGTCTCCTGCAAGCTCATAGAAAACATAACAGAACATTTTATAAATACTTCTAAGGTGATGAATTAATTGTATTCAAAATGGCTGCCAGAGCCAAGACAGTATAAGAATTTTGAAGCTCTGTCAAGTGCAAGGCTGAGGCTCCAATCGAGAGTAAGGACTTTGAGTGGGATTAGAGGGATATTGGGCTGTTCCAGACCCATCAGAAGGACAGAATGGTGCAGTAGTCTCCAGCAGAGGGGCATCATTAACTCACCACAGACAGAAGTGCTGCTGGGCTGAGGCTGACAGCTGAGAGGGAGCAGAAGAGTTGCAGTGGATTAACTGGGGCCAAAGTTCAATACTACTGTCGATCATTGAGAAAAAAAACTTTTCTATATCTATAAGAAATCTATACTATCTATATTAGATCAAATGTGAAAATGGTAATGACATAACAACTTCCTTTGGTTTCTTTGGATTCAATGAAACATGGTGAACAATGAATTCTGGGATTTTGTTTTACAAGGGGCGGAATGTTGAACATGAGTAGGAGCAAAAAGGTGGTGTCATACAATTGAGTCACTATAAACTGAAAACACAAATCACATGTCACACTTTATCTTAAAGACATGCTAATGGTGTTGTTGTGTGAATGATTTATGACAGACCCACACAGACACAACACACATGCTGCAGGCAAAGCGATAGGCATGCAGCAGACACATTCTCTTTTACACACACTCAATGGTGATAAAGCGGATTCAGCAGTAGTGGGCTTTTACCTCACATACTCAATCGAACACACACACACACAGCGACACCATTCCTTTGCATGCCTTCACACAGTGATAAGCCTCTCAAGTGAGAAAGACTGAGCTGATCAAACACCTCACAAACGCACAAAACACACACACACACCCTGCCTGTGTCTTCGCCCAGACCTCCTCTCAGATTACTGCTTTCTGATGCAATTATCTCCCATACAGAGGGGATTATGTGTTCACTTTTGTTTCCCAGTGATCTGTGTCTGCCATCATTCTAATGTGTCCTCTCTGTGCACCCTATTCTCTGGAGAATCCTAACAAAGACTAGCTGACCCTGTCTCTATTTAGCTGCTTCCACTCTCTGACACTAACCCACAGGCGTTACCCGACAGGGAATGGATTGGAACATGGGGAAATTATTCCCATCGGATGTAAAGGAATACAAATTGGAGATTATGGTTCACTGCTGTGGAAAGTGGTGTGAGTGAGGAAGGGGTATTATCAGCTTTGCACAGTTTGGACTGTTTTTCCAGTCTTCGTATTATGGATAAATCATTAAAAGTTCTACATGTAATAGCACAATAACTGCCCAGTTCAGCATTTGCTGAAGTAAGACTGGCAAAAAGATTACTACTTGCGCAAGAAATTATAGTCTTTTGAAAATGATTCCACAACAAGTCGCCTATCTTCAAGTCTTTTTATGAAATAATATTGATAGAGTATTTTATTTGTGCCAGACTGGGTTTAAATGCCTTCCATTACATGTTTCTATATTTTTGTAACTGTATATACAGTACCAGTCCAAAGTTTGGACACAGCTACTCATTCCAGGGTTTTTCTTTATTTGTACTTGTATCTACATTGTAGAGTAATAGTGAAGACATCAACACTATGAAATAACACATATGGAATCATGTAGTAACCAAAAAAGTGTTAAACAAATCAAAATATATGATATATTTTAGATTTTTCAAAGTAGCCACCCTTTTCCTTGATGACAGCTTTGCACAGTCTTGGCATTCTTTCAACCAGCTTCACCTGGAATGCTGAGAACTTGTTGGCTGCGTTTCCTTCACTCTGCAGTCCACAACTCATCCCAAACCATCTCAATTTGGTTGAGGTCGGGTGATTGTGGAGGCCAGGTCATCTGATGCAGCACTATATCTCCTTCTTGGTCAAATAGCCCTTACACAGCCTGGAGGTGTGTTGGGTCATTGTCCTGTTGAAAAACAAATGATAGTCCCACTAAGAGCAAACCAGATGGGATGGCGTATCACTGCAGAATGCTGTGGTAGCCATGCTGGTTAAGTGTGCCTTGAATTCTAAATAAATCACTGACAGTGTCACCAGTAAAGCACCCCCCACACCATCACACCTCCTCCTCCATGCTTCACGGTGGGAACCACACATGCGGAGATCATCCATTCACCTACTCCGCGTATCACAAAGACAAGACGGTTGGAACCAAAATCTCAAATTTGGACTCATCAGACCAAAGGACAGATTTCCACCAGTGTAATGTCCATTGCTTGTGTTTCTTGACCCCAGCAAATCTCTTCTTATTATTGGTGTACTTTAGTAGTGGTTTCTATGCAGCAATTCAACCATGAAGGCCTGATTCACGCAGTCTCCTCTGAACAGTTGATGTTGAGATGTGTCTGTTACTTAAACTCTGTGAAGCATTTATTTGGGCAAACTGAACTTATCCTCTGCAGCAGAGGTAACTCTGGGTCTTCCTTTTCTGTGGCGGTCCTCATGAGAGCCAGTTTCATCACAGCACTTGATGGTTTTTGCGACTGCACTTGAAGTAACTTTCAAAGTTCTTGAAATTTTCCAAATTGACTGACCTTCATGTCTTAAAGTAATGATGAACTGTCATTCCTCTTTGGGGTGGCAGGGTAGCCTAGTGGTTAGAGCATTGGGCTAGTAACTGAAAGGTTGCAAGTTTGAATCCCGGAGCTGACAAGGTACAAATCTGTCGTTCTGCCCCTGAACAAGGCAGTTAACCCACTGTTCCTAGGCCATCATTGAAAATAAGAATTTGTTCTTAACTGACTTGCCTAGTTAAATAAAGGTAAAATATTTGAGCTGTTTTTGCCATAATATGGACTTGGTCTTTTACCAAATAGGGCTATCTTCTGTATACATAAACAACACAATTGATTGGCTCAAATGCATTAAGATGGAAATAAATTCCACAAATTAACTTTTAACAAGGCATACCTGTTAATTGAAATGCATTCCAGGTGACTACCTCATGAAGCTGGTTGAGAGAATGCCAAGAGTGTGCAAAGCTGTCAAGGCAAAGGGTGGCTACTTTGCAGAATCTCAATTATAAAATATATTTTCATTTGTTGAACTTTTTTGCTTACTACATGACTCCATGTGTTATTTCACCGAATCTCAAACACTTTTCATGGTTACTATATGATTCCATATGTGTTATTTCATAGTGTTGATGTCTTCACTATTATTCTACAATGTAGATTATAATAAAAAATTAATAAAAACCCTGGAATGAGCAGGTATGTCAAAACTTTTGACTGGTACTGTATACTATATATAAATGAAAATAAAATGTAATTTATTAATTCAGTCATTCAGATAGGGCGATGGGGAAATCGTAATGCTAACAATGCTGTGTGTGTGTGTGTGTGTGTGTGAGAACAGAATGAACAGGGAGGAGGAATCAGTATACAAAACCATGGTAGAGCTGTCACAAGCCAAGCCGAAATTGGATTAGTGTCACCCTTGATAAGGAGAAGGGCAAAAAAAGGAAGAGGGAAAAATTGGAAGAAGGAAACGGCTACTTTTTTTCCCCCCTTGCAATAATTTAATTTCAAATTCAGGGCACTGAACGCATAAACACACTGTTATAGAGCC
This sequence comes from Salmo trutta, assembly GCF_901001165.1. Lineage (NCBI taxonomy): Eukaryota > Metazoa > Chordata > Actinopteri > Salmoniformes > Salmonidae > Salmo > Salmo trutta. The sequence continues at coordinate 54,242,710 of NC_042959.1, read as the reverse complement.
GGGTAAAGTTAATGGAATATTTATATGCAGACTCCAGAATATTTCTTTCTTTTTCTTAGCAGTCAGTTTTTTTCCTTCATTTTACAACTGCCTTTGTTAGGCTTTGACACCAATTCTGCACCTCCAAGAGGACTGTGGTTCCATTGGCGGCTGTTGAAAAGGCCTTGTAGAGAGCGAGAGAATGGGAGCTGTGATTTGTCAGGGACTATTAGCTTCTCACCACACCGACTCACATAGAAATCAATGCAAAGGAATAACGGACCACCCCACACCATGCTTTCTAAACTGCCCTGGAAGATTCAATAAACTAATGCAGAGAGGGAGGGAAGATAAGAGTATTAGTGCGACCCATAACAATATAGCTAGCTACAGTACAGCATCTCTGCAGGGATGGGGGATGGATGGAGAGAGAGAGAGAGAGAGATGAATGTATGACAGATGAGTGAGTGAAAAAAAAGAGTGTAGAAAGTGGGGACAAGGAGAGAGAAGAGCGAAAACTCAGAACTTAGAGGGTGGAGAGAAGGGGAGAGAGTGATAGAGTAAGAGGAAGGGAGAATGGGAGGCCCTAGGAGGATAAAGCCACACAAGTCGCCCCATCGCCATTCTTGTTAACATTCAGTTAGAGTAGCTGCTACCTATGCCGCTGTGTATACAGTAAAACCAATAAGAGGCTGGTATCATGGGATTGAGGGAGAGAAATATGGCACATTGTTGTGCTGGGAAAGCGATGAGGGAGGAGATTGAGAGATGGGAGCCGGATAGACTCCTATTAAGTATTCAACTACAGGGCACAAAAGTTACAGCACATACAGCACCGTAGCTGAGATTTCCATTTGCCCCAGCCTGTGAATCATCCATACAGCTTTTGCGCCGTCACGGCCCAGTTATACTACAGGATTTGCAATTTTATCAGGGGCCAGAGGCCATGGCAGTATGGAACAGAATGTTCGGCTGTACTGTTACTGTCATGATGTGGCATCTGATAAGTTCAGGTTTAACACAGCGGAAATGTTTCAATAAGACCCCCACCTATAGCATTTGTGTTTCCATCTGCATGAAATTACAATAATGGCATCGAATGTTGATAATATGGTCACTATTTCAATGGAGCAGACCATTTATGCAGCCAACTTGGGTGTGCTGAATCAGGTATGCACTGTGCATGGTCTCTTCCACCTGGCAACCTTGTGATCAAATCATCCACCAGTTAAGCTGGTTGAGGCTGTTAACTGCTAAGATAACACGCAAGGAATGGGGGTGGGAATGTGGAAAGTAGCATTGAGCGCAGATGACAGGATCAGCGTGTGGTGTCGCACACTACCATTTCAGATATCATCTGAATGGACTGGGCTGCTTTCAGAAACTACAGTCCCTTTACACAGGTACTGCATGATGTAATATGGCTGAAATCAAAGCAAAAATCACATGAGTCATTTCCCCTTTAAAATAATTGCCTTAGACATCTGTGTGGAGAGATACTTCTTGGCACCAACAGCACATTGTTATCTCCCTCCATTTCCCAGCTTAGAAGAAGCAACAGACATCCTAGGTCGCTCCTGCACAGTTGTAGAGAGGCCATTAAATAAGACAGTAACACCTGGAATAAAGGGAGAGGCGGCGAGAGAGAGAAAGGGAGGAAATCCAGCTCTGGCAGGAAATGTGGTAGAGGATGCTTAATATCACACAAAATAAAATAACTACTTCTGGTTCACCACACACCTGTCACATTGTTGTAGAGAGTGGGGGAGGAGGGGCCATTTGTGGTTGGAATAGGTGAAGTAATCTTGTTGAAGAAGACGTTTCACCATGTATAGGAGGACCTGGCTGGCTAACGGCTCATTTCAGGCATTGATTCAGTAAACAATGTTAGCCTACATTTGGTTACAGTTCATGAATAATACATAAGATCCCTAATTAAAACGCGTTTGTCTTTGAGTTTCCTCGGTGTAACAACAGGTAGGCCTTGAAGAGCTGTAGCTTATGATGAGAATGGTTGGCAGAGCAGACAGAACTTCTGTGGTCAAACAAGTTGTTCTAAGATTATCATAGGCAGTCACAGGAGCATTAAGGGTTTGAAGTAATTAGGTGCAGCTACTACGAAAAAGTGTGCAAGCAATGCCGACTGGAGCTTCACTTACAGCGGAGGTAGTTAGTGATGGGTCTTTCGCGAACGAACGGCTCTTTTTGAACATATCTTAATATGGTAAACGTCGGGCGCCGACTCGAATCGCTTCAGAGAAAGCCTTTCGTTTGGCTCCCTGATTTGCATACTGGACAGCTTTTTGATTCTCTGAAGAGGGTGACTCCAGGTGGCAGAAACACATAGTGGGGAGAGTGCGTCAATCTGGTCCACGCTTCATTTTGTTACGGGCGACATAATAATTTGGCCAAATAAAAATGTATTTGAACGCGCATTTCACGATCTGACATAATGGTAGCCTACCTTTTGTGCTTTGTATTGTATATTTGCCATTTGTTTCATGGTTCTACGTAGATGTTAAGCATTTTAAACGAAGAGGCGTTTGGGAACCAAATGAGCCGGCTCTTTTACATGAACGGGGCCAATGATCCGGCTCACCGAAAATACTCGGAATGCCCATCACTAGTGGTAGTGTCGTTTCTCTCTCTGGTGACGTCCATTGATGTTTTCATTTGAATGGAGAGCGTTGTAACCGTGCCCCCTAGCGAATATTTCGAGAAAAGTAGATGAGCGCATGAAAACCTTATCAGTTGTCGGTCGAGCCTATTCAACACACAGGCAGAATAGGCTCGACCTACAACTGAATTAGTTAGTGCGCTCATCTACTGTTCTCTAAATATTCGCAAAGGGGCACCGTCACACTGCTTTACAACAGAACTAAAGTTTCGAAAATGAAGTGTTTATATTTGTATAATTAGCTTGCTTCTGCGCGCGGGATGCAGGAAGGCTGGTGGGGAGATCAGTCGGCCTTGGCCAAAAGTGGTATGGCTGGTGCACCATATTTGTGAATATTTGTAGTAGTTATTCAAACCAACCTGTTATCAATCCCAAAGGATTTGGTTTTTGGCTAACAACATAGCTGATATATACTCTCCCTCGCCTTCAGAGTTTATAGAACGGGCAAAACCATTGCCTCAATAAGCAGGGCTGCTCGTAACCAATTTACATTAACTGAGGGCTATAGAAACGTTTTAAAGACAAGCATACTATCACCATCAAGACAATGTTCACACTCACAGGGCTTTCTCAATCCAACCGTACATGCAACATGAGAGACACAATTGTCTCGCGGGTTCTGATAACGGGTGCGTTTAGCATAGCATTTACAATAGAGCACTCCACGAGCATCTGTAGCCTAGGCTACACCAATGCTCCAACACATTCATTTTTTATTTATTTTGATTAAAAAACGACTATTTTAATGAACAAATCAAACCCTGAAAATCCATTGAAGGGCTGCTCCAGACGTTGCCCATCCCTTTTAACCTAGGCTTAGAGAGCCTACTTATTTTTTAAATATATATATTTGTCACAATGCACTTCATATTCCACAGCCCTATATGTACAATTAAACAGTATATTGATTTATATAAAACATTTAGACTTATATCACAGGGGGGGCATGCCCCTCTTGAGAGATTCCCCACAATAAGCCCACACACTTTTCCTTTTGGCATTCATAACCAAGATCCAAACACAGACTTACAGTACACACACACATTGGCCTGCTATGTCTTCAGCGAGCTAGAAAGTCACCACTATTACCTTTTCTTTGGTACCTGCCAGAAACATGCCTTGGCGCTCTTATTTTAGGCCCTGCCACCCATTGACTTGATAGAGAAGTGTCTGAAGAGGGCCCGTGTCACGAGCAGGTGTTTGGCCAGTCAGAGCAGGGAGCAGCATTTTGGTGTTCGCTCCCGCAGTTGGACCAGCGAATTACATACCACTGAGGGACTGCAGGTAAGGGACCCATATTTCCACCCTCTTCTTCTGCTTTTTCTTTTGGAAAACTTTTGATTTACTATGGGGAAACATTTGTGTTAGCTGGCTAAATGGTGTGGAACATAGATTCCGGACAATTTTAGGTCCGAGGTGCCATAGACTAGAGGCAGTACTGTGCAGTGTAGTGTCTTATTTTAAAGATTAGTCTTTAAAGAATAATCTTGTGCTATTGTAAAAGTCTTCTGATCAACACTGACAAAAGAGTGTTGTGTAACAGTGTGCAGAGGTAGGGAGGTGTTTGAGGAGGTTACCTGACACCCAAACCTCAGGGTAAGGTGTAAAGTAACTCATTGTGCCTGTATATGTACACATGATTTGTGTCCATGTGAAAATGTATTTGTGATATAGGTGTGAGATTGATTTTCTCCTTTTTACTCATCGGTTAAATATTACATGTGAAGTGCAAGTACTGCACATGTACTAGTACTAGAGTAGAGCTGTGTGTAGAGCAAGATGTTAATCTTGCTCAGGATACCCTAAAGGGATGATTTATTGATTTTGGAAAATATTTGTGGCAGTGAATAATGAGGGGCTTCATAGTTTCTAACATCTAGTTCATCCTATATGCAAAATGACTCAGACTGCAGATGTTTTACACTTCTTCTTTCCTTACCATCCCTCAGTAAAGCAGTTAAACTTGGCAGAAATCTGGAGGTTCCCAACCCCCTTAAGATGTACGGCCTGTACTTGGAAGCAGTGAATGATTATATCAACGAGTCGTACGGAGAAGATGTATGGAGGCTGATAGAGGCCCGGGCAGAGATACCGCATCTCAAGTTTGTCCGCCATCAGATGTACAAGTACGGCCATATCCCATCTAACTGTCGGGGCTAACTACATCTCTGTACCCATCATATGCGTCATATTTACTTTATATTCTAACTTCACCAGGAAAGGAAGTCACTTGAGGTTTCACTTGAATCTCTTTCCTGATAGACTTGGCAAAAGCACAACAAGTTAACATAGACCATCAATCCATAACACACACACACACACAGACAACAGGTCAATGAATGCACTAACTGTAAGTCGCTCTGGATAAGAGCATCTGCTAAACGACTAAAATGTCAATGTAAATGTCACATCTAAGTATCTTCCTTCTTCCCCTGCAGTGACAACCTGATCCTGCGGCTGGCCAAGGCAGCAGGCGAGGTCCTGGGGAAGACCCATGATGAGCTCATGTATGCCTTCGGGGTTTACATGGTGAAGAGGATCGGGAACTACGGCTATGAGAGGATTCTCAAGGTGACCTAGTGCCTAGTGGCCCTCCTCAAGTGTCTTAGTTTTAATACTAGGCATAATTGGCCCTAATCAATGATCAATACACTGGTGTGTGTGTGTGTGTGTGTGTGTGTGTGTGTGTGTGTGTGTGTGTGTGTGTGTGTAATGTCATTATTAATCCCTTATCCATTCATCCAGGTGTTGGGGCGTAATGTGCGTGACTTCATCAATGAGCTGGACAACCTGCACGAGTACTTCCGCTTCTCCTTCCCCAAGGTGCAGCCTCCCAGCTTCTGTGTGGAGGAGGAGTGTGAGACCAGCCTCACCCTGCACTACCGCAGCACCCGCAAGGGCTTCACCCAGTTTGTCAAAGGTAGGTAGGGAGCACCACAGAGGACAAACATAGCAAACACTCTTTTTCTGAACGCACTATATTATATTTGGTAATACTATACATAGGATGCATGTCACACATCTCCAAACTGTAAAAATACTTGTTCTCTCTTCCCATACTGTAGGCCAGCTGTCTCAAGTGGGAAGGCAGTTCTACAATACAGACATTGAAGTTGAGATCCTGTCCAAAGAGGAGACTGAGAAGATGACCTATGTGGTATGTACTGTACTGTGGGCATCTACCTATCTGAAGCTACTTCTTTTCAACAATTGTATGTACACCCCAGCGCACGCGCAAGTAGCTCCTCCGACCTAGGAGTGCATCACTTTCCAAGTGCTACTGTTTGCACCATTGTGAAACAACTTTAGTTTCAGGCCCCATTGTCATGATACTCACAACCTTAAGATCCTCACAGCTGTGTTGCCGTGATGTCTCTTTGCCGCAGATCTACAAGATGAACTTTGACAACGCTGCCTTCAAGCACCGCATGCCCCAGCAGAAGACGGCCCCGGGGTACGAGAAGTTACCCATGAAGAGGGGCATCTTTTTCGATATGTTCCCCTTTAGTGTGATCTTCCGCCGGGACATGACCATGTACCGCATTGGGGACGGCCTAAAGGAGGTCTTCTCCGACCTGCAGGGCAAGAAGGTCAACGAAGAGTTCACCCTGGTGCGGCCCATGCTGGAGTTCAGCTGGGACAACGTGAGTACAGGAGGGGAGAGAGAGGGGGATGAGTGTTCTGTTACATTTGGTATGGTTTTTCCACTTACCTAGGCTATTGTTGCCAATCCAGAGAGTTTTTTTTCGTGATTATTTAGTAACATTCAACAACCCCCTTTAATGGTCCCAAACAGTGAAAATCATGTTTTTCATCACATTGGATGATATTTGGATGAAATCAGTTCAAGGTAGGGTAACCCAAGTATGAAGAATGGCTGTCGCTGGCACATTGATAATGTTTGATCATAAAGTTACTGGTCCCCTCCCCCTTGTCAAACGCTTGGATTCAGTCACGCATTACCAAGGATTTACTTCATGCTTCCTCCAACGTCACATAAAAGCCAGAAATGTAATACACCAATGGTAGCGTCTTATCATCTTAAATAATTTAAATATGTACCGCCTTAAAACCATAATTGCATGTGTTCCTACGCCTTGCTTTGGCTTTGTTTACAAACCGTAGGCAAGCTACTAGTTCTTTGGCTCAAGCAGAACGTACGACCAAATAATATATATTTTTTAAATATACTGGTAGCCTTTCATCTGTGGTGTGACTGTTAAGCTAGGAAGCTACTTAACAGCATGCCGGAAAAAAGCACATTGTGACTGGATGCCATAGTGTAAATTTAACGTTACACTATTTTCTGAAGAAAGAAGACATCCGACAGCAGTGTCTCATTTTTATTTTGGGTGGACAGGCTGACCCGAAAATTACAATTATGTCACGGGTGTGCAGTGCACATTTTGAGCGAAGTTGCTTTATCAATTGGGGAGAATATTCGATTAGTATTAGCTTCCTGGCAAGACCAAAGACGGATGCAATACCATCAGTGACAGTGGAACAGTGGGTCTTGCAAGCGCTGACCATAATGTAAGTATCATTATGATTTTCACTTTATCTCCTTTTGGTCTTTTCACTATCATCAAGCTGTAATGATAGACATTTTAGAAAATTCAACATCTATTTTGTCTGCACAGCTTCCCAGGAAACCACCACAGCAGGAATGCTGTGATACAAAATCTACTTTCCAAAGGCAAAGAAGGGGGGGATATGCTGTGAAACATGTAAAGACAGACCCAACATACTGTAAGCCATTTTATTAATTTCCAGTGGTGGAAAAAGTACCCAATTGTCATACTTGAGTAAAAGTAAAGATATGTTAATAGAAAATTACTCAAGTAAAAGTGAAAGTCACCCAGTAAAATACTACTTGACTAAACGTCTAAAAGTATTTCGTTAGAAATATACTTACGTATCAAAAGTAAATATAATTGCTAAAATATTGAAGTATCAAAAGTAAAAGTATAAATCATTTAAAATGACTTATTAAGCAAACCAGACGGCACAGTTTTCTTTAGATTTTATTTACTGATAGCTAGGGACACACTCCAACACTTCAGACATAATTTTCAAATGAAGCATTTGTGTTTAGTGAGTCCGCCAGATCAGAGGCAGTAGAGATGACCAGGGATGTTCTCTTGATAAGTTTGTGAATTGGACCATTGTCCTGTCCTTCTAAGCATTCAAATGTAAAGACAACTTTTGGGTGTAAGGGAAAATGTATGGAGTAAAAAGTACATGATTTTCTTTAGGAATGTAGTGTTGTAAAAATGTTCACAAATATAAATAGTGTAAGTACAGATAAACCAAAAAACAAATTAAGTACTACTGTTCATTTCAAATCTGCACCAAATGAGCATTTCAGGCACACAAAAATTCGAAATAAAAACATTGAAACGTTTCACAAAAAAGTGCACAACCAAATATTGCATATTTCAAATTGAGTACTTCAAAAACACCAGAAAACACATTGTAAAATGAATAGATCACTACATCAACAAATTGATAGCATCATAACTCGGAACAGTAAATAAAGGAAAATAAATTCAATACCCATTTAACAAACATTTCCCTTTTCAAAAACATTACAGGCTACGTAGACAGATTCCTGGATCTCCTCTTCAACAAGGTCACGCTTGATCCAGCATGTTACAGTATGTGGGGAAGCTGTGTGAGCTGTCCATCCCAGGACCCCTGTTTGCCCAGTGTGAGAGTTCTGACAAGGAGGAGGCAATAGTGTCCCGCTTCAATCTTGGGGGTGACTGAAGCCAAGTGGGTGACTGAAGTCTGCTTGATTGAAGCGGGGTACATGGGTCCCCCTCCCCTCCCCATCAATCTCTGTGGTTGGTTGCATTACCTAAAGCCTAAGTAATTAACTTTTACATGATATCACATTTTGTTAATTTCTATGTTTTTTTCTAGCATTTGGATGGGAGATTAGTGTTACAAATTGTACGAATCAATGGGGTCCTGGACACTAGGGTGGCTGGGTGCCTATATTAGGCTTATGGCTCTAATTATTTTTTTAATGTCAAATGATGTCTCACCATTATTTCTCACCATTATTTCCCATGAGTGTTCATGTTGATCAATATTTTGGGCTATGCTGTCCTATTGTAAATGATCAAATAAATGTCTGATCAATACATACAATTCTGAACATATTGTTATTTATAATGCAAGCATTTCACTACACCCTCAAAAACATCTGCTAAATATGTGTATGTGACCAATAAAATGTTATTTGATTTAATGCAGAGGCACCAATAAATTGTCCAGTACACTTATTGTATGCTGTTTGTATATTCTCTTAAGTGTAAGCTTCTAAGATCACTCAGGCTTTACTATTCTTGTGAAGAAGTTTATCAGTGAGCTGTATTCTGTAATTAGTTATAAAACAATAGAAATGCAATTGTGTGTTGCTGCTGTTTGTCTGATATCCAACAGTTCTGTTGACTATGAGAGCATTTTGCAGAGAAAATGGGTTGAGCCTACAATTTAGGCTAGGAATGACATGTGGCCCATTGTTTACCTGGTCATCAATGACATGTGGCCCATTGTTTACCTTGTTACAAAGACCACAAGACCATTTTAAAGAGCTGCCAGTCAAGGCGAGCTCATGAATATAAGCTCCCTGCCCACTCAGCCTGTTCTTTCAGGCTTCCTGATAGTTAGAAATGAGAGAAAAGGTAACATTTCTTCAATTCTGAGCATTTTAATAGTGTACAGATATTATGGGTGATGTTTTTGTCATTCAAAGGCTATTTTTACTTGGGAAATAGGATACCTGTGTGGGACCTTTAAGCATCACCATGTCTGCATGTATCAGGGCCAGTCTCAGAATAAAGAATCTCAGAGTAAGAGTGCTGATATAGGATCAAAATTGCCTTCATAATCACAATAAATAAGGTTACATGGACAGTGTGGACCTGATCCTAGATCGGCACTCCTACTCTGAGACGCTTTGTGAATACGGGCCCTGGATTTGACTGAAGTCATCTGTTTCCATGCTTCCCCTCAGATCTACACCCACCTTAACAATGTGTTTGAGCTACTGTCCAAAGCTGTGGTGGAGAGCAAGCAGAAGGTGAATGTCCCTAAACTGAGCAAGGAAAAGGAAGATGAGGGAAAAGAGGAGAGCGAGAAACCCAAGAGAGAGGAAGAGAGAGGTACAGAGAAGTCAAGGGTCCGCCCGTCGCCACAGTCAACCGACAGGAGAGGGGAGTACTTTGTCCCTAACAATCTGAAGCACATGTCTAATGTTTAAGTGATTTTGATTAATTTAGGTCCAATGCAGCTGTTTTATCTCAATATCAAATTGTTTCTGGGTAACAATTAAGTAAGTTACTGTGATTGTTTCAACTAAAATTATCAAAAAGAAAGAAAAATAGCTTCTTAGTAAAGAGCAATTTCTTAAACAAGAATTTTGCTAGGACTGTCTGGGAGTGGGGAGGGGAAAACTAGCTATTATTTGCAGAGAGGTTTGGAACTCTCATTCTTATTGGTCTATTCACTTAACCTACTGCCTGGTGATGTCAACAGGCAGGCCAAAACTCCATCCCACCAAAAAGGCTGACATTTCAAGCAGTCCTTTCAAACAGCTCTTACACTAAAAGGGTATTATAATCATTTTCATAATTTCACAGTATTATTCCAACCTCATAGTGTGGAAATATATATAAAACACAGGAAAATCTCATTTTTGACTGCACTGGGCTTTGAAAGTCTTCCAATATGTGTAACAATAAATCATCTTTCTGTCAGTGCTGTTATAAGCATGAGTGAAATGCATAAAACAAATGTCACTCACTCAGCCACCCATTCTCCCTCCCTAACTCAGTCATTCCCTCCCTCCGTCATTCATTCCCTCCTTTCCTCTGGCCCATTAGATGTGAAGTCTGTGGAGGAGATGAAGGGGGACCAGGAGTTCAGCAGTGCTCTGACTCAGTACAACAGCTCAGCCAACTCAGGGGGAGAGGACATCGAGCTGCTCGCCTTCCAGACTGTCACCGGTGAGAACACCTTCTTCCTCGCCCTCCACACTTCTTATTATCTATCTTCCCACCTGTCCAGCTCACCAAAATAAGCTTACATGCTACATAGCTTTGTTCTCCTAAATTTGAAAGGCGTACAGAAATCAAACACAAGGCCTGAATCAAAACAGTCAGTGATTGCCCTGTCTATTTTGAATAACTAGAGTGTAAATGGTCTTGGAATTGTTGGTGACAATTCTACATTTCAAACCAATGTTTCCAAGTTCTATGTCTGTGGATGACCCCACCCTGCTTATCGTCATCCCCAGGGAAGTGCAGTGAAACCATCTTCGAGGATATGAGGGAACCTCCCAAGAAGCCCCTCCACCTGAAGGGTCAAATGAAGTACGTCCCCCAGTGGGACTCGCTCATCTTCCTCAGTACGCCCATGTAAGACCACCCACAGCATCCTTACAGTACCTAGTCATTATCTGACTATAAAGGCAATATGTAATCCAATTCAAAACTTGCCTTGAGGCTACAGCTATGTGATGCCACGGTCAGACGCATTTACAAAGCAACCAAAAAAGGAGAATCCAAAGCTTCGATAGTATAAAAACAAACAAAAAGGTATTTTACAAACACAGATCCTTTCATCGACTATAGTCCATCCAGGCCTACCTGAGCCATAACACCAAACCACAAATTAGGTATAGGGAAGGGGAACATGGGAAGAAGGGGGTGTGCCCAGGTAAGGCTCCATTTGGCAAATTTGACCATAATTCTATCCTTCTGGTTCATGCTTACAAGCAAAAACTAAAGCAGGAAGTACCAGTGACTCGCTTAATATGGAAGTGGTCAGATGGCGCGGATGCTACACTACAGGACTGTTTTGCTAGCACAGACTGGAATATGTTCTGGGATGCATCCAATGGCATTGAGGAGTACACCACATCAGTCACTGGCTTCATCAATAAGTGCATTGACGACGTCGTCCCCACAGTGACTGTACATACATATCCCAAGCAGAAGCCATGGATTACAGGCAAAATCCGCATCAAGCTAAAGACTAGAGTTACCGCTTTCAAGGAGTGGGACACAAATCCGGACGCTTATAAGAAATCCCGCTATGCCCTCAGACGAACCATCAAACAGGCAAAGTGTCAATACAGGACTAAGATTGAATCCTACTACACTGGCTCTGACGCTTGTCGGATGTGGCAGGGCTTGAAAACTATTACGGACTACAAAGGGAAAACCATCTGCGAGCTGCCCAGTGACATGTTTGCTTTGAGGCAAATCAACACTGAAGCATGCATAGAGCACCAGCTGTACCGGACGACTGTGTGATAACACTCGCCGTAGCCGATGTGAGCAAGACCCTTTAAACAGGTCAACATTCACAAAGCCGTGGGGCCAGATGGATTGCCAGGACGTGTACTCTCAAAGCATGCGCAGACCAACTGTCAAGTGTCTTCACTGACATTTTCAACCTCTCCCTGACAGAGTCTGTAATACTTACATGTTTCAAGCAGACCACAATAGTCCCTGTGCCCAAGGAAGCGCAGGTAACCTGCCTAAATGATTACCGCCCCGTAGCACTCACGTTGGTAGCCATGAAGTGCTTTAAAAGGCTCGTCATGGCTCACATCAACAGCATCATTCCGGATACCCTAGACCCTCAATGTGAGCAAGACAAAGGAGCTGATTGTGAACTACAGGAAAAGGCGGGCCGAACAGGCCCCCATTAACATCGATGTGGCTGTAGTGGAGTGGGTCGAGAGTTTCAAGTTCCTTGGTGTCCACATCACCAATGAACCTTCATGGTCCAAACACACGAAGACAGTAGTGAAGAGGGCACGACAACACCTTTTCCCCCTCAGGAGATTTGGCATGGGTCCCCAGATCCTCAAAAAGTTCTACAGCTGCACCATCGAGAGCATCCTGACCGGTTGCTTCACCGCCTGGTATGGCAACTGCTCGGCATCTGACCTTAAGGCGCTACAGAGGGTAGTGCGTACGGCCCAGTACATCACTGGGGCAAAGCTTCCTGCCATCCAGGACCTATATACTAGGCGGTGTCAGAGGAAAGCCCAAAATTTTTCATAAGACTCCAGTCACCCAAGTCATAGACTGTTCTCTCTGGTACCGCACGGCAAGCGGTGCCGGAGCGCCAAGTAGTTCGCTACCGCATGGGAAGCGATGCCGGAGCAGCAACTCTAGCTTCTACCCCCAAGCCATAAGACAGCTGAACAATTAATCAAATGGCCACCCGGTCTATTTACATTGACCCCCTCCACCTCCATTTGTTTTTACACTGCTGCTACTCACTGTCTATTATCTATGCATATTTACTTTACCCCTACCTACATGTACAAATTACCTCAACTAATGCGGAACCCCTGCATACCGGTACCTTGTTATTGTTTCTTTGTGTTACTTTTTATTATTTTATACTTTAGTTTATTTGGTAAATATTTTCTTAACTCTTTATTGAACTGCATTGTTGGTTAAGGGCTTGTAAGTAAGCATTTTACTGTAAGCATTTCATTGTTATATTCGGCGCATGTGACAAATAAAGTTTGATTTGATTGCTTTCAAATACCCATGATTACCATAATAGAAAACCCAAAACATGATTTCTGTAAGGACAGACGCTGCACCCGGACCCGACGTCACCAACAAAAACAAAAAACTCCCTGATGCTTCAAATTGTGTTGTCAGCATTCTGTAAGGAAAGACGCCGCGAGATGAGAAGCAAGTACAGGGACTGAATATTTAATAAATAACCGACATGAAACAAAACACTGAAAACTTCTGGACAAGGGAAACATAACGACATTAATGCTGACTCGGGAAAGAAACTGAGGAAGTGACAGATATAGGGGAGGTAATTAATAACGTGATGAATCCAGGTGAGTCCAATGAAGCGCTGATGCGAGTAACGATGGTGACAGGTGTGCGTAATGATAAGCCCCCTGGCGACCTCGAGCACCAGAGAGGGGGAGCGGGGGCAGACTTGAAAGATTTCAATGAATCAATGTTTTACGATTCTAATAAGACAAACCATAAATGTTCATAATGAGACTGAACGTAAGGGAATTTGGCTCCAACACTTACTTTAGATAGTCCTTACCTTATGGTGTGTCTGTGTATATTAGCATATGAAAATAATAAAAACAATGATATGCTATATTTATAATATTACTATATGCCTATAAATATGTTCAGTATGCTTAATATATTTTTGGTCCCATGTTTCATGAGCTGAAATAAAAGATTCCAGAAATGTTCAATACGCACAAAAAGCTTATTTCTCTCCAATTTTGTGCAGAAATTTGTTTACATCCCTGTTAGTGAGCATTTCTCCTTTGCCAAGGTAATCCATCCACCTGACAGGTCTGGTATATCAAGAAGCTGATTAAACAGCATGATCATTACACAGGTGCACCTTGTGCTGGGAACAATAAAAGGCCACTCTAAAATGTGCAGTTTTGTCACACAACACAATGGCACAGATGTCTTAAGTTTTGAGCGAGCTTGCAATTGGCATGATGACTGCAGAAATATCCACCAGAGCTGTTGCCAGATAATTTAATGTTAATTTCTCTACCATAAGCCACCTCCAACGTAATTTTAGAGAATTTGTCAGTACATCCAATCGGCCTCACAACCACAAACCACGTGTAACCACGCCAGCACAGGAGCTCCACATCTGGCTTCATCACCTGCGGGATCATCTGAGACCAGCCACCCAGACAGCTGATAAAGCTGAGGAGTATTGCTGTCTGAAATAAAGCCTTTTTTTTGTGGGGAAAAACTCATTCTGATTGGCTGGGCCTGGCTTCCAATTGGGTGGGCATATGAACTGTAACTCAGTAAAATCGCTGAAATCGTTGAAATTGTTGCATGTTGCGTTTATCTGCTTCCCTCTACCTTTCCAATCCCTTCTTATCTCCCTTTCTGCCACTCACTCCATTCTTGCTGTCTCTCTCATTCCTCTTCCTCCTTTTTATTCCTCTTCCAGTATAGAGACAGTGGAGGACATGATTAAAATGGGCGTCTATGTGAACGATCTGAACCTACACGACTCCAGCCGAGAGCTCATCTTAGCCGGAACACAGCAGTCGGCTGAACTTCAGCTGGCTCTTGACCAGGTAAGTCATACACATTTCATATATACCACATACCACCCTTTAGAATAGGAATAGCACACAACCGTACTTTGGTACATTGTTAACATTATCAGATAACTCCTCTACTAACTGGGCCAAGTTTTCCTCATCTAAGAATGCAAGACATACTACTATACCCACACACAGTCCTGCTCATAGGCAGCTTCATTTTCAAAGTTACAAATAAAGACATATGCAGTGTATAGTTCACTCTGAAAGGGAGAGGCAAAGACCATCTCAAGGGCGGGGCTGGATTTGAAGAAGGATGAGGAGTTAGTTGACTGACAGCTCTCTCTCTCTGGTGGCTCCTCCCACTCCAGGAGCAGCAGAAGTACGCCCAGCTCCAGGAGATCATCAAGAAGCTGGACGAGGAGAAGAAGAGAGGAGACTCCCTCCTCTACGCCATGATCCCCAAAGCTGTGGCTGACCGGCTCAGGAAGGGTATCACGGCCCTGGAGACATGCCAGGTACTAACCCACAGTCATAAATGTACAGATACATATACAGATATACAGGGTGCATCCAAAATGGCACCCCATTCCCTATATATTGCACTATATAGGGCCCAGGCTCTGGTCAAAAGTAATGCACTATATAGGCAATAGGGTGCCATTTCAGACACAGCCATAGAATTTGTAGAGGAAACTATCCTCCATGTTGGCTCAGAACATTCAATGACAATAAGGCTCAATTGGATTCCAACTAGCCACCTCATTTCTATCAAGCCAGAAGAAACACCACAGTAAAATGCCAAGCATTTAAGTGTGCTGGTATTTCCTTTCCGTTTCCCAGGTGTTCCCGGACGTGACCATCCTATTCAGCGACGTGGTGAAGTTCAACGAGATCTGCATCCACATCACGCCCATGCAGGTGGTGGACATGCTCAACGAGATCTACATCGTCTTCGACACGCTCAGCGAGAAGCACAACGTCTACAAGGTGAATGACTGGGACAATACAAAACAAGGGCCTCTGTGGGAACAATATGCCTGAATACTCAACCAAGGTTGGCTGGACCAAAAAGGAGAACACAGACTATTATCATGCATTGAGTGGCTGTAGCAATGTTTTACAGAGTGGAATATTTAGTTTGTTTCATTGGTAGGATATCATTTATACAGTAATGCTTCTAAACATACTACTTGACTCTTATTTCCCTGGGTTCAGGTGGAGACCATCCGAGATGCCTACATGGTGGTAGCAGGCGTGCCCAATAAAACAACCTTCCATGCCCACCACATATGTGACATGGCCCTGGACATGCTGAGCTCCATCGACCACCTCAAAGACCCCTCCACTGGAGACAACATCCAGATCAGAGTCGGTGAGCAGAGACCATTGAAATACAATCTAGTCACTTTATTTTTATGGCACAGACAGTGTAGACAGGAGTGGGCCTTACCATAGAAATATAATTACTACATGTTACCTGATTACAAAAAAACTTTACCTGTAATACTTTACTAGCAAAAATATTGTAATCAGATTACAGATACTTTTAAAACTAGATGATTACTTTTAAATTCATAAAGGACGATTGCGGAACAAAATACATTATGGCACCTTTCTGTTTTCTCAATGACATTCGATTCAGCATTGAAAAAAGGTGAAAGTTTAAGTTTGTTCCACCTGAGCGAGTCTGACCACAAGTCAGAGACCACTATGATAACACACTAAAATATGTTTGATGGATCCTTTTTGTCTTCCTTTAATGCCTCTTAGGGGGAAAGTAATTCAAAAGTAACCAGATTACATTACTGAGTTTGGGTAATCCAAACGTTACATTACTGATTACTATTTTTGTCCTGTAACTGTAACGGATTACATTAATATAGTAAACTACCCAACCCTGCACATGACAGACATAAAGCATACACATACTGTACTGTACGGTGTGTCTTTATAATCCGGTCAAAAGGAAGTCAAAGGCTTGATATTGTCTAGCCATGCCCTGACTGTGCTCCTCAGTTAATGCTGCCAGATTTATGCTCCTTAAGGCACCCTGAATCTAGAGCCACTGATCCAGGTTCAGTAAAGCAGTTTAACTTCATTGTGTGTTGTTTCCCTTCAGGGATCCACTCAGGGATGGTGGTGGCTGGGGTGGTGGGGCTGAAGATGCCTCGCTACTGTCTGTTTGGAGACACCGTCAACACTGCCTCCCGCATGGAGAGCAATGGGGTGGTGAGTGCTGACATTAGAACATAACCTCACTATAGGGTAAATCCATTTGAATTCAATCACTTTTTGACAGCATTCCTTTTGATTTAAACAAAAGGTTCCATACATGTTCTATTTCTTTGATTGACACCCACTCTGTATTCAAGAGCATGTTGTGTCTCAACCAATGGCGGTCACAACCAATGTTCCCTCAAAAGAATGTAGGCACTGAGCAAATTTCAGGTCTGCTGAGCACAAACCTGAACGTTGTGAAAATTCTTTGCAACTTCCGGCGCGCATTTACTGTGAACACTGATGCTGTACCCGGTTTAAGTTAGTTTTAACAGTGGTCAAGTAGGCTACTGTGGCTATTTGATCATAATGTAGACCTACCACTGGCCTACCATCAAAAACAGAGAAAATGCATCCCATAAAATGTTTACATGGAAATAGCTGTTCTATCATTCAGTCTACAGTAGGAGCCAATGTGTGGTGTTCAAAGTAGGCCTACATTCCATGAGACTTTTGAAGAAAACATGCAGGGTTTGACATTAACCTGTTTATCCACTTGACCTTCAGACAAGGAGGTGACTGAAAATGATGTGTTGTTTGATGCAAGAAACCACTTTACAAAATAAAACCCCAAATTATTCCCAAACCATTATTACAGAGTCAGACAAATTATGCTACCCTCTGCCTATTGACTACATAGCTTATTCATGCCTAATCTCAAAATACAAAACTGCCCCTTTAAAACAAAAAATATTTACCTGACTCGCTTTTCATTGATGTCTTGAAATGCACACGTTTTGTGCTCTTGTAGGAAGCAATCACTCCCCCATTGCTGACAACAAATGATCTATAATTGGGCTAATAACTTACTAACTAACAAAGGATATGAACAAATGTACAAATGTGCACACATTGCTACATGTAGCTCTTGCTTTGATCTCAAAACAAGCGCATCTACTTATGACCGCTCATGCTGTAAAAACAGTCCAGTTCAAAGGGAATGGCACAGATCCATATATAGCAATGGTCTATTTGCATATTGGCCTACAGCTGCTCTGATTGGTTATGGCGCACTGGTCTGTGTAGAGTAAGGGCCTGAGTTGTGCCTGTCATTGCAATAGAAACCTACTCCGATGTGGTCTGCCTACAACAAAATCTCTTGCATAATTAGTTTTGCATACTAAGTCTTGCATACTTAGTTTTGTTTCGGTATATTGCCTTGAATGTGGCTAATATTGCGTTAATTCAATCACAATTCCCACAGTAAAGGGAAATGTTGATAGTGTTAACTAATGGGGAAAACTCTGGAAAGTTGAGTGAAGGTCAATCTCTTGCTTCTCTATGCAGGCTGATATTTCTTCTGAGTGGCAGTCCCGGGGAGCTGCGTGCCCACGCACAGCTTAGAGGGAACATTGGTCACAACACAAAAACCTCTGATGATGTCAAATAGGGTCTAAGCTACAATGTATGTGAATATTTTTTTTAAATCTGAGTTTCCGCATTTTTTGATAATTGACGTTTAAGGTTAAAAAATTACATACTTAAAAAAATAAGAAATTATCAAATTGTTTGACAACCCTGTTTGTAAGCTTTTAAATTATACCAATTATCAATCGTTTATATTTTCCAGTGATGAAGACATGGATGTCTCATGGTATGGTGGGGTATGCAAAATAGGTTAACTTTGAGAAACTTTATCTCTTGAAAGTTTTGGCATTCAGGTCCAAAGGTCACGTTCTGAGCACTTCTACAATGGACACATTTTTATGGAAGGATTTGTTCAAATGAAAAGGGGTGCTGTCAAAAAGTGATAGAATTCAAATGGATTTACCCAATAGACGCAATCAATTAGCACTGTATAGCAAATCATTTATTTTGTAAGTAGGTTAATGCGGCATTAAGTGAGCTGAATAGTTGCACTATATCAGCCATCAACCTCTGTGTGTCTGTATGTACAGGGCATGCAGATCCACATAAGCCAGACCACCAAAGACCACTTGGAACATGAGCCCTACATAATTGAGGAGAGGGGAAAGATTTTTGTGAAGGTATGTGTACAATGTTCCATCATGGCACCACACTAAATCCATTTTTTAAATCTATCTATTAAAATGTATTTTCATCTCTTCAGGAGTTTTATCAAAGTTCAAAAGTCCTGAAATAGTCATTTGTGGCCCATCCATTGGCTGAGTTATGACAGGTATTGAACATAAGGATCATGAACACGGTACTATTTCTGCCTAAATTCTGTCCATTCACAGGGTAAAGGCTACATGAAGACATATTGGCTGAAGGGGAAGAAGGACCTGTCGTTTAAGACTCCAGCAGAGCTCCGCTACAGCAGTGAACAGAAGGACTCAGAGGACAGGAGCTCCAATGGGTAAGTGGAGCAGGGGAGGAGGCAACACCAATCTCTTCTGTAGGGATATACTACAAGATGCCCTATATCATATGACTGCGAACTGTTCATTGAATTTCACTACTGTATAGTTAGTAAGGTTCCAACATCAGCCTGTTTGTGGAGCGAAGGGCTTGCATAAGAAAAACACACCTGCTACTTATTTGCTTTGCTTTTGTACATACTGTATGTGGTCATTTTTTTATACGTTCCAACACACAGGTCCACCTGCACCAACACCAAGCGCTCCACTTCCAACCTGAACATTCCCAACGAGGAGCAGGCAGAGGGCAAGCCCACCCCCACAGAGTTGCCTGCAGAGCCCTTACCTTCACTAGAAGGCGCCCCCGAGGACCCCACAGACCCCACCGAGCCCCAGGAGAAGAAAGTAAAAAAGAACACTAAGAACAACAACAAAGGGGGCGTGGCCAAGCCTGAAGCTCCTCCCCAGCAGGTCAATGTGGTGCAGGAGAGTGCAGTGCTTCCTGCTGCTGCCCAGGAGACCCCCAAGGCCCCCCCGGCCACCGCCGCCCCAGTGCTCAACAACAAGAAGAACAGCTTCAGGCAGCACACCAAGCTGCCCACCCACCTTCCCATGCGCAGCACTTCCTGCTGCCTGCTGTGAGAGGAGAGGCTAAAATAATGTGACTGGCCTGCATCTTATTGACAGTCCTATGAAGGCAACCCTGAAACTGACCCTAACCTTGAACCTCAACCAATTAGAAAATTCAACATGGTTTCGCTGTTCAGTCACATCCCTTTAGTTTTTCCCTACTGTGAGATGGACCAGGCCAGAGTTCAAGACCTCTCAGATCATGGGCCAGCCTTCATGTTCAATATATTGTATGACGCCCTGGTGTTTATCCTATGTTTTTCCTTAGGCAGGACCTGAGGGTCCCCACAGCAACATTCAGGGCAGCCCACACATAATGTAATATATTAATCCATTTATTCAAGGTGGAGTAACAGAGGTAGACAGAGCGGAACCACCTAAGTAATAATAGTGGAAACATTGATGCCCCTAAAATTAACAAATGTGACATTGCTGAAAAGGGGAAAAAAAAGTTTATCTTCCAACAAATATATACCGATACACATGTCTTGATGACGTGTTAAACAGTGGGCCTTTTTTGGTAATACAAGCACTTGGCTAATGTCATGGATTTCTGCATGTTGTTGAAAGGAAACAGGTCAATAAATGTACAGTTCATGTACTATTTATTAAGTTATTACTGTCGGTGAAAACACCTTTTCTAATTACAGGATCACAATGGATTGGTATACAGAGTTAGTTGAGATGTCCAGAGATGGTTGTATTTTATTTGCATAAACTAGTTCTGAGAAGTCTGACACAAGTTACAGTTCTGATACTGTATTTAATGATGGAATAATATTGACTTTAATAATCATTTATATAATAGCGCTTTTCCTAATGCTGTAAGTGCTTTACTTTTCTGTTTTGTATTTATAATTTGTTGCACGTTTACTGTATGTTAGCACTTCTTTGTCCATAAAAACTGTACAGACAAACACGTCATGTGTTCATTTCCTTCTTGATATCTTTAAATGTTTTTCTTGACAAGAAACACACCAAAAAATTGTGATTCGCTCACAATGTCAGAGGGACAGATGAAGGCAAAGAAAAAAGGGAAGCTATAGCTCTGTAAAACTGGGGATAGAACATTTCTCTCTATAACACGCTCATCAGTCATCAGTACACGTGATGGGGAAAAGGCTAGTCGCAGTTAGCTACAGACATAAGATTAAATCAATGACTTTCTCTGAACTGACACACTCGTATCTAGATTTTACCTGGCACCGTATCAGATAACACAGCTAGCGGAGATTGTGTGTGCTCAAAGAACAGCTAAGCACCAGTCAGAAAATACTAAATGTCCAAAATGTGGAATGAAAAGACAGTAAAGCAAACAGAATTTAGGCCTACACTGAGCTCAATGTCCAAATAGAAATCCCCATCATGACAATTATTTAATATACTTATTCTAGATTAAGAATTTCTTCACTAAGGTGGGAGGCCCAATGTCCTTGATCTTTTAACTAAGGAGGTAACACATTATACATAAGCTGTGCTCAAAGAAAAGGTACAGTGCCTTCAGAAAGTATTCATACCCCTTGACTTATTCCATATTTTGTAGTGGTAGCCTGAATTCGAAATGGATTCAAAAATATATAAACTCAGCAAAAAAAAGAGACGTCCTCTCACTGTCAAATGCGTTTATTTTCAGCAAACTTAACATGTGTAAATATTTGTATGAACATAACAAGATTCAACAACTGAGACATAAACTGAACAAGTTCCACAGACATGTGACTAACATAAATGGAATAATGTGTCCCTGAACAAAGGGGGGGGGGGGGGGGGGGGGGTCAAAATCAAAAGTAACAGTCAATGCAGCTGGTGGCCACATCAGATACTAAGTACTGCAGTGCATCTCCTCATGGACTGCACCAGATTTGCCAGTTGTTGCTGTGAGATTTTACCCCACTCTTCCACTAAGGCACCTGCAAGTTCCCGGACATTTCTGTGGGGAATAGCCCTCACCCTCACCCTCCGATCCTACAGGTCCCAGACATGCTCAACGGGATTGAGATCCGGGCTCTTCGCTGGCCATGGCAGGACACTGACATTCCTGCCTTGCAGGAAATCACGCACAGAACGGGCAGTATGGCTGGTGGCATTGTCATGCTGGAGGGTCATGTCAGGATGAGCCTGCAGGAAGGGTACCACACCAGGGAGGAGGATGTTTTCCCTGTAACGCACAGCGTTCAGATTGCCTTCAATGACAACAAGCTCAGTCCGATGATGCTGTGACACACCGCACCAGACCATGACGGACCCTCCACCTCCAAATCGATCCTGCTCCAGAGTACAGGTCTCGGTGTAACGCTCATTCCTTCGACGATAAACGCGAATCCGACCATCACCCCTGGTGAGACAAAACCGTGATTTGTCGGTGAAGAGCACTTTTTGCCAGCAATATCTGGTCCAGCGACAGTTGGTTTGTGCCCATAGGCAACGTTGTTACCGGTGATGTCTGGTGAGGACCTGCCTTACAACAGGCCTACAAGCCCTCAGTCCAGCCTCTCTCAGCCTATTGCGGACAGTCAGAGCACTGATGGAGGGATTGTGCTTTCCTGGTGTAACTCGGTCAGTTGTTGTTGCCATCCTGTACCTGTCCCGCAGGTGTGATGTTCGGATGTATCGATCCTGTGCAGGTGTTCTTACACGTGGTCTGCCACTGCGAGGACGATCAGCTGTCCGTCCTGTCTCCCTGTAGCGCTGTCTTAGGCGTCTCACAGTACGGACATTGCAATTTATTGCCCTGGCCACATCTGCAGTCCTCATGCCTCCTTGCAGCATGCCTAAGGCACGTTCACGCAGATGAGCAGGCACCCTGGGCATCTTTCTTTTGGTGTTTTTCAGTCAGTAGAAAGGCCTCTTTAGTGTCCTAAGTTTTCATAACTGTGACGTTAATTGCCTACCGTCTGTAAACTGTTAGTGTCTTAATGACCGTTCCACAGGTGCATGTTCATGAACTGTTTGTGGTTCATTGAACCTGCATGGGAAACATTGTTTAAACCCTTTACAATGAAGATGTGTGAAGTTATTTGAATTTTTACGAATTATCTTTGAAAGACAGGGTCATGAAAAAGAAGGCCAGCATATCCTGGAGTAGCCTCTTCAATGTTGACGTTGAGACTGGTGTTGTGCGCGTTCTATTTAATGAAGCTGCCAGTTGAGGACTTGTGAGGCGTCTGTTTCTCAAACTATACACTCTAATGTGCTTGTCCTCTTTCTCAGTTGTGCACCGGGGCCTCCCACTCCTCTTTCTATTCTGGTTAGAGCCAGTTTGCGCTGTTCTGTGAAGGGAGTAGTACACAGCATTGTACGAGGAACTCTGCCTAGAAGGCCAGCATCTCAGAGTCGCCTCTTCACTGTTGATGTTGAGACTGGTGTTTTGCGGGTACTATTTAATGAAGCTGCCAGTTGAGGACTTGTGAGGCCTCTGTTTCTCAAACTAGACACTCTAATTTGCTTGTCCTCTTGCTCAATTGTGCACTGGGGCCTCCCACTCCTCTTTCTATTCTGGTTAGAACCAGTTCGCGCTGTTCTGTGATGGGAGTAGTATTCAGCGTTGTATGAGATCTTTAGTTTCTTGGCAATTGCTCGAGTGGAATAGCCTTAATTTCTCAGAACAAGAATAGACTGAAGAGTTCAGAAGAAAGTTCTTTGTTTCTGGCCATTTTGAGCCTGTAATCGAACCCACAAATGCTGACCATAATTATATCCTCCTGATTCCTGCTTACAAGCAAAATCTAAAGCAGGACGTACCAATGACTATCTCAATATGGAAGTGGTCAGATGACACGGATGCTACACTACAGGACTGTTTTGCTAGTGTAACCGATGTGAAATGGCTAGTTAGTTAGCGGTGGTGCGCGCTAATAGCGTTTCAATCAGTGACGTCACTCGCTCTGAGACTTGAAGTAGGGTTTCCCCTTGCGTTGCAAGGGCCGTGGCTTTTGTGGCACGATGGGTAACGTTGCTTCGTGGGGTGTCAGTTGTTGATGTGTGCAAGGGTCCCTGGTTCGAGCCCGGGTTGGGGCGAAGAGAGGGACGGAACCTACACTGTTACATTGATGCTGTTGACCCGGATCATTGGTTGCTGCGGAAAAGGAGGAGGTCAAAGGGGGGGTGAGTGTAACCGATGTGAAATGGCTAGTTAGTTAGCGGTGGTGCGCGCTAATAGCGTTTCAATCAGTGACGTCACTCGCTCTGAGACTTGAAGTAGGGTTTCCCCTTGCGTCGCAAGGGCCGCGGCTTTTGTGGCACGATGGGTAACGCTGCTTTGTGGGGTGTCAGTTGTTGATGTGTGCAAGGGTCCCTGGTCCGAGCCCGATTTGGGGCGAAGAGAGGGACGGAACCTACACTGTTACACTAGCACAGACTGGAATATGTTCTGGGATTCATCAAATGGCATTGAGGAATACACCACCTCAGTCATCGGCTTCATGAATAAGCGCATCGATGACGTTATCCCAACAGTGACCGTACGTACATATCCCAACCAGAAGCCATGGATTACAGGCAACATCCGCATTGAGCTAAAGGCTAGAGCTGCCGCTTTCAAGGAGCGGGAGACTAATCCGGACGCTTATAAGAAATCTCTCTATGCCCTCAGATGAACCATTAAACAAGCAAAGCGTCAATACAGGATTAACCTGTTGGGGCTAGGGGGCAGTATTTTCACGGCCGGATAAAAAAACGTACCCGATTTAAACTGGTTACTACTCTTGCCCAGAAATGAGAATATGCATATAATTAGTAGATTTGCATAGAAACCACGCTAGAGTTTCTAAAACTGTTTGAATGGTGTCTGTGAGTATAACATAACTCATATGGCAGGCCAAAACCTGAGAAGATTCCATACAGGAAGTGCCCTGTCTGACAATTTGTTGTCCTTCTGTTGAATCTCTATCGAAAATACAGCATCTGTGCTGTAACGTGACACTTTCTAAGGCTTCCGTTGGCTCTCTAAAGCCGCCAGAAAGTGGAATGGGGTGTCTGCTGTCTCTAGGCAAAGTACAGCAGCAAAGTTTGTAAGTGGTCAGCCTGGGGACAGTGAGACTGAGATGTGCGATCACGAGATTTTTTTATTTCAGTCTTTGAATGAATACAACGTTGCCCGGTTGGAATATTATCGCTATTTTACAAGAAAAATAGCACAAAAATTGATTTTAAACAGCGTTTGACATGCTTCTAAGTACGGTAATGGAATATTTGAATTTTTTTGTCACGAAATGCGCTTGCGCGTTACCCTTCGGATAGTGACCTGAACGCACAAACAAAACGGAGGTATTTGGATATAACTATGGATTATTTGGAACCAAAACAACATTTGTTGTTGAAGTAGAAGTCCTGGGATTGCATTCTGACGAAGAACAGCAAAGGTCATCCAATTTTTCTAATAGTAATTCTGAGTTTAGTGAGCCCCAAACTTGGTGGGTGTCAAATTAGCTAGCCTGTGATGGCCGAGCTATGTACTCAGAATATTGCAAAATGTGCTTTCGCCGAAAAGCTATTTTAAAATCTGACATAGCGTTTGCATAAAGGAGTTCTGTATCTATAATTCTTAAAATAATTGTTATGTATTTTGTCAACGTTTATCATGAGTAATTTAGTAAATTCACCGGAAGTTTTCGGTGGGTATGCTAGTTCTGAACATCACATGCTAATGTAAAAGGCTGGTTTTTGATATAAATATGAACTTGATTGAACAAAACATGCATGTATTGTTTAACATCATGTCCTAGGAGTGTCATCTGATGAAGATCATCAAAGGTTAGTGCTGCATTTAGCTGTGGTTTTGGTTTTTGTGACATATATGCTTGCTTTGAAAATGGCTGTGTGATTATTTTTGGCAGGGTACTCTCCTGACATAATCTAATGTTTTGCTTTCGCTGTAAAGCCTTTTTGAAATCGGACAATGTGGTTAGATTAACGAGAGTCTTGTCTTTAAAATGGTGTAAAATAGTCATATGTTTGAGAAATTGAAGTTATAGCATTTTTGAGGTATTTGTATTTTGCGCCACACGATTCCACTGGCTGTTGACTAGGGTGGGACGCAAACGTCCCACCTAGCCTATAGAAGTTATGATTGAATCCTACTACACTGGCTCTGACGCTCGTTGGATGTGGCAGGGCTTGAAAACTATTACCGACTACAAAGGGAAACCCATCTGCGAGCTGCCCAGTGACGCAAGCCTACCAGACGAGCTAAATGCCTTTTATGCTCGCTCCAAGGAAAGGAACACTGAAGCATGCACAAGAGCACCAGCTGTTCTGGACGACTGTGTGATAACGCTCTCAGTAGCCGATGTGAGCAAGACCTTTAAAACAGGTCAACATTCACAAAGCCGCTCAGCCAGATGGATTACCAGGACGTGTACTCAAAGCATGCACAGACCAACTGTCAAGTGTCTTCACTGACATTTTCAACCTCTCCCTGACCGAGTCTGTAACACCTACATGTTTCAAGCAGACCACCATAGTCCCTGTGCCCAAGAAAGCGAAGGTAACCTGCCTAAATGATTATCGCCCCGTGGCACTCACATCGGTAGCCATGAAGTGCTTTGAAAGGCTGGTCATGGCTCACATCAAAAGCATCCTCCCGGACACCCTAGACCCACTCCAATTCACATACCGCCCCAACAGATCCACAGATGACGCAATCTCAATCGCACTCCACACTGCCTTTTCTCACCCGGACAAAAGGAACACCTATGTGAGAATGATGTTCAATGACTACAGCTCAGCGTTCAACACCATAGTGCCCACGAAGCTCATCACTAAGCTAAGGACTCTGGGAATAAAAACATCCCTTTGCAACTGGATCCTAGACTTCCTGACGAGCCGCCCCCAGGGGGTAAGAGTAGGCAACAACACGTCTGCCACGCTGATCCTTAACACTGGGGCCCCTCAGGGGTGTGTACTTAGTCCACTCCTGTATTCCCTGTATTCCCTGTTCATGCGTGGCCAAACACGACTCCAACACCATCATTAAGTTTGCTGACGACACAATGACCTATAGGGAGGAGGTCAGAGAACTGGCAGTGTGGTGCCAGGACAACAACCTCTCCCTCTATGTGAGCAAGACAAAGGAGCTGATCGTGGACTACAGGAAAAGGCGGGCCGAACAGGCCCCCATTAACATCGACATGTTGGTACTGGAGCGGGTCAAGAGTTTCAAGTTCCTTGGTGTCCACTTCACCAACGAACTATCATGGTCCAAACATACCAAGACAGTCGTGAAGAGGGCACAACAAAACCTTTTCCCCCTCAGGAGACTGAAAAGACTTGGCATGGGTCCCCAGATCCTCAAAAGGTTCTACAGCTGCACCATCAAGAGCATCCTGACCGGTTGCATCATCGCCTGGTATGGCAACTGCTCGGCATCTGACCGTAAGGCGCTACAGAGGGTAGTGCGAACGGCCCAGTACATCACTGGGACCAAGCTTCCTGCCATCCAGGACCTATATAAAAGGCGCTGTCAGAGGAAAGCCCATAAAATTGTCAGGGACTCCGGTCACCCAAGTTATAGACTGTTATCTCTGCTAACGTACGGCAAGAGGTACCAGAGCGCCAAGTCTAGGACCAAAAGGCTCATCAACAGCTTCTACCCCCAAGCCATAAGACTGCTGAACAATTCATAAAATCACCACCGGACAATTTACATTGACCCCCCCCCTTGGTAAATATTTTCTTCTTCTTGAACTGCACTCTTGGTTAAGGGCTTGTAAGTTAGCATTTCACGGTAAAGTTTACACTTGTTGTATTCGGTGCATGTGACAAATAAAGTTTGATTTGATTTGATACTCCAGATACTCAACTAGTCTAAAGAAGGCCCGTTTTATTGCTTCTTTAATCAGAACAGCAGTTTTCTAACATAATTGCAAAAGGGTTTTTTAATGCTCAATTAGCTTTTTAAAATGATAACTTGGATTAGCTAACACAACGTGCCATTGGAACACAGGAGTGATGGTTGCTGATATTGGGCCTCTGTACACCTATGTAGATATTCCATAAAAAAATCTGCTGTTTCCAGCTACAATAATCATTTACAACATTAACAATGTCTACACTGTATTTCTGATCAATTTGATGTTATTTTAATAGACACATTTTTTTGCTTTTCTTTCAAAAACAAGGACATTTCTAAGTGACCCCAAACTTTTGATCGGTAGTGTATGTGAAGGAGATATTTCTGTATTTCATTTTCAATAAATGTGCTAACATTTCTAAAAATATGTTTTCGCTTTGTCAAATTTCTAAAAACATGTTTTCACTTTGTCATTATGCGGTATTGTGTGTAGAAGGGTAAAAAAAAGTTGTAATCTATTTTGAATTCAGGCTGTAACAACAAAATGTGGAACAAGTCAAGGGGTATGAATACTTAAGGGTTAGTGAGTGCTACAGACCTACCTACCACACACACTCACACACACACACACACACACACACACACACACACACACACACACACACACACACACACACACACACACACACACACACACACACACACACACACACACACACACACACACACATCTGAACTCTCCTTGTAGACATTTCTGAGGGAGATGTCATTACATGATTAAGAGGAAGCCGTCAGGAAACCGCTTAAGCCCTATTTCCTGTCTGTTGCCATGGTGACAGGCCCACTTTTGCAGTTGCAGTTCACTATCTCTAGTCAGTTAATTTCTTGCCGGAGGAAAGAGAAAATAAACACAAAGGTGCAGGTGTCTTTGAATCCCCACTGCACACTCTGTAGGCTTGTATCCGTTCAGACTCTCCCTTCAGTTCAACTGGGCCTTGGTCTGACCTCTCACCCTGACACATGAAAACAATCATTGGCTCAAAGGCCTTAGCCCCATTGGATGGAGATTTTTTTATGGGTTGAGCCTCAGCAGGCTGTTTGGTCCAGCTGGATGTCGCTCACATAAACCTACAGATAAACAGAGTGCTTTTGAATCAGGGAATGGCCAGGCCTGTATGAATCAGAGCATTCATGAATTGTGGTCAGTGTAAACACAAAACACACTTCCCTTAGTAGGAATTGTTGAGATTGATCAAATTCACCCCCTTTATAACTAAAGATCCAAGACTAGGATATCTGTAATATACATTTGCTAGTGGCCGGGGTGGCTTTACTTGGCTCATTGTGCTCTAGGGACTCCTTGTGGCGGGCCCGGGCGCCTGCAGGCTGACTTCAGTCGTCAGTTGAACGGTGTTTCCTACGAAACGCGGTTGTTAAGAAGTGCAGTTTGGCGGGTCATGTTTTGGAGGACGCATGACTCGACCTTCACCTCCCGAGCCCGTTGGGGAGTTGCAGTGATGAAACAAGATCAATATTTGGGGAAAATTGAGGAAAACCTGCCTCACTCTTATAGAAACCTAACCCTGGTATAGAGGGTTTAGAGGAACAATTACACAAATGTTAATGACAAAATGTTGAGTGTTTCTGAGTGGTCCAATGTCAGTTCTGACTTAAATATGCTTGTCCATCAATGATTCCAAAACAAATTTACTGAGCTTGAGCAATTGTGACAAAAACAATGGATATACCTTGCCCTAAGAGTTGTGCAAGGTTGGTAGACTCTTATGATTCACAGCTGTAATGACTGCCAAAGATGCTTCCACTAAGTGTTAACTCTAGGGTGTGAAGACACACAATCAAGACATCTTTTTTTTCTTCTTTAAAAAAAGAATTCATTTGGAAATATCTTATAATTTTATTTCACTTAAATCTAATTTAATGCCTTTTTAGATTGTATTTTAAGGCAGCAACGTGTGAAGAATGTGCAACGGATGTGTAGACTCAACATGCACTGTCTGTACTATTACCCCGGTCTACCTATGTCTATGTATTTGCTTTTCACAAATTCAACATCAATTGAAACTAAGCCAACACGAGGAGAGATAAAATCTATGGCAACCAATGCAAACAAAACTGGTAAATGGGTCTTATATAGTCATCAGCTTTTACTGACTTCCCTCCATTTCAAACCAATGTGAACTCAGTATTTTGAAATACTGTTCATTCCTGCCAATGTAGTTATAATACAGTATATACTCCATACGGTATAATCCCTTAATACTCTACTATGTTGCCAGGGTCAAAATTACAATGACATAAGTAAAGCAGTGAAAATGTTAAAGGTTTAGGATTAACAGATGAACTATATGAATTTATACATTGCTGAAGAGCAGATGTGACATGGTGTCCATTGCTGACAGAAGCTGCATTCCTGCAATGGTGAACACAAAAAGGGTTAAGCCGCTCCCCTTTCAAACGTTGGATTATTGCTAAATTCTTTCTGGGGTTTTCACTTGTCAGGACAAGCAGAGGCCCACTGTCAGCAGATAGAGGGAGAGAGAGCGAGAGAGAGAGAGTCAGAGAGAGAGTGAGAGATAGACAAAGACAGAGATAGAGACAGAGAGAGAGCGAGAGAGAGACAGAGAGCGAGAGAGAGAGAGAACGAGAGAGGAACAGAGAGCGAGAGAGAGAGAGAGAGCGAGAGAGGAACAGAGTGGATGAGAGAGAGAAACAAAAAGAAACAGGGAGACTGATAAAGTATGAAGAGGAAGGAAAGCAAGAGAGAGATACTGTAGTTTGAAGAGGAACAAAAGTTTTAATTTGAATTTCAGAGGGAAATACAAGAGAGAGAGAGAGATAGAGAAGGAAAGAGAGAGAAACACACTAAGGGGTGTGTCATAGCAATTTAGTTCCTCAAGGAAGTACAAACTGACATTTATCTTGAGACGGTGGCGAGCAGCACAGACAGACGAGACACAGAGGGATTTTATTTTCACCTGGTAAGATGAAGGGATTCCATTAACGCGTGCTCAATGCTGACAACCTGAGCCGCGTGCCGTGGGGACTGAGACGTTTGACACGAAGGAGGGAGGGGAGGACTCTCTCAGGCATACACAGGTAAGAAGACTCTCAGGGCTTTCTGATAACACAGCCATGTCTTTCCTATGCACAGATAGCTCTACCTTTGACAGAAATAACATACACTCTTGCAAATATAACACTTGTGTTATTATTGTAGGGAGCGTGTCGTTTTTTTGTTATATCTTTCAATACAGTTTAAGCCTATGTGGATAAAGTGAGAAGGAAGGTGGTACTGAAGGACCAAATAAGATCATGTGTGAATTCCTCTTCGATACTTTTGTAACTTACACTTGACCTGGGAGACGTGCACTGTATGTACACTCAGAGTCATGCTGGAACAGGTACAAACGGAACCCAGTCCTGACAGACAGCTGTATAACTGAGGAGAGAAACCATCTGTGCCTGGTGGAGCTTGCACAATCAAACGAGCTGTGGACTTTCTTTTCCTCTACTAGCCTACACGGATTGAGAGTGCCAGAGAGCCAGTCAGAGCGAAAGACAAAGACATGGAAATGACACAGCAATGTGTTGGACAAAACAGTAAGGGGTAAAAACAAAACTGGTCACCACAAACCAACTGCTGTTTCGCTTCCTTAATAAGCCAGCAGAGTTGTGTGTCGGTCTTGAACAACAACTCTTCAAAGACTTTGAGAAACGTTACAAGACTGACAAAATTTGCAAAAATCATACTGTATGAACACTTTTGAATGAAAAACTGCCAGCATCAAACAGCAAGCATTCAGTCCAACACCATTGTTAATGAAGCAATACTGTTGTGATGCCAGTTTTTGGTCCATTATTGTGCCACATGCTGAACCTGCACACACACAGGACATATCCTGATCTAGAAACCCATACCAACTAAATGCTGAGAGAAAAACTGGAAAGTTCCGCACTTTGTGAGGTCCTCTGTTGAAAAGAAAGGCCTGGACCTGAGCTCAGGATAATGCCACCAGGAGTGTGTTCAATGAGGTGGTAGAACTGCGTATATTCTCTGTTTGTATGATTAAAAGTCATGCCCAGCCTATATGATATACTTCTATCTGAAATACCCTGAACATTTCTCCCTTCTGAATAGACACTTTAAGAACTGGGAGGCCTCATTGCCCCATAATACCACTCAAGTCTGGTGACAGGCGGCGGGTGACATAAGCCTTTAGGGCTAGTGTTAGTGGAACATGTCTGCTTGACCTGGTGCTTTGTAATAGCAGGAGTAGAAGTCACATTCTAAGTCGAAGGGAGCCCACAATTCCCCTGCTAAGCCCTGTGGGAGTCCAGAGGATTTACCTGGGCGTACACACACACACACACACACACACACACACACACACACACACACACACACACACACACACACACACACACACACACACACACACACACACACACACACACACACACACACACAGCAGTCATCTACGGAATGCTAAATATTTACCTCTCCCACCCCGCCCCCCTGCGCATAATCTTCCAATCAGCGATCACTATCTCCAAGTCAGTCAGCACAGCTCTTCTTGATCCACACAACCTGCCCTCCTAACACTGGAGTCATGGAAGACCCACATTGCTTGGCTTTTCCCATTCCTGAAAGTGTAATAATGTCTGGTTTCATAAAATTGGTTCCTATTGTTAATGGAGAAGTTAGTGCTCTTTCATCCGTATCCTAATGGACAGAACTCAAATTGACCTTCTTGAGTGCTCTCTAAATGTGTACATGGTCATTGTTGCTGTACTCCACATGAACTGTGTAAACATAAAAAGCATTATCAGTCCGCCCTGTGCTGTCCATATCAGGAGAGTGGTTTTTCATTGTACTCTGGGCTGTCACATGAAGACAACCCAAAAATTATATTTATCCTTTAAACAATTGACTTAGCAGACTAGTCAAATAAACAGAGTGAACTTTCCTTTAAGCCCATCCAAAAAGCCAGCTGTCTCCAGCTGGAGCTCCATATTTCTGCAGGGAGGATAGATGGCTGATGCACGTCTCTCAATCCCCACTGGGCTTCTCTGCATTGGAATGCGATTGAGAGTGAATCTGAAATAGCTATCATGCTGTTCCACTTCCATTATCATCGTTAAGGGAAATTAATCTAATGAATGTTCCCACAGAGAGCGGAGGCTTTGTCCTGGAGCGTACTATTAGAAATGTGACACTGGATATGCATGTAATAAAAACCCAGTGGGATGTCAAATGGGAGATGTGTGTTTGCTGATTATGGAACATAGCCTATTAGTATGTCAGGATCATTTGATTTATTGGCAGAAAAGTCATTTGTGTTTAGTGCTTACTGCATCAATTGTGAGTCAGATAGATGACAGTCATTTGGATCACACACGCATGCACTACTACACACACACCTGGACCCGTATTCATAAAGCCTTTCATAATAGGAGTGCTGACGTAGGACCATTTCCTGTCAGTCAATATAATCTGTTTCATTACTTTCTAAAAGCTTAAACAGATCCTAGATCAGGACTCTGAGACTCTTTGTGAATACGGGCCCTGAAGCGATTTTAAAAAAGACCCATATGTGTGAAAGCCTTGTTGCCACTTAAAGGATGCCTCAAAGTAAAACCTTTTGCCTAAGGGAGGATTCCAATACAGTAAATATACACTCTTAGAAAAAAATGTGCTTTCTATAACTGTCCCTATAGGAGAACCATTTTTGTTTCCAGGTAGAACCCTTTTGGTTTCAGATTGAACCCTTTTGGGTTCCATGGAGAATGCCATTCCATATAGAACCCCCTCTGGAAAGCAAAGGGTTCTACCAGTAACCAAAAATAGTTTTTCCTATGGGGGATAGCTGAATAACGCTTTTTTTCTAAGAGTGAAGGATAGCCATTGGGTCTAGGACCATGACTTGCTCCATTCCCCCTGTTCTGATGCAATCTAGGAGCACTTGTAGAAACCTGCCTGAGCTATTCAGCCTACCTGCCTCTCTCACATACTTGTCCACACAGGCCTTAAGTGGGGATTCAGTCCTGAAATGATCACCACAGGATGATTGTGTATGCTCTCGACATGTAACAGAAACCAATGGTAGGAATTGTGTAACCTTTTATACATAGTTCATACCCATTTCTACAATGTTGAAAATGATGTCGAAATGATGTGGCCACAATGTAAAGATACACAAATAACTATCTATTTCATCCATGTATAAAGGCTTATACTAGAAAGTGGTACCTTCTGAGCATTAGACTATGTGTTACATTTAGGTTAGGCCCAATTCCATAGGTGTACCACAGAACCTACTGTGTTCATTTGAAATTGAATACATCAAATGACCCTGCAACACAGGACCTGCTGCAATGACACTCGTCCTGTTAAACGGTGTGTGGTGCAACAGTTTTGTGTGTTTACGTGATGTAGGTGCACTCATGTCCTCCCATGAGGTCTAGCGCTCTGCATCTTCACTCCCCTGACAGGGACACGGTGTGGGGTGAGACTGTAGCCTCGGTGGGTAATTCCCAGTTGTGTAAAGTACTAAAGTAAGTACTACTTAAGTAGTTTTTTAGGGTATATGTACTTTACTATTAATACTATTAATATATGGCACAATTAACCAGCAACTTTTATTTCACTACATTCCTAAAGAAGATGTACGTTTTACTCCATATATTTTCCCTGACAACCAAAAGTACTCATTACATTTTGAATGCTTAGCAGGGAAGGAAAATTGTCTAATTCACACACTTATCAAGAGAACATTCCTGGTAATCCCTACCGCCTCTGATTTGGCAGACTCACTAAACACATGCTTTGTTTGTAAATGATGTCTGAGTGTTGGAGCATGCCCCTGGTTATCCGTAAATTAAAAAAACAAGAAAATTATCTGATTTGCTTTATATAAGGAATTTAAAATGATTTATACTTTTACTTTTGATACTTGAGTATATTTTAGCAATAACATTTACTTTTGATACTTAAGTACATTTAAAACCAAATACTTTTAGACTTTTACTCAAGTAGTATTTTACTGGGTGACTTTCACTTGAGTCATTTTCTTTTAAGGTGTCTTTACTTTTACTCAAGTATGACAATTGGGTACTTTTTCCACCACTGGTATTACCCATGGAACATCCCCTTGATGTCTCAGTTGGATTCTCCGTGATATGAAAACAAAAAGCCCAGAAAACTGAACTGAGGGAGATCCTGTGGCACGGCTGAGCTAGGAGTTAGAAATAACATAATAAGCTATCTCTGCTCACTTCTCTCTCCCAACCCCCAGGTAAGGATGGAGTCATTTAGTTCCAAGGATATGGCCATGCAGGCCCAGAAGAAGATCCTCAGCCACATGGCCAACAAGTCTGTGGTCCATATGTTCATAGACGACACCAGCAGTGAGATCCTGGACGAGCTCTACCGAGTTTCCAAAGAGTATTCAGGCAACCGCTCAGAGGCCCAGAAGGTGGTGAAGGACCTGATCAAGATAGCAGTAAAGATTGGCGTGCTGTTCAGACACAACCGTTTCAGCCCAGAGGAGCTGAGTCTGGCCCAGGACTTCAAGAAGAAGCTGCATCAAGGAGCCATGACAGCCATCAGCTTCTATGAGGTAAACATGCCGGCACCTTGCATAACACTATAATGTTACAGTGAGTTAATCGATCATAGACCACTATGCATTAACGGCCCATCATTCTCTATGAAAACAGATAGGATAACAATGTTATGTTGTCATCGTCTTATCTCTATTTCCCACTTCTTGTTCAGGTGGAGTTCACCTTTGACAAGACAGTAATGTCGGAGATCCTGACAGGATGCAGAGATCTGCTGTTGAAGCTAGTCGACTCCCACCTCACACCCAAATCCCATGGTCGCATCAACCACGTATTCAACCATTACTCCGATCCAGAGCTTCTGACCAAGCTGTACAACCCTGACGGACCCTTTAAACCCAACCTCACCAAAATCTGCACTGGCCTCAACCGTCTGCTGGAGGAGGGGACGTTATGAGTGTGAGCAAGTCTATGACTGTGAGAGAGACACTGGAAGATCTGCTTAAATGGGGTCTGCTTAGAACTCAAGAGAGGACTGTGTGTAAGGACAGGAAGTGTCCATGCTCTAAATGAGAACTGGCGAGATTTGCGACTCAAGTTTTACTTGATGTAGTCACTCACTGATCTGTTATTTTCCATAAAGGGTACTGCCCAACGTGGAAAAAATATGAGAATACGCAGGATGGTGTAAAGTTAATGTCTCCTGATGAATTGTGTCTCAACGAATGGAGTTCCTGGAAAGTCAGGATTAGGTTAAGATTGTGTCAACCACCTGATTTCTATACAGTGGAATTTCCGTCCATGGTTTCACATTCTCATTTACTACTATTCTATTTTCTTGGTTGTTTATTTTTCTCTCACTCTCTCGACATATTAGGTACTGTATAGGGAAAGAGAAACCTCAAGGATTGCACAATACTGACTGACAGAATGAAAACAAGGGTTAAAAGCAAGAGGTGAAATAAGAATAGAGTACTACAATCTAGTGGTCCAGCTGGCAATGACTCAGTACTGCATGTATCAAAGAAAAAATATAAGCTTATTTACAAAAACAGTGCACATCTACAGTGGATACAAGACAGTCATTTTATAAGACCCAAAGAGAAACTGGATTGGAATATTTAAGAACTGGCTATAAAATAATTCTGCTTTATTTGGGCCTTGTACATCATAGGATTGGAAAAAAATAAAATGCCTTGTAAATTGGTACCTTTATTGTCTATTTGTGAATATATTGACTTTACATCTTTAGTTAATGTTATTAAAATGTACAATATGTGCAATTTATGAACAAATTGACAACAATGTGTATACATACAGTACCAGTCAAAGGTTTGGACACATCTACTCATTCAAGGGTTTTTCTTTATTTTTACTATTTTCTACATTGCAAAATAATATTGAAGAGATCAAAACTATGAAATAAAACATATGGAATCATGTAGTAACCAGAAAAGTGTTAAACAAATCCAAATATATTTGATATTCTTCAAAGTAGCCACCCTTTGCCTTGATGACAGCTTTGCACACTCTTGGCATTCTCTCAACCAGCTTCATGAGGAATGACTTTCCAACAGTCTTGAAGGAGTTCCCACATACGCTGAGCACTTGTTTGCTGCTTTTCCTTCATTCTGCGGTCCAACTCATCCCAAACCATCTCAATTGGGTTGAGGTCAGGTGATTGTGGAGGCCAGATCATCTGATGTAGCACTCCATCGCTCTCCTTCTTGGTCAAATAGCCCTTACACAGCCTGGAGGTGTGTTTTGGCTTATTGTCCTGTTGAAAAACAAATGATAGTCCCACTAAGCGCAAACCAAATGGGATGGCGTATCGCTGCAGAATGCTGTGTTAGCCATGCTGGTTAAGTATGCCTTGAATTCTAAATAAAATCATGACAGTGTCACCAGCAAAGCACCGTCACACCACCTCCTATATGCTTCACGGCAGAAACCAAATATGCAGAGATCATCCGTTCACATACTCTGCGTCTCACAAAGACATGGGGGTAGGAAGCAAAAATCTCAAATTTGGACTCATCAGACCAAAGGACAGATTTCCACCGGTCTATGTCCATTGACTGGCTCAAACGCATTGAGGAAAGAAATTCCACAAATGAACTTAACGAGGCACACCTGTTAATTGAAATGCATTCCAGGTGACTACCTCATGAAGCTGGTTGAGAGAATGCCAAGTGTGCAACGTTGTCATCAAGTTAAAGGGTGGGTACTTTGAAGAATATCAAATATATTTGGATTTGTTTAACACTTTTTTGGTTCATACATGATTCCATATGTGTTATTTCATAGTTTATGTTTTCACTATTATTCTACAATGTAGAAAATAGTAAAAATAAAGAATGTGGAGGTGTGTCCAAACGTTTGACTGGTACTGTAGGTAGTGGGCAAATGGAAATACCTGGGTAAAAAAGGGACAAACTGGTGAATCAACGGTAACATCACATATCAGGACGAGTAACCAGGCCAGATGCTTCTAAAATAACTAAAGGCAACATAAAATATATCTTGTACTTCTAAACTACGCGTCTAGATTTACTTAAAACAGCAGAAAAGCAACAAATAGCAAGGAGATCCAACAAGTTCCTCACTTTCATTGAGTATGGCCAATTCAGTATTGTAACAATACATCCGTAAATCATGGTTGCCAAAATTAAATTAAATACCAAGGCAACCTTACCACTGACTACAACCTAGTGCCAAGATCAGAAAAAGAAAGTGCAATGCTCAGTAGTTTTCTAAAAATAAATATGTACATCATTGCGTAATAGTAACAAACACCCAATGAAGACTAGGCTATACCAACTCACATTGGTTTCAATAATAAATACATTTTTTAGAGTCAACTTATATTGTTCTCCAAGACTTGCATATTTTTCACATTTCTGACATTGCATAAGACACTACAAGGTAGCATAACTCACATGATCTAGCACCTGTGGCCAAACATAAGTTGGAGAGTTACAAAATCACACTAACATACAAACACAACTCACAAAGTACCACATTTTGACTCTTGTTTTGTGTAGTAAACGGACAACCAGACAGTGCTGTTCTGGACATGGTTAATATATAATACGTAATCAATGTACTACAACTTGAAAATAATGAATTGCTTAATAAGAAGTCTTCTTACACACTACCGGTCAAAAGTTTTAGAACACCTACTCACTCAAGGGTTTTTCTTTATTTTTACTATTTTCTACATTGTAGAATAATAGTGAAGACATCAAAACTATGAAATAACTCATCATTTAGTAATCTTTTTTTTTTTAAGAAATCAAAATATATTTTATATTTGAGATTCTTCTAATAGCCACCCTTTGCATTCTCTCAACCAGCTTCATGAGGTAGTCACCTAGAATGCATTTCAATTAACAGGTGTGTCTTCTTAAAAGTTAATTTGTGGAATTTCTTTCCTTCTTGATGCATTTGAGCCAATCAGTTGTGTTGTGACAAGGTAGGGGTGGTATACAGAAGATAGCCCTATTTGGTAAAATACCAAGTCTATATTATGGCAAGAACAGCTCAAATAGCAAAGAGAAACGACAGTCCATCATTACTGTAAGACATGAAGGTCAGCCAATGCGCAACATGTCAAGAACTTTGAAAGTTTCTTCAAGTGCAGTCACAAAAACAATCAAGCGCTATGATGAAGCTGGCTCTCATGAGGACCCAGAGTTACCTCTGCTGCAGAGGATAAGTTCAGTTGAGTAACCAGCCTCAGAAATTGCAGCCCAAATAAATGCTTCAGAGTTCAAGTAACAGACACATCTCAACATCAACTGTTCAGAGGAGACTGTGTGAATCAGGCCTTCATGGTCGAATTGCTGCAAAGAAACCACTACAAAAGGACACCAATAAGATGAAGAGACTTGCTTGGGCCAAGGAACACGAGCAATGGACATTATACCGGTGGAAATCTGTCCTTTGGTCTGGAGTCCAAATTGGAGATTGTGTGCATTTCCCACCGTAAAGCACGGAGGTGTTGTTATGGTGCTTTGCTGGTGGCACTGTGATTTATTTAGATTAAGGCACACTTAACCAGCATGGCTACCACAGCATTCTGCAGTGATACACCATCCCATCTGATTTGGGCTAAGTGGGACTATCATTTGTTTTTCAACAGGACAATGACCCAACACACCTCCAGGCTGTGTAAGGGCTATTTTACCAAAAAGGAGTAATGGAGTGCTGCATCAGATGACCTGGCCTCCACAATCACCTGATCTCAACCCAATTGAGATGGTTTGGGATGAGTTGGACTGCAGAGTAAAAGCAGCAAACAAGTGCTCAGCATATGTGGGAACTCCTTCAAGACTGTTGGAAAAGCATTCCTCATGAAGCTGGTTGAGAGAATGCCAAGAGTGTGCAAAGCTATCATCAAGGCAAAGGGTGGCTACTTTGAAGAATCTAAAATATATCATATATTTTGATTTGTTTACTACATGATTCCATATGTGTCATTTCATAATTTTGATTTCTTCAGTATTATTCTACAAATGGAGAAAATAGTAAAAATAAAGAAAACCCTTGAATGAGTAGGTGTTCTAAAACATTTGACCGGTAGTGTATGTCAAAATGAAACTCATCCTTGCAGCAAAACAATTATATCAACAGTGCTAACGTCCAGCTTTCAAGTACCAAGTCCATAGAGCAGCAGGTTACACATCAGTGAAAATAAGAACTCTCCTAAATCTGTAATGCCAGATTCGCTTGGAGGCCAATCCCTTTTTTTTCCCATTAGTACATGTGTCCCATGATCTGCCTGACAGAGGCAATGAAATCACAACTCAAAGATCTCATCCTCTCTTTCTCTCAGTTTCTTTGTGCATTTGGTGATGGTGAGGGGCACTGCACCAAGTATGGCTTGCTGATGCATTCTGGGAGAGGTGACGACCGTGGCACTGTTTGACCTTGTAAATCGACGGTCTGTTGTCTTGCTGGTACAAGCTGCTTCCAAAGATGTCGATCTGTGATGGAAAACCCCAACAGGTGAAATAAACAGAAGCTTGACAAAATCATTAAATGAAGAGCTAAGCACATAATACAGTGTTTCCCAAACTATGGGGTCACGAAAAAAACATGAATACTTTGGTTTTAACTTGCTGTTGCCGCTAGATGCAGTTCCAATAAACAGAACTATTTCTATTTTCTTCCTACAAATATGTCTCCATCTTTTGAACCGTTTAAGCTTCAAAATATTATGTCCCCATCACTCAAATATAAGACTTTGTTTCGCTCTACAATGACCACAAAGGAATCATTAAGAGTGGACAAGACAAGGAACTAAATCAGACTTTTTTTTCCCTACCAAGATCATACAAAAATATTGCCTGATCATCTTCTGAACTTCCCAATACCTTTCTGTTGCATGTCACTTCCTTCAGATTGAAATACTGTCAAAAGTACTGTCAGACTGATTTGCAATAGACTGTCTTTGCCCCAATTAAAAAATGGAAACATTGGGATTACATACCTTTTTTTTTACATCGTGGGGTGGCACTTTTTTTTTTTTTTCCCATAATGGGGTCACGGGCCCAAAAAGTTTGGGAACCCCTGATAATAACATGCTATTGATGTCATGACATTGACACCCTACATGTTTAAATGGATATTAGCATTTCATCAAAGTTAAAGCTGCAAACTTTTTGTGCAACTGACCAAATTCAAATAGAAATGTGTTATAGATCTGTCTTTCTCATTGAAAGCAAATCTAAGAAGCTGTAAATGTGTTCTTTGTTAACTATTTCTATGCTTCCTTTTCTTAAATTTCGTATTTGCATATTTTCTCTTTCGGTTTTGTACACTATATTCAAACAGCTAAATACAATATTTTTGGTTATGGAAAAGGCATTTCACAGGGGTTAAGATGGTACAATGATTCTCCACACTATACTTGCTTGTTTTGTCACAAACTGAAATTAGGCAAACTATTGGATTTTGGTGGAGCGATTTCTGCATAGTGCATCTTTCAGAGCTTTAATGTAAACTCTCAGACTGACCACTAGTTTATGACAGGACATAATAGTACGATATGAAGTTATCTGGGTGAATTTACCGTTTTTCTCCCTCTTGGCATCTTTTCACAGCTGCTTGCTTGGACTGGCTGATCATACGATCCATCCTTTTTAAGAAATTCATTGGAGAAAGTTCCGATATGACTTCTTGTGTCTTTTCAGAGTTGTTCACTGGCTTCCCATTTTGAGTAGAGCGTTCTTTACTTGTACTGTCCTGTACCTGGCCTGAGTCCTTCTCAGTCACATCTACCCCATTATTAGCATCACTGTTGTAGTCTGACAGCACAGGGATAGAAAGAGACTTCTTTATGAATATTGAGTCATTCGTGTACAGTCTATTTGCTCTTTTGATTTGTTCCATCTGTTAAAAAGAGAAAATTGCAGAAGATGTGGGTTTATGAAGGTAAACAAAGTTATCACCATAGCAAAAGCCTACAAATTGCTAATTTTGTGTTGTCATGCAATAAAAACTCCTCATTGACAAACTGTCTGCTGGGGAAACATTTCAAATAGTCAAACATTTAGGAAGAATGTCAATGCCATTGTCTAGCTACTCACAGATACTCCATATTTCAACGCGAGTCCTTCCAACGTCTCTCCTGGCTGAACTTGGTGTTCAATTCGTCTTTGTCGTACCGGAGAAAGGTTGGATTGAACAAGACTGCCGTATGACCTCGTCCGTTTATCGCGAAGTAGACCGCCTCCACTGGTTGAAAGAGGAGCCCGTTCCCCGTGGAACATGGTGGAGCTTGTAACTGGTAAGCTAACTAGCAATAGTTTGCCAGCTAGCTAAATCGCCTACCATGCGAGTATACAGCTAGAAAACCTGTATAATCGTTATTGTAGGGAGCTGCTTGCTAATAACATGAGTGTTAAAGTGCATGTAGCTAGTTTACCTTATCCCGTCGACTAGTTAGCTTCTAAACAAAAACACTTGCCATAAAGATTTATTCAGTCAGCTGCCGTGGTATGACCAACTCCCATAATTCCTCACTGAAAGCAGGAAGTAACGTTAGCTAAATTACAAACGGTTTTGAAGATGTTTGGAGTAGCTAGCTATTAGCAAATAAAGACCTTCAGCTACCAAATATATTTAGCTAAACCTAAATGTCGTTTAAAAGAGATGGCAATGATCAGAGTCAATTGTATATCCTCAAGGTAAGCCATCTTACTAGTTGTTGCTTACATAAATCAGTTTGTACGCATGGAGCAGCTTGTGACCATACATAACTGATTCTAACGTTACTTTAGCTAGCTACATGCTAAAGTTTGTCATTTGTACTGTTTCATATAAGCTAACTAAGTATTTAGCTAGTTAGATAACGTAGCTAGCTAACGTTAATTATTTATTTCCCAGAAACGGCGTGTTGCAGATCTCCTGTCCAATTTCATTCCAGAGGATGAGGCAGCCTTGATGAAAAATGGAAGGTGAAGCACCGGCATCATTGCTATCAACTGGAATGAATCCTTACCCAGATCTTACTGTTCTTTTAATTTTGCAGAGCAAGCACTTATCATGAGCATCTGTATTTTTTCCTAATTCCCTTTCAGATACACCTGCCTTGTGTGTTCATACCGCCCTGTTTTTGATACAGTTGACATGCTGACAGTACACAGAAAGGGGAAAAGACATCTCGAAGGTGGTACATATGATCAATTGTTTTCCCAAGCAGGAAGCTATATCAAAACCATCTGTGAAAGCTGAATGTACCTACACTAATCCTTTCTTTGCCAGGGATGAAGTGGTTTTATGGAAAGAAAACTCAGCTGAAAAATGAGATATCTAAACGAAAACATGAAAACTATGTTCAAGCTGAAGATAGCCAACAGGTAAAGCTATATAACTAGCTAAGTTACTCAGTGAAATATTTTGTCTTTGTAAACCTGAGGCTTTAGACTAGTGTAAACTGGAGTGTTGACTATGCGTCATGTTGTTTTTTGTTTTCCCCATAGGAGCCCTCTAGTTCTGCCCCCCTGTTGACACAGACACGTAAACTCACCCACCACGCCTTACTGAAGACTGTGCCATACAACAGTTGTCTCAAAAAGACCAGGTACTCTATGCTGAAAGTGATACGTTATTGTGAGTAGTACCCTACACATCATTACAATCACATGTTCATAGACCCCTTTTACATGTATTTCCAGTACAAAGTCTGAAAAAGGATCAGCTAGTTCCATTCCAGACTGTGACATCAGCCCCTCCAACACAAGACCATCATCACCACATCAAACGTCAGTGGAGACGATAAGAGATACAGACATCATGTCCTTACCCAGTTCCAACAGTAATACAGCAGGTAAAGTCTAGATGTATTGTTAATAACATTATCATATTACAAATCTATAATGATTGGTCTCCCCTCTAACCCTTTTGTTCAATGCCGTTTATCCTCACTAGTCAATCAGGGATCGTGTCCAATCGGGAGAAATAAGGAAGTGTGTAAGGAGTCTCAGCCAACAGCGACCCAGGAGTCGGAACCTATGACAGCTCAAAGGAGGAGAGAGATGGAGCATTACCTTAAATTGAAAAGGTACTGTGTAGCTAGAAAGTCTTGACTCATTCAGCTTCACTGCTAATCTGCATTTGTCATTTAATTCAAATTTCTCACTGGCTTCATGCATATTTTAAGTGTTGTTTTTCAATAGTTGTTTTTCAAATGTGAAGGCTGCAGTTATGTAAGTTCACCACCAGAGGTCAGTATGCCATAACTTTTCTACCATCTCTCTTTCACTTTCTGCCTCAGTGCGGGATGGCTGCAGGACAGGAGTGGCCAGTGGGTAAAGGATGAGAATGTGGAGTTTGATTCAGATGAAGAGGAACCCTCATTGCTCCCATCCTCTCCCCCCACTGACTCAACAGAGGGCTGACCAGATGAGCAGCAGTGACCAGACCAACACCACCACCTTCCAACAATCCCTAGCCCTTTCCTCAAAC
Source organism: Salmo trutta (assembly GCF_901001165.1). Classification (NCBI taxonomy): domain Eukaryota; kingdom Metazoa; phylum Chordata; class Actinopteri; order Salmoniformes; family Salmonidae; genus Salmo; species Salmo trutta. The sequence goes on along the minus strand of NC_042959.1, from coordinate 54,198,377 downwards.
CCTGCCGCTGACACAAAGGTCCCGTTTGGACATACATCTGTTGACTCAACAGTTATGAAGTGCACTCTGTTGCGGTAATGACAACACTATAAGAGCAGTACTAGATCATCTTGAACTGCCTCCACGCTTCCTTTGTTCCTTTGAACTGCCTCCATGCTTCCCTATCTCAGGGAAGATGCATTGGTGCTTGAGACAATGTTTGACTGATTCTCAGCACCCTTTGTGTTATTCCGTTTGCCCATTTTATTTAGGTCCAACACCTCCCCTGTTAAGGCTAAGCTTCTGTGAGTTTACCATAAATCAACAGCAGATAGGACAATATTACTGCTAATCTTAGTAGTGGAGCCACCGGTTAACATTCTTCAGAAGGTTCTCATTTGTGACTCACCCCTAGACCACTCTATATATTGGATAACCTAGAGAAAGGGGAGCGTGTGGACTTAACGTGGGTTAGCTTTAAATGATGACGTTAAAGTGTGGCAAAAACTGAGTACCTGGTCATTATTTTTGAGCTCAGTGCGTGACTGCCACAAGACGTTTGGAATGTTTGTTGACGGTTTTTAGCTCTTGTGTCGATGTGTCATCAAGACTGATGATGTTATGGAGTTAAATTGTCAATGCAATAAGTCATGTTGATTCTATCATGTTACTTGTACTTTTAGAGACTAAACAAATCAGTTGTCCTCCACTGCTAATTAGCCACAATGTTCAATGTCTGTTTGAATAACCCAGATACAAGGGAGTAAAATAAAGCATTACTGAACTTAGAACTGTATACCAGGTCAGTCACTAAATACCTTGCATGGTACCCTACATAACTATAAATACACATGCATTTTACTGTGGCTGAATGATCAAAGGGGAATAAATAACCCCAGGAATAGCATCTGGTATGGCAATACTGACCTTAAATCATTACAAGCCTGATCCCTGTGCCAAATGTCACTCTTTATGGATGTAGCCGTACCACTGCAATCAAGGTTTCTAAACCCGTCTCCCATTTATTCAAAACCTGCTAGGTGACATTTCTTTACAAGAAAGTATAAATGTTGCTTAAATTGAGCATGATAATCAAAACACATTGCTTAATACAGGTATAAAATGAATGTGTAAATGGAGAATAGAGCCACTCCAATGCTATGAAAATCCTCAGAGGTTAGCAGCTGTTTGGTGAGGGTTCATGAATCTCCTTGGGTGCATATGGGTGCCCCCTCCCCTTCAGACCCTTTAAAAGTTGGTATATTCTGGGAAGGGTAACTCAAGCCCAGAGGACTAGGTTACATTCCCAATGGGGGAGTAAAAATAGGTCAGGAGGTTTGGGGATCCGGCAGGCTCAATGAGGTATTGAATTGTTCCGATTCTCAAGATCTCGGAGCACACGGTATACTCTTGTATCTGCTTGTACCTTGTGTCAGCTCTGAATTTTGAACCATGGAAATTATGAACGTTGAATATTATGTATGTTCACATGAGGTGATGAAATGGCAAAAATATCACATTCAGCCCATTAAAACAATTATTTAAACATTTTATTTAAAGTATTTACAGATTTTCTCTTCCTAGATATAGCACCACCACCATGTAGGAATTCAGTCATTTTCTGACTGTGTTTTCATGGCATAATGTAGAAGCATAAACGACACTTTACAACGCTTTTTTACAATGATTTTATGATGAATTCAATGGTCTACAAGAAGCTGTTTGTGGTTAATGAAATGAAAAGCTTGGACACAGACATAGAAATGAACACCCGGCCTTGTGAGGAGCACAGAGGGGTTGTAAGGGTTTGTTGCGCCCCATTGACAAAGCTAGCGCAAAGCTGTCAATGGCAGTTTGAGTTGTTAGGTCCAAGGGGCTGAATTGATAGGCTAGCGTCTTGTGAGCGCAATCTTGTTGCTTCACTCTCGTCTCATCTTACTCTCTGTTGACGAACTGGATAGAGAAAGAAAAGGGACGATATGAGTCAGCCAGAGTACATTATCAATGGTCAACCGAAAGCTGAACTACCTCAGTAACAGGTTAGAACATGCAGAACACCTAGGACAACTAAACATGAACTGAAAATAGCTCATCTGTCATTATGTCAGAATTATAGCCACTTTCTGAGGGTATTATAACAGGCTCGTCACAAAAAACCTAACAAGAAGAATGTCAAGCGCTTTAAAATTGACGAAGCACAACTGAAATACAATAATTGACAGTACGCATGCATTCTCAAGACACTCACTCATGTCGTTGTTCCTGGTGATGGCGATGGCTGCTCTAGCCCGAGGCCCCTGCTGGGTGAAGTGGTAGCCAATCTTTACGATGCTGGAGTTGTTCTCCAACATGGTGGCAATCTCCATCTCACAGGAGTCCCCCAGTTTCTGTCTCTATAGGAGTGGGGTGGGTTAAAGGATGAAAAGGACTTCAATAACCATAAACCACACAAAATCACAGCATTGTCTTGTTATAAATGTATCATTGTTTTTTCTCTCCAAAGTCTTTTAATGTCTCTTGAGGAATTTGTTTTATATTCAGTTGTTTGTACAGCAGACATACAGTATGTAGCACTATTCAAATGTATGTATTCATACTACAGCATACTTTCTGTATGGGTGTCTGACCTGGTTGTCAATCTTGATCTCAGTCAGTGTGGTGTTGTTGGCCATGGCCTTGACGATGGCATTCATGCCCTCGCAGGTGATGAAGTTGGACTCGATGTTAAGACTCTGCAGAGTGGTGTTCTCCTGAAGCATCTCAGCAACAGCCTGATTCACACACACACACACACACACACACACACATCCACACGTATGTTACTAGAGTCACATTCATTAGTAGCAGGGGATAAATTACAATAAGGATGTGAAAATGAAGGTTCTTTGTAGCTAGTCTGGGGGAGAAAGATGTACTCACATAGGCCACGGGGTCGTTGCTACGGGTAGCAGCAATGCTCAGAGACTCCACGTGAGTGTTGCCCTTCATCGCCTCAAAGATCTCTTTCAGCGTTGGGATGGGAATGTCCTACAGGACAGTCAGACGTCAATCACTTTATGCTGATTCAGTACGCCATAACACACGAGGCTACACGCTACCATCAAGTGATCTCATCCTCCATTGTAGAATTGGTCACTGTGTACGTTCAGACCATAGGATCTAAAGCCCACTAAGCTTCACCTTGATGTTGTTGAGGTTGACATCAAACAGGCTGCTGTCATTTTTCTGGATCTGCTGAAGGGTTTCCTCCACATTTGTGGGGTTGGGGGGCTCTTCTGGGAAGATCTTGAATGCATCTGGTTTTACTACACCTAAAAGCACAGGAGTATCACAGGTTAGTGTAAGAATGTCCTAAACATGTAATATACTGAATACCGTAGTAGGTATGTTCTGCTCTGCTGGTCAACCTCTTCATACGTACTGTTGATGCCCTCTGTGTTGGCGATGGTACCAGTGGTGCCCAAGGCGTCGTAGTACTGCTTGTTGCTCATCAGTGTGTACATTCCCAGAATAGCTGCAAAGAAATGGGACTGGTTTATATATCTGTAACTCTCATTCATCATCCAGTAATATTTCCTCAGTTCAACATAATTAATGGTAGCTGTCAGCGGAGACCTTTAGCATGTTATTGCCCCAGTAAGTAATCACAAGGCCTTCATTATAACTAAACTGAGAGTGTATGTGACTGCAATTATTTATGAGGGCATTGTTTTGACAGGCAGGTCTCCCAATCTCAATTATACTCTACATATCTTCATGTAGAGAGGTGTATCCATTTCAACAACTGAATTGTACATTTACAGTATACACCCAACACTGTGCAGTACATTGTATCATGAGGTACAGTATTTACCATGTTATGCACGTGCCTACTCTGTGTGTCTGCTTGACCAGATAAAGACATTGTAGCCTTTCCTCAGTTCTTACAGAGAGAGCTGCAGTCACTGTCTCTAATCTCAGTGCCTCCAGGCCCTAAGGACGTTATGAAACCAAACATTAATGCCAGCCATGCAGACACACCAAGCCCAATGTTATTCTAAATGAAAATGGGCCAACACATAATGAATGGTTATTTGGCCCCTCATTTAGATGTATACATAGACATAGAGGCCATTGTATTGTTCAGTTTGACAAGTACTTTGAATTCCATATATGCAGGTGAGTTAGCTCAGCTAAGCACTGCTAATTTTACAAGACGGGACATAGAACAATGGGCTCCTAAAAATATTGGACTGGAGCCGCTGTTGCTTTGCTCAAAACCCCAGTAGAGGGCAGCACTTTGAATATCTCTCTCACAGTCTCATTACAGACGGCCCCTCGCCACCAAACTGTGTCACACACCAACTGCTGTGACAGCAAACCCCCACCACCCCCCCGCCCACGGGCTCCGACCTGGGGCAGGCTGGGAATTATGGGAGGGAAGGCCTTGTGAGGAGACAGGGATCCAGAGACAGCTGGTCTGGTGCAAAATGTACCAATGTCACCCGGCTTGACTCTACAGTAGCTTTACAGTACATCCCAGCCTCTCAATAATAACAACAATTCCCCAAATACTATCAGTATTATTAAGAGTGAATAAAAAGCATCAATTAAATCTCAACTGCCTGAGGTCCCTCTCCCACCCTTGCTGCTGGTGGAGCCGGCCAGGCAGCTATGCTATTGTGGACTCAGATCCAGCCCCAAACAAAAGAGCGACAGAGGCTAACGAAAGTTTAATCCTCATCTGGACTCCCTCCAGGGTCAAAACTGTGTTCTCAATGAGGGGGTTAATGACAGGCTAATCTATGTGGACACACAGTCCCACTCCCCAAACTCCCCCACTGTCACTTTCCAGACGCCTATGTTCTGTGGCTGTGGCTCTGCCGTTAAAGGAAAAGCAGTTAGGGGGCCTGCCTCTCGGACTGAGGCAGGCCTGGCTCCCCTGCACCATGGGTGGATACGCAGTGGGATTTAACTATCGTGATAAACAGTGTTTGTTCTGGGCCATACTCTGAATGATATGTGAATAAGGGTGTTATGGTCTCATATGGTTGTGTAGCTCAAAAGAGGCTGAGGCGTGAATTCTCATCGAAATAGATATCATTTGGAAACAAAAAAATGTACTGTGTGTTTTTTGGGTGAAAATCACCTATATCAAATTGAACCATAAATAACTTTGTTGTTTTGAAACAATGTCAGAGAGCACATTTTGCAGATGCAGTAAATGATGAAGTCCTTGTTAGGCATTGATATGAAGTAAGCACAGTGTGAGTGTAAAAACAACCAACAAATCGGGTTGGCACTGTAAGCGTTGACCGCATGAGACCAAAATATCTGTTCGAGCATTTGACATCTCCATTGGGGTATACATGAAAAAAATTAAAACATGTTGATTCAATTAATTGAGTTTAAAACAAGGTTGCCTCTTGTTTGGTGTAAATTGATATAGTACCTTTACCCAACAGACAAGTCCCTCCCCATCCCTCTTTCCATTCCTCCCTTCTTTTGGTGGCTCTTGGCCAGCTTATTTTTGTGTTGCTGCTGAGCGCAGGGAATTGGAGCCCCCCATGCCATGTCCCACATCCCATGTCTCTGCATGTCTGTATGTGTGGGATTGGGTCTGTGAAGCACTGGAACAATAATATTATGGATCAATGAGCAATGGAATAATATGGGCCTGTGACAAAATAATAAAATAGGCCAGGGTCACTGTAAACAATTGGGTCACAATACACAGGGCCGGCCCCAGGCATAAGATTTTGAAAAAGGTCAAGTTTTTGCTGTGAGCCAATGGGGTAACCAAGGATAACCATGGGCTGTTTTCTCCCAAAGCGGGCGGGGCCACAATGTTCTATCTAATACCAGCTGGGAGTATAGGGCAACATCACATTGAAACAATGTAAGGACAGAGAGGGATAGGGCGGCAGGTAGCCTAGCGGTTGGGCCAGGTAACCGAAAGGTCGCTGGTTGGAGTCCCCGAACCAACTAGGTGAAAAATCTTTTGATGTACCCTTGAGCAAGGCACTTAACTCTAATTGCTCCGGTAAATCGCTCTGGATAAGAGCGTCTGCTAAATGACAAAAATGTAAAAAATGGATAGGTTCTCACCTGCGATGTCACACATCTCAGCATCTGTGGCATTCTTCAGAGCCTCCTCCAGCTCAGGCTCCAGGGTGATCTGCTCATGGTCGGGGATCTTTCCATGGCCCTCCTTAGGAACAAACGCTCTCCCTGGAGAGGGACAGAGAGAGAGAGAGAGAGAGAGAGAGAGAGAAGAAGGAGAGAAGTAGAGAGAGAAAGACACACATACAGAGGGACTGTCAGGGCAACTAGTATCCAAGGGGTCATGAGCAGACTGTAAACAAACAGTACCTATAGCACCAGGGGAAAACCTTTGTTCTCTCAGTATGTATCTTGTATCATATAACATTCTATTGAGATTCTAAAGAATGACACGATTGTAATATTCCCCTTATGGTGGATTTTTCTTTGTTTTGGTAAAACAATGATTTGGATTGTTTCTGAAAACACTAAGAAAGCCCTGGTTTATATGGGCTTTGTGAATAAACTCCAGTAAACTACATTTTCTATTGTATAATTGTATGCATCTCATTTCCATATCAATGTTACACAAACCGCAAAAATTACACTTTTAAGTCACCACTTATCATTACTTATTCATAAAGTTAAAAACATTGGATTGTTTTTCAATTTAAAGCAGTGGTTATGAAACTGTGGGTCGGGACCCAAAACCCACTCATGTAAGAGCCCCCCCCCCCCGATGTAGTGTGGAGTAGTGGAGTCAATAGTGTTGTTCAGTAGTGTAGTGTACCGGACCTTTCTTCTCGCCAGTAAAAGGCACCAGGTCGTCTCTGTCCTCGTGCTCCAGAGCTGTTTTCTCTAAGTGATCCAGCAGGGCGTCACGGTCAAACGCCCCCGTTGGGCTCTTCTTGGTCTGGTCACGCTGGCGGAACCCGGCTGGCAGGATGGCATTCTGGGACAGAAACAGTAGGGGTCAGAGGGCATGTGTACATTGTACAAAGAGTTCTGAATCCTCTGGGGTTCTAGTAGCTGGTTGTGTGAGACTGTGGTTTTTGAGATGTTGGAAAAGGGATTTATACGATTTGTAACTACAGTATAAAGCTACGTAATCCCCAGGAAATTCCTAAGTAAGTCTTACAATGTCAGAGAACAAGATAACATGGGGATGATGTTATTGGCAGTGCCTCAGTTGTGTTGGTGTTCTGTGTGTATCAGTGAATCTGTTGTGTAAGGTACGCCAGGATTGTGGGTTCGGTTCGCAGGGCCACCCACACGTAAAATGTATGCATATATGACTGTAAGTCGCGTTTGGATGGCACATTATTGTTATTATTATTATTATACTATGAGCCTTGTGGAAACGGCTGGAGGTAGGGCTTTCTCCTATAGAGCTCCATTTTTATGGAATGGTCTGCCTACCCATGTGAGAGACGCAGACTCAGTCTCAACCTTTAAGTCTTTACTGAAGACTTATCTCTTCAGTAGGTCCTATGATTAAGTATAGTCTGGCCCAGGAGTGTGAAGGTGAACGGAAAGGCTGGAGCAACGAACCGCCCTTGCTGTCTCTGCCTTGTCGGTTCCCCTCTTCCCACTGGGATTCTCTGCCTCTAACCCTTTTACAGGGGCTGAGTCACTGACTTACTGGTGTTCTTCCATGCCGTCCATGGGAGGGGTGCGTCACTTGAGTAGGTTGAGCCACTGACGTGGTCTTCCTGTCTGGGTTGGCGCCCCCCCCTTGGGTTGTGCCGTGGCAGACATCTTTGTGGGCTATACTCGGCCTTGTCTTCGGACGGTAAGTTGGTGGTTGTAGATATCCCTCTAGTGGTGTGGGGGCTGTGCTTTGGCAAAGTGGGTGGGGTTATATCCTGCCTGTTTGGCCCTGTCCGGGGGTATCATCGGATGGGGCCACAGTGTCTTCTGATCCCTCCTGTCTCAGCCTCCAGTATTTATGCTGCAGTAGTTTATGTGTCGGGGGGCTAGGGTCAGTCTGTTACATCTGGAGTATTCTCTTGTCTTATCCAGTGTCCTGTGTGAATGTAAATATGCTCTCTCTAATTCTCTCTTTCTTTCTCTCTTTCTCTCGGAGGACCTGAGCCCTAGGACTACCTGGCATGATGACTCCTTGCTGTCCCCAGTCCACCTGGCCATGCTGCTGCTCCAGTTTCAACTGTTCTGCCTGCGGCTACGGAACCCTGACCTGTTCACCGGACGTGCTTGTTGCACCCTCGACAATTACTATGATTATTATTATTTGACCATGCTGGTCATTTACGAACATTTTAACATCTTGACCATGTTCTGTTATAATATCCACCCGGCACAGCCAGAAGAGGACTGGCCACCCCTCATAGCCTGGTTCCTCTCTAGGTTTCTTCCTAGGTTTTTGGCCTTTCTCAGGAGTTTTTCCTAGGGAGTTTTTCCCAGCCACCGTGCTTCTTTCACATGCATTGCTTGCTGTTTGGGGTTTTAGGCTGGGTTTCTGTACAGCACTTTGAGATTTCAGCTGATGTACGAAGGGCTATATAAATAAATTTGATTTGATTTGATTTGATTTGATACCTCAGTCTTTGAGTCCCTGGAGTTATCCTTTCTACAATTAACTCCCTTATTTGCCACAAGGGGCCCTCTGGGGCCCTCAGTACCTCGGGGTCCATCTCCAGCAGCTCACACTCCAGCGCCTCTATCTCCTCAGGGCTCATCCCTTTGAGGATGGCATCCTCGTCGATGTCCCGGGGGTCGCTTTTTGACATATCTGCAGGCTGGCTGGGCTCCTAGCTAGGGTCACAAACACACCACACACCCCTGGGGTAGAGCAGGGCACTTTCTGTGGGGAGAAGCAAGAGAAAGGAGAGGATGCACTTGTGAGACAGGGATACAGATTGGACAGATCTTGACAGATATGACCTCTCAGATAATAATAGTGAAGGATACTATGTGTTGGTGTCCTATTAGGACTAGCCAGTGTGGCAGAACCTGGGTAGCTAGGCCTTAAGCACACAAACTATTTTCATTTACTGTGTCTCGAGAGCAACTTATGTGTCACGACTTCCACCGAAGTCGATGCCTCTCCTTGTTCGGGCGGCGTTCGGCGTCGCCGGTCTTCTAGCCATCATCGATCTACTTTTCATTTTCCATTTGTTTTGTCTTCCCACACACCTGGTTTCAATTCCATCATTACATGTTGTGTACTTAACCCTCTGTTCCCCCCATGTCCTTGTCCGGAATTGTTTATTGTAAGTGCTTGTGCACGTATGCTGGTGTGTGATGGGTTTTGTTACCCATTGATTGTTTGTTCTATTTTACGGTGGTTTTTATTATTAAACTGCTCCGTTGGAACACAGTTTTTGCTCTCCTGCGCTTGACTTCTCTGCCGCCAGTACACACCCTTTACATTATGATCTCCATTGAGTATTATTGTTGCCAGTCCGCAGTGTTGCCTCTGACGGCATGATGGTAATAATAACTGTATTTCCAGTGATAAACACACATTTCCCTGGAGAACCCTGCTGTCCACATGAATGCACAAATAAGCACTGCCATAACACACAAACACTGCAACATTTTAACTAGGAGCACTCCTTTTTTCTCCGGAAACTGAACTGAAATGAACACACTCCTATAGAACTGAAGCTATGTATTCAAAAGGGAGAGGGAGAGAGCGAGGGAGAAGGAAAGAAAATGTGAACGCGAGGGAGAGAGAGAGTGCAGGTTCTTTGCTATTCTTAGTTCCAATATGGTGAGCTAGGGGTTTAGAGTTACAGAGGCGAGGATAGCGGAGCAGAGGGATGCGTTCCCTTATTTATCACTGGCTGACACCCGCTAGCGGCCCCACCCGTATTCCCTTTACACCCACCGGTGGACAAGCCCAGATAGAGACACAACACAGATCTGAGGTCAGTTTCAAGCGAGAGATGAGCTCAACCATGAAACAAACACAAAGCCTTGGCACTCAGTGGAGGAAATACCACAACAATATCATACTGTATATAACTCTGGCAAAACAGGTGACTCATAGGTATGAGTAATGCACCTATCAAGTGTAGGGTCAAATCCATCTACATTTTCAATTTTAAATCTGCATTCCATTTCATATTGGTCTTTTTAGGAAATGCTTTCAGAATTGACCCTAATTGTTGACCCTGACCACTTATAAGGTAAATCAAACACAAACGTTGACCTTTATGTGAAGACCGTACGTCTACCATTGCAACCGAAACAGTTCTATGAGAGCTATTCAAGGGTTACTGAGAAGCCCAAGTCAGTGATTGGCAATTTAACACCCCAAGTCAATAACAGAAAACCGAATGCATCCATCAATAGGAAATCACTGTCCTGAGTGTTGAACACGTCCATTAGCAGCTGATTGTTGTGGTGTCTAACCTTGTTCCTTTCTGCAAAGGTAACAGTGGTGTGCTTTGTAGCCCTTGATCAAGTTACAATGTCAAATGTTATTAGAGCGGCCACACATCTTGTGACTTATTGCAAACAAACACCTACACACCTTGTGTCTAACAAATAGACTGCTTTCACAGAATGCTTAGTCTACCTGTAAATAAGGCTCTGGGGATGACAATACACTTTGACAGAACATCTCAAATTAGTAAGTCTTCTGAGACACACTGTGTGTGTGTGTGTGTGTGTGTGTGTGTGTGTGTGTGTGTGTGTGTGTGTGTGTGTGTGTGTGTATGTGTTGCCATGTCGTAATTAGTGAGCTATCATAGAATTACAGTAAAACATACTCTTACCACAGAAATACTGTAAAGTGTGTGTATAATAACTTCAAGTGTGGCACGTGTCCATGTATGTTTGTGTTCAGTGGAGGGGACACCTCGTCAGCACAGTGCAGCTCTAATGTGTTAAGCCAATGACACAAACACTGGATCAAACAGCTGAGTGTGGAAAAAGATGGAGGTAATTATGGAGCAAACAACTGTATGTACCTTTTAGTTCACGTGTTTCCCTGATGAAGGCGTAGTGCCGAGAAGCACTGGCATTTTGTTTGTTCTCTTGCACATTGCAGGAACAGCTTGGACTTGACTGGATGCAAAAGCAGCACAGCTTTCTCCTTTTCTAATTTGTATGGACAGATGAGGACAAACTTACTCCTGAACGTAGCTCAATGAAGTTGTAACACAATGGGGCAACATTCAAACATGAATCTCCTGATTCAACTGCACCAAAGCCCTTGATCCCATGAGGTTTGTTTGAATAAATAGACTGCATAAACTATCGCTCGGAGTTTTACAACGCCCTGGCCTCAGTATCCAACACTACCAAGTGCAGAGGTTTTACTGTGTATGAATGAGACTATACCGTTTCAGCACAACAAGTGTTCTATTTGTCAGAAACCTTAAAAAGCCTTCTGACAAATGTGCTTGATAAGTGTTCAAGAGGCAGAATGCCATGTTTTGATTCACTGTGTCATTTTAATGCGCTTTTAACCAATCAGAATTCAGGATTTAATGAGCATCTTTAATATTCTGGGAGACGTCAGACTGGAAAGTAGTGCGCACACACCTGTCCATAGTATTCCCATTTGGTTTCTATGGGAACCAACCTACTATCTGAGCGGAACAGTGTCACCTGTCAAAGCCAGCTGGCTCAGGACATTTCTTTCCATCCGGAATCCCAACCATTCCCTGCACCTGGGTTATGCCTGGCTAAGAGATTCTCTTGGGAAAGATAGTTATTTCATCACTACCCACTACTAAACAACATACCACTTCAAGCAGCTTTATCTTAGTTGTGGCCGCTAACCATCTGAGGACTTGGTTAGCAAAATCCCAGCGACCTGTGCCGCTCCGTGGACCTCTGGTTTAGCCAATCAAAACTTCAGGAAATTGACACCTGGCTGCACAGATGTGATATCAACAAAGAGCTGTCAGGTTCAAGCCACACAGAGCACACCTGTTGAGAGGAGTGGGGACCACCAAACTGACGCATCCCCCTATATTCATCGTGGCTTTACGTTAATTGCATGGCATGGTGGCCATGGTGGCCATGATGTCACATGCTGTTGTGTTGGAGAGGCTCTGCTTTTTCCACTGGTGGCATCTGGTTCTGACAATGCTCACTCTCACTTTGTAATCTCGGCTACTCTGTGCAGGTCCACTAAAAGCTTGTGGAGCCTTGGGACCAAATTAAGGGTTCACAAGCTGTATGGTGATGTCCATTCCAAGTTCATGATCCCACAAAGTCCAAGTCTCTGAGAGGTACAAAGTTACAACTCATACAAAACAACTGTCTTGTTGTACAGTCCAAAGTGACTGTACGTACAGACAAGCCACATGACTTGGGTAAAACTGGAAAGATCATTAGAGAGAGGGCCCAAAGTGTCAAAGCAGTGAGTCACTCCTCCGGTTGACACATCTGAAGATTTCACACTATTTGCTGGTTGACTCCTCCAGGTCTTACTGCACAAGTGTAAAATTCCAAATCAACCGCAACTTAATTTTAGCTTCACAGGTCAGCTACTTCCAACGGTGTAAATCTTCCCCGGCTTGTGTTGCGGCCTTCACCCCACACTGAAGTTTCACTCGGAGGACTAAAAGCAACATATCTGACAATATCTTATACTGTCCAACATGGAAGGGTTGTTGTTCAACTGAATTGTGCGGGGAAAAAAGAGGCAGTTACCTGAAAAAATGTTAATGCTCATATTTCTATTTTGCTGAAGAAACTGGTATTTGCCATTCACCATAAATACATGTTTTGATGACAACACATCAATATGGAAGTTTTCATAGCCTGAAAGCAATGAAATTGTTTTTCAAGTACAAACAACTGTTCAGAAAAGAGTAAGAACTATTGAATAGGTGGGAATATATCTTTACAGCAATACAAGGACATTGTAATTCAGTTCCAATGCGTCTCTAAGCTGCCGTAACTCCACATCGTTAGCCACGGTGAAGACACACATTTTTGTGCCTGTTTTAAAGACTTTAGCACAAATCAGCCACAACTGGCCCCAGGAATGACTTGATCCAGCCAACACAGCTATTCAAACGCCATGTGTTGCAGTGAGGTTAGCTGGGAGTGGGGGTGGGGGTGAGGGACACCCTTTCAAATCTACCATCCCCTGAGACAACACCACAAAACTGTATAGTGATAGACAGCTATGAGATGACTTAACCACAGCATACAGCAAAATATCTTCAATTGAGTGACAATACTTTAGCTTAGGGTTTCACTGGACTTCCATAGGAGAAACAGGAGAAAGTCTCTGCATACTTCCAGTCAGATGAACATGTATTTAATTGTGGCTGAGCTTTCGGTCAGTCGACCTTCATCAGAGCACTGGACTCCCATAGGAAATACCCAACTGTCAACTGTCAAAGTCGTGGCCAAAATAATCCAAGGCAATTAGAAGACTAACACACCAACTTCTACAGTCAAAGTTAAGTATTCAAGCAATACCAACATAAACCCAATGTTGGATGAAATGAACCTGCTATAAAGTTGTTCAATTCTAATGTTGTCAAACTATATTCACATACTTGTCTCCCTAACTTTTCTGTCCCTGACACAGTCTCTCACACACAGACACATGCACATTGGGTAAAGCTTAGCCCCAGGCAGACACAGAGAGAGAGAAAGAGAGGGAGAGAGAGAGATTAAAGAAAGGGCCACCCTCATACCAACGGTATCCCCACAGTTGAGAGAGAAGCAGCCTCCCACCTACCTTCACAGAGTTGCAGTGCTGGAGACCTCTACAAGGCAAAGCCTGCTGTTGGAACCCGAGAATGGCGTTTCTCTTTTTTCTATACCCCCTCCCCTCCACTCCCTTCTCCTATCTCCCCCTCCCCTCTCCTCTCTCGCTGTACAGCCTTCTATGCTGAGACAGGGATACTGGCAGCACTTTGAGAGGTCAGCATTTTATTATTCTGGCTTTGCAAGAGCGACTGTGAATCACCGAGCAGAGTGAGAGAGAGAGAGAGAGAGAGAGAGGGAGAGGGAAAGGGAGGAAGGGAGGGAGTTGAGCGATGCCAATGTGCTAATCAGTGCCTCAATTAATAGAGAGCGTGTGTAGTGTAGTAGGTAACAGGGACATCTGCTGGTGCTTTCTGAATCTCTGACAAAAGTTGTAACTACAGCTTATCAAGTTAAGACAGTATACAGTGGTACTCTGTGGTATTCATCATTCCTATCGTACCTTTACTCAACATCTCCATCCCAGACTCCACTTTAATAATAACGCTAGGCTAGGCTAGGCTACCGCATTTAGAGACAACATGTGATTTGAGTATGAGAGGGGCCTCCTTGTCCAATAGGGTCATCAGATGAATCCATGTTACTGACCAACACTGTGAACTTCCAGTGACCTGAAACAAACAGAACATGACATGGAGGAGAGTTCTAAGGAGTTGGCTACCTAAGCGTTAGTGAACAGGTTACATGTTTGGGTTAATGCAAGCTTCACAAAGTAGCTCTAGGGGTCAGTGTTATGGTCAGTTGATATTTTTAGGAAGAGATTAAGGGACAGGATAAGGATTTTAGACCTGGGTTCTAATAACTGTCACTGCAGTCTTTATCTCTTCCCTTATGTAGATATATTCCTTGCCATCCTTTCAAGTTCTTTCATTCGTTCTCTTTGTCGATGCATGTTTTCTTCACTGTGAAGAACTGTGGGCTAAGCACCAAGAACTGTACTGGGCCTATCTGTAAGATGTAATTGCGCCTCTATAAGCTATATTCAGTTGGTTTTGTAGTCTTGCTTGCCAGATTCATGGTTCTCCTTTACAGCAGGTTTAATATCAGGTGGAAGGGCCAGTCTAACAAATGCCCACACGGTGGCAGCACATACTCAAAGTTGAGTGTGTCCTAATTATTCATGAGTTATAAGAGTTAATATGATGCTTCCGGTAGTTTCTGGTATTTGGGGGTTGTTTATGATAGTATGATGTTTATCGGGTTGTTAGGATCCCAACCCAGTTAAGAAAACAACAACATATATGGCATGCTTGACATATTTGTATTGTATGTGCATATCCCACAGCGCACATATGAAAGGGAAAATGTTACTAGACTGCATTCTTCTGTTCCTTATGATTAGTTCTCATAGTTCTCTGCCTTTTTGAATGAACAATAGATACAAAAAAAGGTTGGTTTACTGTTGAATTAAACCAATCATAAATGTAGGGAAACTGCCTGCTCCAAGGTGAGGTGCCATGTCTTCAAGGTTGTTTTCCCAAGCATTTTCTTTGTTGACTTACAGCAGTTTAATCAAGTAACCTGCTACCAAGATATGTGTCTCATCACAGTATCAGTCTGATGTTGTTTGACTTGAAGGGTGTGTTTTTCGTCCCTCTTTGGTTTCATTTTGACAATTTTTTTTTTTATCACATACTGTTTTGATAATTCAAAGTAAAACTCAACTAAACCTCCTGATGTGTTTTGTTTTTGTCTGCTATATGTGTAACCCCCCCAACCAGAGAGAGAGACACCCACCCAAGCCCCCTGGGGTATTATCAGTCAACAGGAAAGTATACTAGACTAGGTAGAATGGGGCTGTCCCCTGACGTTCACTCACACCGCACCCGATCCCCAGGGACAAGCAAATTAAGTGGCTTCTGAAATTATGTTTTATATATATATATATATATATATATATTACAGGAAAAAAAAACTCCTGTTTCAATAGTAACCAATGGCTCTAAGATCATCACTTTGAATAAGCACAACCTCTGGAAAAGGTCATGTTAAACTGGGTGTATTTTCCCCATGAATTACACTCACACAACTACCTGCTAACTAGAAAAGAGAAATCACATACACAGGAACGTACACACTTCCCCGTTCAAGGTTGTGAATTGAATGCAGAAACCTTTTTCGGTGACACAGAAATAGGACTGAGCTGAAAAGATGCAAACTGTAATTCACCGCGTGGCCAACAGATGGCCTCTGCCTTACAGAATGTGGATGGAACATGACGAGCCCATAACTGACAATAGACCTTTGTCCCAAGGAATGTTCCCACAGAGTTGGTGTAGCAGCCTACATAGAATGATCAGAGCAGTTGGTGCTGTGTTTACAGTAAACAAGCTATGTCCTTCTTGGACTTGACTGTATGTTCCTCCGCCTTTGTTATGGTTGAAGAACACCTTCACCCATAGACTACATGGGATATACAACCACAAGCATGCACTGTACCATTCCAACACCACCTTAATATGGATCATCTGCTAGACCTACTAAGTCCATTCAAACCTGCCTGTGTGACTCCTGAAAGTATGTGCTCTGTGGTATTGGAAAATGTGTGTCTCGTGTAATGTTGGTTTTGGTTTGTCTAATAAATTGGGACCACAATGTTCAGTGTGTGTGTACTGTATAGGCTGTATCCTTGGTGATAGAGCAGGCAGTGTTTTTGAAAGATAGGTCATGTTCATGGTGGTAACTCAGTTGAAGTACCAGATCATTGACTAGGGATCACAGGTAGATTCTGAATGGCATGAATTGTCGCTCCCTTTGACTCATCTAAATGCCCATACAAAGTCCATTGACTATCAGGTACATTGGAACTACAGTATCACATTGTAGATCTGGGCAGTGTTCAGGGTGGAATTATTATATATATATTTTTTTATTGAACCTTTATTTAACCAGGCAAGTCAGTTAAGAACAAATTCTTATTTACAATGACGGCCTATACCAGCCAAACCCGGACAACGCTGGGCCAATTGTGTGCCGCCCTATGGGACTCCCAATCACAGCCGGCTTTGAAATAGCCTGGAATCGAACCAGGGTGTCTGTAGTGATGCCTCTAGCACTGAGATGCAGTGCCTTAGACCACTGCGCCACTCGGGAGACCAATTACAATACTGGAATGTTGTAACACATAAATATTGTTGAGCTGAACATTTGTGTTGTCTGAGTATTGCCAGCATAGCAGCCGAACTTAAAGAAATATTTAAGTTCAGACAAATATTTAATTTCTGTCCTTGTCCGCATGATTATGATAAGATATCACCTGTCCATAGGGCGGGGTTATTGCATTTGTGTCTGCCATATAGCGAGGTAAGTGATCTGGGATTGATAAAGACTGCATGTTATGGTTATGAGTACGAAGCAAGGTCCCACCTTGAGTTGCATGTTTCAAACGTGTAAAGATTCAGCGTTTAGAACTGATATTAACCAATTCATTTCATACCTCTCCCTGTCACCTACCTTTCTCTTCTTCTGAGCACCTGAGGAACTTAAACATCAAGATTGGGTTTAATTTATGCATAGAATACAGATATTGACATCCTAAATTAATGTACATTCCATGAATTAAGACATTTGGAAATTGGAACCTGAAATGCTCATAACATTTCATTTGTTCATAAATAAATAAATACATGTATAAATCAATAAAAGGGAATGGGGAAAAGCTGAATGGAGACGGGTATGTGATCTATGAGTAAGGACATAGCGTTCATGGTCACATGGCTGATCGTATATCCTTTGTCCCTGAACCTCACAGGGTGCTTTGTCTGTGAGAGGGGATCCGATTTCCCCTCTTGTTTGATGTCTCCTCCTCCCACACCGCTCCCCCTATTTCCCTTACCCCCCTCCTTCCACCCTCTGTTCAACAAATACAGAGAAACTTGATATAAAACAGCATCTGCCATGGCTCTAAATGCTACTGAATTAGCAGTATGTTTGAATTTACCACGAAACACAGAGAGAGAACCTCTTTAGGACAAAATGTCTAGACACAAGTATTTGTGCTATTGAGTATTTGTGCTATTCCTAGAGTTTTCCTAGCAGGGTTTGGTATGTATCATGTTTATTTAAAAAAAGACATGACCTGAATTTCTATACCCACCCCAGACTATAGGATAATCCATCTTAACGATCGAGACGATCTCACCCAATTTATACTGGAAAACAACATGTGGTATGTCAAGCATCCCTTTGAATGTATTGTGAGTGGGCTCTCCTTTCTGCTGGTGGGCTGCCTGAGAGGCTCCTGCAGACTAACAGGGTCTGCCTGGGTCAGGGGCCTCTTCCCGTAACACAGTCGTCACTGAGCGGCATAACAAGAACCCCCTCAGCGTCCTTCCTCCAGCCAGACTGATGTCAGGGCTGTGGAATGTGGAAAACAGATCGTATGGGGGCCTTGTTTTCCCTACTGAATAGTCCTTGGGCAGGAATCCAGACCACATGCCACACAGAAGGGGAGGGGGATAGGAAAGAAGCCCAGAAGGCAGAGAAAAAAGCACTTTACTGGAAACTCACAGTGTGAAAGTAGTCAGAGAGAAAGCTAAATTGTGATCAAGGGAGAAAGAGAGAATAAATTGGTACACTAAAAGAAAGATAGAAGGAGCGAGGACAAAGTGAAATAAGTAGTTTGTCAGTAGAAAGGATGTGGATGAGGAGTGGAGGGAGAAAAAAAGAACCACTATATCAATCAAAATGGAGAGGGGAAATCCAAAAGCCCAAAATGAAATAGAGCTAGAGACATAACAGAAGAAAACGTTGAGCAAAGTAAAAACACCTAGAAGTCTAGACGAGCCTAAAGTAGCTGAAAGCAAAATATCAAATATGTGTTGGATGGGCAACAATTTTGTTCACTTCAGTTCACTTGACTTTATTGGCCTTTGAAATCAATAATCTCACATTCTCAAGCACTTTAATTAAAAGACAATAGTATTTGGACACTAGTCAACAGGTGAGAGGGAGAGCGAGAGACAGGCAGAAAGATAAAAGGCAGAAAGGACAAAGAAAATATGAAGATGGAAGTCATGATGTCATACAGTTGGAGATCAGATGCGTTATCAAGGACGGTGATGCAAAGCACCAGTAGGTTACATGCACAAAAACAGATGATATCATAAGATGAAAAATAAAGCAACAAAAGCCACATAACAGATAAGAGACAAGTCTATACAGAATATGATTAAAGAATGAAACACAGAAAGTGAAAGGGTGACATCATGATTGAGAAAACAACAACAAAACAAAACAGAAAATGCAAAAGTTGGCTAATGAAGGTATGGAGTGCAATCCTCCTCAAATTCCCGTCACCTAATTATCTCATCATGGTGAGTTGTTACGGCATGTTTCGAAACTAACGCACATCATCTTCTGTCTGGAACAAACTGTCCGCTTTACCACTGTACATTTAGTTCCATAATACTGTCCTCATTCTGTAACAGCATGAAATATGACCCCTGAAATGGAATGAAGTAGGATTACAGTGTCTGAATAAGTACATTAAACAAGTTGATGGGTTACAAAAGAATGATTAGCTCTAATAATAGCCGTGTTTGTTTTGCTGCAGTGGTATGCCACCATAGGTGACATACCACTGCCTAACGTTGGAGTCACGCCAACGTTTGACCCTTGCCCTGTGTTGTTCTGAGGATAAACTAACCATGTCATTTCAGCATCACGTAATGTCTGTTAAAGGGGACAACGTCTCTCTCTTATGTAAGATTCCTCCTGCAAGCCGGGGCATGCTCCCCATGCAGGCACAGCCCAAAGCTGGATTCCTAACTGCTGTTCGCGACATGGTGCTCCTCCCTTGGCCAGTGATGCAAAGGTTCCATTAGGCATCCATGAGTCTGAAGACAAGCTGAAACAAGTTCCTTTTCTATAATATTTGTCTTTGTCACACTCACACAGCTGGTCTCGTGTTCACTCCTTGGTGCAGGACAATGCACAGTAACAGTGCTGTCATATTAAGATTACTTTATTTGTCAATTGCACACAAGGTCTAACCAAAATTTGACTTCTGCTTTTACAGGTTTTGGAGAGGTGTGGGGGGCTGCCACACTGGGCGCCCAGGGAGCTGTTGTTGTTGGGGGGTTAAGAGCCTTGCTGAAGGGCACATATGGTACAGTGACAGTGCAGGCATAGACTAGGAGGAAAGATGGGTTGTGTAATAACATTGTATGTTTACTGTAGCTACATCTGATAGTCTATGTAGGTCATAGATATTAGACCCTGACCTGACCACTGAAATGACATTTTCGGCTCATGTCATGTTCCTTTTTAGAGAGTTAATACTGGAGAATTGGGTAAACATAATTCCATGGGTTTGTGTCTGGTTTGAGGGCTGTGTGACTTGTGAATGTAGGGAGGTAAATCTTCCACAGCAACACAGTCCGTGGAACCTTGCCAAAATACCACAGAAATCTACCCATAATCCACCAGATGCACCAGATAAATCCCATGTAACTCCCAGCTGCAGCCTTGGGCACAGTTGAAAAAGCATTTAGGCCTAAATATCTCTATCACTAATAAAAACAAATATCTCTATCACTAATAAAACATTGAATCAAGTGAAGTGGTGGATGGATTTCAGGCAGAGCTCGTTAGTCAAATTTGCACAATATTACCCATAAAAAATGATGAGTATATTCAACACTGCACAAAATGAACAATTTCATTGCAATTAAGAAACCAGGAAAACATCCTGGTCCATCAATCTAAAAACAAACAATCCTTCCTCTGCAGGTGATTTGAAGGAGCTGTGAGCTGCATGACTGCCACATGACTAAGAAGGCGTGTGCTCCATTCATTGTTCAATCTTTCACTTAAGAACATTTCAACCATTCCTGGACAGCCAATCCTTAGTTTGTTTTAATGGGTGCGGAGTGGCATAATAGCTCAGTTGCTATGTAAGATTCTAACCTTAAGCTCAATATTAGGAACGTGTCCTTAATGTTTTGTACACTCAGTGTAGGTCTGGTTATATTTACTGTATAACATATATAGCCCATAAAGTGTGTTCATGTACTGTATGGTCTTGGATACTAAAAACTTTGAGACAAGAGGGTAACCCTTAGACACAAACCCATACCTTCATATAAGACATAAACTCATAAATCTTTATTGACGACTGGAACACAACACACATTAACATTATTGAGACCATATCGAAATATTGGGTTTGAATGTCTACACACATCACCTTGGCTTGGAGACTATATGAACATAGATGCACTCTACAAACCACTTTGCAGAGCCTTCATCTGCTCTTTTTGTGCATCTGTCCATTTACATTTGGTCACTGTGGGGCTCACGCAGGTTAGAATTTTTTTTTTCAGCTCTGATCCTTCTCCCAGCTGTTGTAAACATGGGATCTGGCAGAGTGTCAGAGTAACTTACACAACTTACACAACAGCAACACTGGGCAGCAACACTGGGCTAAAGGTGCAGTGCTGTACCTGGAGACAGATACACAGTTATGGTCCTTTATAGCTCTTCACAAACCTTCGAATATCCCTTAACTGGATTATGTTTTGCAATGTGTTTTCTAATCTGATGAAATTGGTCTCTACAATATGGTGATCATTTTCTGTAGTGAAGTATTAATGTTTTAAATATTTTTCTACAATTTCATGTCATTTAAAAATTGAATTTGCATTAGGGGAAACAGTGCCACTGCTCGCCCCAGCGCCGCTGTTATTGTTTTTGTTTTGTTGATGAAAATGATTCGGCAGTATGGTATAAAAAATTGTAGTGCATATTCTGTCGCATTCTAACTCCTCACAATCTATCAAATATTTCTTCCTTACTGGTAAAAAAAAATTAAATGCTAATGTTTATTATCTGATCAAATTGGTCTTTATGATATGGTCATACTTTCCAGTAGTGGTGAAGTCTTAATATTCTAAATATTTGTATTGTTTTCATACCATTTTATGTACTTAAGCACTTGAAGAGTTTATTTACAAAACACTATATCCACCAATTTTTCACATTTGTGTTTTTTCATCAGAAATTATTGCTTATGGGTACCTTCATGTGTCTGTAAAATATTGCTGTTCTCAGATTTTTTAATCATAGATTTTAGAGGTGTATGCTTTTTTTCTATATATCCATTGTACATGTATATCCATTGTTTAGCTTAAATGGAATGTTCGTATCCTGTATATTTGATAGTGATATGTGGTTGTCTCACCTAGCTATCTTAAGATGAATGCACACTTACTGTAAGTACTGTAAGATAAGAGCATCTGCTAAATGACAAAAATGTAAAATGTAAATGTTTTACATTACAGATATCATATTACTGTATTGAAGTATAAAAATATATACTGCTGTCACAAATGTATCATTTGTAAATGTCTTTATTAAAAACGTAGTTATTTGTTACATTTGACTGTGTAAAACCTAGCAGTACTACTTATTTCTCTGACAGTGAGGCAGATATCAGCATTTAGCAAAACAGTTATTGTCTCTCTGACATGAAACCATCATGTGATTTTTTATATTTTGTACTTTCACCCCTTTTTCTCCCCAATCTCGTGATATCCATTTGGTAGTTACAGTCTTGTCCCATCGCTGCAACTCCCCTACAGACTCGGGAGAGCCATGCGTCCTCCGAAAAAAGACCCTGCCAATCCGCACTGCTTCTTTACACACTGCTCGCTTAACCAGGAAGCCAGCCGCACCAATGTGTCGGAGGACACACCGTCCAGCTCAAGTGATAGATTCTTGTGATTGAACAACCCCATGCCATGATTGGATTTCTTTTATAATTTTTTATTTTTTTTTAAAGCAAATTTGTGAGAATATTTAAGAAATAAGGCCCGAGGGGGTGTGGTATATGGCCAATATACCACGGCTAAGGGCTGTTCATAGGCACAACGCAATACGGAGTGCTAGGACACAGCCCTTATCCGTGTAATACTGGCCCTATCACAAACCCCTGAGGTGCCTTATTGCTATTACTAACTGGTTACCAACGTAATTACAGCAGTAAAATTAAATGTTCAATATATTTATAAACTGGGTGGTTCGAGCCCTGAAAACTGATTGGCTGACTTATTTTTACTGCTCTAATTACATTGGTAACCAGTTAATAATAGCAATAAGGCTCCTCTGGGGTTTGTGATATATGGCCAATATACCACGGCTTAGGGCAGTGTCCAGGCACTCCGCGTTGCGTCGTGCTTAAGAACAGCCCTTAGCCGTTGTATATTTGCTATATACCACACCTCCTTGGGCCGTATTGCTTAAATATAGTGTTTTCGAATTAAGCTTCTATGGGCGATTTCAGTGCACTTATTCTACCAATACAAAAAAACAATGATGAAATTCAAATACAATTTCTGTTTGCACTGAAATCGCTCCATATTCTTCACAAATATACTTGCATTGTGCACCATCTGGCAAATTGGGTACTTTCTGGGCACGCATGGGTACTTTCCTCTTGTAAAAGCACTACTACCAAATAGGTATATGGGTCACTAACCTTTCCTGCTCCACCTCATAGCTTTCTGTGACATGATGGTTGATCTGAAACCTCTCGCTAACTAACTGTACACTCTCACACACTAATAGTGGTCTGTTTTACCGTAATCTACCCCTTTCGGAAATGTCTCTTTCAATTCCACTGAGGGACTTTTTTCAGATTTCCAGCTGTCTTAACTGGTAGAAAGGTTGGCCCCCGTCCAGGACCCTGCCCTGAACTTTAATCACTGTCACTAGACAGCTACCACCTGGCTGCTCTACCATGCAACTGAGGCTGCTGGCCCTATGTACATAGTCATGGAACACCGGTCACGTTAAATAATGTTTACATACTGTTTTACCCACTTGATATGTATATACTGTATGCTAGTCATGGCCTATCCTATTTAACTATTGCTGTACATGTACTATTCTTAAGATATACCACATATTCTATCCATAGGCTGTCTATATTGTCTATGTATCCCATCACATATATACAGTACCAGTCAAAAGTTTGGACACACCTACTCATTCCAGGGTTTTTCTTTAGTGTTACTCTTTTCTACATTGCAGAATAATAGTGTAGACATCATAATGATGAAATAACACATATGGAATCATGTAGTAACCAAAAAAGTGTTAAACAAATCAAAATAGATTATTCAAAGTAGCCACCCATTGCCTTGATGACAGCTTTGCACACTCTTGGCATTCTCTCAACCAGCCTCATGAGGTAGTCACCTGGAATGCATTTCAATTAACAGGTGTGCCTTGTTAAAAGTTAATTTGTGGAATTTTTGAGCCAATCAGTTGTGTTGTGACATGATAGGGTTGGTTGACAGAAGATAGCCCTATTTGTTAAAAGACCAAGTCCATGTTATGGCAAGAACAGCTCAAATAGACATGAAGGTCAGTCAATAATGAACATTTCAAGAACTTTGAAAGTTTCTTCAAGTGCAGTCGCAAAAACCATCAAGCGCTATGATGAAACTGGCTCTCATGAGGACCGCCACTGGAAGTTCAAGTAACAGACACATCTCAACATCAACTGTTCAGAGGAGACTGCGTGAATCAGGCCTTCATGGTCGAATTGCTGCAAAGAAACCACTACTTAAGGACACAAATAGGAAGAACAGACTTGCTGGTGCCAAGAAACACAAGCAATGGACATTAGACCAGTGGAAATCTGTGCTTTGGTCTGATGAGTCCAAATTTGCGATTTTTTGTTCCAACCGCCGTGTCTTTGTGAGATGCAGAGTAGGTGAACGGATGATCTACGCATTTGTGGTTCGCACCGTGAAGCATGGAGGAGGTGTGATGGTGTGGGGGTGCTTTGCTGGTGACACTGTCTGTGATTTATTTAGAATTCAAGGCACACTTAACCAGCATGGCTACCACAGCATTCTGCAGTGATACGCCATCCCATCTGGTTTGTGCTTTGTGGGACTATCATTTGTTTTCAACAGGACAATGACCCAACACACCTCCAGGCTGTGTAAGGGCTATTTGACCAAGGAGGAAAGTGATGGAGTACTGCATCAGATGACCTGTCCTCCACAATCACCTGACCTCAACCCAATTGAGATAGTTTGGCATGAGTTGGACTGCAGAGTGAAGGAAAAGCAGCCAGCAAATGCTCAGTATATGTGGGAACTCCTTCAAGACTGTTGGGAAAGCATTCTAGGTGAAGCTGGTTGAGAGAATGCCAAGAGCGTGCAAAGCTGCAAAGGGTGGCTTTAAAGAGTCTAAATATAAAATATATTTTGATTTGTTTAACACTTTTTTGGTTACTACATGATTCCATATGTGTTATTTCATAGTTTTGATGTCTTCACTATTATTCTACAATGTATACAAATAAGGGAAAAGCCTTGAATGAGCAGGTGTGTCCAAACTTTTGACCGGTACTGTATATACTGTATTTATACTCTGGACTCCGAATTTGCTCATCCTAATATTTCTATATTTCTTAATTCCATTCTTTTACTTTTTAGATTAGTGTGTATTGTTGTGTATTGTTAGATATGACTGCACTGTTGGAGCAAGGAACACAAGCATTCCGCTACACCTGCAATAACATCTGCTAAATATGTGTATGACCAATAAAATTTGACTTGATTTGAAGTGATTAGGATGGAGTCACTTCCTCTTGGCCATATATGGCACTGACTTCCTGAAACAAACCCTTGTAAGTATGGTGTGGTGTTGCTACCAGGACCTGCATAATCCAGTCAAATCTGGTCTTCATAGGATTCAGGACTACTCTCTCTCAGTGTCAGGTGACAGTGTTTTTCCTTTAACATTTAAGTCATTTAAGGTGCTAACAAAGCAAAAACAGCAAATTTTCCTGAGGCGTGGGAACACTGTATTTTAGGACCAGTTGTAGCTAGCTAACTATGAGCTCAGGCAGGACTATACCTCACATTGCACTAATCCTGCTCCTACCTTGCTGGTTAGGAATAGGAATAACCCTCCTCCACCTGCCACCCATACCCAAAACAGAACAAACTGGAAAAACAGAATGGGTGATTACAACAATGAATTGAGCATGTTGGAACCCTGAAAGAGGATGCTAATTGCAACGGCATTGCCAGCCAGCTGTTCGTTTGATTACTAATGTTTACATGTAAGGCTGTGACATATAGACATTCAAAGTAGTGAGCATAGCCCAAGTGTAGATCATCGTACAACTCCAAGGAACTGAAATGAACCTCAACTCAGATTAATAACTGAATTAGCCTCCAAATAACCACTTTAATTGAATTTGTCCTGCAAATCTAATCACTAATCCAAACGTTGTAACAAATACACAAAGAAAGAGCTTGTTTTCCTCCAGTACACTGTTCCATTGGCTTTTGCTGGCAGCCTGGACAGATACTTCATTACCACACAGTTACAGTACATACTTACCATTCCAAGTATTACTCACTAAACAAACAGTCACAAAAAAAGAGTTTCTATCTCTATGTGTGTCAGCGAGAATAAGCTATTTCTTATTATATTCCGGCTGGTTCGAGTCCTGAATGCTGATTGGCTGAAAGCTGTGGTATATCAGAACGTATTCCACTGGTATGACATAACATTTATTTTTACTGTTTTAATTATGCTGGTAACTAGTTTATAATAGTAATAAGGCACCTCTGGGTTTGTGGTATATGGCCAATATACCACGGCTAAAGGCTGTATCCAGGCACTCCGTGTTGCGTTGTGCGTAAGAACAGCCCTTAGCCGTGGTATATTGGCCATATACCACACCTCCTCGGGCCTTATTGCTTACACATACTGTCCATCTTATTCAGTGGGAAGACTATGTGATCGAACATGGTTTATCAAGAGCCATAACCAGAAGACAACAACATATCAGATGAGAGAGGAGCTGTGTGTGCTAAAGCTCATTTCCTGGTATATGGCTTCACCACAGACAAGCCTGCTCTTGTATGCCTGCCTGCCTGCTGGTAAACTAGCCAGGGTAAATTTGCTTTAGGAGGAAGCAAACATCATGTGCAAGGAGTGGGGAGAAGGACAGAAAGCCTATGGGAAGAATAGTGGAGGCTGTGGAGAGAAGGAGAAAATATTGACTGACACTTCAATTTCTGTAAAGAATATTATATTTACTGTCAGTATCAAATGTCACTGGCTTGTCACGGCAAGGACAAGACAGGTGACTGTGACAATGGAGGGGAAAGGTGAAAAAAATCAGGAAGTAAATATGAATCCAGGAACACACAATGGGAAGTTTATTTGTTGAAGTTTGTTAGTGTGAGCTGAAATAGGTTAAAAGTACTACCAGGCAGGCATGTTAGCTAGAATAACCAAATTAAAATTATATATTTTTATATAGCTACTGTGACAGAAAAAGAGATCCAAAGAGCTGGCCAGCCTTAGCAGGAACAGAGTAGATGATTCAGGAATTTTAGTTTCAGTGAAGTGCCACTGTGGCAGTCTGATGCTCATGAGACTTCAATATAACTTTTATGGTGTGCTATTGTGTGGTCATTTCCTTTTTATAGATAGTCTATGCTTACTCATCCAAACCATAATAACCCCACTGGAATGTTCGGGGGAATCATAGAGACTGGTCTTTAGTGCCACGGAGACTCAGTAAGGTAAAACACTGAATAGTGTGTGTGTGTGTGTAGCGAAGTGTGTCTATAAGCCTGAGTGTGTTTGAAACTTGAGAGCCGCTTCCTTCAGAGAATGTGCGTGGGAGGCGAAAGAATGCGGTGAGCCGAGCCAACATGTCATTTTCTGTGAACGTAGACGTAAATTTCTCAGTCGACAGACTCCAACACAATGGCCTTTAATAAAGCTAGCACTGAGTGGGAGAGCCAGAAGTTGATCAAAAACCCTGGAGGTGTGTTAACACCTGAAGGCGGGTTTCAGTTCAGAGATGGGTAAATACCACCATAATAAAAAGTCCAGATCATAAGGAGGGTGTTTTCCTATATCAAAAGAAAGTGGGAAAATACTGGTGCAAAGTACAACTTTAATCAATTAACAGAGGATAGATCCCCCTTCTTGAATATATTGTAAACATACCAAAAGAAATTGCTCCATTTCACTATGTACTTTTGGGATCCTGCAAAAAAACGCTCCGTTCTGTTCTCATTCATGGGATTCTTTGACATTCTCTCCTGGCAGCTCATTCAAGAAGGGCTATCTACTCCCCCCTCCCCTCTTTGAAATCTAGAGGCAAGGTCAAGGACATTGGATATAGGGATAGTATGTTGCTGAACCATCATTGGCTAGAAAACACTTCCCTTGTCTACAACTTTCATCCTAGTTGATTTTTATATGTTAGAACTGTTATATTGTGTTTTTGCATTGAGTATTTCTTGTATCTGTCAGCCTATCCTCTCTGCAATGTAATGTGTTTCTCTTGCCCTCAGGTATTTACTTTGTTCCCATATTGTGGTAAATTGCTTGTCCTGGGTTGTTTGGTTTCGTTCTCAAGAACCTGCTAATCTGCTGAATTTGTGTGTTGAAAAAGAGAGAGAGAGAAACAGAGTGAAACAGTGTCCCTGTCAAACAACCTAAGATTAACATGTTAAAAACATATTCTTTTCATTCTGAAAAATCTACAAGCAAATGATGACACGTTCTCATCATACATTATATATACAAGTATGTATAGTATGTGGACACCCCTTCAAATTAGTGGATTTGGCTATTTCAGCCAAGCACACAGCCAATCAATCTCCATAGACAGTAGAAGGCAGTAGAAGGCCTTACTAGAAGGCCTTACTGAAAAGCTCAGTGACTTTCAACGTGGCACCATCATAGGATGCCACCTTTCCATTAAGTCAGTTTGTCAAATTTATGCCTTGCTAGAGCTGCCCTGGTCAACTGTAAGTGCTGTTATTGTGAAGAAGAAACGTATAGGAGCAACAACGGCTCAGCTGCGAAGTGGTAGGCCACACAATTCATAGTGCCAACTGTAAAGTTTGGTGGAGGAGGAATAATGGTTTGGCTAGGCCCCTTAGTTCCAGTGAAGGGAAATCTTAACCCTACATCATGTAATTACATTCTAGACGATTCTGGGCTTCCAACTTTGTGGAAACAGTTTGGGGAAAGCCCTTTCCTGTTCCAGTATGAAAATGCCCTTGTGCACAAATCGAGATCCATACAGAAATGGTTTGTTGAGATTGGCGTGGAAGAACTTGACTGGTCTGTGCAGAGCCCTGACCTCAACCCTATCGAACACCTATGGGATGCATTGAAACGCCGACTGCGAGCAAGGCCTAATTGGCCAACTTCAGTGCCTGACCTTACTAGTGCTCTTTTGGCTGAACGGAAGCAAGTTCCCGCAGCAATGTTCCAACATCTAGTGGAAAGCCTTCCCAGATGAGCGGAGGCTCTTATACAGCAAAGGGGGACCAACTCCATATTAATGCCCATGATTTTGGAAAGAGATGTTCGATGAGCAGGTGTCCACATACTTTTGGTCATGTAGAGTATTTTGACATTATGTAATTTCCCCAAAGTGTAAACATCAACTAAGCAATATGATTTGGATCCATTCGAGATAGAGAAGACCAAGACAAGCCAAGCTGTCAACATTTGATTTATAAGAGTAGCTTGTAGCTTTCCACACTATGGCACCAACAACAAGCACAGTACCAAGCAAGCCAAAGAGTAATGGTTTGTCTTTATCAGTACCTCACCTTTGCAGGTGCAGCCCCTAGCTGTTATTAGTAGTGCCTGGTTAAAAGAGTGAGCTATTAGCCATTGTGCTGAAGGCTAAACTTTAAACACTGATGCCATTCATGTGTGCTGATAACATGTGCACGTGTACATGCATTTGCATGGCTCAGACCAAAACAAACTTGCTTCAAAACAATGAGTCAAAGGTCGCAAATATGCAGATTCTGCTCATGGATGTTTGTTTGATACACTCAACTCAATTCAGGAATCATATAGGATTAGTTACCCACAGAAAAGATCTGGTGTGGGATTGGCTTGAATGGGCACACACTCATGTCATAAATAAAGCTTTAACTATCAATCGGGTACTGTATATGGGCATTAAATTGTGAAATACTTCCGGGTTTTGATACCTTATTTACATGAATAATACATCTTTAAAATAAATGGGTTGAGCAGCATGATGACAACAGTAGACAGTGGTGTTCAGTTCCTCTGTTCTGAGGTAAGTGGGGGTCAATGAAACTGCTGTTTCTTTATTGACTGTCTTTCATGTGTGGTCTTTGGGGTTGTCGTTTTCCCCTAATCTATGTCCACTCCCATGGGTGGGAGCCCTCCAGGAAGCAAAGCTTTCAGTGTTACTGATGGGAAAACTACCTCCATGTAAACTAGGAGAGCCACTAATAAACAAACTACTAAACACACACACCTTAGGGATTAGAGTGGGACAGTACTCACCATTTACCTATTTTGCAGTCACCTTCACCTGATACCACCTCAGCTTCTAGATGGTCAAAACAAACCATGCTGCATTGCAAACTGAAACCATTATAATCAATATTGAAAGCAGTGAAGAAGTGAAGCTATCATGCTATTGTCAAACATATTCAACACAAAGCTTCTGTGCTGCTATTGGATTTACCTCAATCCACAGAAAGGGTGACCAATATAGGTTATCTTATGTTTAGTAGTACACTTAGCTGTGAAAATTAAGAGGTTTATGCATGCGAGCAAGCAAACACCTAAGCAACAAAGTCAGTTCCCATAATTAACAAAGATAAACATAGATCAAATCCTGCCTACACAGTAATTTCCCACGGAATATGATCCTGATAACAGAAGTATTCCTCTAATCTCTTATCTCCCTCACTAACTTCAAGCACCAGCTGTCAGAGCAGCTCACAGATCATTGCACCTGTACATAGCCCATCTGTAAATAGCCCATCCAACTACCTCATCCCCGTACTGTATTTATTTATTTTGCTCCTTTGCACCCGAGTATCTCTACTTGCACATTCATCTTCTGCACATCTATCACTCCAGTGTTTAATTGCTATATTGTAATTACCTTGCCACTATGGCCTATTTTATTGCCTTACCTCCCTTATTTTACCTCCTTTGCACACACTGTATATATACTTTTATTTTTCTACTCTATTGTTTACTGTATGTTTGTTTATTCCATGTGTAACTCTGTGTTGTTATATGTGTCGAACTGCTTTGCTTTATCTTGGCCAGGTCGCAGTTGTAAATGAGAATTTGGTGTCAACTAGTCAACCTGGTTAAATAAAGGTGAAATAAAATAATTCTTGCAACGTTCCCATATGGTCATTTCCCAATCAATTTAATTTCTTAAGTTGAATGCGATGCAAATACTTTTGGTTTATGATGTCATAACAATATATTTTATATACAGTAATTTATTTCTGGGATAGTATCCCTCTTAAGACTGTAATGCATTGTCACGACTTCCGCCGAAGTTGGTGCCTCTCCTTGTTCGGGCGGCGTTCGGCGGTCCACGTCACCGGCTTTCTAGCTGCCACCGATCTACGTTTCTTTTTCTATTTTGGTCTGTCTTGATTGTACACACCTGGTTCCCATTACGTTATCATTTATTCCCTATTTAACCCTCTGGTTCCCACATGGTTTTGTGCGTGTTTGTTCTTTGTTTAGTGTTCTAGACTTCTGTGAGCTGGTGTGTTTTTCCCTGCGTGGAAATCATTGTTGTTTCTTTTCGAGTAAAGTACGTCTTTTACTCAGTTATGTGTCCTGCGCCTGACTTCGTCCTAACTGTTGCACACTGACACTTGACATGCATATACATCTTTGCAGACAAATATTTAACTTTTTAGCATTCATTTAGATTTACACTAACACCTACACTATCTAGTAAGAAAAGAAAGGTTACCACTTTATTTTATGGTATAAAAATGAACAGTTACTTACAGTATAGGAATTACATGGCAGCATGGTAAGTAAACAATAATAACCCATTAACCACTCATATGATACTCATTAAAACAAATATCATAGGCACCATTTAGTAGCAGTTAAAAACCAATAGTGTTTCAATCTTTTGCTAAAAATACCAGTTGATACGACACATTTCCTATTAAATACCAGCAGAAACTATCATCAAATAAAGTGTTACCAACAATGTGCTGTTGAGGTTGGATGTCAATATAGCATTCTTCCAACCACGTATTTATGATGTTTATAACATAGCTTATGGTATAACAAAATGAGGAAGCTATACATTTTAAAAAAGCACATGAGACAAGTACAGGCCTACTGCTTTCCATTGACCAAAACTACCAACACATGGTTAATATAAGGCTACAGGGTAAAGAAATAACCGGTGGTGGTGAATCACCAGCATTCAGTTAATCAAAATGTCCTCCAGTAACCTTGAGTATAAACTTGACTGTAGTTTACAGTCGACAATCAGCATTCTCATTGGCTGAAAAAAAACACAAGATCTGTCAAAGGTTAACATGGTCATAAAACATGTAGCTCTATGCGCCAAACTGAAAAACCTTTTATCAGTATTCATACCTCATTGTCACGATATATAACCAACTAGTACTATGACACACAGATACAGGTGGAGGTTCGACTTTGAACAATAACCAATGCATTGGTGAATTATTATATCATCGTTATTATACTGTATTAAAAATCTAAACATATAGCCCAACGTTTGTTTCACAACTAAAGTTGTATAAATAAGTCGAAATGAAGCATATAGGAGTAGCTGTTTCTCTGTTAACCGCTCAACACAGAATAGCCGCATCTATGCACTTCCTTGGAAAGCGTTTGGGGAAAATATGCTTTCTATTTTATTCAGCTATCTTCAATTGTATTCTTCATACTATAAAATAATAAAAAAGAAAGCCATGTAATTCTATGCAAATCTTGCCTGCTAAATGAACTACTATAGCCCACAGCCATATCAGGGCCTAACATCAGGACAACTCAGAGTATGCTATTCTGTTCTTCTGAAATGGACTACATTTTTCTTCATAACATGCTTCTTTAGACCTGTCTAAAATAAATAATGGACTTGTTGTGACGGTGTAGGCTATATTACATGGATTTATTATACTTTTTAAATGCAGATGTTCCAAAAGGTCTGTCTGCATCAGTGGCTTGTAGGCTATGCGTGGATGGTAAACGTGTTTATGTTAATTAACAGTCAATTACCGTGAGCCCGGCAGTTATTTGCTTGACAATCCCCAGCTGACAAAAATGCCATGATCGCCACAGCCCTGGTGGTGACATGATGGATGTCACATCTATGGAGTGTTTCATGGTTAAACTGTTCAGCCAACAAACATCAGTATTAGCCTTTTAGAAGATTATGATTTTTCATGTTTTTCATCATGTGGGAAAAAAACTGTCCTGTTATAAACTTGTAGCTGATGTTAGATAAACAACAACATGAAACGCAGCAGGCCCAAGTATAGGGATCATTTGTTAAATAGCACTCTCGGAAATAGCTGTTGACAACACTGTCTCGGTCAAGGAAACAGGCTTGAGCTGGTCTGGCTTTTTCTGTCACTTATCAGCAAAGCACTTATTTGGACTGTGTGGTAATCCCCCAGTCATCTACAGGGGGAGGATAAAAGGCTTAAGTGTTGACCCAAATTCATATGTAGGCCTATAGAGACCAAACACAAGCTAACAATAAGAAAGAGACCCTCTAATTATTGTCTTTATATGAGGACACACTGATAAACCACATAACATTTGAATGCATGTTAAACTTGCTGAATATAGACTACAGTGCTGAAATATATCACGAATAAGGCTGACATTCGGATTCCCAATAGATCATAGACGTTGAGAGATGTGTTAGTCATGTTTTGAGATTAAACCAAGACCGTTGATGTTTGATTTGTAGTCACAATTAGGCCATTTCCATTTCTGTCTTCACTTGTATAGATACCTCACGATAATACACATTGAAAACACGCCATAATAGTGTATGCTCAGCAGCTCTAATGATTCCAAATAAAGAGTAATAATTATACTGGTTCTTTTGAAACCACACATGCCCATAGCTCATCATCATCCTTGATCTCTGTGTTAGATAAGTGATGTCCCAACACTTGGTCATACAGACTGAGTCACATCCTGTGACACAAAGACATGTGACCCTGTTCCCGCTGAATGGAACATGCGGTACATCATGTACTGTTAATGGTGGAAAAAGTACCAAATTGTCATATTTGAGTAATGGTGGAAAAAGTAACAAATTGTCATATTTGAGTAAAAGTAAAATATATCTTAATATAAAAGGACTCAAGTAAAAGTAAAAGTCACTCAGTAAAAAATTACTTGAGTAAAAGTCTAAAAGTATTTGGTTTTAAATATACTTAAGTATCAAAAGTACATGTGATTGTAGTATTACAAGTATTACAAATAAAAATAATTTCAAATTCCTTATTTTTTTTACATTTACAGATAGCTAGGGGCACACTCCAACATTCAGCCATCATTTACAAACAAAGCATTTGTGTTTAGTGAGTCCGCCAGATCAGAGGCAGTAAGTTGACCAGGGATGTTCTCTTGATACAGTTCAAGTCGGAAGTTTACATAGACCTTAGCCAAATACATTTACTCAGTTTTTCCCAATTCCTGACATTTAATCCTAGTAAAAATTGTCTTAGGTCAGTTACGATCACCACTTATTTTAAGAATGTGAAATGTCAGAATAATAGTAGAGAGAATGATTTATTTCAGCTTTTATTTCATTCATCACATTCCTAGTGGGTCAGAAGTTTACATACAATCAATTCGTATTTGATAGCGTTGCCTTTAAATTGTTAAACGGGTCAAATGTTTCGGATAGCCTTCCACAAGCTTCCCACAATAAGTTGGGTGAATTTTGGCCCATTCCTTCTGACAGAGCTGGTGTAACTGAGTCAGGTTTGTAGGCCTCCTTGCTCGCACACACTTTTTCAGTTCTGATCACAAATGTTCTATAGGATTGAGGTCAGGGCTTTGTGATGGCCACTCCAATACCTTGACTTTGTTGTCCCTAAGCCATTTTGCCACAACTTTGGAAGTACGCTTGGGGTCATTGTCCATTTGGAAGACCCATTTGCGACCAAGCTTTAACTTCCTGACTGATGTCTTGAGATGTTGCTTCAATATATCCACATAATGTTTCTTCCTCATGATGCCATCTATTTTGTGAAGTGCAGCAGTCCCTCCTGCAACAAAGCACCCCCACAACATGATGCTGCCACCCCCGTGCTTCACAGTTGGGATGGTGTTCTTCAGCTTGCAAGCATCTCCCTTTTTCCTCCAAACATAACGATGGTCATTATGGCCAAACAGTTCTATTTTTGTTTCATCAGACCAGAGGACATTTCTCCAAAAAGTACGATCTTTGTCCCCATGTGCAGTTGCAAACCGTAGTCTGGCTTTTTTATGGCGGTTTTGGAACAGTGGCTTCTTCCTTGCTGAGCGGCCTTTCAGGTTATGCCGATATAGGACTCGTTTTACTGTGGATACAGATACTTTTGTACCTGTTTCCTCCAGCATCTTCACAAGGTCCTTTGCTGTTGTTCTGGATTGATTTGCACTTTTCGCACCAAAGTACGTTCATCTCTAGGAGACAGAATGCGTCTCCTTCCTGAGCGGTATGACGGCTGCGTGGTCCTATGGTGTTTATACTTGCGTACTGTTGTTTGTACAGATGAACGTGGTACCTTCAGGCATTTGGAAATTGCTCCCAACGATGAACCAGAATTGTGGAGGTCTACAATTTTCTTCCTGAGGTCTAGGCTGATTTCTTTTGATTTTCCCATGATGTCAAGCAAAGAGGCACTGAGTTTGAAGGTAGGCCTTGAAATACATGCACAGGTACACCTCCAATTGACTCAAATGATGTCAATTAGCCTATCAGAAGCTTTTAAAGCCATGACATCATTTTCTGGAATTTTCCAAGCTGTTTAAAGGCACAGTCAACTTAGCGTATGTAAACTTCTGACCCACTGGAATTGTGATACAGTGAATTATAAGTGAAATAATCTGTCTGTAAACAATTGTTGTTAACATTACTTGTGTCATGCACAAAGTAGATGTCCTAACCGACTTGCCAAAACTATAGTTTGTTAACAAGAAATTTGTGGAGTGGTTGAAAAACAAGTTTTAATGACTCCAACCTAAGTGTATGTAAACTTCCGACTTCAACTGTAAGTGTGTGAACTGGACCATTTGTCTGTCCTGATAAGCATTCAAAATGTAACGAGTACTTTTGGGTGTCAGGGAAAATGTATGGAGTAAAAAGTACAGAATTTGTTTTTGGAATGTAGTGAACTAAAAGTGAAAGTTGTCCAAAATACAAATAGTAAAGTACAGATAACCCCCCCCCAAATTATTTAAGTAGTACTTTAAAGTATTTTTACTTAAGTACTTTACACCACTGTATACCGTCACACAACTTTTTTCCCTTGGCCATGTGGGCAATTCCGTAGGTGTTATTTATCACAATGTGCCCTATTCAATTGGATGAGTTGGTGTCATACATGCTCCATAGATAGAATGAAGCTAGGAATGTTAGCTAGGGGCAAATAATATCAAACCTGACCATTTGATCCCAATCAATCCCTGGTGATGCTGTGGGTGGTTTTTATCACTGTTTTGAAACACAGGCGAGGAGAGACACAAAACCCTTTGACCCCCACCCACTTAATGGACTCACCATATAAAAGAACATCACACCTGAGAGCGTCGAGGGCAAACAGGTCTTGGCCTGTTGCAGCTTGACCTTAAGAAGCTAAAAGCCATGGAAAGGGTCTACAAGTCTATTTAAATGTTTGCCATATAATCTCTATGCAAACATGACACCAAGACACCATTACAAAGGCACAAACTGTTACAGTGCAATGGGTTCATATGAGTTTCTGTGAAGTCAAACGCTGTCTAGTTTAAAAACTGCATTTTCACCTAGTTTCATGGTAATTCTCTGGTATTTAACAAGTACACACAGCAAAGCGTCAATACAGGATTAAGATTGAATCCTAGCTCTGATGCTCGTCGGACGTGGCAGGGCTTGAAAACTATTATGGACTACAAAGGGAAAACCAGAGGTGAGCTGCCCAGTGCCGCGAGCCTACCAGATGAGCGAAATGCCTTTTATGAGCGCTTTGAGGAAAGCAACAGTGAAGCATGCACAAGTGCACCAGCTGTTCTGTGATAACGCTCTCGGTAGCCGTTGTGAACAAAACCTTTAAACAGGTCAACATTCACAACGCCGCGGGGCCAAATGGATTACCAGGACGTGTAGTCAAAGCATTCGCGGACCAACTGTCAAGTGTCTTCACTGACATTTTCAACTTCTCCCTGACGTTGAAAAGTCTGTAATACCTACATGTTTCAAGCAGAACACCATAGTCCCTGTGCCCAAGGAAGCGAAGGTAACCTGCCTAAATGATTACCGCCCCATGGCAGTCACGTCGGTAGCCATGAGGTGCTTTGAAAGGTAGGTCATGGCTCACATCAACAGCATCCTCCCGGACACCCTAGATCCACTCTAATTTGCATACCGCCCCAACAGATCCACAGATGACGCAATCTCAATCGCACTCCACACTGCCCTTTCTCACCTGGACAAAAGGAACACCTATGTGAGAATGCTGTTCATTGACTACAGCTCAGCATTCAACACCATAATGCCCACGAAGCTAATTACTAAGCTAAGGATTATGGGACTAAACACCTCCCTCTGCAAGTGGATCCTGGACTTCCTGACGGGCCACCCCCAGGTGGTAAGAGTAGGCAACAACACGTCTGCCATGCTGATCCTTAACACTGGGGCCCCTCAGGGGTGTGTACTTAGTCCCCTCCTGTATTCCCTGTTCACACACGACTGCATGGTTCATTAAGTTTGCTGACGATACAACAGTGGTAGGCTTGATCACCGACAACGATGAGACGGCTTATAGGGAGGAGGTCAGAGAACTGGCAGTGTGGTGCCAGGACAACAACCTCTCCCTCTATGTGAGCAAGACAAAGGAGCTGATCGTGGACTACAGGAAAAGGCGGGCCGAACAGGCCCCCATTAACATCGACGGGGCTGTTGTGGAGCGGGTCGAGAGTTTCAAGTTCCTTGGTGTCCACATCACCAACGAACTATCATGGTCCAAACACACCAAGACAGTCGTGAAGTGGGCACAACAAAACCTATTCCTCCTCAGGAGACTGAAAAGATTTGGCATGAGTCCCCAAATCCTCAAAAGGTTCTACAGCTGCACCATCAAGAGCATCCTGACATCACCTAATCCTGACATCACCACCTGGTATGGCAACTGCTCGGCATCTGACCGTAAGGCACTACAGAGGGTAGTGCGAACGGCCCAGTACATCACTGGGGCCAAGCTTCCTGCCATCCAGGACCTATATAATAGGCGGTGTCAGAGGAAAGCCCAGAAAATTGTCAGAGACTCCAGTCACTCAAGTTATAGACTGTTTTCTCTGCTACCGCAC
The DNA here is from genome assembly GCF_901001165.1 of Salmo trutta. Taxonomy (NCBI): domain Eukaryota; kingdom Metazoa; phylum Chordata; class Actinopteri; order Salmoniformes; family Salmonidae; genus Salmo; species Salmo trutta. The sequence goes on along the minus strand of NC_042959.1, from coordinate 54,160,286 downwards.
AGTCTAGGACCAAAAGTCTAGGACCAAAAGGCTCCTCAACAGCCTCTACCCCCAAGCCATTAGACTGCTGAACAATTCATAAAATCACCACCGGACAATTTACATTGACCCCCCCGTACACTGCTGCTACTCGCTGTACAGTACAGTAACTTCGCCCCAACCTACATGTACAGATTACCTCAACTAGCCTGTACCCCTGCACACTGACTCGGCACCGGTGCCCCCTGTATATAGCCTCGTTATTGTTATTCTTATTGTGTTACTTTTTATTATTACTTTTTATTTTAGTCTACTTGGAAAATATTTTCTTCATCTTGAACTGCACTGTTGGTTAAGGGCTTGTAAGTAACATTTCACGGTAAAGTCCACACTTCTTGTATTCGGTGCATGTAGCAAATAAAGTTTGATTTGACTGTGTATAGACACACATTACACTGTGGCAATTGAAAGAATGCAATTGTGACTCTCAAAATAGTTACACAGTAAATAGAATGACCACCTATGCATGCAACGTGAAACTAATTATTAAAGGTAAAAGTAAACCATTAACATTAAACACAATGGTGGATGTCAAAACACTAGAGTAGCCTATAACCACTGCAAGGGGTGGAATTGTCCTCAAAGATGGGTGTTGCCTGGTCTCCAAGTTAGAATCCACAAAGAACGCAGTGTTCTGGCTGGATTGGTATTCTTAGTAACATAACATGCACCACCCACTGCTTCCTTCCGGTATGTTATGAGTTGGAATTCTTGGGAACATGTTACACCCCTACTGTAGGGAATATTTGTCTCTGGACTGCACTGTTGTCCTCTCACAGAGGGTGGGAAAACAGGCCCTATCTGGAATGGCCCACTATGCCCTCATATCTGAGGTTTCCGCCCTCCCTGAGACTACAATGTACTGAGAAAAGGGACAGTTAAAATGTATCTCTTGCGCCAATAGGTTTGGAAAAGTAAACTTATACTGAACAAAAATATAAACACAACATGTAAAGTGTTGATCCCATGTTTCATGAGCTGAAATACAAGATCCCAGAAATGTTCCATACGCACACAAATCTTATTTCTCTCAAATTTTGTGCACAAATTTGTTTATATCCCTGTTAGTGAGCATTTCTCCTTTGCCAAGATAATGCATTCACCTGACAGGTGTGGCATATAAGATGATTAAATAGCATGATCCTTACACAGGTGCACCTTGTGCTGGGGACAATAAAAGACCACTTTAAAATATACAGTTTTGTCACACAACACAATGCCACAGATGTCTGAAGTTTTTTGGGGGAGTGTGCAATTGGCATGCTGACTGCAGGAATGTCCACCAGAGATGTTGCCAGATAATTTAATGTTAATTTCAATACCATAAGCCGCCTCCAATGTTGTTTTAAAGCATTTGGCAGTACGTCCAACCAGCCTCACAACCGCAGACCACGTGTAACCACGCCAGCCCACATCTCACTTCTTCACCTGCAGGATCATCTGAGAAGCCACCTGGACAGCTGATGACACTGTGGGTTTGCACAACCTAAGAATTTCTGCACAAACTGTCAGAAACCGTCTCAGGGAAGCCAATCTGCGTGCTAGTCGTCCTCACCAGGGACTTGACCTGACTGCAGTTTGGCGTCATAACTGACTTCAGTGGGCAAATGCTCACCTTCGATGGCCACTGGCACACTGGAGAAGTGTGCTCTTCATGGATGAATCCCGGTTTCAACTGTACTAGGCAGATTGTAGACAGCGTGTATGTCATCGAGTGGGCAAGCGGTTTGCTGATATCAACGTTGTGAACAGAGTTCCCCATGGTGGTGGTGGGGTTTTGGTTTGGGCAGGCATAAGCCACGTACAACGAACACAGTTGCATTTTATCAATGGCAATTTATGCACAGGGAAACCTTGACGAGATCCCGAGGCCCATTGTCGTGCCATTCATCCGCCGCCATCACCTTATGTTTCAGCATTATAATGCACGGCCCCATGTCGCAAGGATCAGTACACAATTCCTGGAAGCTGAAAATGTCCCAGTTCTTCCATGGCCTGCATACTCACCAGACATGTCAGCCATTGAGCATGTTTATGATGCTCTGGATCGACATGTACGACAGCGTGTTCCAGTTCCCGCCAATATCCAGCAACTTCGCACAGCCATTGAAGAGGAGTGGATAAACATTCCACAGGCCACAATCAACAGCCTGATCAATTCTATGCGAAGGAGGTGTGTCAGGCTGCATGAAGCAAATGGTGGTTACACCAGATACTGACTGGTTTTCTGATCCACGCCCCTACCTTTCTTTTAAGGTATCTGTGACCAACAGATACATGTCTGTATTCTCAGTCATGTGAAATCCATAGATTAGTGCTTAATGCATTTATTTCAATTTACTGATTTCCTTATACGAACTGTAACTCAGTAAAATCTTTGAAATTGTTGCATGTTGCATTTATATTTTTGTTCAGTGTAAAATTCATTTGGCCTTAATGTTGGTAAATGTGGAACAAGTTATTCAGTTGAAGGCAAGGTGGTCCAAAAGTGGAACAGCAAATTATTCCTACAAAGGCAAGACAGTCCAATGCAAGATTAACAGTTCAACTGACAGACAATGAATGTGCTTTACATTTGAGGACATGACACAGTGTACCATGTGGATGAGATGTGAGCTCAGCCCCATGGCCATGCAACTCTGAGTGTGTGGGATTGGGTTCAGAGTTCACACTGAGGTGGCATGTATTACAGCACTACGGGAACTGGGCAAACTCTAGAATTCCCAAGGCTATACTCTGGCCCTGCACTACATCTCATGTCCTATTAATCCAAAGTACCAGTGCACCATTTGATTCAGAAGTAAAATGGACTGCGTAGAAGATTAGTCTCCATTCTCTCTGCTGTCACAGATAAACTTCTGTGTCAGCTGACTTCTGGGAAACTGTTGCTTTTTAAGTTTCAGGGGCAGGACTCAGTTGGCTGTTGCTAAGGGGAAGTGGAGAAACTTTCAGCCAATCCACAACTTTGCTTTATTGAAACTGCAGTTAAAGCCAGCCCACTTGTAGAAGTTACATAAACTTGCAAATAACCTAAATCCCAATCTTGTTGTTGAGAAAAAGAAAAAAAATTGTGAGAGAAGCTTTAGTGAATTAAAGTTAGTGACCTGATTTAAAAAAAAGAGAGAAGCTTTTAGCCTGTTGTGGTTATAGTCTGAGACATTCCTTGATGTTAAAGGTAGGCCTGAATGGGGAGGGTAAAACGTCCACATTCCAGAAGACTACAAACTATTTAAAGAATGTAAAATACAAAGTAGTTGATGGCATAGAAACAAACCGGTTTACAACTTTACAGGTGACAAACCTCTGCTGTGCAGTGTTGACTTTATGCACAGGCAGGAAATGGCGATAGAGAACAAAGGTAAAATCTGGGACACCTTATCCAGTGCACTACCTATTTTTCTTTCCTCCGGTAAAGTCTGCTTTAGGTAAACATGCCCTCAAAAGGCACATTTATAGAATGCTTCCCTTGCAACCACTGGGTGAAGAGAAGAACATCACATATATGCTAGTAGTCCACTCCTGAGCTACAGGTATTTGATTCTGTGTTAGTAGTTGGCTAGTTTCATGGGTGTGACCAGGCAGAGATGAAGCATGATTAAGAAACACCTTAGACAAAGCAAGAACAGATAACACAGTTATTATTACACAAATACCAAAAGATACCTGTTAACATTATGTTAACAAGAGTTTTCCAGGCTGGTCCTTGTGCGTGCATATGAAGATGCACATAGGGTTTTATATGACGCACATTTATTTCAGAAAACGTTATGCCTGTATGATCAAACATTCAAAATAATCATAAAGACTATAGGTCACAGTGTGTGCACTAAATTGGCAGGTATGACACCACATTTCACCTGACTGAGCACTTCAGTTACATTGCAGTACAGGTTCACAAGGGAAGTGTTCATATAGCAAATTCACTCATATACAAGTACAGATTGCACAAAGACAGTGGGCGCGTCGATCTCGGAGAACCGGTCTACACTGAAGACGATGAGCAGACTGGTCTTTCCACACGCTCCATCTCCCACTATGAGCAGCTTCTTCTCAAATGCTGCCATGACTGGCCAATAGGTAGCTAGATGGTTGTTTCCAGATAATGTCTCGGCCTCACGCTTGAATTGCATGCGAGTTAGTTAACGTTAGGGCTAGATCCCAACAGTGTTTGAGGGGGCGGACTGTGTTAGTCTGCAAAGTCCTCCTGACTTAAGAGTCTGGAAAGTCTCTGTGTCTTTCTCACTCAAACACCAACATGGCCATCAACTCACAGCCCCCCGAGCGCCGCCCCCTTCCAAAACAACTTTAGGACTTTTATCCAGATCAGTGTGTCACAGCTCTCCCTAGCTGTCTACCACTTGAGTCGCATCAGGCAGGCCAGGACTGCGTAGGGTGGATTGCCTGAACACTGAAGTATGTGTGATGTGAAGCCAATCTGCTACAAGTTACACTGAAACTTCCTTGCCCAACCTTAACAATGAGCCTGGTCACGGTGGGTAGGACTTTCATGGGAACTCGGCCCGTCTCCACAAGGGGAGGGGGGGGGGGGGGGCTCAGTCCCCTCAGTTGAAACTTGTGCCCCCCCTCAGTTTTATGTCCCTATATAAAAATAACAAAAAAGGTCAAATGATTGATTGACAGGTTGGCAGAAAATGTGTCTCTGCTGCACAATGGACACATCGCACCGCGGTGTGTATAGGGGGGCCATGGAAAGCCACTGGGGTGGTTAGGTTCGCCTCCTTTGGGTTTCCATAAAAAGCGTGGAAAATGCTTCTCATCTCTGGTAGGCTAAGTGAATAACGTGATGCTCCTCTGCCTGTAATATTAGATTTTGATTTATAAGGGCAGGGTCTAATTTACCATTGAAGCTGCTTCACTCATCTCTGCCTCACACCCCACCACCACAGTTTAGTTAGCTTCTAAGCTAGCTGTGAAAAGCATCAGTATTATTTGCCTTAGCCTATTTAGCTAGGTCTAACCAGATAATCTGCCACTGCCACAATGGATATTATAAATTGGCTTCGCCAAAGGGAAAAGGAGAGCAAGGACCAGCAGCAGCATCAAACCACCGAAGCTGCCACCAAGCCCAGCAGCAATGATGCTACCGAGCGCCACGTGCAAAGACTACCCACCATTCCACAAGCTCCACCAGGATAATGGCTCCATAGCCCCCTCCAACTCTGACTGTTCCTGACGATCTTGGAAGAGAAGCCAGCCCAGGTAAGTCTACACTCTTAGAAAAAAAGTTTGCATGTTGCATGTTTGTATGCATGAATAACTAGGCTACTACTTTCAGCATTTAGTTTGTAATATTTTGGTAAGACAGCTGTGTGTACTGCTGCATTCACATAGGCTGTATGTAATAGGTGAATTATTATATAAATATTCATTACCAAAACGGCCTCGCTTTAGTGTATAGGGCACTGTCCATTGTGCTGATACAACACAGCGGGGGCTACAGATTTCACGCCAACCTGTCACTTCAAAAGCACTCGATGGTCTCGGAGTCTCGGCATTTGAACTTTATGTTTATTGTGGCATAGCGCGATAAGTAGAATTCAATAGAATTCCAAATGCAAGAAACTCCAAAAATTATGCCACTCACTGATTTCAACTGCCCTAAGACTTCCGCACACATCAGCCGATCTTGGCAGGTGAACTGAACAAGTGTGCTCGCATACGCCCTAAAACAACCTTTGCTAGAAAAGAGAAACGTGGCAATACTGTTTGTACATTTTGAGACACCATAGCCAAGTGAACTGAACGAGTGTGCTCACATACTCCCTTAAACAACCTTTGCTAGAAAAGAGAAACGTGGCAATTATGTTTGTCCATTTTGAGACACCATAACCAATATACACTTCCACATACATACATACCATTTGGGGTCACTTACAAATGTCCTTGTTTTCCATGAAAACATACATGAAATGAGTTGAAAAATGAATAGGAAATATAGTCAAGACATTGACAAGGTTATAAATAATGATTTTTAATTGAAATAATAAATTGTGTCCTTCAAACTTTGCTTTCGTCAACGAATCCTACATTTGCATCAATTACAGCCTTGCAGACCTTTGGAATTCTAGTTGGCAATTTGTTGAGGTAATCTGAAGAGATTTCACCCCATGCTTCCTGAAGCACCTCCCACAAGTTGGATTGGCTTGATGAGCACTTCTTACGTACCATACGGCCATGCTGCTCCCACAACAGCTCAATAGGGTTGAGATCCGGTGACTGTGCTGGCCACTCCATTATAGACAGAATACTAGCTGACTGCTTCTTCCCTACATAGTTATTGCATAGTTTGGAGATGTGCTTTGGGTCATTGTCCTGTTGTAGGAGGAAATTGGCTCCAATTAAGTGCCGTCCACAGAGTATGGCATGGCGTTGCAAAATGGATTGATAGCCTTCCTTCTTCAAGATCCCTTTTACCCTGTACAAATCTCCCACTTTACCACCACCACCAAAGCACCCCCAGGTAATCACATTGCCTCCACCATGCTTGACAGATCGCATCAAGCACTCCTCCAGCATCTTTTCATTTTTCTGCATCTCACGAAAGTTGTTCTTTGTGATCCGAACACCTCAAACTCGTCTGTCCATAACACGTTTTTTCCCCCAATCTTCCTCTGTCGAGAGTCTGTGTTCTATTGCCCATCTTAATTTTTATTGGTGTGTCTGAGATATGGCTTTTTCTTTGCAACTCTGCCTAGAAGGCTAGCATCCCAGAGTTGTCTCTTCACTGTTGACGCTGAGACTGGTGTTTTGTGGATACTATTTAATGATGCTGCCAGTTGAGGACTTGTGAGGTGTCTGTATCTTGGTCTTTTACCAAATAGGGCTATCTTCTGTATACCCCCCTTCCTTGTCACAACACAACTGATTGGCTCAAACACATTAAGAAGGAAAGAAATTCCACAAATTAACTTTTAAGATGGCACACCTGCATTCCAGGTGACTACATCATGAAGCTGGTTGAGAGAATGCCAAGAGTGTGCAAAGCTGTCATCAAGGCAAAGGGTGGCTACTTTGAAGAATCTCAAATATATTTTGATTTGTTTAACACTTTCAGTCAACAGTCAACTTAGTGTATATAAACTTCTGACCCACTGGAATTGTGATACATTGAATTATAAGTGAAATAATCTATCTGTAAACAACTGATGGAAAAATGCTTTGTGTCATGCACAAAGTAGATGTCCTAACCGACAAACTATAGTTTGTTAACAAGACATTTGTGGAGTGGTTGAAAAACGAGTTTTAATGACTCCAACCTAAGTGTATGTAAACTTCCGACTTAAACTCTATATTATATATATTTATTTTGTTTGCAACTATAGTTGAAGTGTTTCCTATTTACCTTTTTAGATTTGATACATTCATATTTTATATTTTGTTGCATGCTTAATTGAACATTTGCACAGGTTCTAAATAAAATAATCAAATATAAGTAACTACCTTTTTATTTGTTGAGTATAATTCAAAATGTAATAATAAATAGGCCTTTACATTTGGTCATTTTATATAAACTATTTATTCATTGAATTTACAGAAAATGTGCTATATCGTGATATGTATCGTTATCGGGATATGAAATGACCTATATCTGGATATGAGATTTTGGCCATATCGCCCAGCCCTACTAGCAAACACAACTGATTTAAACTAATTGCATTTTTAACTGAAAATCATGACTAGTTGATTATTAGAGTCAGGTGTTACCTGGAGCTGGGTCAAAAGTGTGACACCAAATCAAGCCCCCGAGGACTGGAGTTGCCCAGGCCTGAGTAGCAAGTGCTTGGCAAGGCCCACATGAACTAGCCCTTTGGTGACGGTAAACATGGTGGCTGCCAACGTCATCATCAGGAGGATTAGACGAGGTCTGACGTGAGCACCAGTCACCATGGAGAGGGCCTACTATGATTCCTCATAAGACCTCTATGGATGTGTGTTTGTGCTGTAACCAGAGACGACAGAGGAGATCTGAACAAACAGAACTACCACACACACACACACACACACACACAGAGGGATCATTAATGACTAAGCGCAACATAACCCTTTGAAAGGATTCCCATAATTGAGGCTTGATATAGCTGCAGCCCTCCCCAACAACACTGTTCACATTAAATTAGATTAAAGTACATAGTATGTTTACTCTAGCACAGTGGTTCCCAAACTTTATATAGTCCCGTACCCCTTCAAACATTCAAGCTCCAGCTGCGTACCCCCTCTAGCAACAGAGTCTGCGCAGTCTGAAATGATGTTTTGCCATCATTGTTAGCCTGCCACACACATACACACACACACAATACATTTATTAAACATTAGAATGAGTGTGAGTTTGTCACAACCTGGCTCGTGGGAAGTGACAAACAGCTCTTATAGGACCAGGGCACAAATAATAATCAATAATTTTGCTCTTTATTTAACCATCTTACATATAAAACTGTATTTGTTCATCAAAAATTGTGAATAACTCACCACAGGTTAATGAGAAGGGTGTGCTTGAAAGGATGCACATAACTCCACAATGTTGGGTTGTATTGGAGAGAGTCTCAGTCCTAAATCATTTCCCACACACAGTCTGTGCCTATATTTAGTTTTCATGCTCGTGAAGGCCAAGAAGCCACTCTCACATAGGTACGTGGTTTCAAAGGGCAAAAGTGTCTTAACAGCGCGATTTGCCAAGGCAGGATACTCTGAGCGCAGCCCAACCCAGAAATCTGGCAGTGGCTTCTGATTAAATACAATTTTCACAGAACCACTTGTTGCAATTTCAATGAGGCTCTCTTGTTCGGATATCGGTAAGTGGACTGGAGGCAGGGCATGAAAGGGATAACGAATCCAGTTGTTTGTGTCATCCGTTTCGAGAAAGTACCTGCGTAATTGCGCACCCAACTCACTCAGGTGCTTCTCTATATCACATTTGACATTGTCCGTAAGCTTGAAAAAAATATCATACAATGATGGAAAGACCTGTGTGTTGTCCTTGTTAACGCAGACAGAGAAGAGCTCCAACTTCTTAATCATAGCCTCAATTTTGTCCCGTACATTGAATATAGTTGCAGGGAGTCCCTGTAATCCTAGATTCAGATCATTCAGGCGAGAAAAAACATGACCCAGATAGGCCAGTCGTGTGAGAAACTCATCATCATACAAGCAGTCCGACAAGTGAAAATGATGGTCAGTAAAGAAAACTTTAAGCTCGTCTCTAAATAAATAAAGAACGTGTCAATACTTTGCCCCTTGATAACCAGCGCACTTCTGTATGTTGTAAAAGCGTTACATGGTCGCTGCCCATATCATTGCATAGTGCAGGAAATATAAGAGAGTTCAGGGGCCTTGCTTTAACAAAGTTAACCATTTTCACTGTAATGTCCAAAACGTTCCCTTGGCAGCAAGAGCCTCTCGGTGGATGCTGCAGTGTACCCAAGTAGCGTCGGGAGCAGCTGCTTGGACGCACGTTACCACTACACTATGTCTCCCTGTCATGGCTTTTGCGCCATCAGTACAGATACTAACACGTCCATTTGATGACACAAAGCTGTCCAGTACTTTCAAAATATCCTCTCCTGTTGTCCTGGTTTCCAGTGGTTTGCAGAAGAGGATGTCTTCCTTAACTGACCCCGCATAAACGTAACAGACATATACCAGGAGCTGTGCCAGGCCCGCCACGTCTGTTGACTCATCCAGCTGTAACGCATAGAATTCACTGGTTGTATGCCAAGCAGTAATTGTTTCAAAACATCTCCTGCCAGGTCACTGATGCGTCGTCAAACAGCGTTGTTTGATGAAGGCATTGTCTGTATAGGCTTTTTCCCTCAGCCATATCCACGGCAGCAGGAAGAATTAAGTCCTCCATAATAGTATGGGGCTTGCCTGTCCTAGCCACTCGGTAGCTCACCATATAACATGCTTCTAGCCCCTTCTTATTAATGGTATCTGTTGCTTTTATACACGTCTTACTACTCAAAAGTAGTCTTAATTCTAGCTCAAAAAACTTGTGGCCTATTTTTCAAATTGGCATGTTTTGTTTCTAAATGTCCGCACAAGAGTGAATGTTTCATCGAGTTGTGAGATAGTAGTTTTGCACATAACACTGTGGCTGAGGAAAGGCACTACTCCCAATATAAGTGAACCCCAAATCAATGGAAGTTCTCATCATATTTGCGCCTCTACGATGGTCCAACGTCCCAACAGGTTTGGTGCTTCCCGGGTAAGGGGGCAGTAGCGCTTTGGTTGCATCAGATTCACAACTGTCAGTGTACATGCTAGCTAGGCTAACAACAAATGTAGAATTACTGATGCTAGCATTGGATGTGCTCCCGGAGTCTCCTCTTCACTGTTGACGTTGAGACTGGTGTTTTGCGGGTACTATTTAATGAAGCTGCCAGTTGAGGACTTGTGAGGTGTCTGTATCTTAAACTAGAGACTAATGTGCTTGTACTCTTGCTCAGTTGTGCACCGGGGCCTCCCACTCCTCTTTCTATTCTTGTTAGAACCAGTTTGCGCTGTTCTGTGAAGGAAGTAGTACACAGCGTTGTACCAGATCTTCAGTTTCTTGCATGGAATAGCCTTCATTTATCAGAACAAGAATAGACTGACAAGTTTCAGAAGAACGTTCTTTGTTTCTGGCCATTTTGAGCCTGTAATCGAACCCACAAATGCTGATGCTCCAGATACCCAACTAGTCTAAAGACCAGTTTTATTGCTTCTTTAAATCAGCACAACAGTTTTTAGCTGTGCTAACTTAATTGCAAAAGGGTTTTCTAATGATCAATTAGCCTTTTAAAATGATAAACTTGGATTAGCTAACACAACGTGCCATTGGAACACAGGAGTGATGGTTGCTGATAATGGGCCTCTGTACACCTATGTAGATAATCCATTAAAAATCAGCCGTTTCCAGCTACAATGGTCATTTACAAAATGAACAATGTCTACACTGTATTTCTGATCAACTTGTTATTTTAATGGACAAAAACGTGCTTTTCTTTCAAAAACAAGAACATTTAAGTGACCCCAAACTTTTTAAGTGACCCCAAACTTTTGAACAGTTGTGTGTGTATATATATATATATATATATATATATATATATATATATATATATATATACACACACACACATAGATATACACACACACACACACACACTTGTTTTTTGTTAATGTGAATCCCATTTTTATTTGGCGTACCCCTGACAGCATTGAGCATACCTGCACTAGCATATTGTTGTTTCCATACCACCTTTCATTACCAAAGAAAATCCTCTTTATCCGAAGTATGGCATTCTCTGACACAGGTAATGTGAATTTGTTCCAAGATTAGCCTTGGTGAGACTAGTGAGTCTTCTACAGTGTAGTCATGTCATTTTCTCATTGACAACCTCAGAAGTTACACATATTACATTTGGAGAACTGTTCTTATGAGACGGAGTGCAAACACAAAAGTGAACTCTCATTTCCCCTCAACTTGCGTCACTACCCTCTGTGATATCTCCAACTTCCCGCGGCCCAGCAGAGGTCAAACAATACCTGCTCTGTGGCTGATTTCCATAGCTGTCTAAAAGCATGCCTGATTAGATAGGCCAGCAATGTGCAATGCTTCCTTCCGCCATGAGCTCCCCCCCCCCCATCATCTGCTCCAGTTCTCCTTAACCAGTCTGGTTCTGACCGTTCTACATGTATACACCATCAGTGACGGACATATGCAAAGAAAGAACAGGGGTAATTTCCGCACTGTCGCTCAGTCATTTTATGGCCTACATGCAAGAGGGTTTCAATGACATGTCATTTTATTTTGCATATCATTAAATAAATTGAGACTGGATGCATTACATCTTGTGGCACTCGGAGATAAAATACTGCTTTGGTATCAAGACATGATTAAATATGCAGAAGAAAGTCAAGTTGGTAAATTAGTGTGAGTAACAGGATGTGGTTAATATTTGCTTCAACAGCTGCAACGCTATGATTGTGGCGTAGACTGAGCTGTCAGATGCATTATGTGGAAAAAAAACTCTAAAACTTAAAAGCTAAAAAGGTGGTCACTGACGTTATGCAACATTGTGAAAGATCTTTGGACTGCTGTTAACTTATTTTATTGGGAACTCAGAGGTTGAGGCACCCAAGAGGTTCTGCTGGACTTAGTTTAATAATGATGTTTCTGACAACTGACGCTGCAGCTGAAGTGATACCGTGGTGGAGGTCTGCCTATGACACACATACAGGCGTGGTTACCACAGAAGCTTAATTTCTAGGAAATAACCTCACAGTGCATGTTCGGGGGATATGGTGTGAATAAACACATTTGACTGTGTGTATGTAGATGACTATGTACAACACAGGAATTCATTTGTGTATGGGTTTACTTTTCAGCACCAGAAACTAGCACAGCGCAGACGTCACTGCTGTCTTTTCACAAAATCTCCCTCCCTTCCGAGAAGTAGTCTCAAAGTTCACAGCAGGTTAACAGTCAAACTTCTGCTTTGAGACAATTGCAGCCACAAAGTGAATAAAGTCACATCCTTCATTCATAGCGGTTACAAAAGTGAATAAAGTTGCATGATTTTATCCTTTAAATAATTTAACTTCAGGAAATTAAAGGAATTTGCCAGCAAGATGCATCGGGAGGGTTAGTACTAGTTTGTTGGGTGGAACTGCTGTACACGTTCACTGTCCAGATGATCTTGCCTCTATTGAACCAATGCCAGATACCATGTGCAATCTTTATGCTCATATTTAAAACGTATACCTGCGAACACATTTCATTTACATGGATATAATTTGGAAATGAAACACTTCAAATACAAATCAGCATAGTCTTGAGAATGGGATTTTCAATTGACTTTCAAACAAGTACCCCCTTCCCCCTCCCAGTAAAGCCTAGTGCAACAGCCACAACATTTCCTTAACCAGGAAGTCGCATTGCATCCACGCAAATGCATTGCCAGGCAAGACTGGCAAATCTACCCCAAGGAACAGGAATATGGACTTCTGAATGTTGTGTAGGCGAGATAGGGGCTTTATGACATACATACATGTCATAAGACAATTAATTGCATGTAAAATACAGCCTTTCTGCTGTAAGCACTTTCCATTTTCAATGCCCATAACCTGGGTATACCTTCTTAGTTGAATTCTAAGGCCCTCAGTGGTCAGTTCAATGCAGGTTCTGTCTTTCTTACACAAATCCCTGTATGTACATGTATGACTAATATCACAAGGAATAGAAACAAGTCATTTGAGCCAACTTTATGGTCAGAGGCAGATCTTTGTCATTGTGAATTATAGCTATTAGCTAGTGCTTTTCCATCTTGATTATTTAAAAAGAGAGTTGACAATTTGCAGATGAATTAACTTTGTACGAGTCTAAATTCAACTATACATTTATTACAAAAATAAAATGTCTGTACTTTTTACATTAAATAAAAGCGCAATTTAACAAGTCCATTAGATTTAAGTTGTCAGATGAATATATTTGGAGAGTGTTGCCGACAACTACCAAATATCCTCAAATGACCCCTCAAACAAAAAAGGCACCAAAATATTGATGCGGAAAGAAAGCAAACTTGAGCTTGACAACAAAGCACCGTCCCAATTCAGTCCGTCATAATAATCCAACAGACTGACCCTCTTCTTTGACTAAGCAGGACATCACTGGGTAGTCATTCCAACCATGGTGATATAAGGATTTCAGAGAACTTGCAGGAATAGTCCATTTTCTTCTTTGAAAAAAAGTAACAGGTAAGTCTTTTATAGTTCAATTCACCTGATGAACATGGCGAGTGTTGCCCCAATCCCAGCAACTCCAGCAATGGCTAGGAGGGTGTTCCTTACTGAGGACTCAGGATCTTGTACATGAAAGAACTCTACAAATCCATTCTGAGAAAGAGACAAAAGGCAAAGTTAGGTTCATGATTAGCTATTGAACAACTAGACTAAATAAGATGAACTGTCCTCAGATTAGCTCACATTTTCAAATGACTCATGGACCACATAGATGACTCACCCAAGCATTGTTTTTGATCAGCCAGTCACTTTGGTCAGAGAGGAGATATTTGGCAATCTCTTGGCCCACCAACTCAACGCAGTGTCCCCTGCCCCTCTCCTTCAGGTGCTGGCTCACCACTGCTCCAAATGCCACCAGGCTGGCGATGCGACCCCAGTTTGTGATCCCATCACTGAACATGGTCTTGGCCACAGAATTGATGACGCCCATGTCATCGCATCGGTCATCCAAGTCAAGTTTGGCGACCATACCTAAAAATATATTTTTTTAAATATAGGTCTGAGTAAAACAAACTAAACATATTACTGATAATATTGCTATGTTATTAACCAAGTTAGCGCATGAGCTCAGTACCATCTTTAAACAGAAAATTAGGATATACAGTGCCATAAGGATCTATGGAGATCATTACTGTAAATCTACGTACCATTGTATGCGTATCGGTGCTTTGCTATTACGTCCTCCACCACTCGCTTCATCGTCGTAAGAGGCTTGCTTTGTTTCCATCGAGGGTGAGACAGTCCTGTGTAGTCCCCCAAAAAATTCTCAATGAGTTGTCTGGTATCATCTTCCAATACTTCATCGCCCGATGGACAATTCGATAGTTCAGGCCCACATTCTGACGCCATCTGGGGAGTGCACGGCAAAGAGTCGTCATTGTTGCTTCGGTCTGACAAATGATTATCGAGGCCGTTGCTTTTCACGACATTCACTCCTAACGTCGTGGGTCGTGGTGGAGTATCGCCAGTCCCATTTCCCATGTCCACTTTAGACTTCGGTGACGCCCCAGCACATATGGCCCCAGCCCCGTGGAAATAGTACAACGGCCTAGCATCATCAGCTAGGTACGAAGATCCTCCATTTTGAAAATGCAACATCGTAGTTGTGGCTCGTGTAATCGAGTTCGACAGACTCATCTTGGCTTAACGTTTAGATAAAGAAACAAGCTTTTGAAAAATAAATAAAATATACACTTCTAGCTGTTATTTTACGAAAAGCTAGTGGTGAGCTATTTTGTTGCTCAAATACCACCCATCGTTGACTGCTAACTACAACCAGTGAGTCTGGTGCGGAAATGACCAACCTTTTGTCTTGTAACCTTTGAAAAGACGAAAGTGGGAGGGACTTCGACTGCCTCTCCCATTGGGCCCCCTCTTCCTTGAATTAGATTTACATATCTATCTGGGATGTTTTTCTAATAACATTCAGATAAATACATCCACGAGGAGAGGATATAAAAATGAATTTTCTCTGCATTGAGCGGTACAGATAAATACATTTTACGTTTTGATTGGCTGGGGACAGTGTACACTTTGCTATATCCCTTCAGAGACCATTGATAAATAGTGAATGCGGAGTTCTGCTGTCCCCTGGTGGCCAATGACGGGTTGTGATCATATACTTTGTATGTAATTTATCAACATAAAGTGGAGGTATCCTGCCCTGTGTAGCTAGAGACAGTTTGTTGGTTATTGGTTTCTGTTGTAAACGTCAACAGGACTGGTGATCAAATCAATAATGTGAGAAGATCATTGAAAAGAGCAAAAAGTAATTGATATTCATGTAAAAGTTTATTTCAAATACTGACAAATTCACTCCATTACTTCCACACAACTGAAACATTATTAGTACTCATGTACTTTCAAACTCCTTAAAAATCAATATTTTGTTTTGTCTCCAGCTCCACAATCAGCATATCCTTATGTAAACCCCCAGTTATTGGGAGCAAGGGTGCTCCAGATATCCCTGCAGTTATCTTGGGCCAGGATAAACTTTTGTTGTAGTTATGCAGTGAGTAAGATAACATTAAAACATATTTACTGTATGCTAAACAAAAACAGGTTAGGTAAGTAGCACAAGGTATTTTAGAACACACAGTCATTTTCATTTGTTTACATTCTGGCACATACTTATCATGGTTGAACAGGAGACATGGTATTTTAACATACCCTCCCTACAGTTGAAGTCGGAAGTTTACTTATACTTAGGTTGGAGTCTTTAAAACTTGTTTTTCAACCACTCCACACATTTCTTGTTAACACACTATAGTTTTGGCAAGTCGGTTAGGACATCTACTTTGTGCATGACACAAGTCATTTTTCCAACAATTGTTTACAGACAGATTATTTCACTTAATCACAATTCCAGTGGGTCAGAAGTTTATGCACACTAAGTTGACTGTGCCTTTAAACAGCTTGGAAAATTCCAAAAAATGATGTCATGGCTTTAGAAGCTTCTGATAGGCTAACTGACATCATTTGAGTCAATTGGAGGTGTTCCTGTGGATGTATTTCAAGGCCTACCTTCAAACTCAGTGCTTCTTTGCTTGACATCATGGGAAAATCAATAGAAATCAGCCAAGACCTCAGAAAAAACAATTGTAGACCTCAAAAAGTCTGGTTCATCCTTGGGAGCAATTTCCAAACGCCTGAAGGTACCACGTTCATCTGTACAAACAATAGTACGCAAGTATAAACACCATGGGAACACGCAGCCGTCATACCGCTCAGGAAGGAGACGCATTCTGTCTCCTAGAGATGAACGTACTTTGGTGCGAAAAGTGCAAATCAATCCCAGGAGAGCATCAAAAGGACCTTGTGAAGATGCTGGAGGAAACAGGTACAAAAGTATCTATATCCACAGTAAAACGAGTCCTATATCGGCATAACCTGAAAGGCTGCTCAGCAAGGAAGAAGCCACTGCTCCAAAACCACCATAAAATCCAGACTACGGTTTGCAACTGCACATGGGGACAAAGATCGTACTTTTTGGAGAAACGTCCTCTGGTCTCATGAAACAAAAATAACTGTTTGGCCATAATGACCATCGTTATGTTTGGAGGAAAAAGGGGGAGGCTTGCAAGCCGAAGAACACTATCCCAACCATGAAGCACGGGGGTGGCAGCATCATGTTGTGGGGGTGCTTTGTTGCTGGTGGGACTGGTGCACTTCACAAAATAGATGGCATCATGAGGAAGAAAAATGGTGGATATATTGAAGCAACATCCCAAGACATCAGTCAGGAAGTTAAAGCTTGGTCGCAAATGGGTCTTCCAAATGGACAATGCTTCCAAAGTTGTGGCAAAATTGTGGATAAATGGCTTAGGGCCAACAAAGTCAAGGTATTGGAGTGGCCATCACAAAGCCCTGACTTCAATCCTATAGAACATTTGTGGGCAGAACTGAAAAAAACGTGTGCAAGCAAGGAGGCCTACAAAACTGACTCAGTTACACCAGCTCTGTCAGGAGGAGTGGGCCAAAATTCACCCAACTTATTATGGGAAGCTTGTGGAAGACTACCTGAAACGTTTGACCCAAGTTAAACAATTTAAAGGCAATACACTCAATTAGTATTTGGTAGCATGTAAACTTCTTACCCACTAGGAATGTGATGAAAGAAATACACCTTTCTACTATTATTCTGACATATCACATTCTTAAAATAAAGTGGTGATCCTAATTGACCTACGACAGGGAATTTTTTACTAGGATTACATGTCAGGAATTGTGAAACTGAGTTTAAATGTATTTGGCTAAGGTGTATGTAAACTTCCGACTTCAACTGTATATATCTCTCATTGCATTGCTCCATGCAAAGCCAGACAGTGCACAAAAACTTAGGAGAGGAAATCTTGATTGCTGTTGTTTCAACAACCTTCATTTCACCATATCCAATTATATTATTTGACACTTTAATAAGCCATGCTACAAATATTTAGGATTCTGCACGGTCTTTCTGTTCAAATTCAAGTACCAAGTTGGTGTCAATTAAATTTCAACTCTAGCTGGCCAGTTCCCAAAATGGATTGCATTGATCATGGGTAAAATTTCAATTCATATCTTAATTGAAATGGAATTAGACCCAACCCTGGAGTGGTTAGGGAGTCTCCCATTGGCAGACATTCATGGTAGGACTGGGTCCGATTGTTTGAATCCTAGGACAGGCGTTCTTTATTAGGGTAATATCTCAGTTTCAAAGATTTGTCATCGACTGAATCAGCAGCATTTACACATTCATATTATACAGATTAATGTCTCTGTAGTAAAAAAAAAAATATATAAAGCTGAAGTAGTGTATTCAATGACAGGAGAAAGGAAACATTGAATCAGAGAACTACAAGTAGTGAAATCAACAGAAAAAAAACAATCCTCAACCCCCAAAAGCCTATTTACAACAGTAGCACATTCCTACTAACCCAGACAAGCACACTCAATGCCAATGATCTTCTTCCCTGCAATTAGACACAGGGAATATTCAAAAGGTGCCAAGATAGGAGTGATCAAGTGTGTATTGTGTGATACATTGAGATAGGATAACTAATTCAGGTGATAACATAGCCTACAACCTCTGACCTTTAAACCAGAGTACAAGCATTTTACTTTTGTATGATTTATCTAAACACACCTCTGACCATAATTATTTGGCAAGTTGTACCATACCAACAGGTGTGAGCAGGGTCAACTAAGTCCACACTCACACTTTGCCCCCCTCTCCTGTCATAAAATCCCTTCCCTTTGCCAGGCGTCAAGTGAGCATATCTCTAAAACACGCTGTGTCCCAGTTAGGTCTGTGTGAGCCAGGGGCCAGTCAGGGCCAGTTTATCCGGTGGCCGACTGTTTACCCCATTACTGACGTTACAGATTTTTATATTTAGAATGTCAATACGTAAGGCTATATGCTTTAGCAGTACACTAGGAGGCTCCTACTATGTTGAATTTGAAGGAGAGACCGAGGAGAGGTTTAGCAACTAATGTAATTGGGAACTAGGCAATAATCTTCTGTGACTGGAAGAGTTTCTCAACAGGAACTGCCATTAACAGTGAAAAGAGCCAGATTGTAGTAAATGGCTAATACGTGACAATGAACAAACAACCCTTTAATGAAGACACAAATCATACCAAATGTCAAATTTCTCAACACAATACAGAAATATACACTGAATTGATCCCCTACAAATCATTTAGGCTTTTTGATGTGATGTAATTGCCACAGAACTGAGATTTAACTTGAATATTAAACAGTTGCTTCATTTCCCAGCCTTAAAAATGATACATGGGTATTCAGTTTGCTTTGCCATTGCTTTCACCATGGGCAGCCTACAGACAGAGTGTGTGGATTGTCAGGACATTGAGAGGAAAGGAAGGAAGGTGTGGAGAGTGACCATGGACATTCCAGGGCTCCATTTGGTTGCTTGCTACTTCCTATCAGTCGTCTAACCCCTCCAGATTTGCACATTTCGATACATGTTACAATCATGCAGCATATTTAAAAAAGAAGAGCAACAGGGAGTCAAGAATTAAAGCGACATGAGCAGAAAATGTGCAGTTTCATATCTGTTTGTTCAGGTCAGCGTGGACAACCTTGGATTTTTGTTTGACAGAACATGAGATAAAGGAAACCACAAATCAGTTTCCACTTTTCCCTCTGATTACCGCTCCCTTCCTTTGGATACTTTTCCATGGTTCCCTTCCCTCCCAGATTTGGTGTGCAAGCAAAATACGCAAACATCTACCCCCAGCTTTAACGAGAACATCGAAAAATGTGGAGCGATCATGGTTCCCAACTCCCTCGTCAACAACATATTTTGGTGTCGTTCGGGATGCAAAAACGTACTGTACATAATACAAAGTGCATTGAATTCAGCCTCCCCGATGGCACATCTACTTTATGTACCTCTGAACACCAAACCAATACATAAGGGAGGCGGTAGAGCAGAGTGCGCAGAGGGCAGAGCTGTGTGGAGAGATGGTAGAAAAGGTCCCAGTTCACCTCCCCTCCCCACCATACCCACATACAAGCAATATGTACTGACTTTCACAGCTCTCCCCGATATGTTAAAGCCAAGTGGAGCCTGGAGATGACTAGGGGGGAACATTGTTGGGGAACAGGTGAGGAACGTTAGCTGGGGGCCTGGTGGATGGGTGGAGGCTAGGCTAGCCTGCTAGTTTGCTGGTCACCAAGGAGGACCTCCTCTGGGGCAGGTCCTGTGGTGTGGGAATGTGGTCCCCCGTGACGAGGTTCTTGTCGGGGCCCGCCACGGGCAGCTGTTTGTTCTTCATCTTGGCCTTGGCCATGTTGTAGTCACCTGAGTCAAAGTATTTTTGCTAGGTGGGGGCAAGAAAGAAGGAATCCATTTCAGGTTGTCTTGAGTAGTTCTGCTAGTTAAAATTAATATAGGCAGATTTTCATTGATGCTGGTTTATTCAACAAAAGCAATGTCGCAACAACAAAAAAATTGCGACGTGTCATGGAAACGGCAGAAATAGTAGAAACGTTCTAAAGATCTTACATTTTTATCCGTTCGATGGGTGGATTTTCTTTTGTCCAACTTTCTTTATTGCAACAAATGGAAACAATGTTTTTGGGATAAATGTAGTTACAGTGGCAAGAAAAAGTAGGTGAACCCTTTGGAAATACCTGGATTTCTGCATAAGTTGGCCATAAAATTTGATCTGATCATCTAGGTCACACCAATAGACAAACACAGTCTGCTTAAACTAATAACACAAACGATTATACGTTTTCATGTCTTTATTGAACACACCGTGTAAACATTCACAGTGCAGGGTGGGAAAAGTATGGGAACCCTTAGATTTAATAACTGGTTGACCCTCCTTTGGCAGCAATAACCTCAACCAAACGTTATCTGTAGTAGCGGATCAGACCTGTACAACAGTCAGGAGGAATTTTGGACCATTCATCTTTACAAAACTGTTTCACTTCATCAATATTCTTGGGATGTCTGGTGTGAACTGCTCTCTTGAGGTCATGCCACAGCATTTCAATCGGGTTGAGGTCAGGACTCTGACTGGGCCACTCCAGAAGGGCTATTTTCTTCTGTTGAAGCCATTCTGTTGTTAATTTACTTCTGTTTTTTGGCTCGTTGTCCTGTTGCTTCACCCAACTTCTGTTGAGCTTCAATTTGCAGACCAATAGCCTAACATTCTCCTGCAAAATGTCTTGATGAACTTTGGAATTCATTTTTCTGTCCATGATAGCAAGCTGTCCAGGCCCTGAGGCAGCAAAGAAGCCCCAAACCATGATGCTCCCTCCACCATACTTTACAGTTGGTATGAGGTTTGGATGTTGGTGTGCTGTGCATTTTTTTCTCCACACAGTGTTGTGTGTTCCTTCCAAGCAACTCAACTGTAGTTTCATCTGTCCACTGAATATTTTGCCAGTAGCGCTGTGGAACATCCACTTTTGCAGACTTCAGAGGTGCAGCAATGGTTTTCTTGGACAGCAGTGGCTTCTTCCGTGGTGCCCTCCCATGAACACCATTTTTGTTTCATGTTTTACATATCATAGACTCATCAACAGAGATGTTAGCATGTTCCAGAGATTTCTGTAAGTCTTTAGCTGACACTCTAGGATTATTCTTAACCTCATTGAGCATTCTGGCTGTGCTCATGCAGTCATCTTTGCAGGACGGCCACTCCTAGGGAGAGTAGCAACAGTGCTGAACTTTCTCCGTTTATTGACAATTTGTCTTTCCGTGGACTGATGAACATCAAGGCTTTTAGAGATACTTTTGTAACCCTTTCCAGCTTTATGTAAGTCAACAATTCTTAATCTTAGGTCTACTGAGATCTCTTTTGTTCAAGGCATGGTTCACATCAGGCAATGCTTCTTGTGAATAGCAAACTCAAATTTTGTGAGTGTTTTTTTATAGGGCAAGGCAGCTCTAACCAACATCTCCAATCTCGTCTCATTGATTAGTTGACTACTGACTCTAATTAGCTTTTGGAGAAGTCATTAGCACAGGGAGGGGTTCACATACTTTCCCCAACCTACACTGTGAATGTTTAAATTATGTATTCAATATATACACAAAAAATAAAATAATTTGTGTGTTATTAGTTTAAGCACACTATGTTTGCCTATTGTTGTGACTTAGATGAAGATCAGATCAAATTTGATGACCAATTAACGTAGATATCCAGGTAATTCCAAAGGGTTCACATACTTTTTCTTGCCACTGTATGTCCCACGTAACTATAAAGCGCCACTACACATTTTAATTCTAAATGCCTACTGCTTGCAAAATCTATTTTTTCTACTATAAAATAATGTTTCTTTGCAGGACAAGGATTGTCCTGACTTTCAAGAATGCCTAAATTGCTTCGCCTTGCTTTTCTGGATGTAAGTTTCAATATCCAATTATTTCAGCTCTACAGGAGTGCAAGTTTCACCATGGCGATACATTGGCACATGAGAATTTTAGAATATGGAAATTAGTCAAATATTGCATTCTATACATGCTGGCTTTCACTGGCTATACCCGAGATATGAAACAGATGTGTGGGAGGGCATAGAGGCTGTCGCCAATTTATTACTGCGCAATTTGCCTAAATGGGTAATGGAAACACTTCAACCACTATTGTTATTCGACACTGTAGGTTTTGCTAAAAATATTATATATATATTTTTTTAGGTGCGAGGTCATTACGTCCAGCTGTATTTATTGACACAAGATAGTTAAACGGAAAGTTAAATCTCTTTTCTTTGTGAACTTTCTAAAATGTTGACAAAAAAAATAAAAATATCTGGACAAATGAATTGAAACATCGCTACTGCCACAGACATACCAAGGCAATCTGAGATCCTCATAAATGCAGAACGTATTGAAATGTCTTAAAGAGGAGTATTCGAAGCCTATGCGATTTCCTAGTCAAGTGGTAAACAAGGGTGTGTAGGCGTTTGTTCCAGGCTCACTAACATGCTGAATCAAAAGCATATATTATCTGTGGCTCTCCAGGAGAAGGGTTCCACCTACCCCTTTCTGTAGCCTCTTCATGAGGAAGTCGGAGCCTCCAGGCTTTTGGCCCAGGCCGGGGTACTTGGCCTTCAGCTTGACCTCTTCACCCTTCACAAGGTTGGCATTCTTTTCCTGAGAGTCCTGTCCAGACAAAGAAAGTATTTCGATGTGCCGTCATATGGGTGCTACTTGCTATGTGCAAGGAATTTAGCTAAAGAGGAGAAACATCTAAACAATAGGCTTATGTAGCCTACGCCTATATATCCTTCATCATAATGTCAGCCATGATGCGCAGAGAAGAACAAGCATAGGCTTTTAAAATAGACATTCTCCATTTAACTGTCCTGATGCCTAGTCACCTTACCCCTACAATTATCTACCTCTATTACTCCAGTATCCCTGCACATTGTAAATATGGTACTGGAACTGACTGACCCTGTATATAGTATGCTTACTTACTTTCTCGTGTTATTCTTATTTCTATTTCTTGTGTGTTTATGTTCTACCTTGTTATTTTTAGTATTACATTGTTATTGATTACTGCATTGTTGGGTTTAGAAGAAGGACATTTCCCTGTACTTGTGACATTAAAACTTGAAACTAATAAGGTTATAAGATGGTCTGATGATGACAAAACAAGATTACAGGGCTGGCACTGTGTACTTCAGAAAGGATTGCATCTGAATCATATAGCCTAACCCTACTCATATTCAGCTGTGAAGTGGGCTGACGCCATGAAAATGACTTGAGGGAGTTGAAGCGTCTTCATGGTATGAGTCAAAATCTGCATGCTCTCCTGCAACACTCTCTCTCACGCCCTCATGGTTGCCTGCGATAAACAACTCACTCAGGAGACGAGTGTTATGATTGAGTAAGAATTAAGTGACTAAAAATCAGCTTCACATCCATTATTTCCCCATATCTCTCACACTTTTCCTCAGCCGATGTGGACAAAACAGCCTTGTTACCCGTTTCCCCATCCCTGACATGTTATTGGTGCCATAAAAACAGATGGCTTTATGAGGGGAAAACAGTTTGTCTGCAAATATGTACAAGCCATGGTTATTTATGGTTATTGAGAAAAATATTATACAGAAACAGGCCTTGAGTAATTGCTGACCAAAGTCTAGGTACACAGAGCTTGCAGAGTGGTTCTAGTGTTCACATGACACCTTCATGCTAAAGCGGTTTGTAAGGTGTAAGCCTATGGTTTACTGGAGACTCCTGCACTAGACAAACTGGTTTACCCTTTACTGCCAGTGTGGAGTCCATGGACAGATGCCAGTGGAAAGTAGGCTAACAGGACACACCTTGTTATTGCCCACAGTCCAGAGACTCTGGGCAGAAGTCAGCAAAACATGTATTCTCTATTGGGGCAATTCCACAGTAACAGAGTGAAGCTGAGACTGATTTTTCACTTTAAAATGTCAAAACAAAACCTAATGATTACAAAGTTAAACAAACCATACAACTCTATGCACAAGGACTACTTATAACAATTTCCACAGAAAATGTTGCAATTTTTATTTTATTTTTTTACTTACAGAACAGTGCAGATGCGAAGTTTGGTAACAGAATGACAGCACAAACCATCATTCTGTTTGTATCTGCACTGTTCTTCAAGTAAATGTGTTTTGTCAATTTTTTTGTGGAAACTGTTAAAAGTAGTCCTTGTGGATGCATGTTTTTTTTTTTTTTTTACTATGCAATCATTGTTTTTTAGTTTGACATGCATTTTAATTGGAAAAATCTGAGTCTCAACATCACTGTTTACACATAAATTATCTGGCTAAATAAAGCTAAGAAAACATTGAGAAACCCACAAAACACTGCAATCGAAGTATAGGAGAATATCTGCCATTCCATGCAGAGGACAGTAAACGCAAAGCTTGCTGGAGCAGGGATAACAGGTGACTCAGGGTAGAGAAGCAGATGAACAGATTCCCTTGCTGATTCCCTTGGATCCATTACAAACATTTAAAAGTTGCTATATTCAGCCCCAATGAGGGAAAATGCAAGAGTGGACTGGATACTTTTCACTCCCTCAAACGGTTCCAAACTGCTAGACCCATAGTAGCTAGCTACCATGAAATGTTATTTTCTCACATGACCGGTTTCGCTTCTTGTCATTATATCAAAATACCATTGTATTAAAAGCACCCATTATCATTGATAAAACAAAGTATAGCATCAGTACCTTCCCTATACCTGCTAGTCAATGAATATTGATGATATGACCAGTGGGTTTGTCAACAGACCACTGACCTTCACCAGCATCCACTCAGGATGCTGCCTGTACAAGTTACTTTTCATCAGTGTACTCCATTTGATAGATGTCACACTAATATATACTGCTCAAAAAAATAAAGGGAACACTTAAACAACACAATGTAACTCCAAGTCAATCATACTTCTGTGAAATCAAACTGTCCACTTAGGAAGCAACACTGATTGACAATACATTTCACATGCTGTTGTGCAAATGGAATAGACAACAGGTGGAAATTATAGGCAATAAGCAAGACACCCCCAATAAAGGAGTGGTTCTACAGGTGGAGACCACAGACCACTTCTCAGTTCCTATGCTTCCTGGCTGATGTTTTGGTCACTTTTGAATGCTGGCGGTGCTTTCACTCTAGTGGTAGCATGAGACGGAGTCTACAACCCACACAAGTGGCTCAGGTAGTGCAGCTCATCCAGGATGGCACATCAATGCGAGCTGTGGCAAGAAGGTTTGCTGTGTCTGTCAGCGTAGTGTCCAGATCATGGAGGCGCTACCAGGAGACAGGCCAGTACATCAGGAGAAGTGGAGGAGGCCGTAGGAGGGCAACAACCCAGCAGCAGGACCGCTACCTCCGCCTTTGTGCAAGGAAGAGCAGGAGGAGCACTGCCAGAGCCCTGCAAAATGACCTCCAGCAGGCCACAAATGTGCATGTGTCTGCTCAAACGGTCAGAAACAGACTCCATGAGGCTGGTATGAGGGCCCGACGTCCACAGGTCGGGGTTGTGCTTACAGCCCAACACCGTGCAGGACTTTGGCATTTGCCAGAGAACACCAAGATTGGCAAATTCGCCACTGGCGCCCTGTGCTCTTCACAGATGAAAGCAGGTTCACACTGTGCACGTGACAGACGTGACAGAGTCTGGAGACGCTGTGGAGAACGTTCTGCTGCCTGCAACATCCTCCAGCATGACCGGTTTGGCGGTGGGTCAGTCATGGTGTGGCATTTCTTTTGGGGCCGCACAGCCCTCCATGTGCTCGCCAGAGGTAACCTGGCTGCCATTAGGTACCGAGATGAGATCCTCAGACCCCTTGTGAGACCATATGCTGGTGCGGTTGGCCCTGGGTTCATCCTAATGCAAGACAATGCTAGACCTCATGTGGCTGGAGTGTGTCAGCAGTTCCTGCAAGAGGAAGGCATTGATGCTATGGACTGGCCCGCCCGTTCCCCAGACCTGAATCCAATTGAGCACATCTGGGACATCATGTCTCGCTCCATCCACCAACGCCACGTTGCACCACAGGCTGTCCAGGAGTTGGCGGATGCTTTAGTCCAGGTCTGGGAGGAGATCCCCCGCCACCTCATCAGGAGCATGCCCAGGCGTTGTAGGGAGGTCATACAGGCACGTGGAGGCCACACAAACTACTGAGCCTCATTTTGACTTGTTTTAAGGACATTACATCAAAGTTGGATCAGCCTGTAGTGTGGTTTTCCACTTTAATCTTGAGTGTGACTCAAAATCCAGACCTCCATGGATTGATAAATTGGATTTCCATTGATTATTTTTGTGTGATTTTGTTGTCAGCACATTCAACTATGTAAAGAAAAAAGTATTTAATAAGATTATTTCTTTCATTCAGATCTAGGATATGTTGTTTAAGTGTTCCCTTTATTTTTTTGAGCAGTGTATATACACATACACAGTTGAAGTCGGAAGTTTACATACACCATAGCCAAATACATTTAAACTCAGTTTTCACAATTCCTGACATTTAATCCTAGTAAAAATTCCCTGTCTTAGGTCAGTTAGGATCACCACTTTATTTTAAGAATGTGAAATTTCAGAATAATAGTAGAGAGAATGATTTATTTCAGCTTTTTTCTCTTTCATCACATTCCCATTAGGTCAGAAGTTTACATACACTCAATTAGGATTTGGTAGCATTGCCTTTAAATTGTTAAACATGGGTCAAACGTTTCAGGTAGCCTTCCACAAGCTTCCCAAAATAAGTTGGCTGAATTTTGTCCCATTCCTCTTGCCAGAGCTGGTGTAACTGAGTCAGTTTTGTAGGCCTCCTTGCCCACACATGCTTTTTCAGTTCTGCCCACAAATGTTCTATAGAATTGAGGTCAGGGCTTTGTGATGGCCACTCCAATACCTTGACTTTGTTGTCTGTAAGTGATTTTGCCACAACTTTGGAAGTATGCTTGGGGTCATTGTCCATTTGGAAGACCCATTTGTGACCAAGCTTTAACTTCCTGACTGATGTCTTGAGATGTTGCTTCAATTAGAGGTCGACCGATTAATCAGAATGGCCGATTAATTAGGGCCGATTTCAAGTTTTCATAACAATCGGAAATCGGTATTTTTGGACGCCGATTTGGCCGTTTACATTTTATATATATATATATATATATATATATATATATATATGTGGTGAAAAAAGTATTTGATCCCCTGCTGATTTTGTATGTTTGCCCACTGACAAAGAAAGGATCAGTCTATAAGAATAACAACAAAAATATCCAGAAAAACGCATGTCAGAAATGTTATAAATTGATTTCCATTTTAATGAGGGAAATAAGTATTTGACCCCCTCTCAATCAGAAAGATTTCTGGCTCCCAGGTGTCTTTTATACAGGTAACTCGTAAAGGGAGTGCTCCTAACCGCAGCTTGTTACCTGTAAAAAAGACACCTGTCCACAGAAGCAATCAATCAATCAGATTCCAAACTCTCCACCATGGCCAAGACCAAAGAGCTCTCCAAGGATGTCAGGGACAAGATTGTAGACCTACACAAGGCTGGAATGGGCTACAAGACCATCGCCAAGCAGCTTGGTGAGGTGACAACATTTGGTGTGATTATTCGCAAATGGAAGAAACACAAAAGAACTGTCAATATCCCTCGGCCTGGGGCTCCATGCAAGATCTCACCTCGTGGAGTTGCAATGATCATGAGAACGGTGAGGAATCAGCCCAGAACTACACAGGAGGATCTTGTCAATGATTTCAAGGCAGCTGGGACCATAGTCACCAAGAAAACAATTGGTAACACACTACGCCGTGAAGGACTGCAATCCTGCAGCGCCCGCAAGGTCCCCCTGCTCAAGAATACATATACATGCCCGTCTGAAGTTTGCCAATGAACATCTGAATGACTCAGAGGACAACTGGGTGAAAGTGTTGTGGTCAGATGAGACCAAAATGGAGCTCTTTGACATCAACTCAACTCGCCGTGTTTGGAGGAGGAGGAATGCTGCCTATGACCCCAAGAACACCATCTCCACCGTCAAACATGGAGGTAGAAACATTATGCTTTGGGGGTGTTTTTCTGCTAAGGGGACAGGACAACTTCACCGCATCAAAGGGACGATGGACGGGGCCATTTACCGTCAAATCTTGGGTGAGAACCTCCTTCCCTCAGCCAGGGCATTGAAAATGGGTCGTGATGGGTATTCCAGCATGACAATGATCCAAAACACACGGCCAAAACAACAAAGGAGTGGCTCAAGAAGAAGCACATTAAGGTCCTGGAGTAGCCTAGCCAGTCTCCAGACTTTAATCCCATAGGAAATCTGTGGAGGGAGCTGAAGGTCCGAGTTGCCAAACGTCAGCCTCGAAACCTTAATGACTTGGAGAAGATCTGCAAAGAGGAGTGGGACAAAATCCCTCCTGAGATGTGTGCAAACCTGGTGGCCAACTACAAGAAACGTCTGACCTCTGTGATTGCCAACAGGGGTTTTGCCACCAAGTACTAAGTCATGTTTTGCAGAGGGGTCAAATACTTATTTCCCTCATTAAAATGCTAATCATTTTATAACATTTTTGACATGTGGTTTTCTGGATTTTTTTGTTGTTATTCTGTCTCTCACTGTTCAAATAAACCTACTATTAAAATTATAGACTGATAATTTCTTTGTAAGTGGGCAAACGTACAAAATCAGCAGGGGATCAAATACTTTTTCCCCCCACTGTATATATATATTTTTACCTTTATTTAACTAGGCAAGTCAGTTAAGAACACATTCTTATTTTCAATGACGACCTAGGAACGGTGGGTTAACTGCCTTGTTCAGGGGCAGAACGACACACTTGTCAGCTTGGGGATTCAATCTTGCAACCTTACGGTTAACTAGTCCAACGCTCTAACCACCTGCTTTACATTGCACTCCACGAGGAGCCTGCCTGTTACGCGAATGCAGTAAGAAGCCAAGGTAAGTTGCTAGCTAGCAATAAGCTTATCTTATAAAAAACAATCAATCAATCATAATCACTAATTAAACTAGTAATATCATCAATCATGTGTAGTTATCTAGCCTGTCCTGTGTTGCATATAATCGCTTTGCTACACGTTGCTCCAACCATAAACATCAATGCCTTTCTTAAAATCAATACCCAAGTATATATTTTTAAACCTGCATATTTAGTTAATATTGCCTACTAACATGAATTTCTTCTAACTTGGGAAAATGTGTCACTTCTCTTGCAACAGAGTCAGGGTATATGCAGCAGTTTGGGCCACCTGGCTCGTTGCGAACTGTGAAGACTATTTCTTCCTATCAAAGACAGCTGACTTCGCCAAAACGGGGGATGATTTAACAAAAGCGCATTTGCGAAAAACGCACAATCATTGCACGACTGTACCTAACCATAAACATCAATGCCTTTCTTAAAATCAATACACAGAAGTATATATTTTTAAACCTGCATATTTAGCTAAAAGAAATCCAGGTTAGCAGGCAATATTAACCAGGTGAAATTGTGTCATTTCTCTTGCGTTCATTGCACGCAGAGTCAGGGTAAATGCAACAGTTTGGGCCGCCTGGCTTGTTGCGAACTAATTTGCCAGGATTTTACGTAATTATGACATAACATTGAAGGTTGTGCAATGTAACAGGAATATTTAGACTTGGGGATGCCACCCGTTAGATAAAATACGGAACGGTTCCGTATTTCACTGAAAGGAAAAACGTTTTGTTTTCGAGATGATCATTTCCGTATTCGACCATATTAATGACCAAAGGCTTGTATTTCTGTGTTATTAAGTTATAATTAAGTCTATGATTTGATAGAGCAGTCTGACTGAGCGGTGGTAGGCAGCAGCAGGCTCGTAAGCATTCATTCAAACAGCACTTTCGTGCGTTTTGCCAGCAGCTCTTTGCTGTGCTTCAAGCATTGCGCTGTTTATGACATCAAGCCTATCAACTCCCAAGATTAGGCTGGTGTAACTGATGTGAAATGGCTAGCTAGTTAGCGGGTGCGCGCTAATAGCGTTTCAAACGTCACTCGCTCTGAGACTTGGAGTAGTTGTTCCCCTTGCTCTGCATGGGTAACGCTGCTTCGAGGGTGGCTGTTGTCGATGTGTTCCTGGTTCGAGCCCAGGTAGGAGCGAGGAGAGGGACGGAAGCTATACTGTTGCACTGGCAATACTAAAGTGCCTATAAGAACATCCAATAGTCAAAGGTATATGAAATACAAATCGTATAGAGAGAAATAGTCCTATAATTCCTATAATAACTACAACCTAAAACTTCTTACCTGGGAATATTGAAGACTCATGTTAAAAGGAACCACCAGCTTTCATATGTTCTCATGTTCTGAGCAAGGAACTTAAATGTTAGCTTTCTTACATGGCACATAATGCACTTTTACTTTCTTCTCCAACACTTTGTTTTTGCATTATTTAAACCAAATTGAACATGTTTCATTATTTATTTGAGGCTAAATTGATTTTATTGATGTATTATATTAAGTTAAAATAAGTGTTCATTCAGTATTGTTGTAATTGTCATTATAAAAAAAATATATATAAAAAAAAAACTGGCCGATTAATCGGTACTGGCTCTTTTGGCCCTCCAATAATCGGTATCGGCGCTGAAAAATCATAATCGGTCGACCTCTAGCTTCAATATATATCCACATAATTTGTCTTCCTCATGACGCCATCTATTTTGTGAAGTGCACCAGTCCCTCCTGCAGCAAAGCTCCCCCACAACATGATGCTGCCATCCCTGTGCTTCACGGTTGAGATGGTGTTCTTCGGCTTGCAAACCTCCCCCTTTTTCCTCCAAACATAACGATGGTCATTATGGCCAAACAGTTCTATTTTTGTTTCATCAGACTAGAGGACATTTCTCCAAAAAGTACAATCTTTGTCCCCATGTGCATTTGCAAACTGTAGTCTGGCTTTTATATGGCGGTTTTGGAGCAGTGGCTTCTTCCTTGCTGAGCAGCCTATATGTTGATATAGGACTAATTTTACTGTGGATATAGATACTTTTCTACCAGTTTCCTCCAGGTCCTTTGCTGTTGTTCTGGGATTGATTTGCACTTCTCGCACCAAAGTACGTTCATCTCTAGGAGACAGAACGCGTCTCCTTCCTGAGCGGTATGACAGCTACGTGGTCCCATGGTGTTTATACTCCCGTACTATTGTTTGTACAGATGCGCGTGGTACCTTCAGGCGTTTGGAAATTGCTCCCAAGGATGAACCAGACTTGTGGAGGTCTACAATTTTTTTGAGGTCTGAGCTGATTTATTTTGATTTTCCCATGATGTCAAGCAAAGAGGCACTGAGTTTTAAGGTAGGCCTTGAAATACATCCACAGGTACACCTCCAATTGACTCAAATTATGTCAATTAGCCTATCAGAAGCTTCTAAAGCCATGACACAATTTTCTGGAATTTTCCAAGCTGTTTAAAGGCACAGTCAACTTAGTGTATATAAACTTCTGACCCACTGGAATTGTGATACAGTGAATTATAAGTGAAAACATCTGTCTGTAAACAATTGTTGGAAAAATGACTTATGTCATGCACAAAGTAGATGTCCTAACCGACTTGCCAAAACTATAGTTTGTTAACAGAAAAATTGGGGAGTGGTTGAAAAATGAGTTTTAATGACTCCAACCTAAGTGTATGTAAACTTCCGACTTCAACTGTATATATAGGGAAGCCTAATATCAGTGCAACACTTCAAATAACATTCACAAGGCATATGGGACTGAAAATGAGTATGAATCAATAGATCTAGCTTATACATCATAAAAGCTTTGTGTGACTGATCCGCTAGCATATAAGTGACTGTGATGATTGACCCTGGTTTCCATTGAAACACAGATTTCAAAGGATAGACTATAGTAGTATTGTTTGTATTTGTCTCGAAAGCCGGAAGACTCAACCTCAACTACTGCAGTGTCAGGATAGACCAATACGGCCCAGGCATATTTTATAACCTATGGACCAGCGAGCCACAATGGCACAAGGGAAAACGGAATAAATAACTCAATAATACGTTATTATTGATTATCGGGAGACACGTAAATCTTACTCAAAACCTTTACATAACATGTATACACACTGTCATTGTTGGTAAACGAGACGTTTACAGGTTTGATGCCATAACGAAAGCTAACTAGCTAGCTATCAATTCAAACACTTTACTTGTAACGCGTTACAACGAGCGAGCGTTATAGTTAGCTGGCCAACTCAAGATAGTGTCATGATATTAAACCCACCTGTTTTTCATCCTCATATTCCATCTGAGTATCTGATAGATTTTCAGACGACATTACGCAGCTATAATGGACTGGAAGTCCGATTTGCTTGAAACCCCAGGTTAGAATGTATGCAGGGGTGCTCCTCTAGCTTCCACAAATCTAACCTGCCTCTTGTGAACAAGGCTCCTCGACAAAAAAAAAAGCTAAATAATTTGTGACGCCGTCGTGTGGGATTGCCATTTGTGACATACATATACAGTAACCAATGGTATAAGGAAACACGTTGTATTAGATACCAGGAGAGCCAATGAAATGCTACTAATCATAGAGAGATGCTGATTGACAGAGCTGTGTCCAATAGAGTGCGGATATTCAATCTGTGCGCAGCGTTGCATCAAACTACACTAACAACAGAGCCACAACACAATCAACTTAATTTAGAACTGGTGTTTACTTAGGCCAGGACATATTTGACCTTTGATATCACTAATCACTCAATGCATGTTGTGGTGGCAAGAAAATGTACGTTATCTAAGTTTCCCTCTGATTGGCTACTTTAGCTGTCAGGTTTGGCGGGTAAATGTGTGTGTCTGGCGCGAGTTTGGCTCACCATCCAACAGTTTCTTAGTAAATTCGATCTGGCTAGCTAGCTAGATTGTATTTTTGTTGTTCTTTTTTTAACAAAAAAAAACAGATTGAGTGACTGCGCTCTATCTAGGTAGTAATAGCTAGCTATGTGAGTTATGCAATTTCATACTATTCTCAATGGGTTGTAGAGTAAAGTCAGTGTCATGATCAGTAGGCGTGTGTACTGCTAGCTACGTTAGCTAACAAATGTAATGTAGATAGCTAGTTAGCTAACGTAGCTAGCCAGATCAGTATAACATATTTCTGTATCTGTCTGTGTAAACTAGTACTTAGCTAGCTAGTTACATATTTCACCATAGCTTTACCTTGATAGCTAGCTACCTGGCTTCTGATTAATCTTAATTTTGTAGATTTGACAACTTGTTATCAACTATTACTACCATGGCCTGTGAACAACGTTTGCGGGCTGCTCAGGTAAAACCTCTGGCAATCCATAGCCAGACCTTGGTCCTATTGAATTGCTGTTTTATAGCTAGCAAATGACATGTTCTAATAGCATATTCTATGAATATCTACATGCGTGTATTTATTCAGACATCTACAAATTGTCTTGGTGTAAGCGCATGTCTTTGTTATATTTTATAGGGCACCCAGTTGCTGCCAAATGTAGTTTCAACAGAGCAGCAGTCCTTGATTGTTGTGAAGAAACTGCTGGCCATTGCAGTCTCCAGCATCACTTATCTCAGGGGTCTTTTCCCAGAAAAAGCTTATGGGAGAAAATATGTTGAAGGTCAAAACACAATTTATGTTATTTTTAAATGAACTCAATTGTTATTTAAATGATGATACCCTAGCCGACATCTTCAAGAAGTAGCCTTACACTTCTCTCTCTATGCCACAGAGCAGAAAGTTATGATCCTCAGGGAGGAGCGCACCTGCCCTGGTGCCAGTCAGATTGTACAGTGGTTAGTATACACCACCAAGCCTCAGTGGGAAATTCCAGTACAGTGCAGTACTCTGTGGCCAAATCCTTTCCCTTTATCCTAGTTAGATTATTAATTCAGTGTTGATTAATTAAGACTCTTTTATACACCTCCCAGGATGCAGGGATGCTTTGATGCCCTTCAGAGAAAATACGTAAGTGAGATGCTAGCATTTAGTTGTTTATTCATTATCTGCATGTTATTAATGTTCATTAATTACAAATAATGAATGTATTGTATTCCAACAGTTGCGGACGGTCGTTATGTCTGTGAGTATATCTTATCGAATATTTTCTTCAGCATATAAAGCATTTACATTTTCCGTTGCTAAAGTTTGTAGTCTCCTTCCACTTTCTATAGATATACACAGACCCAGAGAATCCAAAGGTAATACACTACTTTTTAACCCCATAGGCATCGATCATAGTAATGCTTTGATTCTCTGGACTAGAACAAACTCTACAGTATGTGTAACCTCTTGAATCAAGCCTTTTCTCATTGTGACACTGGTCTTTCTTTACAATTTCCAGAAGGTTACTGAATGCTACCAGTTCAAAGTCCAATACACTGAAAAGGGACCCAAAATTGACTTTGAAAGGTATAGCTTTCTGAATGTCTATTAGGGTTGAATGTCAGAAACTCGG
Source organism: Salmo trutta (assembly GCF_901001165.1). Classification (NCBI taxonomy): domain Eukaryota; kingdom Metazoa; phylum Chordata; class Actinopteri; order Salmoniformes; family Salmonidae; genus Salmo; species Salmo trutta. Next base: position 54,125,535 of record NC_042959.1, on the reverse strand, counting down.
TTACAGAGATTTACTGCTCAAAACCACTCCCTTTACCCGGGATAAATAACTGGGAGACCGGTAAATTATAATAAATTATTTATATGAACAGCATGACGTGAAATGGAACTGTTAAATTATATGCGATGTCTAAATCTGGATTCAGTAAGGCCTTCCCTCTGGTCACTGCGTAATGAATCATCAACGCTCAGGGTGGGAACCGACAACCCATCTCAGTATGTAGACCCTCCCTTGGTAACTTTGAAACTTTTTTTATTGTGATAGGTAGACCTACATTTGCTGCAGCATAGCCTATGCTACAGTAATATAAAGACCGAATGCGCATCTAATTTGCACATCTCCATCTGGCTTTCGGGATCACCTTATTTTTTTATTGTAAAGATTATATATTTCTTTAATTGCAGTGGTTAAAACACTCCTTTATCGTTTCTTTAAATCGTTGCATGAGTGAATGCTCTCTCGCAGTCTTTCTTTCCATCAATTCCATTCAAATTGCATCCAAAATAGATAATCGTGTTCAAGATTGACATATATAGGCCTATATATGCAGTGCATTCAGAAAGTATTCAGAACCCTTGACTTTTCCACATTGTGTTACATTACAGCCTTATTCTAAAATTGATTAAATAGTTTTTTCCCCTCATCAATCTACACACAATACCCCATAATGACAATGCAAAAACAGGTTTTAATTGTTTTTTGCGAATGTATAAAAAAAAACTGAAATATCACATTTACATAAGTATTCAGACCCTTTACTCAGTACTTTGTTAAAGCACCTTTGGCAGCGATTACAGTCTCGAGTTCTTGGGTATGACACTACAAGCTTGGCACACCTGTATTGGGGAGTTTCTCCCATTCTTCTATGCGGATCATGTCAAGCTCTGTTAAGTTGGATGGGGAGCGTCGCTGCACAGCTATTTTCAGGTCTCTCCAGAGATGTTCAATCAGGTTCAATTTTCAGATCTCTCCAGAGATGTTCAATCAGGTTCAAGTCCAGGCTTTGGCTGGGCCACTCAAGGACATTCAGAGACTTGTCCTGAAGCCAATGCTGCGTTGTCTTGGCTGTGTGCTTAGGTTTGTTGTCCTGTTGGAAGATGAACTTTCGCCCCAGTCTGAGGTCCTGAGCGCTCTGGAGCAGGTTTTCTTCAAGGATCTCTGTACTTTGTTCCGTTCATCTTTCCCTCGATCCTGACTAGTCTCCCAGTCCCTGCCGCAGAAAAACATCCCCACAGCATTATGCTGCCACCACCATGCTTCACCGTAGGGATGGTGCCAGGTTTCCTGCAGACATTACGGTTGGCATTCAGGCCAAAGAGTTCAATCTTGGTTTCATCAGACCAGAGAATCTTGTTTCTTATGGTCTGAGAGTCTTTAGGTGCCTTTTGGCAAACTTCAAGTGGGCTGTCATGTGCCTTTTACTGAGGAGTGGCTTCCGTCTGGCCACTCTACCATAAAGGCCTGATTGGTGGAGTGCTGCAGAGATGGTTGTCTTTCTGGAAGGTTCTCCCATCTCCACAGAGGAACTCTGGATCTCTTTTAGTGTGACCATCGGGTTCTTGGTCACCTCCATGACCAAGGCACTTCTCCCTCGATTGCTCAGTTTGGTTAAGCGGCCAGCTCTAGGAAGAGTCTTGGTGGTTCCAAACTTCTTCCATTTAAGAATGATGGAGGCCACTGTGTTCTTGGGGACCTTTAATGCAGTAGAAATGTTTTGGTACCCTTCCCATGATCTGTGCCTCGACACAATCCTGTCTCGGAACTCTGCGGACAATTCCTTCGACATCTTGGCTTGGTTTTTGCTCTGACAGGCACTGTCAACTGTGGGACCTTATATAGACAGGTGTGTGCCTTACCAAATCATGTCCAATCAATTTAATTTACCACAGGTGGACTCCAATCAACTTGTAGAAACATTTCAAGGATGATCAATGGAAACAGGATGCACCTGAGCTCAATTATGAGTCTCATAGCAAAGGGTCTGAATACATATTTAAATAAGGTATTTCTGTTTTTTGTTTTTTTTACATAAATTTGCCCAAATTTAAAATAAACTGTTTTCGTTTTGTCATTATGGGGAACATGTTTTATTTAATACATTTTAGAATAAGGCTGTAATGTAAAAAAAAAAAAAAGTCAAGGGCTCTGAATACTTTCCGAATGCACTCTAGATGTGCTAGCCTACCTCTTTCAGGTAATACATCCAATGCAGTATTAGCCTTATATTTAGGTAATAAATGATGATGGGTAATGCATAATAAGCTTCTAACTTATAGCCTCTGTCTCTTGTGCAATACGCACACACCTGTACTCCGCTGTCCTCTCTGTAAAAAATGCTCCTCAGCTCTTGGAATCCCATGCAGGAAAACCTAGACTAGAATAGCTTGCTGGACATTATTGTTTTTGCATTTCTTATACCAATAGACTATTCGAAGAGGGACACAAGCTCTTGTTTGCTGAATGTTAAATACAGCAGCCAATAGAACTCATGGGTAGTTTGAAAGAAGAGCGAATGTGCGATGGTGGTAGGCTATAGCAGTTATTTATGCAGACCCATAACCATCCAATCCTCATGAAGAGAAGTGAAAGCCTTCTGCATCTCATTCAGGTCCTATATTATTCAAGCATGATATTAGAATGATAAAGATAAGGACAACAAAACGTATTACATTTAACTGTTGAAAGGAAGGAAGGAATGAAGAAACACTAGAGAGAGAAAGAGGAGGTTGGCTAATAACATTAGGGGAGATATTATGAAAAATGTCAATCAAGTTCACTAGCCTATACTTGTAACTTTGTAGACCGCATGTGCTGCACCAGAATCGCATGTTCTCTCCCTGCTTTATCATGGTTTGAACGAGCTGCGTAATTCCAGTCCATATACTACAGTATAATACAATGCAGTACAGTAATACAGTTCACACTCAAAAAGATTACTGGAGCTACTACTTGTTTCATTTATTTACCCAAGAGAGCATATAGCTAGCTACATCTATGTGCTTTTATGTTTTTCTGTCTTATGTAATGTGCAGTAGCTGTATTGGATAACGGTTCAATCATTTGGGCTTGGGCTCATTAAATGTCTTTAATGTAGGGCTCATAAAATGTATTTAATCAGGTTTAGGTTGCATCAGGCATGAATTTTCGATCACAGCTCTAATAAAATCCAGACATAGGCCTATTTATATGCTTTGTAATGCTTTTGAATGACACATCTGGTTTTGGCAGGAAATACTGGCTTACCCGGGACAAATGTGATTTATTCTCGGGATGGAACATTTGTAAAATACCGGGAAAATATTCAACCCTAATGTGTATAACATAATGATAACATGGCAGAATTTCATTGAGAAACATTGAAGAAAGAAACTTTAAATCGTTTAAAAATGTTTACATTTATTTTTGCTTTCACAAAAACAGCAAGAATCTGGGAAAGATGGCTTGCAGCAGCACAAAAAAGTCCAGCATCCTCCTGGTGCGTAAACTCTACACACTGATGCAGAACCTGGGTCCTCTGCCAGACAATGTCTGTCTCAACATGAAACTCTCCTACTACGACGACGGTAAAGACCACACAATGATGTAGAGTAAGCTAAAAGACAAGGGATGATGTGATGCAATACGCTGTTCCGGGGTCATGTCTCGGGTCTTTTGAATGATCAAATTCATTTAATTACACTGAGTATACCAAACATTAGGAGCCCTCGGAACAGCCTCAAATCATCGGGCCATGAACTCTACAAGGTGTCAAAAGCGTTCCACAGGGATGCTGGCCCATGTTGATTCCAATGCTTCCCACAGTTGTGTCAAGTTGGCTGGATGTCCTTTGGGTGGTGGACCATTCTTGATACACACAGGAAACGGTTGAGCGTGAAAAATCCAGCTGCGTTTCAGTTCTTGACACACTCAAACCGCTGTGCCTGGCAACTACTACCATACCCAGTTCAAAGGCACTTCAATCTTGTGTCTTGCCCATTCACCCTCTGAATGGCACACATACACAATCCATGTCTCAATTGTCTCAAGGCTTCAAAATCCTTCTTTAACCCGTCACCTTCCCTTCTACACTGATTGAAGTGGATTTAACAAGTGACATCAATAAGGGATCATAGCTTTCACCTGGTCAGTCTATCTCATGGAAAGAGCAGGTGTTTTGTATACTCAGCGTATATTTAAGTAATAAGGCCCGAGGTGGTGTGGTATATGGCCAATATACCACAGCTAAGGGCTGTGTCCTAGCACAACCCAGAGGTGCCTTAATGCTATTATAAACTGGTTACCAACTTAATTAGAGCAGTAAAAAATAAATGTTTTGTCATACCCATCGTATATGGTCTGCTATACCATGGCTTTCAGCCAATCAGCATTCAGGGCTCGAACCACCCAGTTTATAATTGTGTATTGATTTGCTCATACCCGATGCCTTTTATCAAAATATTTGACGCTGAAGAAGTAAGACATTACAAAAGTTAGAAAAGTCTCATTTGAACTACATCTCCTGCAGCATTGTTAGCATGCTGGAGCATGCCTGCTGGAGCTGAGGACTTACAGGAAGGTAACAACCTGTTAGTTGCAGGCTGTTTGATGTGTTTTATATTAGATTAGGCTGGGAGTGTTTTTCACTGAACGTTGCCAATCACTGCCTTTTGATTTGTAGTTCATGTGTGTAGTTCAAATGAAACTTTTCAGCTTCGTGCTTCTTGAGCGTCAAATACGTTGAAAACTGGCATATATACAATAAATATATCTTAAATGACCCCATTTTTATGAATTTGACAATCAACATTTGAAGCCCATTCTTAGCCGACAAAACCTGGACGGAGTACGGAAGTAAAATTGAAGCGCAACTTTCATAGGATATAACAAGTATATGTTTTTTTTTAAAACCACATAAAGAGTGTGTGTGTGTGTGTGTGTGTGTGTGTATATATCTCAGTCACTCCCCAGGACTACCATCCCCCAGGCTTCATGGAGGGGGACAGCGATAGCATGCAGTTTGAGAAGGAGCCCGTCAACCTGACCATGGGCGAGGTGGTCACTCCCTTCCACACCCTGAAGGTGGACGTGACCACAGAGAGAGAAAGGCTGGAGCAGGTATGAAGGAATGAAGGAAAGGGGGGAAATAACTAAAGAGTCAGAGTAATGTCAACCAGACTAGTGGGTGACACGTTAACTAACAGCTGTCCCCTTTTCTCTGTAGGTTGATGACGAGCAGCCCATCTGCGTGAGGGACAAGTGGGAGCTGAAGATGGAGGAGGGGGGGACAGTGACCAAGATCAGCGGTCAGCAGGTGAGACCTGAGGCTGACATACATCTGGGCTAATTTGACTGGGTGCCTATGGCAGGGCGCTATTGTTTTAACCCAGTAGGGGGCGTTGCTGTCTCTATCCCATGGGATATATCTACAGTATATAACATTTGTAATGGGGTTTCTACTTTCAGACCCGCATGGTAAAAGTAATGGAAAATCCAGACAACGACATTTACTTGGACAATTCCGGTAGGACCTCCTCTCTCAAAACTTAGTATAAAGAAGTTTCACTAAACGTGATAACAGTAGTGCTATTTTCTATTTTAAGAAGTCAAATGCAGTCTGAAATCCATGTTTTGTTTTATTGTGTTTTCATCGTGTTGATGCTCAAAGAGGTCCAGGTGAACTGCCAGGAGAAGTTGGAGGTGTGTGAGGAGAGCACAGAGAACTCTCAGGTAAAATAACAGCAAAATGTACATTCTGCATAGTCACGACTAAGATAGGCTTTGTATCAACCAAATGCAAGTACAGAACAATATAAATACATAGGTGGGATAGTACTGTGAATTTAAAGTAATATAGGGGCTGCTCCAGTTGTGAAGGGAACGGTCTGGTTTGATTGACCCGTCTGTCTCAGATGGACACTTTGGGAAAGAGGACATCTGACCTGGAAGTGGTCATTAAGAGGACCAGGAGCGGACGCGTCACCAGGTCCACCCTGGTCAGTGCCCCCCAAAAACGCACAACCCTATCTAACTCCTACTGGTTCTGTTCAAATGGAAGACATCTTTGTATAACGTCATGTAAAAATGACCACGGAGGATGTATATCTATAAAACTAGTGTATCTGACTAGCTTCACAAGCACTTCCCTGCAGTCTGTGATTTACTGTCTTTGTTCTGTTTGTGTGTGTGTGTGTGTGTGTGTGTGTGTGTGTGTGTGTGTGTGTGTGTGTGTGTGTGTGTGTGTGTGTGTGTGTGTGTGTGTGTGTGTGTGTGTGTGTGTGTGTGTGTGTGTGTGTGTGTGTGTGTGTGCAGGAGAGAAAGGCTGAGACTGAGGTGCACAGCGTCAGCAAGAAGAAGCCCTGTCCCATCGAAGACAAAATGGTGGGAGACACGCCCCCTCGAGCATCATAGATTTCAGCCCCCAGTCTTACTCACGGAAGGAGTGATAATAATGTGCAAATTGTCTCTTAAAGATAAAACCTACATGTTTTTTAACAAGTCAATATGACTCATTCAGTCTGTCCCATCTAGGTGTATACAGAATATTGTTTGGCAATCATTATTTGTTTTAGAGTCTTGCATTAGTTAGTAAACTGTCTGTCACTCTCTGATTAGCAGATATCGCAGTTCGAGTTCCCCTGCAGTCAGGATGTCCAGGCCTCTGTGCCGAAGAAACGTAAGTTCAGCGAACCCAAGGAACGCTACTGACCCCTGACCTTTCCACCTTACCTATAAGACACCTGTCAAGACAAGAACCGATGTCCTAATTTGGAGGGCCTCTAGGCCTTTTTAGTTGTTTTAAAAGAAAAAGTGTGGTGCATACCGCCAACACCACAATAGTACCTCTGCATTCTGTTGTTACAATGGAAAGGATAAAGGAAATGGTTCTTTCTAGTCCACCTTTTTTGTGTTTATACTTTTGTTTCCATTGTTGAGTTACATGCTAGTGTATGATATGGAGACTGGGGAAAATATATTTTCTACAATTGTATATTAGGGTCTGTGAAGTGCGAAACTCACAGTTTTATTTATTTCAAAGGATGACATTTTCATTGTGAGAATTCCTTATTTTGTTTTTGTCTTATGATTACCATGAACTTTATACTGTGCAAAATTGTGTTTATATTTTATATTGTTATATAAAGTATCAATATACAGTACCCTCCAGTTGTAAGTTATTTGATTAAATTTATGTTTCTAATAAATTAAAGTGCCTTATCTCAGTTTTGGAAAAGGTTTGTTATTTCGGTCTGTATGGTTAAGAGCAGATAGTTCTACACGCTAGTGCTGAACCTCAGATATAACTGCTTCCATCAGCAGCAAACCTGGGTGCACCTGTTTTAGTGTCGCGGTTGGAAAAAGGAAACGCAAGTTCTTGCTACAATTCAAGATCAAAGAGCTTCAGCTTCCTGTCTGCGAGACCTGAAGCTATTAGCATGAGCGCAAAAAAATCTATACAATACTGTATCATCTTCTTGTTAAATAATAGCCAACCTTAAACAAAGGGACTGCCAAATGGCGGCATTAGCATGAGGTGTGACTTAAATTAAGCTGTTAAGTGAAAGTGGATTATATCTGTACACACTGACCTTTGGGCTGAGATAACCGGCCATCAGCAGCCTCCTGCCTGGCTGCTGTGTGCTTTTAATCAGCTGTTGTTTTTCCCAGAGAGAGGGACATTTGCTGATAGACTACCTTAACCCACTGCAGATCAATACTGCAGGAAGCCTTTGTGATGCATATCCAAACAGGCCCTCTCTCTTCTCTCCACCACACCAGCTGGCGGGAGAGGGAGAGTCCATCAAATCAGCTCCTACATCCAAACAGGGCTTGTCTTCGGCACTGGAGAATAACCTCATTTCATTGTCTCTTGTTTTTTATAGGCACTGGAGATAACATTCAAGTGGAAATTGGAATGGACTGAAAAATCTAGTGCAATGCCCTCTGTGCCTTTGACAATACCCACTCAGCAGTGAATTGACAATCTTTATGAGCTGTAAAAAGCATATTTCAACCATTTTTATTATATTGACAGCCCACTGTCATAAAAAGACAGTAAGAAAGTCTCTTTCTAGTCATGTTATACTATATTGTAGTTACAGTACCTGTGTATCCAGGTTGATTATTCTAACCAATACTTAATCCAATAGTACACATTGAACAGATGGCTTTTATAATTTAAGATTCATCTAACTCCTATAGCTTTGTAACAGTGGAGGCTGGTGAAGGGAGGATGGCTCATAGTAATAGCTGGAATGGAGTGAACACATGGAAACGTGTTTCATTCCAGCCACTCCATTACAGCCATTACTATCCCCTCACCAGCCTCCACTGCTTAGTAATTATTGGCAACTGGCTACTTGATGACATTGATGGGACTTAAAATGTAGCTACAGTTTTACCATGTGTAGTTTCTAGTAAGGTTTATTTGCTCTTGTACACATTAGTGTCTAAAAGCTGAATTGCAGTGTATATCAGGTGTGTAATACATCAGAGAAAATACAGTATGATTGAAGCTCTTCTAGCCTACTCCAATGAGGTAAAGTGCACAAATTAATCAAAAACGACACGCCAACATCAGCAGACAACATCTGAATTGCAATGCTACTTACCTCCACCCCCTATCCCTCAAACATTATGCCTGTACTACACGCGTCTCAAGAAATGAATTCTGAAATTAAATTCAGGGACACACGTCGAATGGCAAGTGTTAACAAATCAATCAGCTGGTCAAACATGAGGCTGGTTTCAGAGGCCGTCTCTCCCCCTATGTGGAGCCAAGGCCCTGGTCTCTGAGTCAATATGAGCCGTCCGAGGCAGTTCGTGTGATGAGGAGGGAAGCCCTGTCAGACAAACAGACAGACGGACTGATAGACGGATGGACTGGCCCATCCCTGGGCCTTAGATTAGAAAGACACTCAGGCTGCATGTAGGGGGTGCTGTGATTATGCCTGCAGGGCCTGTGGGCTCCAGAGGCGGTTCGAGTTTAGAGGCAAGCGGGGGAGAGGACTGGACATTCAGCCAGGGACTGTGACCCCTTCGACCTTGCCAGAAGGGCAGCAAATGTTTCCTAGCTGATTAGCGGTTCTTCAACAGAGCATTGTGGCTGATGTTAACCCTTTGCTATAAGGTAAAAGGAAACTGGGGGTCTCCTCGGAATATAGATGACATTGTATCTGAGCATGACTATGAACAATAACAATTTGAGGGAAAGCCTGATGTAAAAAAATAATAATAATAATTTAAAAAAATAAACAATAGGGGAGCTGTGAACTAAATTAGAGGAAAACACACTGAATACCTCTGAACTAGTATAAATAATATGTATTACACAAGTATTTAAAAAACATACTGTACTATAATTTGCAATTTGGTAGTTTTGAAAACGACCACAAGGGGGCGATAGGTTGCTGCAGAACTTGATGAGACTCAGGCCTATATGATAAAGGATGCAGTATCTGTAGACCTATGTGAGGATTGACAAATACTTCCATGTACTTGCACCAATAAACAGGTTTCTTTCTTTCTCTACTGTATTCCCTTCCAACTGCACTACATTTTAATCACAAATAAAACTCTAAAATGATTTGCTTTGTGGTAACATAGGAAGTACTGTATGCAGAGTGATAGCCTATTCCTATTTGATTTGCATAAAATAAGTTAAATAAGATTCCATGTGAGCAGGTGTTTCCAGGGAGAACAGATTCTGAGATTGAGTATGTGTATATGGTCAGTGTTGAGCAGTAGTGTTACCTACTTGAAACAGATGCTCAAAGCAATGGGATGTGCTTCCATTGTGATCCGAGTAGACAGCTGAATTGTTTACCAAAGGCCCTTTCTTCAGTTCAGGAGACTTACAATGGCTAAGTTCTGACACTGAGGATTTCTGCGGGAGTGGGAGGGAGGAGGAGGGCAGATTGAAGGGAGAGCTTCTGCCTTGTACCCCTTTTCTCTGTGCTTAGATGGACCTCACCCTCCCCCAAAGCCACCGGAGGGCAGGGGTTTAAATGTCACGCTTGGTCATCAGAGCGCCCGGCCAGGCTCGTGTCTCTGGGGGGAACACGCCAGGAGAGAAAGGGGAGGGAGGGAGAGACACTTGCCCTCACCATTGTCCATTACGATAGGCATGAGCTGCTAACTGACTCCAAATCAAGTGTATCCTCTCCACACGTGAACTGCCTGTCCAACTTGGTCAAACACAATGCTTTAAGCCTTATGAAAAAGCAGTCTTGGTCATGGTACGTTTTGCTGAAAAGATTTAAGGAAATCGGATGTACATTTGGTCAGCAGGTGCATGAAAAATGCTCTGTATGTCACCTGGAGCCTTTGAGATCTCTCTGCACATTACACTCTAGCATGTCCTTAAACGTGACAAAAATCTATGCAAACTTTTCCATTGAATTACATTCAACCCGACTTGGAAACGTAAAAGGCTAACTGATGAGAACAACTTCAACTTGAAATACAAGCATCGGACAAAATATATGACGGGCTGGTGACTTCACGCTGGCCAAGGTCTGAGCCCACGCTATACCCACTCACAAGATTGAGTGTTTTATGTATCTATTTGTTCTAAATAGTGGCACACTTGACCTTGGGCGAGATGTGTGTGCTTCTAACATAGCCGAGAATCATCCCTCTGTCAGGATCAAGGGAATGACCTTGAACTGCAAGCACAGGCGTAGCTGAGTGCACAAACTCATTTAACTCCTGGGTTTGCTATCGACATGCTGTAATCGTTAACATTACGGATGATGAATAACTACTGACTGCTGTACCTATACAGTACCCAAGGCTAGGCAGGACAACGCATGCTGATGGTCAGATGACTTAGGCGACATCCCTTATACCAGTTTTATAGAGCCACGACAACAGGGCCAGCACAGATCTAACACACAGTAAGGCCCTTGAAGGTGTAGGCTACGTCTTCTTTTATGCGTAACAGTAGAAAACTGGACCTACAGTACATCCCACATGAAAGAAAACTATAGTGTATACTATAGTAGGAATGTTTTTGCTTTTTTAGCATTTATTGTAGTATACTGTAGTATTTACAGTTTACTATAGTACAAATACTAGTGAAAAAAAGAGTAGTATATACTAAATTATAAACTGGGTGGTTCTAGCCCTGAATGCTGATTGGCTAACAGCTGTGGTATTTCAGACCTTATACCACAGGTATGACTAAACAGTTATTTTTACTGCTCTAATTACATTGGTAAACAGTTTATAATAGCAATAAGGCACCTCAGGGGTTTGTGATATATGGCCAATATACTACAGTTAGTGCTGTGTCCAGGCACTACACGTTGCGTCGTGCTTAAGAACAGCCCTTAGCCGTGGTATATTGGCCATATACCACACACCCTCAGGCCTTATTGCTTAAGTAACGACTGTAGTATATAGTAGTATTTTCTATAGTGTTTTTACGGACTTCCGTACGGTATACTGTAGTATTAACTGTAGTGTTTTGGGGGACATTACTGTAAAACAATTTTTGCTTTTTATTATATTTGATATAGAAGTGGAGGCTTTCTCCTTGAGGAAACCTACTGGAGAAATATTCCATAACGTGTAAGTAGGTAGGACTGGGTTCTGAAAGGATAGTTAAGAGATTCTGCTCTTTTCTATAACCTGTAGGGAACACAATATATGGGTGGTGCAAATTGGGTTATGGGCGAGGGGAATGGGCAGGGTATATGCAAATGAAATACTATAGTGTTTTTGCTGACATTTCTGTAGTATTTATTACAGTTTTGTTTTGTGGATAATACTGTAGTATTTACTATAGTATTCTACATTATACTACAAATTCTATACTAAGCACTATACATGATTGAGGGATAGTAGTGTGTAGTATAGTATTGTACAGTACACTACAGTTTAATACAGAATTCTATAGTAAGTACTGTAGTATTCTATAGTAAACTGTAATATGTTCAGGAAGTTCCGTTTACATTTACAAATGAAGTTGAGCAGCTGAAGTTTAGCACCAGGTTCTCACTTTGACAGCTCTCACACACAATCTGCTGGAGGGAGAGAAAAGTTTGACTCCTTGATTCTCCTTCTCTCCCACATGCCGAGGCCCGGGGAGGCTGACTTCTGCCCTGGTAGCGTTTCCTCCTCTCCAGGCTGAAGGGTTTTCATCTCAGCGGGATGCGAGGGCAGACACTTTCCTCCTCTTGCTCCCTCCTCCCATCCAGCACGCACAAACACTACAGTGATTTCCATTTCTGTTGTAGTGTGTGGAGCTAACAGTAACCACCCGGGGCTGAGCTAGCCGCCCAGATAACGGCAAGTATCCAACACAGCGATGGAGACGGCATAGGAAGAACCCCTGAGACCTGTCTGGACCCACCAGTCCTGTGGATAGTGGATACATCCCCAGTTAAGTGTGTTCATATGACACACACTCAGCCTTTCGCTCCTTTGTGGAGCATGGACCTCAGGCTCAGCTACTTGGTGTCAGAACCGTGTCACAAAGCACAGAAGGCCTACAATATGATGAATTTGACAAGCCACTTTAGCGTGAAGCTTATACACTCTTATAAAAAAGATTTTGTAAAGGGTTATTTGCAGAGGGATAAGGTTCTACCAAGAACCATTTTCATCTGAAGAACCCTTTTTGGAAGACGAGAGTTCTTTGTAAGGCAAAAGGTTCAACCTAGAACCTTTCTCATCCTAAGAACCGCTTTTGGAAGAAGGATTCTTTGGAAGGCAAGAAGGGTTCCACCTAGAACCCTTTTGAATCTGAGTACGTTTTCATTGTATTTTTTATTTTTGTATTTTAAACAGTGCCTAAGCATTAGTGTTTATCTCAATGTTTAAACTTTAACGCTTCAGAGTTTATTAAAAGGATAGGTATGAGAATGTTTTAAACTGTACCTACAGTGCCTTCGGAAAGTATTCAGACCCCTTGAATTTTTCCACATTTTGTTATGTTACAGCTCTATTCTAAAATTGATTAAATTGTTTTTTTTATTCTCATCAATCTACACACAATACCGCATAATGACAAAGCAAAAACAGGTTTTTAGAAATGTTTGCTAATTTATAAAAACATATATATGATTGGTGGAGTGCTGCAGAGATGGCTGTCCTTCTGGCAGGTTCTTCCATCTCCAAATAGGTACTCTAGATCTCTGTCAGAGTGATGATCAGGTTCTTGGTCACCTCCCTGACCAAGGCCCTTCTCCCCCGTTTGCTCAGTTTGGCCGGGCGACCAGGAAGAGTCTTTCTGATTCCAAACGTCTTCCATTTAAGATGGAGGCCACTGTGTTCTTGGGGATCTTCAATGCTGCAGACATTTGTTGGTACCCCTGCCCAGATCTGTGTCTCGACACAATCCTGTCTCGGAGCTCTACAGACAATTCCTTCAACCTCATGGCTTGGTTTTTGCTCTGACATGCACTGTCAACTGTGGGACTATATATAGACAGTTGTGTGCCTTTCCAAATCATGTCCAATCGATTGAATTTACCACAGGTGGACTGCAATCAAGTTGTAGAAACATCTCAAGGATGATCAATGGAAACAGGATGGACCTGAGCTCAATTTCAGGTCTCATGGTAAAGGGTCTGAATACTTATATGAATAAGATATTTCCGTTTTAAATATAGTGTTGGTTTTAATAACCAAAGGTGAGAGTGATTGTGTCATTTTTACTCTGTATAGAGTAAAACACTCAAAACCATTCCCAAACCTTCTTATATTTCCCAGCATGCTCTATAGCAGGTTGATTTTTAGAATTGTTTGTTTCAATATCTGTGTTTTTGCATGTACATTGATTGATTGATTGATCTTACGCTACACAAAGATAAATAAGATACACTTTTCTAAACTAATCAAATCTGTTAGTAGTTGGACTGAATGCACCCATTACTGAGATGGTTGTTCCAGTTGAGATGGTTTAATTAGTCTCTTTTATCAATCTTCCCTACCTTGGCAGTCATTCTGAATGCAGGTTGTGGGTGATTAAATGTTCAAGTTGTTGGATATCCTCACTGGTTGGATTCCAATAGGAATTAGACATCACTTTGCAAGCCAGCACAATGGTCCTGTGTGGCTCAGTTGGTAGAGCGTGGTGCTTGAAAAAACAGGGTTGTGGCTTCAATCCCTATTAGGTAACCAGCATTAAATATTTTTTTTAAGTATGAAAATGTATGCACTTGCTACGGTGAGTCTCTCTGGATAAGAGTGTCTGATAAATTACTAAAATGTAAAAAATGTAGTGATGTGACTTGCAGGCCAGATGTGGCCTGTAAACCATGAGTTTCATAACACCTCTGTGTTAGGGTATAACTAGTCCCTCAATGAAAGGCCTTATGATATATGTAAGGTATTGTCATAAATTGTTTCATTTTAAAGGCTAATAAGAAAGGTGGGTTCTACGAGGAACCCTACATAGAAGGTTATAAGTAGAACCCTCTGCAAAGGGTTCTACCTAGGACCAAAAAGGGTTCCCCTATGGGGACAAACCGAAGAACCCTGTATGGTTCTACTTAGCTCCTTTTTTTCTAAGATATGGGTTGGCCACAAAAGTTCTATCTAGAGTATAGCAGGCATACAGTGCAATCTAACCATTACAATTGACCTGTAACATGTGGCACAACTACAACTAAATTGTGGCTGAATTATTGATACAGTAGTATACACAGCATTAAGAGGGGGCATGAAAGGAACCAACATGGGAATGGTCAGCTAATTTCATATGGGTGCCTGAGGGCGCATTCCACCCAGTGAAGACCAAACATATTGACATCTCTGTGTGGGGAGAGACTGTATATATATCAGGTTGGTGCTGGACTAGAAAGAATAAGCAGCATGACACCAGTCCACTTACAAACCACCTTCAGTCTGCTTCTATGCATTCCATGTTCCCTTGTTTTGTAAACATGGACATCCATAACACACTCTCATTGACTACATGACATTTTACTATTTTTTTCAAAGCCTAATATCATATCTGTCTGTTTATTAGTAGCCTCACACTGAATGAAACTGACACTAGAATAATAATTTGCCCCCCATATCAATAGGTCCTGAAAAAATGTTGGTTTGGAGACAAGATAAATTGTGAGACAGTACAAGCCTATAGTGTATTGGTAAGGGCAAGGTGTTTTTATTGAAGGTGGTTGACCATCACCAAGCTCCTTGGCTAACATTTCTAGAAGTGTTCAAAGCCTTTGTCCACTCTGCACTTCCATTTCCACCAATCTAGGAATTGTGATGACCGTGCCTCGGGGCGACAGAGACACCTTGAGGAGCGCCCACCTTTAAATCCGATGCTCCATGACTTCAACCATGACCCCTAGCTGGGGGGATCCCTCAGGCAAGATTTAAACGAGCTCCCCCAGGTCCGCTGCGGCTCTTCTCGCGCCATTACGTTCAGAACAGATGAATAGACTTTTATTTAGCAGTTGGTTAAATATACTCATTCGACTATAGAGAGACGATTTGGGTAAATGGATACAAATTTGGGTGAATGCACCCTGACTGTAGGCTATGCGTAAATATTGAGACTAAAGGAAATGGGTGATTATGGAGGGGCTGTGACAGAATGTTGAGGGCTGCGCGACCATTATTCTGCCCCCCAAAACATGCGCGCGCCATACAAGAGCATCCGTCACATTTTTTGATAAAATACATTTAAATGCTCTTTTTAATGTCAATGAAATTATTTCAGTTGATCATTAGACTTTTCTAGAAATAGTATCTCTGACATTTTCCAATTATTTGTTCTATCTTTTGCTATTATGGAGGACGGAAGGCGAAAAAGCATACAATATCGGGATATTGATCCACGCCCATCACTGCAGAAAAAAAGTCGGTTCAGGAGGCTACACAATTCAGACGACACCGCGATCGATAAGATACTCTATCAGCCGTTTCCATGGAAACTCGCAGAGCAAGGACAGAGGCTGCCATGTATTTATTTACACCTGCCTATTTCATGTACCTATGGTGATAATGAAAGTGCCCGGGAAATGAATGCAACGATGTTGGATATATATATTCCACTTTTAAAGAAATTATACAATGTGTAATAACGTTGAGTAGGCCTAAATAAAAAAAATAGTAATGGGACAGATATTTAACAATAGACGTTTCATGTGGCAATAGAAAAAAAAGAAAATACATTCGATCATTTCAGAAAAGCTAATAATGCACATATTACTGTTGAAATCAGCAGTTGTTTCCTGACATTGGAGAGGGCTTCTTTCGTGGTTGACCTCAATTTGGAGGTCGAACAAGCATGATCAATGTGCTGGCCATTAGCTCACCATGAGCAAATGTAGGGGCAAGGCCAGAGAGCAAAGAGAAATTGGATGAGAGAGAGAGGGAGTGGCTGAGGGATTGCCTAGGCTTTCCTCTTGGTCAGCATTGAAGATCAAAACGCTGCACCAGAGCCAGACAGAATGTCAAGAGAACTTGACACCAGACATACTCTTGTCTGTCTGCAGTGTGCATTGAACTTATCACACTTTAAACAAGGGGACTCATTGGCTCCTGGTGCTCCACTGGTCCGCCCTAAGTGAGGGGGATGGATATCATGATCTGGTCTGTGTTGATCATGTGTTGTTGTATTGATCGGCAATCGAAACTACTGCTGAAAATGCAGGAGGAGAAGGGAATTGGTTGTGGGGACTTGCTACAGTGGATCTGGTATACAATGCTGCGGTCATGGACATTGAGTCGGAGGAAACAGTGGTTATGGAAAACCATGTTCTGTGTATTGAGTGCCTTTTCTAAGACTTTCCTTCAATTTGGTTTGGTTTAAGTTGATGAAGCTTTCCGTTCACTAAAATTAAACACAATTAAATCACAAGGAAATTCCTACGTGATTATGTATTTCCTAAGACTATTACATGATCTATTTCAGTGGAAACAGCTACAAATATATATTTGTATTGTACAGGGCCAGTCAGTCAAGTAATGTGTCAGAGTGCACCATTGCAGTGTATTGCTGAGATGGAGCTGTTCCTGTTTTGTAAGCTGTGACATAGTGGTGTTGATGGGCACGTGGCTCTGCGGTGTTGTTCAAGGGCTACTGGCCACTGCCCTGACATTTGACCCGGGCCTTCATTGTGGAGGTCGGGTTCTCGACTCCTCGTACCTCCCATCCCAACACCTCGGTTCAGCCCCCCCAACCCTCCTCCCCTCCGCTACACTTTATGCCGATCAATGGCAGTTTCATGTGGCTTCTCAGGCCCGCAGTGACGTGTGTCCTATTGATTTATCGACATTACTCCAGGCAACCAAACCCAAAAGCCTTCTCTCAGTAGGCAGCCAGGCTCCAGCTCAGTAGAGCTACCACCCCCTGTGCAAGATGGGCCCATGCCAAGTCATCGAACTGGAAACAGTACTGGCTGTAAGAGCATCGCATTAGCATCAGACACATCCAAATGTAATGTGTTGCTGAGCCAATGCCCCCTCCAGAGCTCCTCCATCCATTCTGTATCCTCCACCATTCTATCCTCAACTGGACATTGAACAGGGACAATGGGAGCCGTACTCTCACACAAACACATACTGTCTCACCAGTTTCCAGAGGCGGCGACTCAGTTTTATGGTTAAAATGTTATTTTCTCTTCTCTTGTCATGCCTCCATGCTTCATCCTTGTGGCTGTTGCTCTCATCTGCCTCTCCTGTGGGCCTCCACCCCTGCCTCTGTCCCCACCCCCCCAGGCTCTATGGTGTCCAGTGAAAGGCCGGGGAGTGGGGTGCAGCTGGACACTCCCTGTGGCCTGGCCTCTGAGGGGGAGGGGTTCACCATTAGCATGGCCTGCTGGCAGCTGGCTCAAAAGGAAGGGATTGGAGATCAGTGACCTGTCCACAGTGTCCAGCTGGGGGGGGGGTAATTTCACGGCCCACCTCCGGCCACGCGCTGGACAGCCATCTGTGTGTACGCGGCATCCTCTTATCGGGATGACCAACAAAAGTTACGAAAGCTGTTTGCCTGATCTGTGGAGAATCTCCAAAAGATGGCTACCGCCACAGCTGCCTCGGTGTGTGTCTCGGTGTGTGCCTCGGTGTGTGCCTCTGCAGTATGCTTTGGTGCTTTCAGTACTACAACTATTACTGTGCGAAGATAGTTTCTGTTTTGTCACACATGTATCCCACATGTAAGACATAAATATGATCAAAACCATATTAAAATGTTCAACATCGGCTGCAGTGATTTTAGCGTGAAATCTCTGAATCGTTGTGAAATCATTTGTACAGGAATGGCAAAAAATGGTGTTCCTCTTTTTAGTGTGGAAGACAATGGAGGTAAATCAGCACAGATGGCCTACCAGATCTACTTTAGTCTCCCCATTCAGTCTGATGGCTCTGATCAGGGAACAGATTAGCACTGGTTTGTTACACCTCCTCCCTCTCCTCCTCCTCCTCCTCCTACTTCCTCTCCTTCTCTGCCCTTCTGTCTTAAACTGTTTAAGGTGATCGAATTTTGCCCATCCTCCCAGTATGGTCGGAGGGGATCAAAGGTGACTGACCCTTGCCTGATTATAAAGGTTGGGGACCTTCATAATAAACAGGGATCCTGCTAAACAGATCTGGATTGCTAGATAGCACTAGCTATATGTCTACACTTCAGCTTCACCTTTATTTCCGAATCCAATATCCTATTAGCATTTATTAATTCTGCTTTATTGGAAATGATCGTTGTGTTCATATCAGAGAGTTGTTTAATACGATTTCATGAATCGAACTGAAAATCCAAACACTCTAAAATGGAGTGCAGGCACTAAATGCCGTCAGAAACATTGTGCTGACCATACTGTACATAGCAGAGGATCTTGCACCAAAACAATCTCCGGTCAGCATTATATGACTGAAAGTCATACTCAATTCAAAGATAATAAAATCCTTACAAATTTGCTTTATTTGTCCCTTCCACCATTCATTGGTGAAATGGATGGTGGATGAAGGGACAGATACATAGATAAGCATCCTCGTTGAAGGCTGCTGGCAAGCAGAGCCATTTCTTGTTCTGTAACAGGATATCCTCACAAACAGAGGTGTAGAAAAGTGAGAAATGCCTCGTCTCATTTGGCCATAATAAGGGGGGGAAGGGGATGAGCCGAGTTTGGCCGAGGAGTATCGATTAATTTCCCAATAGCCTCTGGTCCATGAGCCGCGAACCCTGGCCTCCGTTGCTAGGTGACCACACCATCCAAGATGAAGCACGGGATGATGAAGGGTGACAGCAGAGCTGAGGGTCACTGGGGCCAGTGGTCATTCTGAGCCCCTGTGGGAGGCTTCGGACATGCAGATAATGCAATGAAACAGGATATAGGCTACATGGGCTATAGAGGTATCCTGCAAAGCATGAATTGGTGATATAAGGCGTCGAATGCCTTAGATGTGGAATCTCCCAGTGATATTCACAGCTTTCTGTACATTAGGCTCAAATCAATTGAATACGCATTGCAGTGTTTATGCAGCATAGGTTTTCCACACTGGTCTAATGCATTTGCAGAATGGGTTAGGGTACATCTATACAACATGGACTCCCCCTCTCAAGTAGATGCTTCCAGTTTTCTGAATCAGACATGAATGTGCAGGTTGTTTGTAAACAAGGATATTGCATAAACATGGCTGAGGCAGGTTTGATACCTATCCATCGCCTGGATTCTGTTGTTCAGCCATTTACCTGGAAACTGTTAATATAAGAACAATTTTCCAAATGTACAAGCAACCAGAAGGTAGCTTATTTACTGAACATTTAGATATGTTCTCTTCAGCCTTTTAAGGTTTCAAACATGCATGTTGCACATACAATGTAAGTGTGTTTCTATCCAGACTAAAAAGTGGCCACTGTTTGTTAGGAATGCACTCAAAATGTATAAACATTAAGGCGGACATTATTAGGATTCCGTTTCCTTTGTGGCGTTTCTAAATCAATGTAATAACAATCACCCTCCACCCACATAACACAACAATCTGAAGTGGGAATTTACAATACCTAAATTCTGTTCTAAAATGGTCAAATAAATAAATCAGACGAGACCCTTTTGGCAGGTAATTTAATAATTAAAAACTCTAAGCTCTAAAATACATTGTACGGCATAAATACATGTTACCCCAACTAATAATATAGTTATTATCTTGACTCAATGATAATAAAATATTTGCAATAGATTCAGAACACATTGTCAGTAATAATTCATACAATAGGTGCCATTGCAGCCTTTTTCTTATTGATTGCACATCGTGAGAGGGTAAAATGATACGGAGGGGAAAAAAGGGAAACATTTCAACTCACAGACAGATGTAAATGGATCTACACCATTCTGGCCTCGGCAGTGAAGTTACCAGAAGGCAAAACCACATTGGGTTAAGGTCAGGGGGATAAGCCCATACTGTCAGCCATAAAAGGCCACCTTGTATTGTAGAGTTGCCAACGTAGCATTGCCTCCTCCCTGCGTGAAGCCTTTCCCTTTATCTTCTGCCATGTCTCTCATGTGAGCCTCAGTAGTTGCAGAGACATGTTTTATTTCTGTGTTTGAGTCCATATCCTGAGGACGGTTTGGAAGTTTTTCTTTCTATTAATAATATTGGGGGGTGGGAATGTGGTTATGCATTTGCTTTGGTACAAGGCAGGATGTTCTTTAGTCTTTTTTTAAAAGCCCTGAGCTGTATGAGTATATTTTCTCTTAAACATTTGTATCCCTTCTGAGACCAACCTTTTTCTGCCCTGAGGATTCTGTAGGCCTCCCAGCCCGAATAACTGAAACAACACTACAGTACTAGCCTACAAAAAAAGGAAAAATATGGGTTAAAAGCTACAGTATGAACATCCAAATGTGAAGTTCACTGATAGGGAAGAGAAAAAAGAAAGACTGAGAAAGAAAAGTCAGCCTTTCACTCTGTGTAATTAGATTGATGTGACAAATTTGCCCCAAACATTTGGAAAATTATAATTTATTACAATTACCACAGAGAGCCCCTGTAGCAAGAGTGCTTGAACTCTGTGTGTTTGTGTGTGTGTGTGTGTTTGGCTGGGGAGAGTGAGGGGGGTGTTTGAGATAGTATCAATCGCCAGGCCAGGCCATTGAATGTATTGATTAGTTACCTTTCTTATTAACATGCTGATTAAAGAGAGAAGGGAGAGAACCGGTAGGCAGGAGAGAGACGCACATATGCAGCTGGGACACAGAAGAGCCCTGCCGCAAGCAGGGAGACAGAGCTCAGCCAGAGGATGCAGAACGGATTAAAAAAACAGGACAAGGAACGGAAAGCAGGGGATAATTTGAGGAGAGGAGAGCTCCGGAGCAGGCTGCGGCTGCGGAACGGAGGATGGGAGAGGAGGGGAAAATGGATGCAGGTGCTGACCTGACAGAGCGACGCTGCCGGCTTCAAACCCTAAACAGCACCGACTGGACAACACTGAGCTAACCCGCAAAGACTCATACACTCTTGGCTGTAAGAGACACACACTCTCATGCTGACAGGCCAAGGCAAGCATTATCACGATAGAAAATAGAACAGTATGTATGATGTTAATCTATTTGTAAATGTTTCATAAGTGGTATCTCTAATGCACAGTGGCAAATGGTCATACATCGTTAAGCAGTTATGATTAGGGAATTCATAAGATGGTTATGGATATTTCTGAGAAATGGTTTTTTATTCCAAGCGGGACTGAAAGGTGTGGAGGGCATGCAAGGAGGGAGATGATAGAACGGCAGGGTTTGTTTGTGTGAGTGTGTGTGTGTGGGGGGGGGGGGGGGAGAGCATGAGAGACAGAGAGAGAATTGAATTGAGAGAGAGAGCTAGTCAGAGAGAGAGAGAGAGAGAGAGAGAGAGAGAGGGACAGAGAGAGAAGAGAGAGGGATAGAGAGAGAAGAGAAGCGAGAGAAGGAGGGGGATCGGGAAGAAAGAGGGGGAGAGGGGGTGTTCGTGTTAGTTTGCTTTGGAATCAAATCTGTTGAACTATAGGTAGAACAGAAAATAAAATACAATATGCAAGAACCAAAACATATTGCATCAACATAGTCATCGGTATCACAAGACAATCAAAAGGCATTAGCCGCAATAGGTTGCAGTGAAACATGTGGTGTTGCGCAATCAGAATATTTTCTGATATTCTATGAGATTTATTGTAGAAGAATCCTAAATAGGTATTTTTGGAATAATTTCAGTAGGTACTATGCATAGATTCTATAAAACTATATTCTGGGATTTGAAAAACAAACAAAATGGGGTCCCTGACAGTTGTTTTGGTATACAGCTGAGGGATGGGACTAGGGGAATGTAACCCCTCTCAAATTCACACAGCGCTCGAGAAGCAAGAACTGTGACAGGCTGGGAGTATGGGCTTTCCATGGTGACATCATAAATTGGTTTACAGACAAATAATAATAGATAGTAGACAAATAAGAAAGAGCGTTCCAAACCTCTCTGCCAATAACAGCTAGTTTTCAGTTTCCCCCTCCCCACTCAGACCACTCCCAGACAGTTGTAGCTAAAAATCTTTGCCCATTGTAATATATTAGAGTAAGGCACTAATATTGTTACCCAGAAATTATTTGAGATTGATACAAAAACAGCTGCATTGGGCCTTTAAGCTCATTAAATGACTGGTGAACAGCTTCCCAAATCCCAGACTGTGGCTTTAAAGATGGCTCTAAATATTTTATTGACCAAGAGGAATAAGGTGAGATTGTAACCATGACCTAAAGGCAATATTTATATCCCATTATCTTTGACAATTTTCTTCATACAACTTTGGGGTTTTAGTTACACAAGATCAGTTTGACTGTGTTTAATGCTACTGCACTCATACGTTCCTGTAGGCCTATGTTGCCACCTGCAGAAACTGCACAAGGAAAGTCAGTTGTTGAGTAGCCCAATGCTAATGTGAAAACTTTACAGAACTCCTACAAAGTTAAGGTAAGATGTGTACCAGATCCAGGGAGTAAAACAAAGCGCAACTATATCGACCCTTCTAACCCGTCGAGCAGAAGGTTGCATATAAAATCGTTTTTCCCTCTTTCGGGAAGCAAACATTAGCAATAAGATAATGTCATTAACATAAAGAATGGATTCCTGTAATTATTCTAATTATAACAGCGATGTGATTTTTAGGTCTACATTTGTAAATATGCAAGATGCCTATATTGATTAGGCTAAACATCAACAATATGCACACACTGAACACTTAGCCTACGCTGAACTAAGTTAACTGAACTAAGCTAAAACATCTCAGAATGTGGTTTTATCGAAGACCCTCATGTTGATAACATTTATGCCATAATTTTAGCCAACAGCTGCACCTGGCTGCACACACGAGTCTTAATCTGAAAACTCGATGCATCGAAAAATCGATACTCCTCAATTATTAGCCTAGGCTAGGACAAAAACTATCTGCGATGTATTATAATCTACTATTTTAATTTAATTGAGACCACTGTAAACAAAAGTACAGTAATTAGGCTAATTGTTTATCTTATTGGGCGTTTGAATCAAAATGTTTTTTAAATTGTTTGACAGGTTACAAATAGCCTACGTGTAACATATTTTATTGCCTATAGGACGTCTAAGTTCAATATTAAACTGTAAAAAAAAAAGTCAAGACTAAAGTCAAATGACTAGATCTGTTCATAGAGAAAATAGTGTAAGGCATAAAATCAGAAGTGCACAAAGTTGTTCTGACCCTGACATGTAGGATATCATTACTGGCATTGGTAGGCGAATGACTGAATACAGTTAACGTAAGATATGCTGCTATACTTTTAGAATAAAATAAAAAATCTTAGAACACAAAAATATTCATTTCTAAATGGGTAAGTATCCTATATTCGCGCTCTTTTGGCACCTAAGTGAACCCCTGGGCTACATGTTGAGCCTATGTTGACGTCAACCTGTCATTCAACGCAGTTGATATGTCTTTTGGATCTCATCAAAATATTGGATCATAATTGGATAGCAAATATGAGTTTGCTTTCCAAGATGACACATTTTTAAGGGAAGTATGGATGCGTTATCCACAACTAAAAGTACATCCACAATTGATCATCAAGTTATATGTCTATCGGATTTATTGACTCACTCATGTATTGACTCACTAAAAACACCTGCATTGTCTTAAGTTGTAAGTTACACGAATATGATGCAGACTTTTCATTGATGAATAGATCAATAGCCTAGAATTTTATTTTCTGATGTTAAAAATCTAATCAAGTCACATTAATTCAATTATTGATTATTCTCTTGCATCAAGCATCATGGTAGTAATTTATTTATTGATTGGTTGATGGGTGTGTTTTCCTTTAAGGAATTAATATATAGGCCTAATGAAATAAACACAATAAAATTAGGTCCTACAGTTTCGGGGGGAGAAAAAGACCACGAAAAAATATATATATTTTAGAGACAAATGAGTATTTTCTTACTTTAAAAAATGTTGCATGAGGTAGTCCTAATCATTTCAGAAATAATTAGATTAGATAATTGCTTTAAAATGATTCTGTGGTTTAAAAAACACTCAGCAATGTGGTTACAATGAAGGCTACTTCGTAATACCTTTTTATTCAGCTATCTTTATTTACATTTTATCTTGAAACTGACAAACACATTGCACAACAATACAAATAAATAGATATTTACAATTTACAAGTTGGCCTATCACCTTTATAGCCTAACTTTTGTCTATTTATGGCATTAGCAGTTTATACTTTTCCAATAGGCCTATAGTCTACCATTTATAGGCCAAATGCACTCCCATATGTGACCAAATATACGAACATTTATGATATACTTGGAATAAACATAATGTAAAAGGAAGCCTACAGTTTGTTATGCAAATCCCAAACTCAACTCCAAATGCCATCCATACACCTCTACGTCACCGCATAATGCCTAAACAGACCAACAAACTGGCGACATTTTCTTGATTTAAACTATTGAAACTATTTCAACTTTTGACATGCTCTGGCCTATTTCAAGTAGCAGACATGTTAATGACCTTATATAAAGTGGAAATGCTGAAGTTCGTGTAAATGGGATTGGTGTAATGAAAGTGATAATTTAGTAAGAGAATAGACAACAGAAAAAATATATTTGTTGTGCCTATCAAAATATATATCCAATGGACTGCACAATGAACGTTTGGAATAGTTTTTACAATGTAAAAATGTCAAGATCTTTCAGTTTATTAGCGTATGGTTTGTTAACTCGTTAAAATAAAAGTTAGTCTGTCCCATGCACATGGTGAGATAGGCCTACATAAGCCTATACTGACACAACGAAAATGGAAAGTAACTTTTGGATGCAAGGTTTTGTTGAACAATCACAAGCTGTTACAGGAGAGCATGTAACGTTTGTGTGGTTTGGCTGCATTTACGAATAAACGAGAAGTAGGGTATGCATAAATAATGATGAAATAAATAAAGTTCATAATACAGAGTAAAACGTTAATAAATGTAATAACCTCGAATGTGTTCCTCTGTGTTTCTCTTGCAGAATAGGCCTAACTGAGTGTTCAGGGATCGGCAGAAGTATAGTGCAAGGCCTTGTGTTTCATTTTTGTTTTATGGTTTGCCTATTAGGTATTCGACTCAACTAGTCTATTCAGTACATACATATTGTAAATGATGTTTTCTCAATAAAAAAAGGGAATCTGATAACTCTGAGACAATATGCCTACAGATCACATGTTCAGCCTTAATATTTCCACACATAACATCTTCACTGTGCGTGTACGAAACTTGAGGTTAGCTTAAAAGTAAATATGTAAGTGTAAGCCGTGCGTGTGCGTGTACATGTTTGTGTGTGTGATATTTAATCTTCATCCACTTGGCCTGTAGCTTACTTATTTATCCTTATCTTCAATGGATTCGAGGAAAAGTTAGTCTGGTAAGGAGTCTTTGCTTAATGGTTAAAGCAGAGGAAACAGACATGGTCTCAAAGCCCTGTCCCTTATGGGCTGGAAGGCAAACAACCAAGGCACTGGACACGGTTTCGCTTTCAGGTTTCACGTGTTCCATCATTTGCGCAGAAAAATGCCTCTGTTTTCAAGTGAAATCATGCCGGATTTAATAATGCATCATCTCAAGATGAAAGCACCATCAAATAAGATCATAATGCTACAATCCCCAAGACTCATATCAAACTCAGTAGGCTATTGTGTAATATAGAAGCATATAGGCCTATGCTTCAAACAATTATTTGAAAAATGCCAGATATGTTGACTAGCCTACATTAGGAAATATAAATAAATCCTAAAGAAAACTGAAACTCTTCATGGGTAGGAAAAGCTTATGTCTTTTCCTGTAGGCTATGCATCACATAGTCCTTAAAAAATAAAAAAAATGCAAAGCAAAAACTGATTTGTATGAAGGTCTAGAGCGATTTGAAGCTAGTTCTAAGATTGAAAATCTTACAGATATAGATCAGCAAGGGAGTTGTGGCCTAGTTTCCTTCCTCGCAGATTTCATGCAGCCATTGAGGAACTGTTCTCCTTTAGTGGTGCTGAAAAAGGTCAACTTAAAATCTGTGATACAATGACAATGTATGATAAGAGTAAACATTTGTTTTTTAAAATATGTATCTGTGCCTCAACATAGCCTGATTAAACTCATCAGATCTTTGCGTCAGGTACGATATTTGAATGTGCAACAAATATAATACAGTGACATCTTTTTAATCCCCACGTTTATTATTGTCATCACGATGCTTGTCATTGTTGGTATTATAATGGAAATAGCCATATGTAGCCGGCAATAGGCCTGTGTATCCTACAATAGGCCTATAACATAATATATTGTCTTAGACAACTGGCTAAATGTTGTATGATTGTGTGCTATTTGAGGTGAAAGTGGCATCCAGTTTGGTAGGCCTTCAAAGCAAGAGCTCCGTCTGTGAAACATATAGGCTATGTGATTATTATGCTAATACAATTTAGGTAAGGGAAGTGGATAGATTTTGAGAAAAATCTATGAGTTTAGCATTTTATGTGAGCAGTAGCCTTGACAAAATCATTAAAGAAAATGACAGTAGACTTGCGTTTTAGTCAGATAGCAGCATAGGTCAAAAACAAAACAATGTCCATATGACGATATATAGGCTATTGATTTGCTTTTTGGCAAAGAGAGAAATAACCGGACAGTCTCTTTTTGATTTCGTCGAGAATAGCCTGGTGTTGTTTTTGTATAATCTTAATCAATGTGCGGATTTGACAAAAATAAAAACAGTAGCCTACTGTTTGTCTTTCTGTCAATGACATATATTGTTAATACGGATAAGACGCGGAGTTGAGGGCCACATACTCCAGGCCAGCGTCTGAGTGCTGAAGCTCGGGTGTCAGCATGCCTACTCGAGTTTTCCAGCCACAGAAGGTGAACTTTCACCCCGACCTCCTAAAAGACCTTTTTATTTTCGCTCTATAGCTGATGACCGTTTTACCTCCAGCTACTTGCTATCCATACATGTATCTCACCATCCAGGCTTTCTCTGCGCGGATCGATAGGGCAGCATCTGCTCCGGGAAGGCATCGGTCCCACCGCACACGGAATTTTTTCAAACGCCAGAATTGCTCATCTCTGAAAATTAAACTGACAGTTAGATATGATTAGTATGCCTAGTATCAACCACATCTCCTTCTCTCAACTCCCAAATCTCTCTATCTGACACACACACACACACACACACACACACACACACACACACACACACACACACACACACACACACACACACTCACACACACACACACACACACACACACACACACACACACACACACACACACACAATACAGACAGACACATACACACACACAGTGGCCTCACCAAATATGTGCTGTGTTAAATGAAAAGCCAGAGCAATATCTGCTATAGGTCGAGTATCTTATGTAAAAAGGTCGCATTTAAACGAATGGCCTCATTGATCTTGTTTAGAACTACAGATTGAAGTACGCAATCTGGTGTCAATGGGCCAGCTCAACCGTGGTTTGAGTGCTGAATAACAGGTTCCCTAAATGAATCAGCTACAAGCGTGTCACTTGACAACGTTTATTTGTAAGTGGTTGAATTCACATTTTCCTCAAATCTCCAAAATAAGATTAAAAAAAGAAGCTTTAAAGCAGGAGGACATTATAATATAATTCAGATGAGC
This sequence comes from Salmo trutta, assembly GCF_901001165.1. NCBI lineage: Eukaryota > Metazoa > Chordata > Actinopteri > Salmoniformes > Salmonidae > Salmo > Salmo trutta. The sequence continues at coordinate 54,097,437 of NC_042959.1, read as the reverse complement.
CCTATGGAGAGATGCAGATTTAGGTATCCCAAAATGGGTGGTGAGAGTCTACACCATGTAGTCAATATAAATATATTTTCAATAGTCAATAAGACTGTAATGCGATTCTTATAATTGCATATTCATGACTAATAACTTTTGTTATTATTAATAGGCCACAATGCCTAATAATAATAGTAACAGGGTACTATTATAATAATCACAAAATAATAATAAGAATTCAACCACTACTACTACTACTACTACTACCACTACTAGCAATAATAATAATAATAATAATAAAGGAAAATATGGACACAAACAATTGTTTACAGTTATATCTGCAGTCCGGCATCAGGCTAAAGATAATAATAGGTTTGTGTAGCATGGATGGACACAAAAGCACAACACAGTAAGCTATCTCAGTGAGCTACAGTAGCCTAACCGTTGCAGTCCAGGATCAGGTGAATTAAATAGCTGAGCCATGGTCAGGATGTTCGCAAAATTCATAAGCTCTGCATGCTATTAGATACAAAAGGCTTAACTTGGGGGTTGTGAGAAAGGGTTCGTCTTCACCTAGTTGGTCAAACCCTGCCCCCTCCCTGGAGACGTTGGCCGAAGCGAAAGGGTTAATTGGAGTTGGAATTTCATTGCACATCTGTCAGATTTTTAAGACTGTGACGTAGCCTACTGAAAGAAGCGAGTGTGAGCGGGGGGAGGAAGAGAAGCGAAAGAGTTGGTGGGGCTGAAATCGATGAAGTAGCAGGCTGAGGGAAGAGGAGGAGGAAAATCTCACGAGATAATGAAAGAAAAAGAGGAGAGCTGCTAGGTAGAGAAGAGCGAGGCTACAGTTGGACGTTTGACTTAAAAAAATACGAAAGGACAGGGAAAAGACGACGTATACCTAACCGCCAATTGTTTGGCCTCTTGTTTTATTGTGTGAAGCATCCCTCCGTGCATCTGACTAATTGTGTGAATCTGCGCCGACAGGCAGGAAGACAAGAGACAAGCGACACAATCGGAGAGATGCAGAGGACCGACAACAGACGCAGATGCGCTCATATAACGGAATAAGGTAGGAATAATACAATTAAGAGGCCACATATCTGTTTATTTCTGGTGTCGTTATATCTCAAAACAACTTAAATTCTCAGACATTTCCTAAATAGAACATAATACCACCATTTGTTGTCCGTGTTGTGTTGAGAAATATGCAAGCATGACGCACGTTAATGTCCAAATATTCGTGTGCGCGCTCATTGAGTATTCAGAACTTTGCATGAGAGGCAGTAATGTGATTTGTAAGAGTGGATTTGCCTGTGAAGACATCTCGATGTCTTTTTTTTGTGTTACATATGCATTGATCGGCTCTCGTAGGAATTAAAAAATACTCTTAATGTTTGAAATGCTTGTGACTGTGGTTATAGTCTACAATAGCTTAGACGTCACTATTGCATGAGCAGGCTCTAACTAAAATACAGACGAGTAAACATTTGATCTCCCGCAGGCAAAAGAGCGACGATTCTGCGGAGGAACACAGTTGAGCCCCAAAGAACGGATGAGAAGAGTGTCGTAGCTCAAATCCAAATAATGTGATAGTTAATCTTACTGAAGCTGCTTCACACTTAATTTCCTGGAGTTTGAAGGAGTTTAAAGAGACTACTTAAGTTGTTATCAGATAATTAATTAGACAGTATAGAAGCTCATAAATCAATCCATTCAGAAATCAATAAATCCATAGTATTGTGCAACAGGAGAAGGGCCATTCAGACTGTTAGGCTACTGTTAAACAACAACTAGGCTACTGAAACAACACCATCAAGATAGAAAAAAGGTAAATTCACTGAATTCAAAATGGATGGAAGCCTAGGGGAGATGTCTGTCCAAATCCACTCTGAGCTCCACAGTCAGGATGGCAGAGCGATGCTGCATTCACGGGACCTTTCAGCTGCTTTCCCCAGGCCCTCCCTTGGGGGGCACTCCATGTCCCTGGAGCCTGAGCACCGACCTCCAGGTTTCGACCACTCCATGTCAGCCCTGGGCTATGGAGGAGATGCTCCATCTAGCTGTGGCAGCACGTACACCACACTAACCCCCCTGCAGCCCTTCGATGACAAATTTCACCACCACCATCACCACCACCATCCCTGCCTGCCGGTCAGCAATGTCATCGGGAGCTTTACTCTCATGCGTGAGGACAGAGGCCTGGGTGGCAACTTCTACAACCCTTACGGCAAAGATCTGGGGATGACACAGAGCCTTTCGCCACCTTCTACAGGCTCTGGCTTGGGGACACCCATGCACGGTTACGGGAGCCTGGGAAACAGCCCCAACGGCAATGGTGGCCAGATGCTTCCAAGTGGTTACGAGGTCCATGGAGGCAACATCTTCTGCAGGACGGCGGACTTCAGCAGGGAGATGTCCCCTCCAGGGCTGGGCGGCGACTCGTCGGTCAGCCATCAGTTGAACAAGATGGAGGCTCACCAACACGCGCCCAGCCACCATCCTCACATCTACAGCCAGCACTACCAACACCACCACCCCAGCCAACAGTCCTCAAAGGCCGGGGAGCTCCCCCACTCCTCGTCCTCTTCGCCCAGCAGTGAGGGCATGCTGCCCAGCTCCCAGGGCTGTGGAGGTGGAGGGGCTGGAGAGGAGATCGACACCAGGGACGTGGCCCAGAGGATCATCACTGAGCTGAAGAGGTACAGCATCCCCCAGGCCATCTTTGCAGAGAGGGTGCTGTGTAGGTCACAGGGCACTCTGTCTGACCTCCTAAGGAACCCCAAGCCCTGGGGCAAGCTCAAGTCTGGCCGCGAGACCTTCAAGAGGATGTCCCGCTGGCTGCAGGAGCCCGAGTTTCAAAGGATGGCCTCACTGCGGCTGGAGGGTAAGATCTCTTTCCATTTCTCTCCACCTCTCCATGTTTTTCTCCAAAAATCCAACAAGATCTGTATGCTGCTCAGAGGAATGAAAAACTAGTTGTGCCTTTCCTATGTTCCTAAAGGATAGATTTCAATGATAGGTCCATAGTTTGTACAGTCATGTCTTTCACATTTAGGCCTCTCACAAAATACATGTTACAAAGCATTCAAGGAGCAGGGTACACAATGTATTGTGATCTAGTTAACCATTAGAATGGACATTTTCCCTTCTTAAATGAACCATGGAGATCATAATTACAAGGATTATTGTTGGTGATACCGCCATAAATCCGCCATAAAATACTATTTGTTTCTGCATGGCTGAAGTTAAGAGTTGGGGAGATAGTTAGGAAATGTTGTTTCTGTTGTGGAAATATACACCTGTGCTTTCACCCACACTTCATATGAAATCCCCATATCTTAGAAAATTAAAATGAATATTTGTGAAATGGGAGTACAAGATAAAACAACATTATGAAAAAAAAATCTGTATTTTTAAAAGGCAGGACATGATTTGGTTGACATTTGATATTCTTTGCGGATATGCACTGAAGAAGATAGCACAATGTACAGCGCTGTGTTACAGTGTTGTCGCTCCATAGAGACTGAGAACCCATCTGATACACGAAGCACAGAAAGAGATCCAAGTGAACACAGTAATATGATATGGGCTGAGCGGAGTGTGTATATGTTGGCAGGGGTCTGTGAGCTGTGTAAGCAAGCACAGTTGATCACAGCTTTTCACTATCTGTCAGCAGCCCAACTGATTAAGCCCAAAAGCACAATAGGGCTCATAAGTAATGATTGTGCACTCTTGCAATCCTCTTACAATTATTGATCTTTGATTGTTTAGCTCTCTGAACACACGTGTACATCCTCAGTTTGACAACATTTTACACTAATCACACTCAGCCCAGTTACAAGTGATGAATTATCTTGTTTAGATTTGCAGAGTTTCTGTTATGTGACAGCTTTGCTGTCTACAGTATATCTTCGATGCATCCAATCTTTACTTGAAGCAGTGTTATTGTGCAAGGAGGAAATGTTGTCCCCCTGCCACTGAGGTGTTGTGCCATCTGTAAACATGATCTTTTTTTTCATTTTGTGGAAACGCCGCCTTTTTATGATAGATGAACCAACAATTTGGATTATCTTGCAGTATTCTTGTTATTTTACCTCAACGGTCATAGATTTTTTTTTTTCACGACTCACTGCTCAAAATTCAAGGAGCAGATCAATCCTAGTCATAAAAAATTAAGGAGCTTACATGGGGGATGTATTGCAAGCGTACTAACATTTGACAATGTAAACTTGCATATTTAGTTATTGGCAAAGGCACAATTTGGACAGCTCTGCACTTTTCTAAATAACCTACTTTCTGAAGGGGTTGTTTTTCCCTTCCCAGCCAACCCCCTTTTGTTTAATTACAAGCCTCTATTGATTTCCATGGGAAAGAGCAGCACGCCATGCCCACACATACCTCGACCGCATCGGCAGATCGAGACAGGAATTAGAATGCACAGTGCCCTGTGCTCCCTATTCTGAAGATAGCTCAAGTGTTCTTTCCGTCACGCCTCAAGTTTTAAGATGATCTACCTTAATGCAGCACTTCCTTAAATACCCATCAGGTCCTTCAGCATGTCAGTGTCTCAGCCAGCTCTCCATGTTTATTTTTATCATGCCAGTTATCTTCCCTCGAGAAAATGTTTTATTATGCAAAGCTTTAGGATAAATGGTGGACCTGATTATGTAATTTCCTCGTCTTTTAATATTCCTCTTCATGTGGAGACATTCTGAAGCGCTTACACCGAGAAGGTTATTTTTTCTTTCTCCTGTTTAGTGGTTATGCTCTCTGGCACTGTATATTAAATGCATCTTCAGCAGTGGCGGTTCTAGACCATTTCAACTGGGGGGGCCAAGCTGGGGCCAGTTGTACTGTTAGAGGGGCCAGTTACATTAGACGTTATTGTTGTCATATCGTTTTCTTCATTGCATTGCAGGCATTAGCAGGCAAATGACCATGTTCATTATCATTAGTGTTCCGCGTTGCCACTGTCTAATAACGGATGTAAAAAAAGAACGATAGCAAAAATTAGTAATGTAAAAATTATTTCATACTCCACATTTAGGGTGGCCACAAGGGGGTCCAAAATTGTTGTCACAGGGGCACTGCCCCCCCCCCCCCCCCCAGAACCGCCCCTGATCTTCAGGCCAACCTCAGGCTGTGGAGGAGGCAATCAGGCTTTAGTCAGAGAAGAAGGCAGGGTGCAGCTAAAGACCACACAGTGGTGCTTGAACACTTTAAGTCGCGAGGGATCAGGGAACCTAACTTTAAAGATGATGGCTGAAGCCCTTGACTGAAGGTCTAAATGAATAAGAAAGGTCAATGCCGTTTATGTCTCAGGTCCAGTGGCTGCGCCATCCCCCAGTAATGAAAGCTATGAAGCCAATCCACTGTATATACGCTGTTAAATTCAGTTCAGTTATCCTAGCTCAAAGGTCACAAGGGAAACATTTGCATATAAAAAAAAAACTGTAACATTCCAGTATGGTTTTAACTGCCCAGTCTCCCAAACAAACAATGTTGTTTTTATCGGGTTGTTGCAGCTCCCCATTCTGGCGCGGAAGGGGTTAACCAGCCTCTATGGGTCGAGGAGTCTGAGCTGCACAGATTTAATCAATAATTTCTATCAGCCCCTGGCCCAAGAAATCAGCAGGGGGTGGGCTGGGGCTGGAGGGGGGAGACAGGGAGGGGATCGGCTAGGAGGGGAGTGGAGGTTCAGACGCCGGGGGGTAGGGAAAGGGCTTTCGATCACGTTTCAGCAACACGAGACAAGGGCATACATCATGATCAGGGGCTGTTCCCACGATCATAAGAAGCCTATAGGGGAATATTTATGTCTCCAGGAGTAGCCCCAGTGCCAGGGATTTATAGCATGGTAATTGCAAGCCTTTTACACATGATTACAGCATAAGGAAGCATTTACTTAATGGTCGGCGTTAGGATCGCCAGTGAGTGAGGGAGAAAGGGATAGGATGGAGGGGCAGAGGAAAAAAGGAGGTGTAGGACACCCTGACTCCTCCAACAACCCATAATTCCACAGTACAAGCAAACTAACCACTACTTTCATGTCATTGCTTTCATTACAATGTGTTTCTGACCACAGGACAGTATGGGTTCTATAGCTGCAGTCTTCGTATTGACATGGTAGGAATATATAATGCCAGTAAAACATGTAGCAGTTGGGAAAACCTAATTATTTTAGTTGTGGTAATATTGACATGTTTCTGAAATTTCAGGCCGTTCAGATTTTAATGAGACATGGTTCGATAACTCTCAGAAATGTAAATGAGCTGTAGATGCCTAAAAGCTAACAGGCCCTGTAATCTCAAGTTGACAAGAGGTTAGACATCTCAGAGTCTAACATTTCCTTCAGATAATGATTCAGAGTACATATACAGTGGGAATTACAGCACAATGTATTAAGGCACAACATTCACATTTGCTAAACTAGACCTCAGCTATAGGCTAGTGAATTGGAAAGGTTGTCGTTATTATGGCACTGCTAATAAATATCCTAAAATATGTATAAATTGTCTTTGAATTGCCGTTTATCATTTACACTACTGTGGGTTACCAGCAAATATTAGGCTTATCAACCCTCAATGTGTGAGATGATTTTCAATGGGGAGATATACAGTAAGCCAATCTATCTATTGAACATCTCAGCGCCTTTTTTTGAGACTGGGGGCAGCCTCGCTGTGTGTGTGTGTGTGTGTGTGTAACAGCTTACGCTTTAAAAAGCCCTTCACCACCAGCAAAAAAAGCAATACAACCACACACTGCTGATTGAGACGTCTTAAAAGTGTGCATTTAGGTAATTACAAGAGTCACCCAAATATGTTTTAGTCCACTTAGGGCTTCTGAACACTCGGAGCAGTGCAGACTCTGCTTGTTTCAATCCTCTCTGACGTAACCTATTTAATAGAAAATAAATGAGTTCTCCCTATAGTGATTATCACTCACTCTCTCCGCCTCATGTAAATTACTTTTATGAGGAACGAATGATGTTGGAGTGTCCACTAAGACAATTCAGCGGGGAAGAGGAGGGAAAAGGAGGAAGAAGGAAGGGGGGCGGGCTGTGTTCATTTACAAAGACAACGGTTGGTGTAGTGTTTCCAGTACATACAGTATCTATTGTAGGTCTGCTTGTATATGTGGTCAAATGTTTAGTTGTGGGCAGAGTAGCCCATACACTTTGTATTGTCTAATCCTCATATGGATGCACTGCAGACACAGGCCATAGCCTATACCGTTTTCTCTCAACACTCTAATTAGGCTACATGTAAACATTGAACAATATATATACCAATTACTGCATTTTCTCTCAGACATGATGTTCTTTTTCCTTACGAGGACTGCGCTGGATGCTGTATACTATGATCCCGGACTGCAATTGTGTGTGAATAGCATAAAAACTTTTCACCCTCCTGTGAATGATGCACAGACTTGCACATAGACAGACAGTTACCATCCTAATGCAAAAAGACTTTAGGGACTTTACTGCAAAAATTGCTTGTTATAGTCTACATTTGGATGCTATTAGGTTGGCATGGCCAATTTTGCCTACCTCAAGTTGGCTTCTCTTTTTTGCCTTGGAAAATGCCTGTTATTCCTGTAGAATGGTAGCCTCTGCCCTCATTGCTACATCTTTGTCCTCTGTCCTGGATAAGTGTAAATGGCAAACAACAACTTGGAATTTAGTCGAACTGAAATTCCAAATGAAAGCGAAGCGAAATTGTAGCCGAGTCTTACCAGTAAATGTGTGAAAATGTTTAGGTAAAACTGTAACAGTAATTATTAAACAAACCTTTGATAGTCAACAATAGCAACCACATAAGCCAGAACTGCAGGTCGGCCCATTGAAGAAGGCAGTGTTGTTGTGCAGGAGGTAACATTTACATTTTATTTCATGCTCTAGTCTAGCGTAGGCTAATTCTGAAAACTCCGTTTTGCTAATGTACATGAGCTGTGTTAACCTCATTTTCCCACCACACGCAGGTCAGGTGTCACACAGGCGCACTGACCTGTCACAGGTCTGCACATGCCAACAGGAAACAGAGCAGCCTAGCCCAGGGACGTGAACACTGCATTTGCCTTTCGTGAACTAACACTCGCACTTGACTCCCCCCCCCACTAGCACTGACTTTGCTGTTAGCCACTTTATTGAGGAAAAATGTACTTGCTATGACTGAGATATGTGGTTGTCCCACTTAGCTATCTTAAGATGAATGCACAAACTAATCTGGATAAGAGTGTCTGCTAAATGACTAAAATGTAAATGTTGACCTATTCAGTAAAAAAGAAATGCCTGTCTAAAATAACTTCTTTATTTGTTATTTATCTGTAGCCTACTTTATGTTTTTTCTTTGCTGGTGGGGGATAATGTCCATGACAACAATTATTTTTAGGCTTAGTCTAGTTGTCTAGTAAGCATTTATCCAAGTTGAGTGGCCTACTTGCATGTAATAGTGTGACAGCCTAATGTCTTCATTTCTGGTGGATTAGGTTTACTTTACCAACTGTGCAGTGAAACAAGTTGCTGATTCATCTCTTTTAGCGAATCAAACTTGCTTAGCTAATCTGTTTTCCTTCAAGAAGTCCACTTTCTCTCAGTTAATCCATTTGTCCTAGTTAGCTAGCCAGTCTGTTTTAGCTAACCCATTTTTCTACTTCTTCTGCCTACAGCTTGCAAGCGGAAGGAGCAGGAGCAGAGTAAGCTGGAGCGCAACCAGGGCCCCAAGCGCACCAGGCTGGTGTTCACGGATCTCCAGAGGCGTACCCTATTGGCCATCTTCCGGGAGAACCACCGGCCAGCCAAGGACCTCCAGGTCACCATCTCCCAGCAGCTGGGCCTGGAGCTCTCCACCGTGAGCAACTTCTTCATGAACGCCCGGCGCCGCAACGTCAACAAGTGGGCGGAAGAGGGCCGCCCCTCCTCCACAGGCTCCTCAGGCTCCAGCGTGTCCTCCTCCGCCGTGTCCTGCAGCACGGCCTGATGGGATAGAGGTGGGCTGGGTGGGTGTCGTGGCAGCAGAGGGCACATAGACTGGTCTAGGTAGAGATCAGGCGTAATAATGTACTCCTCGTTATTAGAGGGAGAGAGGGAGTTGGCGTAGTTTTGTTTTTATGAAGAATTATCACACAGCATTTCAAACCAAAGTTGATCACTCCTTGATATTGAAGGGGTGATACCCAGAATAATATGAGAACTTGTATGAGACAAGTTCCTATAATTTGAATGGTCGTGGGTGAATACTTTATTCAAATTTTAAGAGGGTAACAGTGAGCACCCTTGATTTCTATCATTTCATCACATTCAATTTGAATATGGTAGGTTATGAAATCATATCAAATTTCATTTGCCACATGCTTCGTTAAGAACAGGTGTAGACTAACAGTGAAATGCTTACTTACGGGTCCTTTTCCAACAATCCAGAGTTAAATATGAAACTTTTTTATTTAAATTATGACACAAGGAATAATATGGTTATGAGGCTATTAATAATCAGGACTTTTCTTTGCCCTCAGGGCTAATTTCATCTCCCTTACTAGAAAGAGAAATCAAGAGGCATCACTGCATTGCATAACACCCCTAATTCAAATTTTCACCCCCCATTACATCGACAGATCTCCATCTTATGTCCTTTGTTTCTCTGAGGAGTCAAGACGAAGGTCACAGAGAATAACACGGGGATTGTGACAAAATCATAGCTCCATCACGTTTTGTAAAGAATGCGGCATGTGTTCCCATATAACATGGTTCGCAGGACTGCAGAACTCTTTGGATGATCAGGAGGTTATTTCTCTCTCTACGATTCTCCGTTTTCAATCATTACCTGTCACGAGAACCTTGACTTTTATTTTACACTTCTTGACAACGGTTCCAGCTTGAATGAATCACAGTTTTCAAGGAGCAACCTTGGTGTGTCTCACTTTAAATCGGGACAGAATCAGTAAATAAGGGCAGAATTTCAAGGGATGCCAAGTCAGAGACTTTTTGATGCAACCCTCCAGCTTTAAGACATTGACTGACCTACCAAACAAAAGCTCTGTAGCCATTTTGACTCAACCAAAACACTTTGAACACGACGGACGCAAAGGAAAGAAGTACTTGTAACACAATGTATAGTAATGGTGTAGTATTTTTTCCACTCATGTTTCGAAACACTTAACTGAACAAACCTCGGCTCCATTGCAAATCTTTTTTTACAGACGCCTAGAAAATGGAGGAATGTGATTCTTTCAGCCCTTTTGTACAGATTTCAAGCACATTGCTCTATTTATAGAAATCCAATGGAAGTATGAGTTGTTGTTCCAGTCCTGCTACATACACCAAGGTCATTTTAGTTCCTCAAGGGACGGTTTTAACATGCTTCCTTTTAACCGGTTTCATCGGAGCAAGAATTTAAAATGCCATTGCTGAGCTGATCAATGTATTTATTACTGCATTTCTGTATTTATTGTTTTTCTTTTGTTTTCTCTCTATTTATTTGGTCGTTTATTTATGCTATCTATATACTGTAAGTATTTATTTAATAATGCTTTGTATGTCTGTGTGAAACAGATTTTGTTTTCTGATGGGTACTTTTAGTTGTAGAATCCCATCGTAATACCAAAGATTAAGATTGTCCTCCCTGAATGTATGGCCTAAACCCCTTTCCTCTCCCCCGACTCCCAGTGATGTTACGTAACTCTCTCTTTAAGGCCTTTGTTTTGTAGAATAATGGGGATTTCTTTACTATTGGCAAATGTCTCTGTGGTCAGGTCTTATGCCAAGGCTAAGCTTGTTTGAATGTTGTGGTAATGTGACATCTCATAGGTTCACAGGTTGCTTGTAAAATTGTGTTCAAACATCATTCAGCAGAGTGTCTGGAGAGTCCAGGGATGCACTTACGGAGCATTTCAGGCTCTTAAGTGTGAATCCTTTGAGACCCCATGGAAACATGCATGCTGTGCACCTTCCTGGGGTTTGCATAGCAGTGTCTCCCCTTGCTGCAGTGCACACACTCCTGTCTATGTCCTGCTCAATGTGATTTCACCATCCTCCAGACTCATCCCTTCTGCCAGTCTTCTCAGTTCCACAGGCTCCTGTAGCGTGTTCTCGGTTTTGCTTTGTCGGGTAGTGAGGAGGGATAGCTTGTCCACCAGCTAGCGTGCGCCTCTCCTGTCTTTAACCTTGGGAGGGGCGTGTTGTCGGGGCCCCTTCACAGCGTGCACTTGAAAGATGGGCGGTCATGAAAGAGGCCATCGACTTTTGCAGACTTCAAAGGGAGCCTTTTTCATCCGTCTCCTCTCTGCGTTTCTGGTCTAAGGGTCTGCTCCTGGTCAGACCCGTGGGTTGAGGGCTATTCAAAGGGGGCGGGGAGATCAGAGAAGTGGCTGAATCAACCCTGAACAGGGTGCAATGTTTTGGGAGAGGGGGTGGAAGGGCACAATAGAGTAGAATTAAAGTTTAATGAGCAACAATTGTAAGCATGCTGGGACCAAGGGAGGGGGTCAGTCTGGTGCAGGGAACATGAAAACCCCTACCAGTTTTGATGTTCCTTGTTTTCTAGCTTGTCATATGGCGTTCTATCAAAGACAATAGGATAGGTCCCCATGACACCTTTATTTTTTTCCCGCTGCCCATATTTTAGAATAGAGTCTGCCTTCAAATGGGAGAGAGACTTCTCAGTCATTGTCTGCTCTGTCCTAACTGAGGAGAGAACTCTCCTTTGAATGGAGAGTTGATAAGACTATTGCAGATGGTCTGTCATCAATTTAGCCTGTTGCACCCCCTAGTGGATCGTAAAGAAATGTCTCTCTAGATTAAAGGACATCTTAGTCGACAATGTTTTCAAGCTCTTCTGGGGCTTAAAAACACAGGTATATTATATACCAAAGTATAACTGAATATGCATGGATACCCTCTGATATTGTTTTTGTACTATAAGTGGGGTTATCATTCCATCTTAATTAGTACACCAGAAGTCCAAAGATAGTGAAGTCCAGTGAGATGTGTTAAGTAGCACAGTATTTTTAGGTTCAGCATTTGAAGTTGGAACTGAGAGATTGACATGAAGTTGTGACTGTAGAGGAAGTATTTTGACTCCGTAACCCCAGTGTTCCCTTTGTCCCCGTGTACATGAATACTTACCCATCTACCTCAACTGTGTGAGATGTTGTGTGGCAAATAAGTTTCTTAACCAAAGATTCCATCCTTTCTGTCTATCTGTCTGTCCATCTGTCTCTCATGCTTTTTGAAAACCAAATGTGCTGGAATCAATCTGTTACAGGAGCAACCAAGCCCCATCCAGCCAAGGCGTAGTCCAGTGCACTACAGAAGTCATATTTACCAATAATCTGTATATAATCATTTTCAAGACCAAAAAAGTAGGTGACAATCCAAGCAAGGAGGATCTTGCTGTAATCAACGTTGCCTATTCCTTGTACCAAACTAGAATCATGTGACTTACTGTAACAGTTATGAAAGCCCAAGAATCAAGAGTTCAACCAAAAACAAAAAGTCAAGAGGAGACTAAAGCTATTTTTTCACATTTGTAAAACCATTACCCCTTTTCCAATATGTTAGTGTATTTGAAATACTGTTTGATCCCACTGTTGGAAGCAGGAATAAATGACTCCATACAAAAGCTTTAACGAGGCCAAATTGAGGGAAATATTGTATTTGACATGGGTTTGTGTCTGGGTTCCTGAACTAGGACTCACCCACCATACTTATCGTGCCATTCTCGTCCATGTGTTAGACTAACTAATGAATGTGGCTAACCAACCAAAGGCTTAAAACACAACACTTTAAATGTCAATCATGGTGGGACATTTTGTAACAACTAAAGAGAATCCCTTTGATTACCTCATGTGAAATTGTTTGTTGTGATGTTGCACCAAAAAATTAAAATGACTCATTTGTAACCCAATTTAGTTTGCTGACTTCATTCACGCTGCATGGCAACACACATGACGTAGGTCTATATACTTGTTATTTTGACTGTGACTGTGGAGATGGAAATAAACACACATTGCAATTTACAGTCAGTACAGTTTGGAGGAAGAAATATTAATTCAATTCAAATCAGTTCTTTAAAAGGGATTTTTATTCGATTACGAAATATACTTTAATTTAAGCAAGTAAGTAGCCTTGCACGAGCCTTGGCATGTGCGAGCTAGAACGGCTCATAGGAGCAAGAGCCTAGCTCCTGTTTCTGTAGCGTGAGGCAACTTAATGTACAAGTACACCCCCTGGACAGGACGCTAGATACAGTGATAATGTAGATAATCACATTTGCCTTATACATGATTTCTAAAAACACTTTTAAAGTGGTACTGTCTATATAGACAGAAAGTGACAGAAAGTGAAATGGTAAAAACAAGACTAAAACAATGGAGTTAGTAAAAATGAATTACATTCAAATAATAAAAGAGCTCAGTTTTTCCAGTTAGGCCACTTTGATTGGAAGGAGTTACATGACAGGGTAGCACCCGTACAAGGCGATGCCACACTGGTTGTCCTTGTTGCGTGACATCCGTATATATCCCTGGTCTCCCCACGATAAGCCCCAGCTAGACAGAGGGTGAGGAAGATTGAAACATATTTCCAATGAACATCAGTACTCAATAAACCTGGGGTCTTCAAGCGTTTCTTGCCCAGGGACCCCCCCCCCCCTCCCAGGCAAACCGGCGACCCAGGCACCCCCCCCCCCCCCCCAGGCAAACTGGCGACCCAGGGACCCCCATCATACATTAGCAACAAAATAAATCACCTGTCTTGTCTTATCATCAGGTGAATCATAATGGAATAGATTTGGTAGAACATTTTTCATTATTTTGACCTCCCCACATTATAATTGTAAGAGGAAATGTAAACTCTAACATAGCCTATTAGCAGGGTTTCGGAGTAACGGATTACATGTAAGGGATTACCAAAAAACGGTAACTGTAATCCGACCACCATTTGTCTCATATTTTTGTTTGGTATAATAATGTCAATTTTATCTCTTAACTCCTAATATTGAACAAATTACACTGAGTGGAGCCAATTACACTCACTGGAGTATCTAACATAGGCTTTGAAAAAGCGTCAGCGAATAGGCTACCAGTAAGGCAAGTGCCGCTGGCTGCTGATTAGCTGACTAAACTCAACTCCACGGTGAAGGAATTTTCTGATGAACTCCACCAATGGAGTTGAGCAGAGACCAGGCTTTGTGGAATTCAGCTCTGACTACATTGATTTGTTCAAGGTCAATACTTAAAAATAAGTAAATTCTGAAACGCTTACCTTGTACCTATGTTTGTCCTCTGTGGTTGCATGACTTTCTTTTTCAATGAATGTTAATCAAATACAACCACCGACTGTTTGCTCGTTTCTGTTTCTCGAAGACGGCAAGTCATGCCAAATGTGCTAATTGAATTTCCGACGATGTAGGCCAAGATTGTGCGATTTGATCGGACATGAGCATTTGGAGACCTAGGCCTACTTCATCTGAGATTCAATTGGCACATGCACATTCGCGCTGAGTTACCATCTTCGAGCAAACAGTCAGTGGTTGTATTTGATTAACATTTATTTAAAAAATATGGATTTCATCAAACAAAGAAAGTCATGCAACTACAGAGGACAAACATAGGTACAAGGTAAACGTTTCATAATTTACATTTTTTTAAGTATTGACCTTGGGCAAATCAATGTAGTCAGAGCTTAAATTCCACAAAGCCTGGTCTCTGCTCAACTCCGTTGGTGGAGTTCATCAGAAACTTCCTTCACCGTGGAGTTGAGTTTAGTCAGATAACCAGCAGCCAGCGGCACTTGCCTTACTGGTAGCCTATTCGCTCCTTATATGAACTGTAACGCAGTAAAATCTTTGACATTTTAGCATGTTGTTTTTATAGATGTTTTTAGTGTAGAAAGAAGATATTCTCCTGTTTTCTACAGTAGGTATGTTGTTTATTCTGTTGTTGCTAGAGATATTCATAAAGACATTGGGGGGAAAAAATAATATTACAATGATTATTATTTTGGCAGACCCCCTGCAGTACCCCTAAGGGGCCGCAGACCACCAGCTGAATAACCCCCCAATAAACAATAGCATTAAATCCCAAACTACCAAGGTTTATTTGTCTAACTTCCATTTTTACCCTTCACCATGGTCCTGTTTGTCGGAATAAAACAAAGGAGCAGGTGGAGGTTTGAAAAGGGTAATCTAGTTGAATACAAGTCCACTTGGAGGATCTTTTCATCTCAGCTCTGAACAGTAGCCCTGTTTGACTAAATAACTAGATACAGAACAACAGAAGAGCAGATGGAGCTTTGAAGATGGAAACTCTGAGTGAAGTTCTAAATCCCCTTACCTGTTCTTCACCAGCCAGTAATCCTGCCCGCCCAGGGTACCGTATCCCACAGCAAGGACAGCATGGTTTGTCTTCTTTGTGCAAGTTGGATCATTGTAAACTCCTACAATTATACATGGGTTGGACAATGACAAGTCAACCCTCAATATATATGCATTTCTCCACAAGTCAAAGCCAAACGGTTGACCATAAAGTGGACAATTACACAATAAAATCCACATGGTTTCAGATTGAGATATACATTACCAATGTCAAGACCATACGGTCCTTAAAATGTAAAACCATGACCCAAGAAGTTGAAATGACGTTTTTCCGTACCGCTGCGGTAGAATGCAAAACTAGGTCGGGTGGCATCAATGCCGACAGAGATAGGTCCGATGGTGGCCAGTGCTTCTTTCAGAACCCCCTCATCCCCCTCAGGCAGAAAGCTGTACCTGGAACAGTTTGCAGCACGCTGAGCAGGGTTGTAGCTACACTGTTGTTGCTAACAGGGGAGACAAGACAACAAAGGGGTCAGATACTACTGCACAAGGCTAATGTGACGTGGGAAATAAGCTACAACCAGCTAGTTACTGCAGCTACTTACCAAGGGCAGCTGACCCCAGCTACACATTATTAATACTGTTAATACTAGTTTATACTCACCACTCCCTTGTAGGGGTAGGATTGGTCAGAGGCAATGCCCTGGTTGTCAATGACATACTGGAAGGCCTTGGTCATGAAGCCACCGTGGCAGCCCTTATTGCCGTATTTGGAGGAGCAGTCCACCAGGTTCTGGGGGCTGAGGTCTATCAGTTTACCTGTGGTCTTCATCAGCTGGCCCTCCAGGGCCCCGACAGAGCTGAATGCCCAGCAGGAGCCACAGGAGCCCTATGGACAAGACATTTGTTAGGGAAGCAATACCCATCTAATACCTGGATAAAGATAAAGTTGATTTGAGAGTCCTATTAGTTTACCTTATTTTACAGTACTGTTTCATTACTATTACATCTACAAGAAATTATGTGGTGGCAATGGTTTCTGAAACATTCAATAAAACAAAAAGGGGAAAAAAAGTGCAATATAATTCACAAGTTGGTTTCAAATAGTGCTTAGCGGTATTACTATGTAATACAGAAACATTTTACTGGCACGATGAAGTGTAACGGAAATGTTCATGTTGTGCAGACATGCAGTGTTGTCATTCAGTGGTTTTAAACTTGCAAACCCTAGCACTTCAGCCGACGACTTCCTCAAAAAAGGAACTAATTAAATGACTGAGAACAAGGAAGAGGCCTAGAGTAAACAAACAGAGGAAGTAAGGCCTGAAAAGAGACAGCTCTGTGTTTTAACATCCTGATATCAGTTATTGTACCGTAACAACAACTTTAATTCATCCCAAGGATATTTACCAATCGTTAAAAAAGATAATACATATAATGTATGATATACATACAACAGTACAATGTACACAATGTATTTTATTTATTAGGATCCCCATTAGCCGTATGGGTGATTTTCCAGTAGCACATTGTGAAATAATAATATAGCAAAACAGAATCATTAAAAGCTTAAAAGAAACCTATTATTACACCTATATAGCATGAGAAAAGTCAATATTCCAAAGAAATAGACACACATTGTAATCCAGATGTATGCCTGGATAAGAAGTGTCATAATCAATATAATGAATGTACTTCTGACTATAGCCTGGTGGGTGTTGATATAATCAATATAATGAATGTACTTATGACTATAGCCTGGTGGGTGTTGATATAATCAATATAATGAATGTACTTATGACTATAGCCTGGTGGGTGTTGATATAATCAATATAATGAATGCACTTATGACTATAGCCTGGTGGGTGTTGATATAATCAATATAATGAATGTACTTCTGACTATAGCCTGGTGGGTGTTGATATAATCAATATAATGAATGTACTTCTGACTATAGCCTGGTGGGTGTTGATATAATCAATATAATGAATGTACTTCTGACTATAGCCTGGTGGGTGTTGATATAATCAATATAATGAATGTACTTATGACTGCAGCTTGGTGGGGGTTGAAATGATTTTTTAACCAAACAGTCACAATTGCGCCACCAATATAATCGGTCCAAGGATTTGGAGGGGCAGGGAAAACCCGCCCGCGGGAAGGA
This sequence comes from Salmo trutta, assembly GCF_901001165.1. NCBI lineage: Eukaryota > Metazoa > Chordata > Actinopteri > Salmoniformes > Salmonidae > Salmo > Salmo trutta. Next base: position 54,079,980 of record NC_042959.1, on the reverse strand, counting down.
ATTTAGAGTGGGAAACCAAAGTGGCGTGAAGCCAAAATGAGTTGATTATTAACATAAAGGGGAAGAACTATAAGATATATGTAAACTTGAAAATGTATAAAGGAATGTGCTGAGACTGGAGAAGGCAGTTGCTCCATGGACCAGCTCAGCTTGTTACTTTGTAATAATGTCTATTTGAATTCACAAGTTCCGGTATCTGAGAGATATTATTGAAACAATATTTCTACAACAGCCGACGCCCTTTGGCGACAGCTAGTCTTACTGGGGCCCGACACATAGCGAAAAAGACATTATAGCCAAAAGACATTACAATTTACAAACATTTAAAAACATTAACATGTAGTTTGTGTGTGTGTGTGTGTGTGTGCGTGTGTGTGTGCATCTATCAGTTACACATACATGTCAGTATATAAAGGAGCAGGCACAAACTGCCCTGATAGCTGTTCATCATTACCTGCATTTTGACTCCAGTAACGTAGCCCTTCTCTCTCCAGTCAAAGGTATCAGGTATGGGGTTACCGGAGGATCCTACAAATGCAGAGGGCTCCCTCTTGAGGTCAGCAGGAACACGCAAGGAGGCAAAAGACTGGGCAATCTCCTCCTGGGTCTGAAAGTGGTTGACAAGAGAGGCAACACGTTGACCAGACGGAGCATTTAAAGAGCACTTACTTTAATCGGTTTAATAAAGCCATCCCATGAACACAAGGCTACATCAACTGGAGGAAGATACACGTTGAAACAGGATAACAAATACATTTAAAGGTACATGCTGTAGTGCAGTGGGATGATACTTTAACTTGTGTATTTATAGAAAACAAATCAGATGCGTACTCATAAAAGGTACATCCACTTGTTATCCATACTAGAGGAATAAGGAAGCATATGTGCAGTCATGCTCATTAATCACTGAGATTAGGAATGAATGCACGCACTGTCTTGCAGTTTAAGCAACATTTCAACAGCTATTAGCCAAGAAAATCAAACACCGGAAAACAATGACAAAGGAAGTCAACAAAATAAATAGTCATGTAGGTCAAAATCTAAATGTTTGACTCTTCCTTCATGTAAACCAGGCCTGACTGCATTACCTACTGAAAGCATCACATATTCTGCATATGTTTTTTGGAATCCTACTCCATACACGCACTCTCAAACTTTTATGGAATCAGGCCAAGGTAGGTGCTAAGTTAACTAACAACTTCAGATATCAGAGTTTCAAATTGTCCCTTAGCATTGTCAGTGACCTGAGGCCCTCACCATGTCCCCCATGTGATTCATGCCCAGGTCATAGGTGTGCATGTCCATGGACGCCTCCAGGTTGTGGAGGCTGATCAGCTGAAGATTCCTCTCCCAGACATCCCTTCGGCCCAGCTCCTCAACCTACACGGTATCCACACACACAGGGGTAGAAAAATCTCAGTCTATGACTTGTAAAACAAAACACTTTCAAATATGCAAACCACACAGGTTGAATCACAATGCATTCAGTGATCGCTAGTTATATGTAAGAAATGTATGTGGGAAAGGTGGTGGTACCTTCAACCTATACAGCAAACATAACCTGTCTAAATGCCACTATAGTAGCAGCTTGGCCTTATCCTAGCCTGGTTCATCTCACCTCAGTCTGGTAGTTCTTGCCATGTGTCTTCTTCCACATCTGCCAGTGCTGTTCCAGCATTGGGTCAAACAGGGCAACTGCTGTGCCACATAGCACAGCGAGCAGCAGGCTCCACAACATCATGCCTGCACAGAAGACAGACAAGTGTTATACAACCAGGAGGCAATTATATTGTAGTATTTCATTTTGTATGCAAATAAGGAAGTAATAGTGTGTGTGTGTGACTCAATTACGTTAAAGTTGCGCAAATAAGCTCAACACATTTCAATAACCATTTACTGCGACGGGAACTACTGTAGCCTATACACTATGATTCCAGTTCACAAGACCAACCATTAACGTTTATTGAAACTGTTGCGCTAGCAAACTGTTGATCAAGAGTCTTTAACGCTGATCAAATAAATAACTCCATCACTCAGATTCTACAAAAACGTTACATATAGAAACATGTTTATGGCCAATTCAATAGGAAGCTTCAGTGCTCAAGATTAGGCCATCTGAAGTGCCGGGGTTGTTAACCCATCTCTACTGCGTAAAAGAAAGCCCCAAAACGGGTCAAATGATCTAATTTCATAAAGAAATAAGCATATTGTGTCGTTGGGTAGGCTTATTATTTAGTTAAATAAGTATCTCAGTAGGTTTGCCACTAGGCTATTAGTAGAAATCACCTAGTTATGAAACTGTACAACTCATTAATGTTGATGTTGTCCAAGTTACAAAAACGGTTGGAATGAAAATAGGAATTTGACAATTTCACAAAAGGAAGAAAACATAAATGCATGAAGGATTATAAGCAAATAATATTACACTGACAAATTAAAAACGAAAGTAAAACGAATGCTTTATGAAAATGTTTTTAAATAAGGTCAAGTTAAAACCAAATTCCTAATTAAAACGAGTCTAGCTAACTACATTCTGAGCTTCCTCGACTGAAAGCGGAGAAACGTTTTACCTTGTTAAAGTCGGTTGCACCTGACGATGACTTCAGAGGAGAGCAAGGCGCGTCAATTGATTTCAGTGGGGTCTGTTTTCCTGCTTCATATTTATTTGTGAAAGTCATGTGGTAGAACTTCCTCATTGACCATTTCTAATGTGTCATCTATAAATGTCTATGTTGACCATGCTGAAATACTATTTCTCATTGCATTTAAAAACAATATTATGGACCCCTTAATTATAATTTTAAATTTTTACATTTACGTCATTTAGCAGACGCTCTTATCCAGAGCGACTTAGAAATTGGTGCATTCACCTATGATATCCAGTGGAACAACCATTTTACAATAGTACATCTATATCTTTTTTTGGGGGGGGGGGGGTTAGAAGGATTACTTAATCCTATCCCAGGTATTCCTTAAAGAGGTGGGGTTTCAGGTGTCTCCGGATGTGTATGACTTCTATGATTTCTAGGGTGAAAATATAAAAATATAGGGTTAAGTGACTTGCTTGGGGGCACATGTACAACTGGTTCACCTAGTTGGCATAGGGATTCAAACAAGCAACCTTTTGGTTACTGGCCCATTGCTCTTAACAGTAGGCTACCTGCCAATCTCTTTTTTAAACATTGCCATCAGTGTATTTACAAACATTACATTCAATCAACACTACATTAACTATACAAGAGCGTTCATCTGATTTTAAGACTAGATCACAGGAAGTCTGTTGTTTGAGGGGGTGAGTCTGAGGCAGGAAGAGGTGTTACTGGTATGAACTGGTATGTGACATTTTCACCTATTTATTCTCTCATTGTCTTTCTATCTCATGACCTCAAGAAGGCTTCTAATCAGTACTGCATTCATCATCATCAGATTTAACAGTCAACACAAATACATGTATACTTCCTTCATATTGTTGTGTATGTATACATACAGCACTGCAATAAGGTACACTGACTGATTGTTGATTTGAGATACTTAACATCGATGAAAAACCTCAGGAACCTTAAACTTCCTTTTTCTGTTGGTCTTTCTTTCACATCTCTTCCCTTCAATGGGGAAATTTACAGACACATACACTCACATTTCAAATGAATCAACTTTTATTCCATTTAATAGAAAACAATGTTACAATTCAATCATCAGAATTTGGTGTAAAACTGCTGAACAATAAAATAAAAGTTAACATCATTAAAAAACCCACCAGGAGTAATCTTGATCGACACACACTTACATTTACTAAGTTTAAGACCTTTTTGCATTGACAGGACAGTGAGACAAAACTCCCATTGCACAGCAATGTTACCTGACCTGGCACACTGAATACAACCTATGTAAAGTGCTGTGCACTACACACACATTCCTCGTCACAATCATAGTTGTTCCACTGTAGATCAGACTACAATTGAAGTCTGGAAGTTTGAAGATATAACAGTAAGACTTGAGTAGGTTGCAAAAAAACTCTGGGATACCCGAACCTCCAGACTATATGAATGTGCTGTTCCAGAAACATAGTGTTATTTTCTGTATTGGGTGTAGTCATTGATATGTGGTTTGCCTTCCCTGCCTCCATGGTGCACTCTGCCGCTTGGTGTTCACATGATGGGGTAACTGGCCAGGTTGGCAATGCCACACGCATTCCCGCGGTTACGTGCCATCATGATGTAGCCCTGTTTGCCCCAGCTCTCGCTCCAGCTGTTAGAGAGGGGGGGGGAGAGAGAGAGAGAGAGAGAGAGAGAGGATAAAGAGGATGAATCGTGATTTTGAAAAAAATACATTTCAAGTCAACAGTGTGAAACGTGTTACCTGATGCCATTGAATAAGCCCAGTGCATTGTGACCCACCTGTTCTTGACGATCCAGAATTTCATGCCCTTGGCAGTTTGTCCATAGCCCACTGCAAGCACGGCGTGGTTGATGTCATCCTTGTTGCAGTTGGGGTCGTAGTACACACCTGAGTAAATGACAGTGTAAAGGAATGAGCTTCAATAAGCTTTAAGAGAAGCGCTTTAGAAGTCTACTGGCATGTGTAGTGTGTTAGACCACTTCAAGTGGTTGATTCTTCTATCCGTGGTACTTGGAGGCAGAATGTCACTCACCTCTCTGGTAGAACTGGAAGGTGGAGAGGGTGGCATCAATGCCCACAGCCACAGGCCCCACTTTGACTACAGCCTTGGTCAGTGCCCACTCGTCTCCCTCAGGGATCTCCTTGAACCCACGACACTGAGCACCCATGCCAGACGCGTTGTAGGCACACTGCTCATCCTGTTGACAGAGTGGTAGACATGGATTGGTTTATTTAGGATTCAGATTCTGATTGTTTAATGGTCACATGTACAGGGTTGCAGGTGTGATTGCAGGGTACAGTGAAAATCTTAGGCTTGGAGCTCCAACATGCAGGACTAAGTGAAATAAAAGAATGAAAATGGTAATAAAACAATAGAAATAGAACTATATACATCATAACAACTGTGGCAGTGATGAATAAATACATGTTCATTGGGGTGGAGGCAGAGTAAAGACTGTTGGCGGGGTGGGGTGGAATGACCATAGGGGGAGAAGCAGCATGATCATTTGGGTGGAGGCAGAGTAAAGACTGTTGGCGGGGTGGGGTGGAATGACCATAGGGGGAGCAGCAGCATGATCATTTGGGTGGAGGCAGAGTAAAGACTGTTGGCGGGGTGGGGTGGAATGACCATAGGGGGAGCAGCAGCATGATCATTGAGTGGAATCAAAACCAAAAAGTAATAATATACATATTAACAACTGCAACAGTGATGAATGTTGGGGTGGGGGGGAGCAGAGAATGTCCATAGGGGGAGTAGCAGGGGAATGTCCATAGGGGGAGTAGCAGGGGAATGTCCATAGGGGGAGTAGCAGGGGAATGTCCATAGGGGGAGTAGCAGGGGGAGGGGGGAGCAGGTAGCTGACCAGTGGTGGCTATTCAGCAGCCTGATGGTCTGAGGGTAGAAACTATAGGCCAGTCTTTCAGTTTTTGCCATGATGCTCCTGTACTGCTCGCGTCTGAGTGATTGAAGCGGGGAGAACAGGGCATGGATTGGATGGCTCGGATCCCCAATAATCTTCTTGGCTTTCCTGTGACACCTGGTGTTCTAGGTGTCCTGTAGGGCAGGCAGTGTGCATCCAATGGTGCGTTCGGCTGCACGTAGTTGCCGTACCAGGCTGTGATGCAACCCGACAGTACGCTCTCGACGGTGCTTCTGTAGAACACTGTGAGGGCCCTCGGGGACAAGCCAAATTTGCCTTCTTCACTACGGTGTCCGTGTGGTTAGACCATTTCAGCTTCTCTGAAACGACCGTCTCCACAGCAGACCGTCTCCACGGCGGCCCCGTTGATGGGGATGGGGGGCGTGTCCAGCCTGGTTCCTCCTGAAGTCCACAATCAGCTCCTTTGTTTTGCTAACGTTGAGGGAGAGGTTGTTTATCTGGCACCACGCCGTCAGAGTGCCTATATCCTACCTGTAGGCTGTCTCGTCGTTGTTGGTGATCAGGCCTACTGACTTTCCACTATAGCTGGTCTTGGTACTATGTTGCTACTGTACATTTGCAGCAAATTACAAATTACTTTCATAGCACCTTGGTAGTGGTGTGTTCTGTATATCATAGGAAAATGTGGACAACTACAGAAGTGGTAAAGAAAGAATTGCCAGTGTGGCATGTTTTTTACATGCAAGCAAAGTACTAAACAATATGGAAGTGAGCAAAGTATTTGTGTTGTTTGCAGTTGGGCCATTGGAGAATACATGAGACCATGGATGTCACCACTTCCTGGAATTGGCCACCGAAATCCATTTTAGGACTTTTTGGTTAACAGCATGTGATTATTAGCTTGTTTTGGTTAAAGAGCATTTGATGTGATAGCTCAATCAGAAACTGCCAATGTCATCCAGCACATTCCAACTCACCCGACGTGTTGTAAGAAAACGCTGACTGAAAATGTCATTTCAACAAACTAAAACAGCTGTTTGGCGAACAAATTAAAACGACAGTCACATTCTGTTTCAATGTCAGCCAAGCCATGCCCCTACCTGGCCAAGGTAAACCATGCCCCTACCTGGCCAAGGTAAACCATGCCCCTACCTGGCCAAGGTAAACCATGCCCCTACCTGGCCAAGGTAAACCATGCCCCTACCTGGCCAAGGTAAACCATGCCCCTACCTGGCCAAGGTAAGCCATGCCCCTAGCTGGCCAAGGTAAACCATGCCCCTACCTGGTCAAGGTAAACCATGCCCCTACCTGGTCAAGGTAAACCATGCCCCTACCTGGCCAAGGTAAACCATGCCCCTACCTGGCCAAGGTAAACCATGCCCCTACCTGGCCAAGGTAAACCATGCCCCTACCTGGCCAAGGTAAACCATGCCCCTACCTGGCCAAGGTAAACCATGCCCCTACCTGGCCAAGGTAAGGGTACGCCTCCTCTGTGTCGATGCCTCCGTTTTCCTCTACGTATTCGAAGGCGTTGGTCATGTAGCCTCCACCACAGCCATTGTTCTCAGTGACACAGTCCACCAGGTTCTGGGGGCTGAGGTCTATCAGTTTGCCTGTGGTCTTTGCCAGCTGGCCCTCCAGGGCCCCAGCAGAGCTGAAGGCCCAGCAGGAGCCACAGGAGAGCTGAGAAAGAGAGGACATAAACATTTACTTTAGGGTCAGAGCTGCCTTCTTCAATTTGTCCATTAGGTGGTGCACTTTGACAGAGAGTCAAAGGCCCTGATTGAAAAAAAGCTTTCAGAGGGTTTCAGCAAATAATGTTTTTTTTCGTCTGCCCTCAGAACGTCTGTAGTTATCATATTCACCACTAGAGGGTAGACATACTGCACTCACACCTCACTATCACATACCTCCTGAACCTGACAGCTCTTTGTTGATATCACAGACTATTAGTGCTCATGTAAAGTGACCTAATGTTGATTACATGAATGGTATAAATCTAGGGCTAATCTCCTAGTGTTCCCTGGTAGCACAGATGTACTCCATATTTCAGCCTGGGTACTTAATGTACCACTTAACTAAATACCATGTTGACATGAATAATAAATAATGCCTTGCTGTCCAATTAGATCATAATGAGTAATTACCTTTCATAATCAAACATTCTTTACTTGTCTAAGTCAATTAGACAAACCGTGGGTTTTTACTGTCCTAGACAGGTTACGTGACTGTACTGTATCTGTGATAATTTGCTACCTCAAGAAAACAAAGAGGCCTGACTTAACTGACTGAAAGCAAGGAGGAATACGAAATCAGTTCTTTATAACCCAGTGTTTCCCCTAAACATTTTCAGATGGCAACCCGCCTAGGTCCCGTGTGGCTCAGTTGGTAGAGCATGGTGTTTGCAACGCCAGGGTTGTGGGTTCGATTCCCACGGGGGACCAGCACGGGGGGAAAAAATGTATGAAATGTATGCATTCACTACTGTAAGTTGCTCTGGATAAGAGCAGATGCTAAATGACTAAAATGTAAATGTACATTGTTGCTCTCTACCTAAAACCATTACATTGGCCTCAATTAAGCTTGATTGAACATTTCTGTGCAATAAATCTAGGAAATAAGAAATACATCTAGGGCAAACAGTGGACTTGAGTGACAGCTCTTTGTTGTTCGCATCCTCTAACCTGGTTCTTGACTGGGGTCACCATGCCCTTCTTGCGGTAGTCGATGGACCTGGGGAGCTTCACCACATTGTTGTCAGGGATCCAGGTGTTGCTACGGTCCCTGTTCATGGGCACCTGGAGGCCAGTAAGCTTCTCAACTATCTCCTCTGACGTCTGGGGAGAGGAGAGGAACGAGGATGAGGGAATTATGCATGCACAGCAATAGACTATGAACCATTTACCCACTATGAGTAGGGACAAGTGTTTCTATGTTTATAGTCCAGCAGTTATCATATTAAAAAAAAATCAATGGCTTATTAATCCCATGGGAGATCATGAAATAAAAAACTACTGCTAGTCTCTGTGAAACTGGATGTACTATATATCCTTGTTTTATTTACAGAACATCTCAACATAGAAGTGAAACTGACATTCAGATGACCTGATCTCTGTGTACTCCGATGGATAACAAATGGACAAAGCATTAATGAGTGGCATAGAAGCCACTCAGTAAAAGCCAAGCAGCGATATATCAGGTTGCTTTTCCCTACCATTTTAATCTACAGCCCGTTCAGGGAGTTCAAGTCTCACACTAACACGGTCATCACTCATGACCCAACCTGACATGCATGTCACAGCTAGGGGTAGATGGTCACTAACCTAACACCCTCCCTTTTAATCAGTAAGCCATTGAGTGAGTAAAAACACAGATGGCTGTGCTCTGCATCAGCTAAAAGCCACTACTCTGTCCTGTGCTTGATCTTGTTTGTGAAATAAAACCGGAACCACAACTTAAGAGACATTCCCGTATTTGAAACACATACCCAAAATGATAAGCCTTGGACAGTAGGGAGACACTGATTAGAAAGGGTAACCGAGGACAGCAAACACAAAATATTTTCCCTCGGACATATCATTCCAGACGTATGCTTTCACACGGAGTTACATAGACCCTTTTTAGACCCTCCCTTTTTTTGTGCTTTTTCTCCGCCCCATAGAGGATGTGGCTCACTAACTCACCATGTCTCCCAGGTGGTTCATGCCCAGCTCGTACGAGTGAATGCCCAGAGCGGCCTCCTCATTGTGGGCTTCGATCAGACGCATGTTCTTCTCCCAGATGGTTCTACGGATCGCCTCCTCCCCCTACCATGAAAACATCAACAAAACATGAGTATCAATCATACACTGGCCTTTCATGTGTTCTTTGGTCCCTGTGCTCACAGTCTCTCCAGTGCAACTGAACTGGTTCATAGAGGCACAAAATGGTGGAGGTGAAAGGTAGTTAGGAAAATATTTATTGTCAACTCTTTACAGTGCCTTCGATCACTCATTACAGTGTGTGAGGAATGATGCTTCAAGCTGGATGTAGTAGGGGAAAAAGTGCTGTTCTGTGTTTTCTGCTGACTGCTGAGGAATGTGCTGACCGCAAATTGTGGGGGACACACATCCTGAAGCAGTGAGGCCCAAACATTGTCTTGTAAGGTCAAGTTAGCTTATAGCACTGAAATACTTGTGTTCCTAACAGCTTGGCTGATAGCTCTTTACTGGTAAAAACAAGGAAGTTGAAATTCTGAACAGAGGATTAGTTCTCATGTTTCCTGCTTTTCTTGCTTGCAAGGTATAATAACAAAACATTTCAAGGGACAACAACACATACAGAAGTTTTCCACAATAGTTTGTAAACTATTGACTTAAATACAACAGTGTTCTCATACGTATAAGTGACACACTATATTATAACTCATTTCATGATGATGAATGGCTTTGATATTCAAAAAAAAAAATTCGCCGTCAAAGCAAATAAGAAACATCATGAGTATTTGTTATCCAAAGGCTGAGGTAATCGTTCTGTAATTGCCAATCTTAGGAGGAACGGGCATCATTTAAACAAACACCACTGCATAAATGTGAGGAGTAGGTAGCCAGGCAGCCAGAAAGACAGACACTCACCAGGCCGTTGTACTCTCTCAGGTGGGTGGTCTTCCAGGAATCCCACTGTGCGTCCAGTGACATCTCGTTCAGGGGATGGGCTAGGACTGAGCCCAAGAACAGCAGTACACAACCACACAGCAGCATTCTGAGAAAAGACAAAAGGGCTACTTTAGTCATTGATGAATACATATTACATTGATAAATAAACTTAGATAAATGCATTATGCATTATATTTCTACATTTAAATATTGTGGCAGCACCTAAGAGTCTAAACAAACGCAAAGAAGGGCACTATTTACAGTACAAATACAGAAATGGGTGTTGAATTTCATACTGACAACGTCACATCCATAAGAGAGCTGAAGTACACTGGGCTTCAGTTCATATTTTTCTGGCTCTGCCTCATTAGTAAGAGGTGTCATAACAAAAGACAGTATCTCTATGTTCTATGGGAAATGCCTCAGATCATTCATAGGGAACTTCATGCTACTGTATAAACCTTTGCTGCACAGTAATAATGCTTGCAACTTATGGTTTACTTAATGTCTAATATTCCCATTGTTTCATGGTGCTATAAATTAATGTAGGCTATACAGGCTATAAAGGTTTCATAGTTAACTTTAGAAGTGTTTCATTTCTATGATAAATGTTTGGCTACAACATGACCAAAGTGCATTCTTCGTTGCAAACAGAATATAGTACACTTATAATCACATCACAGCTCTGCAATGTTTTAACTATAAAACAAACGAAGCTTACTATTTGTCGAAACGCAGTGATTACCAATGTTATTTTTAACAACTAATTCGATGTGGTAATTGCTTTATGGAAACATAAAATCCCAAGTGAAACTGAAAATTGTAATGAACATAATTCTACAAAATGACTGCTTGAAAAAATAATGTAGACATAAAGGCAACATCAAAAGTTTGCGGGTTTAAGAAATAGAAAAAATGGTGAGTTGGCAAATTCTACCTTGGTCGTAGACTTGAAGAGAAGGTGTCGGATGAATTCCTTTGACCAGTTGTTTCCCTGCGATGAAGTAGGTCACTGTGTGAGCAGTTATATAGTCTGCAGTTTGAGGAAGTGCAAAGGGAGTTCTGAATTTAGGAGGGGAAAAAGTTTCCGCAAAGGGGAATTACATCTGGATTCGCTCATCTAAAGGAGCCAACCAGATGGTCAGGTGTCAAATTGCAGGGGCGTCTCTAACTTCAAAGTCAATATTTAACATTGCAATAGGCCTTTATTCATTGTGCACATTTATCTCAGTCGCATAGTTTTATAACAAGCGTATAACGATTATTTGAATTAAAAGATGTAGGCAAGCAGTAGCCTCTTACTGTTTATTTAGAACATTCAGAAAATAAAGTGAATGATTATGAATATATATCAAACAACTAAATATTTGTATAGTATTTATTATTTCAGAATGAGCCTACGTTGTAAGTTACATAATGGTGTAATGCAAAAAAAATACTAGGCATGCTGGTAAAATTGAGGGTATGAGCGGTGAGTGGGCTGGTGTTGTCTGGTGGTGGGGGGGATAGGCCATTTGGATAACTTTGGACCTTCACTTTGGATAGCTGAAGCAAAGTTGAATTTTTCCATGTGACTCAAATCAGGGTTAAGTATAATATATACTGCTCAAAAAAATAAAGGGAACAGTTAAACAACACATCCTAGATCTGAATGAACGAAATAATCTTATTAAATACTTTTTTCTTTACATAGTTGAATGTGCTGACAACAAAATCACATAAAAACAATCAATGGAAATCCAATTTATCAACCCATGGAGGTCTGGATTTGGAGTCACACTCTAAATTAAAGTGGAAAACCACACAACAGGCTGATCCAACTTTGATGTAATGTCCTTAAAACAAGTCAAAATGAGGCTCAGTAGTGTGTGTGGCCTCCACGTGCCTGTATGACCTCCTTACAACGCCTGGGCATGCTCCTGATGAGGTGGCGGATGGTCTCCTGAGGGATCTCCTCCCAGACCTGGACTAAAGCATCCGCCAACTCCTGGACAGTCTGTGGTGCAACGTGGCGTTGGTGGATGGAGCGAGACATGATGTCCCAGATGTGCTCAATTGGATTCAGGTCTGGGGAACGGGCGGGCCAGTCCATAGCATCAATGCCTTCCTCTTGCAGGAACTGCTGACACACTCCAGCCACATGAGGTCTAGCATTGTCTTGCATTAGGAGGAACCCAGGGCCAACCGCACCAGCATATGGTCTCACAAGGGGTCTGAGGATCTCATCTCGGTACCTAATGGCAGTCAGGCTACCTCTGGCGAGCACATGGAGGGCTGTGCGGCCCCCCAAAGAAATGCCACCCCACACCATGACTGACCCACCGCCAAACCGGTGATGCTGGAGGATGTTGCAGGCAGCAGAACGTTCTCCACGGCATCTCCAGACTCTGTCAAGTCTGTCACGTGCTCAGTGTGAACCTGCTTTCATCTGTGAAGAGCACAGGGCGCCAGTGGCGAATTTGCCAATCTTGGTGTTCTCTGGCAAATGCCAAACGTCCTGCACGGTGTTGGGCTGTAAGCACAACCCCCACCTGTGGACGTCGGGCCCTCATACCACCCTCATGGAGTCTGTTTCTGACCGTTTGAGCAGACACATGCACATTTGTGGCCTGCTGGAGGTCATTTTGCAGGGCTCTGGCAGTGCTTCTCCTGCTCCTCCTTGCACAAAGGCGGAGGTAGCAGTCCTGCTGCTGGGTTGTTGCCCTCCTACGGCCTCCTCCACGTCTCCTGATGTACTGGCCTGTCTCCTGGTAGCGCCTCCATGCTCTGGACACTACGCTGACAGACACAGCAAACCTTCTTGCCACAGCTCGCATTGATGTGCCATCCTGGATGAGCTGCACTGACTGAGCCACTTGTGTGGGTTGTAGACTCCGTCTCATGCTACCACTAGAGTGAAAGCACCGCCAGCATTCAAAAGTGACCAAAACATCAGCCAGGAAGCATAGGAACTGAGAAGTGGTCTGTGGTCACCACCTGCTGAACCACTCCTTTATTGGGGGTGTCTTGCTTATTGCCTATAATTTACACCTGTTGTCTATTCCATTTGCACAACCGCATGTGAAATTTATTGTCAATCAGTGTTGCTTCCTAAGTGGACAGTTTGATTTCACAGAAGTGTGATTGACTTGGAGTTACATTGTGTTGTTTAAGTGTTCCCTTTATTTTTTTGAGCAGTGTATATAAAAGTTTCAAGGTGGCCTCTCTACATAGAATATGACATACTGTCTGTAGCAAATCCCAACAATTCTATGCTATGGTCCCCCCTTCTGCATATGATCGCCATTGCTCTTTTGTTCGAGCGGTTACTTCCGTGTGTTAGTCAACCCCCTGTGGTCCTGAGCAAATGTGTCAGGGCTGTGTGTATATGAAGACTGTCTCATGATGTTAGGTACATGCAGTCAGACATGACTCTACATGCTTAAATCACCCCTTAAAAAAGAATGCATCTCGTGACATACACTCAACAATGAGAACAACCCACTAAACTGCATGTTGATTACTCACACTTTTTTCATGTAAAATGGGGCCCTATTCAACCCAAACTATTCTTCCTGTGCTAAATGAATGCATGTTTAAGTGGATTTCCTCATATTTTTGCATCACAAGAACTTGTTTCTCGGTCTTATCCACCTAATCTAGTTACCATTTTTGATAAGACATTATCATTATTTCAACATAAAACACTAGATAACAGAATAAAGATGTTTAGCTCTCTCTGTTTCAAAAGTAGAAGATTGATGTTAAAGGTCAAGCCATGTGGAGTCTCGAGTATGAGAGTCATTCATGTGCAAGGGAGCTAGCCTGGCATTCGTCAATGACCATTTGTAATCTGTCTGATCTCTGGTATAGACTTGGGCACCTGAAGCATATGCCCTTGGCCCTCCGGAGCTCACTGGGCAGCAGAATGAGACTTACTTAGCTCCTTTAAGACTCTTTCAGGCACTGTTTGATTGGGCCAGACACTCTAGATAATGAGACCAGGACTGTCTGCATCGATCAACCAGCAGTCCCCCTCTCAGGTCAAGAACATGTCATGGTGATGTGGTGATGTGCGTGTATGTGTTTGTGTGTGTGTGTGCGTGCGTGCATGTGCGTGTTGGTGTGTTTGTGGAGTGGGGGGCGTTGGCATTTTACTAGATATTTTCTGATTGACCATGTTTAAGTGACAGTGCCAATACCTGAATTAACTTGAATTCCAATGGAGTGTTCACTTTGAAATTGCTAAGCAAACAAGTTAGATGTGAGAAATATAGTATTCTTTCTAACAAAGATATCTACATATACAGTACCAGTCAAAGTTTGGACACACCTACTCATTCAAGGGTTTCTCTTTCTTTTTACTATTTTCTACATTGTAGAATAATAGTGAAGACATCAAAACTATGAAATAACCCATATGGAATCATGTAGTAACCAAAAAAGTGTTAAACAAATCAAAATATATTTTATATTTGAGATTCTTCAAAGTAACCACCCTTTGTCTTGATGACAGCTTTGCACACTCTTGACATTCACTCAACCAGCTTCACGAGGAATGCTTTTCCAACAGTCTTTAAGGAGTTCCCACATATGCTGAGCATAACTCAGCTTCACTCAACTCATCCCAAACCATCTCAATTGTGTTGAGTTTGGGTGATTGGGGAGGCCAGGTCATCTGATGCAGCACTCCATCACTTTCCTTCTTTGTCAAAAAGCCCTTACACAGCCTGGAGGTGTGTTTTGGGTCATTGTCCTGTTGAAAAACAAATGATAGTCACAGCAGAATGCTGTGATAGCCATGCTGGTTAAGTGTGCCTTGAATTCTAAATAAATCACAGACAATGTCACCAGCAAAGCACCCCCACACCATCACACCTCCTCCTCCATGCTTCACGGTGGGAACCACACATGCGGAAATCATCCGTTCACCTACTCTGCGTCTCACAAAGACACGGCGGTTGGAACCAAAAATCTCAAATTTGGACTCATCAGACCAAAAGACCGATCTTCCGCCAGTCTAATGTCCATTGCTCATGTTTCTGTCTCCTCTGAACAGATGATGTTGAGATGTGTCTGTTACATGAACGCTGTGAAGCATTTATTTGGGCTGAAATCTGAGGCTGGTAACTCTAATGAACTTATCCTCTGCAGCGGAGGTAACTCTGGGTCTTCCTTTCCTGTGGCGGTCTACATGAGAGACAGTTTCCTCATAGCACTTGATGGTTTTTGCGACTGCACCACTACCTTGAAATGTTACACATTGACTGCCATTCATGTCTTACAGTAAAGAAGGACTGTCATTTCTCTTTGCTTATTTGAGCTGTTCTTGCCATAATATGGACTTGATCTTTTACCAAATAGGGCTATCTTCTGTATACCACCCCTACCTTGTCACATCATAACTGATTGGCTCAAACGCATTAAGAAGGAAAGAAATTCCACAAATTACCTTTTAACAAGTCACACCTGTTAATTGAAATGGATTCCAGGTGACTACCTCATGAAGCTGGTTGAGAGAACGCCAAGAGTGTACAAAGCTGTCATCAAGGCATAGGGTGGCTACTTTGAAGAATCTCAAATATAAAATATATTTTGATTTGTTTAACATTTTTTAGGTTACTACATGATTCCATATGTGTTATTTCATAGTTTGGATGTCTTCACCATTATTTGACAATGTAGAAAACAGTAAATATAAAGAAAAACCCTTGAATGAGTAGGTGTGTCCAAACTTTTGACTGGTACTGTATATGTAGATATCTTTGTTAGAAAGAATACTATATTTCTCACATCTAACTTGTTTGCTTTAAATACAAACTCAACTGAGGAAGGAATTTTTCCATAGTTTGAACTTGACTAATCACACAAATGCGAGGTGTCTTCAAAATTGGGGCAGGAAATGTCTGGGACAGGGATGTTGTTTCAATGTGGAAATTCTGAGGCTACCAAGCCCATGAAACTGGTCTGCAAGATTCTTGATTTGTTTAGCAAGCTCAGACTCATGTCAGACAAGAGCTTGTGTGCCTCGGCTACTCTATCATAGCCTCTCTTTCACATAGGTACATGTTCATTTTCTTTTTTGCCTATGTAACTCTTAAGTGTAATTTGGTCCAATTTTTCATCCCTTGCTGCTGCTCGAATGGACTTCTTCCTTTCTCTCACTTCCTTGGCTGCTCTTTCAAGAACCTCAAGGGGCTAGACCCTTGCTTGTTTTTCGTTTGTATACATGGGACATGATGTTTGCTCTGTAACAATAGAAATGCATCTTAAGTTCATATGCATGACAAACTGCAAAAATACTATGCGTAATATGCATAAAACCAAATAGTGCAATTTACCTCAAAGAAACAATTTTGACTATATTAGCCCACACAGCTGAGGATGAGCTTTCATGCTAGGTTTAGGACCTCATATTGTAGTTTATAGAGACCCAAACTAATGTATAAAACAGTCTTAAAACGATCTACTTGGTTTAGATACAAGCATCATGAAACCTTTAACACAATAAATTAATTTGACTTAGTGAAAATCATTTTTTTTTACCTAACTTTTTCCATCTGGTTTCTTCCTTCACAGACTCCATGAAAAGATGGCCTCTTCCCAAATATTTGGTTACATGGTTCATTTTGTCTACGGTATCCTAGAAACAAGGGGTGGCTAAACTAACCTTTTGGCACAACTTACCCCACTCTCACCTATAGTTCCTTAAATGGTATGGTCATTGTGTTACTACAGAGCTTTCTGTTCTGTCCAAAATCCTGGTACCATTACATTAAACATATTTGATTTCCTATTTACTTGAATTTCCGTTCAATATTCAGTGAGACCTGACAGCAGTTGGAGGGGAGGCCACATCTGTTTCCTGTTTTGTGCATACCATTGAGCCCACCACAAAACTGGAAGCAGATCACCTCCCAGGATCCTCTGCTCTGATCATATGACCAATCCCGTGACTGAGTCATGCGGTGGGATCTCCAGTTTGACTAAGCTGGTCTGGTACTATAATAATAAGTAATCTGACATCGTTGTGCTGTTCTATGAGAGCAACAAAGTAATCATAAACATCCATATATACAGCATGTTTATATATACACCCCAATATCCATAAGATCCATACAGCAATTCCACAGTAGAAGCTTTGGAATTTACAACCAATCCATATATTTTGTTAGGAGAATTATACATCTCTTTTGTTTATTCCCTGTCCAGTATCTGTATATGGAGTAACATTCTTTCAGATTTTTTCCAATCTACTGAAATATGTGTATGCCTGGGTTTGAATTCAGATGTGAACTGTGTGCACTTGTCACTGACCAATTCAGAGAAATGCATTTAAACTAGAGGGTTTTAAAATATTTTTGACAACAGATTCAAGTATAGTCTTTATTTCATTCTCGGCAGAGATAGTTAATAAAAGGAGGAGCTGGATTTTAATTCCAGTACATTGATTTTTAAATTGACTGTTAAATATATTCTGTATCATCTCTCAAGGCAATAAATCCATGATAAACCAGGGGGGTAGGCAGGATTGTTTGATTTGAATGTCCCGCAACTCTGGAACATCCAGATGTGTTGAAAATAACCTCTTGTCCCATTATAGCTGGGCATTCTTTCACCGTTTGAAAGGGTTAGAGAACCAAACTAGATAATGAATAACTGCAGTTGTGTAGATTGTTCATTCAGATGGCGCATGGGGTTGTAGGTTCCCACATGGGTTACATGTACCAATAGGCCTACTGTATGTGTTGACTTGAAGTCGCTCTAGATAAAAGCATCTGGTGAATGGCTGAGCCTGTCCTGAATCAGTCAATCAGTGTTCAGAGAATTAGCAACACATTGTATTACAACAAAGACTTGAGGTTCTGGATGGGAAATCTATCATTGCATAGAATGCATCCAACCACATTGTGATCTTAGTGTAAGTAGACCTTAGTATGTACTGAAATACTATCAGTGACCTTGGTACAAAATCCACGTGACAGCTGTTAGTTTTGGGGTAACTAGTTAAACCGTAAGGCTTGGGATGTAATGTCACTTAGGGGCTTCCTCCTTTGGCTTTGCACATAGGGAATGCAGGAAAACTACATGTCACCTGTGCAACTAGAGGTGAAAAAACTCTGGATCGCCTTTACTCCACTCACGGAGACTCTCCCTCACCTTCCATTTGGCAAATCTGACCATAACTCTATCCTCCTGATGTCACGTCCTGACCAGTAAAAGGGGTTATTTGTCATTGTAGTTTGGTCAGGGCATGACAGGGGGTGTTTGTTTTGTGTGTTTCGGTGTTTTTGGTTTAGGTTCTATGTTTTCTATTTCTATGTTTAAATCTAGTTTTCTATTTCTATGTTGGGGTTTTGGTAGGACCTCCAATTAGTGGCAGCTGGTTGTCGTTGCCTCTAATTGGAGGCTATATTTAGTTGGGGTTTGTTTCACTTGTGTTTTGTGGGTGGTTGTTTTCCTGTATAGCCTGTGTTGCCTTACGGAACTGTTTCGTCGTTTTGTTTGTTTATTTTGTTTGTTTATTTTGTTTAAGTGTTATCTTTAAATAAATTAAGAAGATGAGCACTATACCCGCTGCGCCTTGGTCCAATCCTTACGACGTCCATGACACCTGATTCCCGCTTACAAGCAAAAACTCTAACAGGAATTGATGCCCTCAATATGGAAGTGGTCCGAGGAAGTGGATGCTAAGCTACAGGACTGTTTCGCTAGCACAGACTGGAATATGTTCTGGGATTCATACGAGGGCACTGAGAATTTTACCACACCAGTCACCAGCTTCATTAATAAGTTACTCGATGATGTTGTCCCCACAGTGACTGTACAATGGATTACAGACAACATCCGCACAAGGCTAAAGGCTAGAGCTACTGCTTTCAAGGAGAAGGACACTAACCCGGACGTTTGTAAGAAATCCTGATGAACCATTAAACAGGCAAAGCGTCAATACATGACTAATATCGAATCCTATTACACCGGCTCTGACGCTCGACAGATGTGGCAGGGTTTTCAAACTGTCATGGATTACAACGTGAAACCCAGCTGCGAGCTGCCAAGTCATGCGTGCCTATCAGACAAGCTAAATTCATTCTATGCTCGCTTCGAGGCCAGACGGATTACCAGGATGCATACTCAGAGCATGCGCTGACCAGCTGGAAAGTGTCTTCACTGACATTTTTAACCTCTCCCTGACCCAGTCTGTATTACCTACATGTTTCAAGCAGGCCACCATAGTCCTTGTGCCCAAGAACGCCAAGGTAATCACGTAGCACCCCGTAGCACTCACATATGTAGCCATGAAATGCTTTAAAAGGCTGGTCAAGGATCACATCAACACCATCATCCCAGACACACTCCAATTCGCAGAAACACTCCATCATCCCAGACACACTCCAACTGTTCATTGACTACAGCTCAGCGTTCAACAACATAGTGCTCTCCAAGCTCATCACTAAGCTAAAGACCCAGGGACTGAACACTCTGCAACTCTGCAACTGGATCCTAGACTTCCTGATGGGACCCCCCCCCCCCCCCCCCCCAGGTTGGGAGGGTAGGCAACAAAAACCCCCTCAGTGGTGCGTGCTTAGTCCCCTCCTGTACTCTCTGTTCACCCATGACTTTGTGGCCGCACATGACTCCAATACCATCATTAAGGTTGCCGACGACATGACGGTAGTAGGCCTCATCACTGATGATGATGAGACAGTCTATAGGGAGGAGGTCAGAGACCTGGCAGTGTGGTGCCAGGACAACAACCTCTCCCTCAACTTCAGCAAGACATAGGAGATAATCGTGGACTAGAGGAAACGGAGGGCTGAGAACGCCTCCAATCACATCGACGGGGTTGGGTGGAGCGGGTTGAGAACTTCAAGTTCCTAGGTGTCCATATCATGGTCCAAACACACCAACACAGTTGGGATGAGGGCATGACAACGCCTCTTCCCACTCCGGAGGCTGAAAAGATTTTTCATGGGCTCTCAGATCCTCAAAAAGTTTGACAGCTGCACCATTGAGAGCTTCTTGACTGGCTGCATGGTATGGCAGCTGCTTGGCTTCCGACCGCAAGGCGCTACAGAGGGTAGTGTGTGCGGCCCAGCACATCACTGGGGTCGAGCTCCCTGCCATCCAGGACCTCAATACCAGGCAATGTCAGACGAAGGCCCGAAAAATGTCAAAGACTCCAGCCACCCAAGTTATAGACTGTTCTCTTTGCTACCACACGGCAAGCGGTACCGTTGCACCAAGTCTGGAGCCAACAGGACAGGAATAGCTTCTACCCCCAAACCACAAGGCTGCTAAATAGTTAGTTAAATAGTCCGGGTAGCTATTTGGTTAACTATGTTCATTGACCCCTTTTTGTACTCATCACATACACTGCTGCTACTGTTTACTATCTGTCACTTTATTCCTAGTTATATGTACGTATCTACCTAGATGACCTCGTACTCCTGCACATTCGGGCAGTAGGTAGCCTAGTGGTTAGAGCGTTGGACTTGTAACCAAAAGGTCGCAAGATTGAATCCCCAAGCCGACAAGGTAAAGATCTGTCGTTTTGCCCCTGAACAAGGCAGTTCCTAGGCCGTCATTGAAAATAAGAATTTGTTCTTAACTGACTTGCCTAGTTAAATAAAGGAAAAAAAATAAAAATGGACTCGGTACTGGTACCCCTTGTATGTAGAAAAGTTATTGTTACTCATTGTGTATACAGTTTATTATTACTTTAATTATTACGTGTTTTACTTTTCTATTATTTCTCTATTTTCTTTCTCTCTGCATTGTTGAGAAGGGCCCGTCAGTAAACATTTCACTGTTAGTCCACACCTGTTGTTTACGAAGCATGTGACAAATACAAATTGATTTGATATGTGCTGATGTGTAAATTATCAATGGATACCATCATATCTGGCAATGGAACAAAGCCATTCATGATTCCTAATATCTAATCATAATAGCTGGGATCGTTGTGCAGACATCTGTTATTTTTGTTCCCTTTACTGTTTATGGGATTAAAGTTCATGCACCGCAGCAATGGCTAACCTCCACATCACACACAGAATGAAAAGCCCATTTCAATGCCGCAGACTGCCAGCTCATTCACAATTTTATTTCAATATTGGTAGATCTCATCTGCCACGTGCTGCTCCATCTCCAAGTTTGCGCTTTAGGGATTAGTAGTCCGAGACAAGTGGTGCGTGCCTCATGCTTCGGCCTTCAACGCATATTTTTAGACCAGGGTCAAACACTCACTGTGCAGAAGAGAAAGTGAAATGAGCTGGGAGACTGTAGCTAAGTGACGTTCACTTTATAGCGGTGCCAATATTTTAAAGAATAGTTGAGCGCTCTGCATTATGGGCCTGCTCATTAGAAGAGCCAAGAGAGCCACAAGAGAAAACAGCTGAGGCCTCACTGTGGGTTTAAAAGCTGATAGGTCTATTTGGAGTTCCATGCTTTGACCACGGAATAGTATTAGGATGACCTTTGACATCATCTGAAATTCCATGCACCACAGTTACTATTTTATGTGTGGGTATGTGTGTGTTTGTTTACGTGGTTGGTTGGTTCGGTCTGTTATAGATTTTAAACTCAAATCTCAAATTGAAATGGTGGTCAAGCTATTATAACAGATGTATCCCAGAATCTATTATCTGCATCAACCAAGCAACATTACCAACACATGATTCTGTTTTGCAAAAACATTTAACGAATTCATCACAACAATGTTTTACTAATTACATGTTTGTCTGAGATTAGCATGTACATTTAATTCATTTCTTGAGTCTTGCTTTGGAGAAGGGAGTGTGTTTTGTTTTCGTTTTTCCCATGTTTTCATTATATAAAAATATTTAAGGATGGATCAGAGCCACCCAAAACAAATAATCCCAATGTAATCTTCTTGGTTACAGAACGAAGTGCTGGCTGCTAACCAAGCAGAGCCTGTTAGCAGGTCTTTGACCAGCTGTCTGTGGCAGCCGTCACAAAAAGAAAAACCCTCAAGAAAGCTCATTCTTAATTTCAGGCTCCTTCCAGTGCAGAGAAAAACATGAAGATTATTAATATTATACAGATTATGATCCTTTACTGTATCATTCTGATGAAACACAACATTATCGTTCTGTTATTCTGTACATGTTTTGTTTTTGGCTAGAAATATATATCTACATTAATCGACACTGTTGATATTAAGATTTTGACAATGATACAAATCATTCCTCGTTGTGTTTTCTCAGATTTCAATCAGGTCTGATATATGTGAAATGGAGTATGTGACACTAATGTAGTCCACTAGCTTGTTTTGTTGTACTACTTTAATTCAGATTAAAGTAAGTGAACTCCATTCGGTGGTAAAGGTGAACTTGGCTAATTATAGAGAACCGGCTCCATCTCCCTTTGTTCATTTTAGACATTCTCCCCCCAGTGGCCAAACGTAATTAAAGTCCTTTGGGCTTTGCCAAGAGTGCCACTGTCCTCCCAAATCACTAATGGATGGCGCACCAGTTTCAGATACAGAGAAATAAAAGGCTACTCACGATCACTACAGCAAATGTACCATACTGGTCATTAAAATTAATTAAGTGACTGTCAGCTACATTATGTCGGCAAAGCAACCAATGCCAACTAATGCACCTTAGTGAACAACACTGTAACAGAATGTCATGTGGAGAGCGTGGGACTCCTGTACAATCAAGACGTAATGTATCTCTAATGCATTTTTTTTTTATATCAATCCCATTCTATCTGAATGCTGGATATCGCAGGCAGGTCACCTGTGATACAAGTCAGTATTCTGACGTCCATCCATGTCCGAGGATGTCAGGAGATGACGCGGAAACTAGCCACTAGGGGCAACAGTGAGCGATGTTAAATTCAAGCATCTGCCTCTAATTCCAAAAGTTGCATGTTTAAATCCAGTGATAGAAAGTCGTTTTCAATATTTTTGTTTTAAGCCTATCTCAAACCTTAACCCTTACCTTAACCCATCGGAGTTCATGCCTGACCTTAAACATTACCTTAAAAATGTGGAGTTGATGCATAAACTTAACCTTAAACACTTTGAAATTTGACATTTGAGAAACATGGATGAATGTCTAATTCTGACGTGTGAATGTGAGAGCTTGTAGGGATATCATCTGTTCAAAACGAACTTTGACAAGGCCTAGGGCAGTTTCTCCAAATTAACATGGCCATGTGTTGAGCGTTGTTAAATGCAATAACCTTCTGCACCTGCCTCAGTTTCAGACGCACTTTTCCTCTTGCTCCTCATCAGGAACATACCCGCTGGCAGATGCTCCATGTTATGCTCCATAGAGAGGAACCCAAGGCTGCCCTGCTCCAATCAGAGAACACCAGGCAAACTGATGAGGATTCTTTAAAATGGAACGTGAGGTTGAGCCCAAATCTACCATTTACTAGCGGGAGCCAAGGTCCAACATCTAGCCCATCTGGCATCTTTCTGAGAAACAGTCACAGTGTTAGATTAAAACAAAACCCAGAGTAGTTTGCCCGAATCCCATTGACGGGGCGTTCACAGGGCATTGTCAGGTTGGCCACACTTGATAAGGTGCAAGACAGAATTCTTCTTGAACACAAATCTCTTGTATACCCTAAAGGGAATGCTCAATGTCAGGTTAGAATCAACCATACCAACATGTTTTTGTACCAATTAAAATATCAAATAATGTTTTGTGAGGATTATTGGGGCAAATCCACGAATGATTGCATGCATGTGTATGCACACTTTGAGGCATGGACTCTCCAACCTAACCCCGAAGGGGATGAATTTACTCTGTGATTGCCCTATAGTTTTTTATTTCTATATATTTCTTTATTTTCTATCCAGCTGGTGTCTTGCCTAAGTCAAAAGATTTGGCTGACCAGAGTGCACATTTGCCCATCATTCCTAAAATATTGGCCTACCCAGTGCGATAGTAATGTACTGTCCTGGATCATTTCCAGAACTCAATCAGTCTAGTGGATAAAATCACAAATCCTGTCAGAATGCTGAGAACTCAGGGATTTCGCCACCATATTCGCACATCTACTGTAGCCTACTATGAACCCGTTGATGCTCTCTGTCCTCATGGACAAGTGTTTCATTCATGTAGTTGACTGGTTCGTTGATTCACACCTATAGGCTACTTTCCCCCAGTTCGCTTGAGGTAATTATGATATTTTTCTGTGGGATGCGATTGCGACTCGAGCAAGAGCATCACCACCACGCAGAAGAGCACGAGCAGGGGCAAGAAGGCGGGCTTTCGAAAGCGTCAGAAGAGAATAAAGTAGTCGACCTAAATTATTTTCTGTAGCGTAATTATCCCACTACTCCCTGAGGGTGGTGCAGTAGTCAGAAGAAATTAATGAAGGAGGACGAATTAAATTGTGTGAGGTCTCAAGGCATATGTTTTAAAGTCTCGTAAAACATGATAAATCAACCAGCAACCGAACGAAAAGCTTAGGCGAGAAGGAACCCGAACGTTTGGAGTTGTGCGTAAGATATGGAAATGTTTTACTATCAACGTTTTATTGAAGTCATTAGCTGGTGAGTTTTCGTTCACTGTATACAATTTTCAGTGTACATTTTAAATTGTGTAACCATAACCCTAATTGATTTTGCAATTGTGTTTTTATATCAGACATAGTTCATAAACTAGGTTACTGATTTACCAATCTGCAATGTAGGCTACTTGTCAATAATATGAACTAAGCACCTGTGGGCAACAATATTTTCTACATATTGTGAATTACATCATACTTGTTTGTTTCTTGAAACTCAAGCAGGGCAGTAGTCCAGGAGCGGACTTGTGTTGTCGCCCTTTGGCGTCGATTGATTTATGGGTCAGCCTAATTCAGACCCCATGTAATAGTTTTATGGTCAACGTGGGCTTCTGGACTGAGACCAGCTCAAACGAGTTCTTGACATGGCTTTCGACTTTAATCCCACAATAAGTGCCAAAATGGTGACTGTGATTTCCATTTTATTCCTTCGACTCAACATTTGAACAGGTCCACAACCTAATATGGAAGGAACAAAAACACAAACAGAATATAAATAAATATACAAAAATACAGTACCTGGGTTGGCTAGGCTATATTGTCAAAGAAGCAAAGGCTAGACTACTTGATTTATCTTCAGATGTAAGTGTATGCACGATGCTAAGTTTTTCAGGTGGTGACCATTTTTTTTAAACATTTAAAGCAATCCTGATTGAGCATGGTAAATGTTCTTATCATTTAGAATAAGTTGGATGAGCTAATCATATAAATATCCATTAAAACGTATAATTAGATAACTAGACGTTTATGATATATTTTCAATTTCATAATTGATTTTCATCTGCAGCCTGATAAACTAAAATGAACATTTCAATTATAATTCATCAAGGGAGTGAGAAAAATACAATAATGTTATCCAGCCTGTAGAAGAAAAAATAATGTTTTTTTCCCCCCCAGCCAGAGAGAAGGCGGATATCACAATAATGAAGTGCGACTGGCAAAGCTGAGTGCCAAAGAGTACGTTTTGGTGACTGGCCAAATAGGCACTTTACTCAGGAGGTGCTTTATGCACAGGAAGTATTTCAGTGTCCTTGTTAGTGGACTGATTTATCCTGACTTTTAATTATTAACAAGACATGATCTGGGTCAAGCAAGAAAGTATTTTTCATCAGTGCCTTCTTTGTTTTGCTTGGTCATCGTTACCTAAGTGTAAAGCCAATATTTCGAATGTACTTGTTCTTCATTTCAAAGTTCTGTGAGGCAGGGCTGCTTATACAGTCCCAACAATCCAGGAATGAGAATATATTTTGATGGGTTGCTCAACTGCAGCTTTTAGTTTCATCTGCAGCCCTTAATAGTAGGCTTAGCTAAAAGCATTGGGGCAAGGTCACGCGGTAACGGAGTCACACTCCCACTATATCTTTTAAGATGTGTCATGGAGCCATATGGGAGTCATTAAATGCATACAATTAAGATGTATTATTTCGTTGCTGGGCAGCTGTGACTCCATCAAGCACTAATCATTATTTTGCGTTAAAGATATATTTGAACAATTACTTGTTAGTATTGCACTAACTAGTACGGCACTATAAATACATATATATTTATAAATATAATCGTTAAAGATTCAATACGTAACATTTTGTGCGACCTGACCAAA
The DNA here is from genome assembly GCF_901001165.1 of Salmo trutta. Taxonomy (NCBI): domain Eukaryota; kingdom Metazoa; phylum Chordata; class Actinopteri; order Salmoniformes; family Salmonidae; genus Salmo; species Salmo trutta. Next base: position 54,053,713 of record NC_042959.1, on the reverse strand, counting down.
TTCACATAGAAATGTGGGTTATAGATCTATCATTCTCATTGAAAGGAAGTCTAAGAAGCGGTAGATCTGTTCTATGTGGGTTATTTCTATGTTTCCCATTCATTAAGTTTAGTTATTGCGTCTTTTACTTTCGGTTTTGTTTACCAGCTTCAAACAGCTGAAAACACAATATTTTTGCTTACTGAAAATATATTTCACAGAGGTTTAGATGGTACAATAATTCTCTATACATTGCTTCTTTTGTCACATAAACTAAAATGATTTGAATTTGAACAACCAGGAAATGGCAGAACGATTTCTGCATATAGCACCTTTAAGATTTGGCCCCAATTATAAAAAAATATATGCCCATTTTTATAGTGGGAGTGTGACCCCTCAACCGCATGGCCTTGCCCTTTGAACCTGGAAGAATGCACCACAGATCCCTGCACACTTTCATCCATTCTGCTCCAATTTGACTCTTATAGTCCAGGGGATTAACATCAAGGCAATTCCACAGTAAAATAATGGTAGTGAGACGACAATTTAATAGTATGCCAAACAAAAAACATTGATTTCAAAGTTAAACAAACCATACAACTCTATGCACAAGGACTACTTTTTTTTCCACAGAACATTTTACAAAAATACATTTACTCGAAGAACAGTGCAGATGTAAAGTTTGGTAACAGAATGACAGTGAAATCTCCATCATTTATGTTACCACGTTGTCCAAAAACGACTCTGAATTAAGATTCAAAGATGTCTGCAGAAATAATGGGGTGTCAGCTATGATATGCTGTATATACAAAAGTATGTGGACAGCCCTTAAAATTTGTTGGATTTGGCTATTTCAGCCACACCCGTTGCTGACAGGTGTATAACATCGAGCACACAGCCATGCAATCTCCATAGACAAACATTGACAGTAGAATGGCCTTACTGAAGAGCTCAGTGACTTTCAACGTGGCACCGTCATAGGATGCCACCTTTACAGCAAATCAGTTTGTAAAATTTCTGCCCTGCTAGAGCTACCCCGGTCAACTGTAAGTTCTTGTTTTGGGAAATAGAAACGTCTAGGAGCAACAACGGTTCAGCCACAAAGTGGTAGGCCACACAAGCTCTAAGAACGGGACCGCCAAGTGCTGAAGCTCGTAGCGAGTAAAAATCGCCTGTCCTCAGTTGCAACACCCACTACCGAGTTCCAAACTGCCTCTGAAAGCAACGTTAGCACAATAACTGTTTGTCGGAAGCTTCATGAAATGGGTTTCTATGGGTGAGCAGCTGCACACAAGTTTAAGATCACCATGCGCAATGCCAAGCGTTGCCTAGAGTGGTGTAAAGCTCACCGCCATTGGACTCTGGAGCAGTGGAAAGACGTTCTCTGGAGTGATGAATCACACTTCACCATCTGCCAGTCCGACGGATGAATCTGGGTTTGGCGGATGCCAGGAGGACACTACCTGCCCCAATGCATAGTTCCAACTGTAAAGTTTGGTGGAGGAGGAATAATGGACTGGGGCTGTTTTTTATGTTTTGGGCTAGGCCCCTTAGTACTAGTGAAGGGAAATCTTAACGCTACAGCATTACATTCTAGATGCTTCTGTGCTTCCAACTTTGTGGCAACAGTTTGGAGAAGGCCCTTTCCTGTTTCAGCATGACAATGCCCCTGTGCACAAAGCGAGGTCCATACAGAAATGGTTTGTCGAGATCGGTTTTGAAGAACTTGACTGGCCTGCACAGAGCCGTGACCATTCAGTTGTGGCTGAATGTAAGCATGTCCCCGAAGCATCTAGTGGAAAGCCTTCCCAGAAGAGTGGAGGCTGTTATAGCAGCAAAGGGGGGACCAACTCCATATTAATGCCCATGATTTTGGAAAGAGATGTTCGACGAGCAGGTGTCCACATACTTTTGGTCATGTAGTGTATGACACCTTGAGTTTGAAAAAATATATATTTTGGTTATTGAACTACAGTGAAGTGGATTAACACATGGTAACAGAATGATGGTAACAGAATGACATCATGGGTCCCTGATCTGTACTATAGACGGGTTAGCAGACGTCACAAAAACAATGCAAACGCTTTAATGGGGCAGAAGGCAGTGTGTTGTTGTGATTCTGGATGGCCAGATGGCTTGCAATAATGATAAGAAACTGCCATGTGGGGATTTGTTTCAGCTAGTTTTATGTTGTTCTTGATAGCATGTCTTGTTTTGAGGTGTGTTGACTGATTTCATGTCAATGTTAATATGTCAAAAATGGGCTAGCTAGCTAACCAACATCTGTAATGATGTATTTGAAGGACAAGTTTTCATTCTGCAAATGTATTTGTTTTCAATAAACATTGGAGATGAAATATATACTGAACAAAAATATAAACACAACATGCAACAATTTCAAAGAATTTAAGGAAATCAGTCAATTGAAATAAATTCATTAGGCCCTAATCTATGGATTTCACATGACTGGGAATACAGATATGCATCTGTTGGTCACAGATACCTTAAAAAAAGATAGGGGTGTGGATCAGAAAACCAGTCAGTATCTGGTGTGACCACCATTTGCCTCATGCAGCGCAACATCTCCTTCACATAGAGTTGATCAGGTTGTTGATTGTGACCTGTTGTTCCACTCCTCTTCAATGGCTGTGCGAAGTTGCTGGCTATTGGCGGAAACTGGAACACGCTGTTGTAAATGTCGATCCAGAGCATCCCAAACATGCTCAATGGGTGACATGTCTGCTGAGTATGCAGGCCATGGAAGAACTGGGACATTTTCAGCTTCCAGGAATTGTGTACAGATCCTTGCGACATGGGACAGTACGTTATCATGTTGAAACATGAGGTGATGGCTGCGGATGAATGGCATGACAATTGGCCTCAGGATTGAAACCGCCATTAATAAAAATGCAATCATTTTCATTGTCCGTAGCTTATGCCTGCCCATACCATAACCCCACCGCCACCATGGGGCACACTATTCACAACATTGACATCAGCAACTGCTCGCCCACACGACGCCATACACGTGGTCTACGGTTGTCAGGCTGGTTGGACGTACTTCCAAATTCTCAAAAATTATGTTGGAGGCGGCTTTTGGTAGAGAAATGAACATTCAATTCTCTGGCAACAGCTTTGGTGGACATTCCTGCAGTCAGCATGCCAATTGCTCGCTCCCTCAAAACCTGAGACATCTGTGACATTGTTTTGTGTGACAAAAACGCACATTTTAAAGTGGCCTTTTATTGTCCTCAGCACAATGTGCACCTGTGCTGTGGACAATGCTGTATAATTAGCTTCTTGATTTGCCACACCGGTCAGGTGGATGGATTATGTTGGCAAAGGAGAAACTCTCACTAGCAGGGATGTAAACAAATTTGTGCACAAAATTTCAGAGAAATAAGATTTTGTGCGTATGAAACATTTCTGGGATCTTTTATTTCAAATCAAATTTTATTTGTCACATGCGCCGAATACAACAGGTGTAGTAGACCTTACCGTGAAATGCTTACTTACAAGTCCTTAACCAACAATGCTGTGACAAGAAATAAAGTTAATAAAATATTTACTAAATAAACAAAAGTTTTAAAAAATCTAATCGATCGAAAAGTAGCATAAGAAATTTACATAACAATAACAAGGCTATATACAAGGAATGTGCAGGGGTACAGGTCAGTCGAGGTAATTTGTAAAGTGACTATGCATAGATAATAAACAGCGAGTAGCAGCAGTGTAAAAACAATGTCAGCTCATGAAACATGGGACCAACACTTTACACGTTGCATTGATATTTTTGTTCAGTGTAGTTTACATGCTGTCAACGATCTAAGTCAACTCTCATCTGTTTTGTCCCTTAGTTGTGCACGCACCAGTTTTGATGCTAAACAACCAACAATTCTATACAGAAATGCATAATTATGAATGTCATTCTCTTCAGGATGATGTATCCTGAATAGGTACACAAAGGTAGAACATTTTTATTATTCTACACACTGACTATTATTTGAATGAGCTCCGCTGCCAAGCATGCCACTCATTGACTACAGCTCAGCTTTCAACACCATAGTGCCCACGAAGCTCATCACTAAGCTAAGGACCCTGGGACTAAAAACCTCCCTCTGCAAATGGATCCTGGACTTCCTGACGGGCCGCCCCCAGGTGGTAAATGTAGGCAACAACACGTCTGCCACGCTGATCCTCAACACTGGGGCCCCTCAGGGGTGTGTACTTAGTCCCCTCCTCTGTTCACCCACGACTGCGTGGCCAAACACGACTCCAACACCATCATTAAGTTTGCTGACGTCACAACAGTGGTAGGCCTGATCACCGACAACGATGAGACAGCCTATAGGGAGGAGGTCAGAGACCTGGCAGTGTGGTGCCAGGACAACAACCTCTCCATCAATGTGAGCAAGACAAAGGAGCTGATCATGGACTACAGGAAAAGGCGGGCTGAACAGGCCCCCATTAACATCGATGGGACTGTTGTGGAGCGGGTCGAGAGTTTCAAGTTCCTTGGTGTGCACATCACCAACGAACTATCATGGTCCAAACACACCAAGACAGTCGTAAAGGCACAACAACACCTTTTCCCCCTCAGATTTGGCATGGGTCCCCGGATCAAAGTTCTACAGCTGCACCATCAAGAGCATCCTGACACGTTGCATCACCGTCTGGTATGGCAACTGCTAGGCATCTGACCGTAAGGCGCTACAGAGGGTAGTGCATACGGCCCATTACTTCACTGGGGCCAAGCTTCCTGCCATCCAGGACCTCTATAATAGGCGGTGTCAGAGGAACGGCCCAAAAATTGTCATAGACTATTTTCTCTGCTACCACACAGCAAGCTGTACCGAAGCGCTAAGTCTAGTACCAAAAGGCTCCTTAACAGCTTCTACCCCCAAGCCATAAGACAGCTGAACAATTAATCAAATGGCCACCGGACTATTTATATTGACACCCCCTCCCCCCTCCATTTGTTTTGTACACTGCTGCTACTCGCTGTTTATTATCTATGCATAGTCACTTCACTCCTACAACGACCTACCTGTACCCCCCGTACATTGACTCGGTACCGGTACCCCCTTTATATAGCCTCGTTATTGTTATTTTATTGTGTTACTTTTTATAATTTTTTTTGCTTTAGTTTATTTGGTAAATATTTTCTTAACTCTTCTTGAACTGCACTGTTCACCTCTTAAGGATCAGACCCTTTTTTTCAGTTTTCGCCTAAAATGACATACCCAAATCTAACTGCCTGTAGCTCAAGTATTGAAGCAAGGATATGCATATTCTTGATACCATTTGAAAGGAAACACTTTGAAGTTTGTGGAAATGTGAAAGGAATGTAGGAGAATATAACACATTAGATCTGATAAAAGAAAATACAAAGCAAAAAACAACAATTTTTTTGTACCATCTTTGAAATGCAAGAGAAAGGCCATGATGTATTATTCCAGCCCAGGCGCAATTTAGATTTTGACCACTAGATGGCAGCAGTGTATGTGCAAGGTTTTAGACTGATCCAATAAACCATTGCGTTTCTGTTCAAAATGTTGTATCAAGACTGCCCAAATGTGCCTAATAGGTTTGTTAATAACTTTTAAAGTTCCTAACTGTGCACTCGCCTCAAACAATATCATGGTATTCTTTCACTGTAATAGCTACTGTAAATTGGACAGTGCAGTTAGATTAACAAGAATTTAAGCTTTTTGCTAATATTAGATATGTCTATGTCCTGGGAAATTTTCTTGTTACTTACAACCTCATGCTAATCGCATTAGCCTACGTTAGCTCAACCGTCCCGTGGGGGACCCACCGATCCTGAAGAAGTTTTAAGGGCTTGTAAGTAAGCATTTCACAGTAAGGTCTACACTTGTTGTATTCAGCGCATGTGACAAATAAAGTTTGATTTGATTCCAAATTTGTCTGTGTGTGTGATTTCAGTGCTATCGATAAACAACTCCTGCATTCTCGCCAGCCAGTGCATCCATATGACCCTCAAATATTTGGGGCCTTCCCATCTAGCACATTGGGTTCCTTGGAAGTTGTGGGAACTACTGTTTTTGGTTTCACATTGGTTGCTAGAATGAAGCCATGCATTTCCTGACCGGTAAAACGTAATGTTTTTTTTTTACTTTCTGCGAACAGCAGTGAACATTTCGGGCCTCCCTGTAACCCAAAAATGTATTTTAGGTTACAGGGAGGTTCTGAGAATGTTTTACTCTGGTACCCTGTAAGCTTTCATGGGAGGGTTAACTAAAGCTATGTGAATGGAGATTATAGTTAATTTGGAGGTTCTTGAATAACTTCTTTAAAACTTTCACTGAATTTTTCAATAAGACTTTTAATAAACTGCTATCTTGGGTTACTTTTTTTAACTCCAAGCACAGATAGAACACATTGAGCCTATAATCTTCTGTTATTTTTCCATGGAATTAGTCCACTGCGCCACCAGGATGGAGGTAGCATGACATGTTTTTTTACGCAAACAAAACTGTTCATTTTAGTCTATTCAAACAGACTCCATTTCAAAGGAAACAAGCACTCCAAGATGCACTCATTAAGATCTGGACAATAAACGGGCATGGCCAATACACCTGAACACACTTAACAAGATAGAGGATAGAGAGAATTTTGTTGATGCTGAGAACGGAATGTATATGTTTTTAAATAACATTCTCTAACGTTACTAACGTTTTCTTGTGGTTTTTATGGAAAGAACAATTTGAGAACATTCACAATGGACAACCACACTCTCATCAAGCTCTAAGAAACATTTTGTTCTCAGAACATTATGTGCTAGCTGGGCTTATACCCACAATACATCACTATGAACCAGACCAAATCTGTACCAATCATAGATGTCACAAGTTTAGACATCACAGTGCGGCACACGACATTAGAGTAAAGTACAGTATAGTTCAGTACATTTCAGTACAGTACAATAGAGTCAATTATATTGTACTCTACTCTAGTGTGCTCTACTGTACTAACCTCTACTGTACATTACTGTATTGCACTGACCTCTACCTTTCTGTACTGTACTATACTGTGATGGGCTGTACTGTACTGTACTGTGCTGTCCAAACTTGTGAAACAGACATCTATGATTGGTTCAGATTTGGACTGACCAAATTTCAACTACTTTTCAACATCCATGGACGTCCGGTGTCAGTCAGTGCTCAGTTGGTGGGGGGGTTAGTTACACTAAATGGAAAGAGAGGGGGCACATGGGTAGGTGTCAGTAAGAGGTGGGTTATCCAGACTGTTTTCAAACTCTTGCTTTGACCACTACGTGACAGAAAGAAAACAGTTATGAGCTGAACATAACATTATGCCAGTGGAAGGGAGGACAGGAGCAGCTGACCCAACTGTGGTTTCTGACTACTATGAATTCCCATTGTAGCCATTCAGTTGCAGTCAGTCTGTTACAGATTTTTTGGTTATTCTTTTTTCCCCGATTTGGTAACAGAATAATCACTTAATATATCATGAACCAAATTGCTATCAGTAAAAACACAAACTAACTGGTTGGTCTACCTTTACTTGTTACTTCTGTGAACTTTCATAACCCTCCCTCTTCATGAGGGAGCGACATTTGAAAATATCTTAAAGATGTGTGGGTTTTTGGTAACAGATTCCAAGACACTAGACAATATTTCTTAAACTTACAGAAGGCAAATTGTTTTTTTAAAAATGTATTTCTAATACCTTTTAAGACTTTTTCTGCTAGATGTTTTCTAAGACCCCTTTTCCATCTGTTTGACCAGAAATCAAGCCTTAGCTTATTCCTAATTTCTAGGATGGAAAATGGTTGACAATGTCCCCCCCCCCCCCCCCCCGAAAAATAGACTATCATAGCTTTCATTTCACACCAAATGTGATGTGCTCCTATGAACTTCACATGTTAATGCTCAGGGCTTTTTACATGGAACTAACCATCACTAGTATTGGAGAGTTGGTTTAAAAATCTGTTTATGGAGGATAATGTATTCTGTTCACACCAACTCTGCCCTGGGTTGACCGTTTCAAAGGATTGTTTCTGTCGTTCTCTTTTTTTATGCCATCTCAGTAGCCTCAAACAAGACCCATTTGGAAGGATTGTGCATAAACATTATGCATACATAATTAAAGTCACAATATGAATATTTAAATGGCAATACACTTGGGCTCATGTCAAACCAACAAATTACTTATTTTCATCATTGCAGTGGTTATGAGAGACAGTGCTAAAGGACTAGGACTAATGTTTACGCATGTTTTCATTCCACCTTTTAATTTGATTATGTTCAACTAAATTCCGTAGTGTTTCTGCATATCAGAGGACTTATTAAACTAATCAATGATGTAAACACAACATCACAGCATTATAATAAAACCTCATTGTTAATTTGCCAACCAATCTATTTGAGCAAAATGAAGCATGGTTGAAACAAAAACCTGCATACTTACTCTGAGATCACAAGGAAATGGACTCTGTGTCTCTGGAGCCTTTATTTGATGATGTATTCTTTCAGACTCAACCGCGGTTATCACATTTATTGGATGAGAGAACAACCCCAGTATGTGCTGTACCGAGAGAGTACAGCATGTGCGTTTTATTACCATGCCACATGATTTGACCCACACTATAGCTTTAGCACCACCATAGCAGGTTACCTTTATTGGAATCAAGTTAGGATTGTGGATGGCTCTGATCAGATTAACAAGCAGCCCGGTAAGTGTGCCAAAGGGAAAAAGCTCCACCTGTCCAGTTGTGTGTGGAGGATTATGTAGTGTAGTTGCTTTTCTGTGAAAAACGCAACCCGCAACAAACTGTTGTGGCTCTCTTTCAAGAGGTTGATCTCTTTGTCCTCTCAAAGCTGTTTTGGAATAGTGAAAGCAGAGAGGGTATGCTGAAAATGGAAGGACTTTCTAATGAAAGTGTAGCCTAAAGGAGACCTTGTAACAGAGGCCCAATGTAATCCACGAATGGTATAATTGGCCGCTGTTATTTATTCTTGGTATATTCTTGGTTTATTCTTTATTCTTGGTATATTCCCCATAGGCAGAACGTTTCCTGACCGCTGAAGTCCACCTTCAGAAGAATCAAGCACCTTTTGATGAAGCGTGCTTGTTTACCATCCATCTCCTCCTGTCAGACATTGTTCTTTCTCTCATTGTACCTCGATGGATTCAATCCGTCAATGCTATTAACTAAAACGACCTCATTTGGCATGTCACATCTGTGCTACACTGAAACCAATTAACTTTTCTAATTTATTTGTGCTATTATTAATTTAGCAGACAGTGCACTTTGTGCGAGCAGTGACTTAACTGACTGCCTTGATAAAGAATTATAATATAGTGCACCCTGCAACACGACAGAACAGTGTCTCTGGAACCAGATTTATTTAAGTGGGCTGTCACAGTGACCCACTTCTGCCTCTGCCTGTGAGACAGAGTGAGAGTGTAAATACAAACATATTCAGAGCACATACACATCCGTGTATACACACACACACACACAAAATGCATAATGCCTAACCCTAAGCATACTGACGCATAAACACACATTCCACCATACAATGACCAAAAACTCCCCCAAACCCACAGGCATTTAAGTTGCAAATACACACAAAAAGCATTTGTATAAAACACATTTAATCCATATGAAACAAATGCAATTGCAAATGTGGGCACAGTGTCACACAGTTAATATAATCATATTTGTCACAGTTGCAAGCTTACAGCCAGACAAACATACTCTTCTTTATTGCTTCCCTACATGCTTACTGTAATGCAAATACACAATCTATCTAACGTAGGTCTACACACACACACACACACACACACACCGCAATATTATTGAGGTATTCGTTGTCTTTACAAAATGTTTTAAAGTGATTGAATCAGAAATGGCTCGCTTGACTTGAGGTTGTTTACGAACCCTTTCTCCTTTTCCTGGCAGACCCAATGGAAAAAGAATCTGGCATTCTGAAGAGCACTGCTATTCTCTCCCCCTCAGCCTAGCAGCTGTTCTGCTCACAAACCTTTTAATACATGCTTGTAGAACTCCGGTGCATATCACAGGGGCTGGTACACTGTGGCAGGTGCCAGGAGCAATAAACAATGTCTTTCTAGCATATAAAAACATACAGATATACACACAGAGACACTTTCAACAGAGTGTAACACACACCCTGGCCCCCATGTCCGTGCTGTTGTTTCATTTCAGCCATTAATTGGTCTAAGAATCAGTGGCGGTTCTAGACCATTTCAACTGGGGGGGGGGGGGGCAAGCTGGGGCCAGTTACATTAGACGTTATTGTTGTCATATCGTTTTCTTCACTGCATCGCAGGCATTAGCAGGCAAAAGACCATGTTCATTATCATCATCGTTGCCACAGTCTAATAATGGATGTAAAAAAAAGAATGATAGCAAAAATTAGTTATGTAAAAATTATTTCATGCTCCACATTTAGGGGCCCACAAGGGGGTCCAAAATTGTTGTCACAGGGGCGGCACTGCCCCCCCCCCGAACCGCTAGTGCTAGGAATAGCACTTAGGCAAGTGTCAAAGTGTAGCCTGGCTTACACTGTGCATTCTCTTTCTAACCCCATGGCGATTTAGAGAGTGACCAATGTGGGGAGGGGAGGAAAAGTCTGCCAGGGTGTCTGTTTTGAGGACAGACTTCAATACAATGAATGAACATAAGACTGTTCTCGTGGCCCATCCAAAGCGGCCCCCAGCTAGACATCATGCACCGGTTAAATTGGGTCTTTTTGCCTATAATCTGCCTATAAAGTGTTCCTGCCAGTACTGATTGGGAAAAATATGTCTTGAGGTAGGAAAGACCAAAGGCTTTGGGAAATACTAGGCAGGCTGCAGAGCAGATATCCCTTAAAAACAATGAATCACATAAAAAACAGATCAAACTTAGTTTGGGGTTGTTGTTTTGCTCCGTTTCTGCTGCGTGTCATGTCAAAATGAGAAGGAGGCTCATGAGCCACAGTGCTGAGTGTGTTGGTTACCTAAAGTGATTCCATGGAGTCAGTAATGGGGATTCTGTAGCTAGGCACGCACTTCAAGGTCACTGTTTTGACACTCAGAATGTTCTGACATCTGTCCACAGTTTGATGTAACACGATGACAGCTGAGCGGACTTGATGAGTTTTGTGTGATGATGGGGGAGAGCTGAGTGGGAAAGTCAAAATGTTTGAAAGAATTAAGCAACAGTGGGGACCAACCCAAACACCAAACATGGTTTCTGGATCTGCCATGGGATTGTCTGAGTGGATGTTACATCAGGTTGGCTTTGATATTGTTTGCATTTGGCGTTGTGGTTGTCTGTTAGATAAGAGCTGGCCGCTGCACAGGTTTGGACGGCTGGGTTTTTGTGTTATGCAAAAGGTTTACGGTAGCATCATATCGGCCAATCAGGCATTTTGCCATCAACTCTCCAGCTGAAAACAAAACAAACCCAATACCCTTACCACCCAGGACAGACTTCATTCAGCAGCTTCCTCAACAACAACTATTTCAATCGGAACAATAGTTGAAATTGAATACTATTTTTACCTGTTAGAATGTACTTAGCATAAATACAGAGGAATATGATACCGTGTGACTGTGGAATCTAGATTCCTGACCCTGTCTAATTTTACAGACGGGGTCAGGTCTCTTTGTGACCCCTAGGTCACGACCATCGACTGCAATCTAACTTCATGGTGTATGCATGGACATACAGTACCAGTCAAAAGTTTGGACTCATTCAAGGGTTTTTCTTTATTTATACTATTTACTACATTGTAGAATAATAGTGAAGACATCAAAACTATGAAATAACACATATGGAATCATGTAGTAACCAAAAACAAATCAAAATATATTATGTATTTTAGATTCTTCAAAGTAGACACCCTTTGCCTTGATGACAGCTTTGCACACTCTTGGCATTCTCTCAACCAGCTTCACCTGGAATGCTTTTCCAACAGTCTTGAAGGAGTTCCCACATATGCTGAGCACTTGATGCCTGCTTTTCCTTCATTCTGCAGTCCAACTCATCCCAAACCATCTCAATTGGGTTGAGGTTGGGTGATTGTGGAGGCCAGGTCATCTGATGCACTGCTCAATCACTCGCCTTCTTGGTCAAATAGCCCTTACACAGCCTGGAGGTGTGTTGGGTCATTGTCCTGTTGAAAAACAAATGATAGTCCCACTAAGAGCAAACCAGATGGGATGGCGTATCACTGCAGAATGCTGTGGTAGCCATGCTGGTTAAGTGTGCCTTGAAATCTAAATAAATCACAGACAATGTCACCAGCAAAGCAACCCCACACCATCACACCTCCTCCATGCTTCATGGTGGGAACCACACATGCAGAGATCATCCATTCACCTACTCTTTGTCTCACAAAGACACAGCAGATTTTTTTTGTTTAGATCAAGATGGGGCACAGTCATGGGCGTATGTTTCATTACCGTACCAATCCCTTTTAGCCTGCAGCTTAGACTATATAAGGTGCAGAGTAAAAGTGGAAAAGGATGTATTATGTGGTAATCAATTAGTAATCAATTAGTGGTTGGAACCAAAAATCTCAAATTTGGACTCAGACCAAAGGACAGATTTCCACCGGTCTAATGTCCATTACTCGTGTTTCTTGGCCCAAGCAAGTCTCTTCATCTTATTGGTGTCCTTTTTATTAGTGGTTTCTTTGCAGCAATTCAACCATGAAGGCCTGATTCACGCAGTCTCCTTTGAACAGTTGATGTTGGGATGTGTTTGTTACTTGAACTCTGTGAAGCATTTATTTGGGCTTCAATTTCTGAGGCTGGTAACTCTAATGATCTTATCCTCTGCAGCAGAGGTAACTCTGGGTCTTCCTTTCCTGTGGCGGTCCTTATGAGAGCCAGTTTCATCATAGCGCTTGATGGTTTTTGCAACTGCACTTGAAGAAATGTTCTGCATTGACTGACCATGTCCTCAAGTAATGATGGACTGTCGTTTCTCTTTGCTTATTTGAGCTGTTCTTGCCATAATATGGACTTGGTCTTTTACCAAATAGGGCTTTCTTCTGTATTCCACCCCTACCCTGTCACAACATAACTGATTGGCTCAAACACATTAAAAAGGAAAGAAATTCCACAAATGACCTTTTAACAAGGCACACTTGTTAAATTACATGCATTCTAGGTAGCAACCTCATGACGCTGGTTGAGAGAATGCCAAGAGTGTGCAAAGCTGTCATCAAGGCATAGGGTGGCTACTTTGAATTATCTCAAATATAAAATATATTTTGATTTGTTCATCACTTTTTTGCTTACCACATGATTCCATATGTGTTATTTCAAAGTTTTGATGTCTTCACTATTATTTAACGAGTACTTTTGGGTGTCAGGGAAAATGTATGGAGTAAAAAGTACAATATTTTCTTAAGGAATGTAGTGAAGTAAAAGTATAAGTAGTCAAAAATATAAAAAGTAAAGTACAGATACCCCCAAAAACTACTTAAGTAGCACCTTAAAGTATTTTTACTTAAGTCCTTTACACCACTGCTTTTAATGTTTTCGATTTTGATTTTGCCCTTTGGTGTTTATGAGGGCTACTGTAGATCTACATGTAGTTGCAGTTACGACTAATGTTTTTGGCATTTGTGTCGGTATAAGAGTTAGTGCTTTAGTCGTCATCAGGATTAAAACTTTTTAAAAGCATTCCCAAAATCTGATTTGCACCGTAGTTGAATCACAGATGTTGCTTAAATGTATGTCATATTCTATTGTATATATTTGTACTTAAAAGGATAGTTTGAGATTTTGTCAATTAAGCCTTTTTTTCTACTTACCCAGAGTCAAATAAATAAATTGATGTGTCTGTGTGCAGTTTAAAGGAAGTCAAGGGTAGTTTCTGGAGTTATTGCTTACTTGTGTTAGTGCAATGACTGGAAGTCTACAGTAGCTGCTAGCATTGTATTCATGAGTTCATCTGACTCTGGGTAAATAGAAGAAAGGGCTTAGTTACCAAAATCTTGAACTATCCCTTTTAATACAGTGAAGTGGAAAATGTTCCCTAATTTCTTGTCCTGCTTAATTAATTGAAAACGAGGCTGCACAGTACGACAAAACCTTTTTGTTTCTTGGGGTATGTATGATGTGCCTCTATGGGAATGTTGACTATTCCCTACTCGACCTTCTCAACTTGGTCCTGTATAGCTTACGTGTGCACATCTGCCATCACATGTCACTGGCCCTTCCCCAGATAGCCTGCCTAATCCAGATGTCTGGCCAGGGGGCACAGCTCCCATCCGAACTGGCCTTCATCAGGGTTTTTAGAATCAGTGAGCATAGGTTTGGATGCACTAATGAGGATTTTTTTGTGCAGATCAAGATGGGGCACAGTCATGGGCGTATGTTTCATTACCGTACCACTACCTTTTAGCCTGCAGCTTAGACTGAGGATATAAGGTGCAGAGTACAAGTGGTAAAGGATGTATTATTTGGTAATCAATTAGTAGAGATGCTATCTGTATTAAACAGAGATGTAGGTCGATAGTAACTATGGAATCTGCTCTAAATCGTACCCTAATTATGCTCCGATGTTAATAATAATTTTTAATACATTTTTTATTGTCTTGATTCCACTCTCAAATTCACCACTTTGCTAGGTTTATCTCAAAATGTTGGAAACTCATGCTTTGTCCATAAATATAGCATTTGCAATCCATGATTTACAAATGCTACAAAGAATCCTTGCTTTTGTATTTTTGGGAGGGGGAAGATTCATTCCTGTCTCTTTTGTCTCTCTAGGTCATTTGCAAGGACATGTTTTTTACAGAACATCATCTCTTATAGAAGACTTAACTCAAGTCTGATCCCAACTTGACCACCACTGGTTATGAAAACCTGCATCCTCATAGTAAATCGGTAAGTTCCTTAACAAATACTAAAATATATTCATACCTTTGTTTTCATTTGTTATAGCATTGCGAGTAAGCATGACTGCTCTTTAGCTATCGGTTCATACCTTGTGTCCTTTTTGTTTCCCTTTTTAGGCAGGAGGCAAGATGTTTGTGGAGTCTGTTGTCCGATGGGGGGCATTTAGCATCTTGCTCCAGTGTGGATTATTGGGTGTGTCAGCAGGGGACTTCCCCTGGCCTTGCCCTGCCAGGTGTGTGTGTCGGCTTGAGACTTTAGAAGCGAACTGCTCTGACAAACAGCTGACTTCTGTGTCTCAGGGCTTCGCTAGTGGCACCCAGCGCATTAACTTATCTCGTAACAAGCTGAAGACGCTGGGTCGTCGCCAGTTCTTTGGCATGACCCAGCTAGAGGATCTGGACATTAGTGACAATGTCATCGCCATGATTGATGTGGAGGCTTTCCAGGGCCTGCAGAACCTCAAGACCCTGTGCATTAGGGGCAACCGCCTCAAGATCATCTCTGTGGGGGTCTTCTCCGGACTGCCCAGCCTGCGCTTCCTGGACCTGAGTGAGAACGAGATCCTGGTCTTTCTGGACTACACCTTCCGTGAGTTGGTGAGCCTGCACCAGCTGGAGGCTGGGGAGAATGACCTGGTGTTCATCTCCCAGCGGGCCTTTACCGGCCTGCAGAACCTGCAGGAGCTCAATCTGGACCGCAGCAACCTGACCTCCATCCCCACCGAGGCACTGTCCCAGCTCCAGAGCCTGACTCGGCTGCGCATGTTCCGCCTCACCATTTCGGCACTGCCCAACAATGCCTTCCGCCGCCTGCATCGACTGCGGAGCCTCATCATCTCCCACTGGCCCTTGCTGGACACCCTGGCCAGCAACAGCCTGATTGGCCTCAACCTCACCTCGCTGGTCATCAGCAGCTGCAACCTCAGTGCTGTCCCATACCAGGTGCTGCGCCACCTGGTCTACCTTGGCTACCTGGACCTGTCCTACAACCCCATCACAGCCATCCAGGGTAACCTGCTGGGGGACCTGTTGCGGCTGCAGGAACTGCACCTAGCTGGGGGCAACCTGCTCCGCATCGAGCCAGGGGCCTTCAGGGGGCTGGCTTACTTCCGTCTGCTCAACGTGACATCCAACCAGCTCAGCACGCTGGAGGAGAGTGCCTTCCACTCGGTGGGGAATCTGCAGGTCCTGCGGCTAGATGGGAACCCCCTGGCCTGCGACTGCCGACTGCTCTGGGTGGTCCGCCGGCGACAGCGCCTAAACTTTGACGGCCGCCAACCCACCTGCTCCACCCCGGACATGGTGCGAGAGCGGGAATTCCGGGACTTCTCGGAGAAAGAGCTCCCGAGACTGTTCACCTGTCGGCAGGCCCGCATTGTAGACCGCAGGTCCCAGGAGGTCAGGGTGGAGGAGGGCACTACGGTGCTCTTCTCCTGCAAGGCGGACGGTGACCCAATGCCCTCCTTTACCTGGTTGTCAGCCCAGCGGATTCCGCTCTCCACTACAGGGCGCATCAGGGTGTTGTCCAATGGGACTCTAGAGGTACGCTATGCCCAGGTTCAGGACAGCGGCACATACCGGTGCACAGCGGGCAACGCAGCTGGCAACGACAGCCTGTACGTCAGCCTCTATGTGAAGGGTTTCCCACGTAACCGCACCATGCCCTTTTTCACCGACGAAGGCTGGATAGAGTCCTCACACGCCCCTACTGCCAACTCCTCTGCCCAGGTGGCCAACCAGTACCCGTTTGATGCCAAGACACTGATCATCGCCACCACTATGGGCTTCCTGTCCTTCTTCAGCTCAGTGGCTATCTGCTTCGTCTTCATGTTCTTCTGGAGCCAGAGCAAGGGGCAAATCAAACACACAGCCACCATCGACTATGTGCCCCGTACCTCAATGGGAGTAGGAGGAGGAGGAGGGGGTGGAGGTGACGCTGGCAAGTTCACCATGAAGCTTATCTAAAGTTATGTGGGAGAGGACTTGGGACACATTGACTGTGTCACTCCCTGAGGGTGAAGGCTCTACAGGGTCACAGTGACACGGTCTGCCTTCAGAAAGCTAGATCCTCAGTGCACCCTTAACATACGGAAATTATACATATCTGATAACATATCATCCTAAATATCTTGGAGAAGAAAATAATGAACAGTGGTTGTCTAGAAGCCGGTTTATTTAAATTCTGTTGTCAATTTTTTTTAAATGGTGTCATTTACTTTATTCAAGTCTTTATTCAACATTACAATTACAGTGCTACAAATCGAACATGATGATATGAAATATTATACATGTTCATGTGTATAAGGAATGCTCTTAAAGTGTCAAGGTTAATTTCACTCATATCAGGTGTGCTTGGTGGATCTGATATACAGATATATAGCAAGTGTGGATATCATGTGTCAATTTGCCAATACAGGTCAAGCAAGAATTGCCCTCTGACCTGAGGATAACTACTTATGCTTATCCACAGAGGATCCATTCAGAGACTGCATACTCACCATTTGCTTAAGACTCTATGAAACTATAATAATATGCAAACACATGACTGTAGTTATAATAGATGTATAGAATACTTTACTAGGCTATATTCAAATACGGTAGATAAATCAGTTTCACTGTACAGTAACATTTCATGGCTCACTTTTTGACTAGCCTCTCGTTTACGAAAATTCATGTTGTTTTGGCGACAGGAGTATTATTTAGTTATCAGAATATGACGGTGTCCAGCGGGTGATGAAATTCTAATCTGTACATGAGAATGTATCCAATTCCATGTCATATTATAAACAATCTTTTAAGCTTTAAATCCTATTTCCATTTTCTTTTTTATAACAAAGTAAGATAGTTCGCACACATCAAATAGAGAATTCAAGATTATTTTTTGCAAGTCATTTTCTTTTTATATCAGTGGAATTTCATACTGTATAATTTGGTAAGATATTGCAATCAGCAACAATGCTTCAATGATAATATAACTGTATAACATTCATGTAACCTCACACTGTTTATTTTTCCTGAATGTTTATCGATCACTGGGTATTGAAAATATGTGCCTGAGTAATCTCACTCGCCATTAAAGAAATAATGATGAACTGTAATGGCGAACAGTACCTTGTGAAATTCGATGTTAAATGTAGGTCATGGACATTTCCATGCTCTAGGTTACTTTATGGCTATATCTAGTCCTGTGGATTAGTGCCACTCTTCTTTCATGTTCACTTGTTGTGTAGGTACACACAAACCAAAATTCCAAAACAATGTAAATGATGTACACATCTATAGTTAAGTCTGTTGTTTTGCTATCTTATTTGTAAAATATAATCTTTTTGCATTTTCAAATGATTAAAAACCTCTTTAACCTGCCTTATTGCCTTGGATTGATTCAGCAATATCCCATAGCCTTTTATGAAATGACAAAAAAACTATTCAGTCTGCTACAACATACAAATCTCAGTGGTTCTGAGTTGGGCTCTATTTTAAATGACTATACAGTACATTGTTAAATAATTGCTATGAGAGAGACATCCTTCCATGTATAAGACACAGTACATTAATAATCTCAATGTTTTGACTCAGTTGTCAGACCATTTCAATCGATTAGAGCAGAGAAAATAAACAGATTTGTTTCATCGCCTCAGCGCAAATGCAGATGGTTATTTGATAGAGCTGTGTTTGTTTGTTACCCTTCCTTGTTAGTCTTAATTTTCTGACGGGAAAGGGGGAAATAGTAAATTAGGGTTTTGCTGTATATTGTCTCATTAGTTCAGTTGAAGGTGACAGGATGAAGGTCAACCTCAGGAGATCCACGATCCACTGACAATTTCCCATCCAGACGGATATGAAGCCCACCAGCTCTAAGTGGATTCTGTGGAAAGCAAATAATTTTCTCTCTCTTGCCCTTGCCCAGAATAATCTAGAAAAAATGATAATCACGTGCATGAGCAGAGATTTAAACCCTTTTGGATTACCTCTGCATGTCTCAATCTGTTATATAGGTCTGTCTGGTGGCTGCTAACCCAAGGCCTGGCCTGTCATATTATCTGTTTTAATGCAACTATTTCCTCTCATGGAATGGAATCCAAAGATTTTACTGTAGCGTCATAAGCCAATGCTCCCTATGGGAAGCAAATCCAAGGGCATTATTTATTTACTTGTGCTATCATGTGCAATGTTCACTGATATTAAAGACAGCGAGGACAGGAAATCATTATTTTTTGTAGGTATAAATCTATTTAGGTTTACAACAGGCTGCCAAAGAAAGATATACTCTCAGGTAGGTCTCATGGTTTACAGTACAGGTCTACAGTATTATTGCACCTCTACACAGATGTGCCCACAAGAGAAAGAACATGTCAGGTGTGTCAGTTCTAACATGGCTAACACCTTTAATGAACCCACAGTGCGGTTTTTCTTTACCTATAATTGATTGAATTGGGGCCCTTGTGTCTGAATTCCAGGTGATAAAATAACCATGATGCTTTGTGTTCCCCTTATCTGGCCTGATGCTGGCCACTGAGTGGTGCTAAAACACCATGGTTAAAGATTCTCAGGTCTCATCCATTACACTTACCAAACATGTTTTATTTTGTATTAATTATACAAAGGTGCTGGGTCACCGTTTCTTGGGAAATCATTTTGTGGAACTCCTACTGATTGGATTTTATAAGAAGGGAAATAAAATGTAGTTATAGGTGACAATGACTAATTAATCTAGGCGATGGGTATGGGTATTCTAGGCGATGGGTATGGCATATGCTGCAGATACAGTAGCCTATATCTAAAATAACAGATGCCAAATGATCTCTGTATTATGTAAATATCGTATTTTGCTAAAATAATCTAAATATCTATTACTCCGGAGTTGCTGTGAGCACTCTTCTTAGTGTCTCAGATGGTAGCCACCATGGCATACACTGACACTACCATTAAGATTGTAGATAAATGGTAAATGTAGCCTACATTTTTTCCAGTTTGGATGATTGTTTTATGCTATAGATACTGCTGTTAATATCTGAAAATTGCATCCCAAAAAAAACTGCTCACATTCTGGACATAACTTTGTAAGGACTGTGTTTGTGTAAATAGTTTCTGAAAAAAAGTGTGGCCAGCTCAAATGCTGATTGTTGCTTCATAAGAAACTGGCCGTTCTAAATAAGCATTCTAAATGAGCGTTCTAATCACACGCGTGTGATCGTACTCTTCAGGAACCACTGTAGAATGATCACACCTGTGTGATGGTACGTGTGAAAATGTAGGCTACATTTGTCCTAGCGCTGAGGAAAGATCAACGCAACACAAGCGGTCATATTTTCTAACTCTCGGCTGACATAAACTACAATATGAATTAGCTAATAGCAATTACTATGTATAATTAATCACATCACGGGTGAGCTCAACATAGATCGAAATAATTGAGTAAAACACTTTCTAAAAATCGAAAGTAATCTGACAATGATTAGTTTCAGCACGCAGCCATGCTTTTTTTCCTCACAGAAATCTAAGATAATAAGAGAAGACAAAATGAGTTTGGTCTGTTTATAGTATGCATGTTGAAGGGGTGTTTCGTCTACCATCATTCGATTCTCACCATTCACTTCCTGAAGTTCTCAAAAAAATGAGTGTACCCTTACTCACCTCATTTTGTTATAGCATCTTTGGTCTGATTACGTGAAACCCAGAATGCATTGTATGTCAACAAACATGGCTCCACACATAGCTGAAATTAGCTTAGCTCATCATAATCAGTACAACATTCAAAAAAGTATTTTATACACATATTTTGTGCCTATTACAATCTATGCAAGAATCGGAATGCCTGATTTATCACAGGTAATATTTTCTGACAGTGATTTATTGATACAAATGGCGCATGCAGGCAGTCAACCACGTAACCTCTCAATCCCACTCTGAGCCATTCAGTGTTGTTGTTTTATGTATGTAGCTAGTGAGCTAAGCTGTAGCATTAGCAATGTCTTTCAAAAGGAGACAACTCACAAATGCGGAAATTCTGGAGATTTAAAAAAATTCTGACAATGAGTCTGAAAGTCAGGAATCAGATTCTGACAGTGAGAGTGAGGAGCTGCCCCCCAGCCATTGAGAACCCTGAATCTGAGGACCCCTTGTCCACTGACAAAGTCCTAGTTCTCTTTGAAGATGCTGGGGTGATGGAGACAGACCGACTGTGGATGAAGTACATGTAAAGGGTGCGTGCTGGTGGCAGGGATGTCAGGCGCAGGAGAGTGAACTTGGTATAAACGTAGCAGTTTAATAAATGCTAAAAAACTCTGAAAACCAATATGTACAAAAATAATATAAAAGGGTACAAAACCCGTCACACACCAGAACATGACTTGAAGAAAACATACAACAAACAATCACCGACAAAGACATGAGGGGAAACAGAGGGTTAAATACACAACATGTAATTGATGCGATTGAAACCAGGTGTGAAGTAAGACAAGACAAAACCAATGGAAAATGAAAAATGGATCAGCGATGGCTAGAAAGCCAGTGACGTCGACTGCCGAACACCGCCCGAACAAGGAGAGGGACTAACTTCGGCGGAAGTCGGGACAGTACCCCCCCGACGTGCAGCTCCAGCAATGCGTCGACACGAAGTCGGGGACGACCCGGAGGGCGAAGCGCACGGCGATCCGGATGGAAACGGTGGAACTCTTGCAGCATAGAAGGATCCAACACGTCCTCCACCGGAACCCAGCATCTCTCCTCCGGACCATACCCCTCCCAGTCCACGAGGTACTGAAGGCCCCTCGCCCGACGTCTCGAATCCAGTATGGAACGAACGGAGTACGCCGGGGCCCCCTCGATCTCCAGAGGGGGCGGAGGAACCTCCCGCACCTCAGATTTCTGGAGCGAGCCAGCCACCACTGGCCTGAGGAGAGACACATGGAATGAGGGGTTAATGCAGTAATCGGGGGGAAGCTGTAACCTAACAAACCTCGTTCACTCTCCTCAGGACTTTGAATGGCCCCACAAACCGCGGACTCAGCTTCCGACAGGGCAGGTGGAGGGGCAGGTTTCGGTTCGAGAGCCAGACGGGGCCTCACTGCAGTGACGGTCTGCGGCAACTTTCTGGCGCAGCACGGCGCGCTGAAGGTGGACATGTCCCATGTTTCCTCTGCGAGCCGGAACCAGTCATCCACCGCAGGAGCCTCGGTCTGACTCTGATGCCAAGGAGCCAGAACCGGCTGATACCCCAGTACACACTGGAAGGGAGAGAGGCCAGTGGAGGAGTGGCGGAGCGAGTTCTGGGCCATCTCTGCCCAGGGCACGAACGCTGCCCACTCCCCTGGGCGGTCCTGGCAATAAGACCTCAGAAACCTACCCACATCCTGGTTAACTCTCTCCACCTGCCCATTACTCTCGGGGTGAAAACCTGAGGTAAGGCTGACCGAGACCCCCAGAAGTTCCATGAACACCCTCCAGACCCTTGACGTGAACTGGGGACCCCGATCAGACACTACATCCTCAGGTACCCCGTAGTGCCGGAAGAAGTGTGTAAACAGGGCCTCCACAGTCTGTAGGGCCATAGGGAGACCGGGCAAAGGAAGGAGACGACAGGACTTAGAAAAACGATCCACAACGACCAGGATCGTGGTGTTACCCTGTGAAGGAGGAAGATCAGTCAGGAAATCTACCGACAGGTGCGACCACGGCCGTTGTGGAACGGGTAAGGGTTGTAACTTACCTCTGGGCAGGTGCCTAGGAGCCTTACACTGGGTGCACACCGAGCAGGAGGAAACATAAACCTTCACATCCTTAGCCAAAGTGGGCCACCAGTATTTCCCACTAAGACAGCGCACCGTCCGACCGATCCCAGGATGACCAGAGGAGGGTGGCGTGTGGGACCAATAGATCAGCCGGTCGCGGACAGCAGACGGAACGTACAGACGCCCAGCTGGACACTGGAGGGGAGCGGGCTCTGCACGTGACGCCCGCTCAATGTCCGCGTCCAGCTCCCACACTACCGGCGCCACCAGGCAAGAGGTGGGGAGTATGGGAGTGGGATCCATGGGTTGCTCCTCTGTGTTAATACAGCCGGGACAATGCGTCTGCCTTAGCGTTCTGGGAGCCTGGGCTGTAAGAAAGGGTAAACACAAAATGGGTGAAAAACATGGCCCACCTTGCCTGGCGAGGGTTCAGTCTCCTCGCCGCCCGGATGTACTCCAGATTGCGGGGGTCAGTCCAGATGAGAAAAGGGTGTCTAGCCCCCTCAAGCCAATGTCTCCACGCCTTCAAGGCCTTGACGACAGCCAACAGCTCCCGGTCCCCCAACATCATAGTTTCACTCCGCCGGGCTGAGCTTCTTCGAGAAGAAAGCACAGGGGTGGAGCTTCGGTGGCTTACCCGAGCGCTGAGAGAGCACTGCTCCTATCCCAGCCTCGGACGCATCCACCTCCACTATGAACACCAAAGAGGGATCCGGATGGGCCAACACAGGAGCCGAGGTAAACAGAGCCCTCAGGTGACTAAAATCCCTGTCCGCCTCAGCTGACCACTGCAAGTGCACCGGGCCCTCCTTCAGCAGTGAGGTAATGGGTAATGGGACCAAAACCCCGGATAAACCTCCGGTAGTAGTTGGCAAACCCTAAGAATCGCTGCACATCCTTTACTGTGGTGGGAGTCGGCCAATTACGCACGGCTGAAATGCGGTCACTCTCCATCTCCACCCCTGAGGTGGAAATGCGATACTCTAGGAAGGAGACAAACTGTTGAAAGAACAAGCACTTCTCAGCCTTGACGTACAGGTCATGCTCCAACAGGCGACCAAGCACCCTGCGCACCAGGGACACATGCTCGGCGCGTGTAGCAGAGTATATCAAAATGTCATCAATATACACCACCACACCCTGCCCGTGCAGGTCCCTGAAAATCTCATCTTCAAAGGCTTGGAAGACTGATGGCGCATTCATCAACCTGTACGGCATGATGAGGTACTCATAGTGCCCTGAGGTGGTACTAAAAGCCGTCTTCCACTCGTCTCCCTGTCGGATACGCACCAGGTTGTAAGCACTCCTGAGATCTAGTTTAGTGAAGAAGCACGCCCCGTGCATTGACTCTATCGCTGTGCCTATGAGCGGTAGCAGGTAACTATACCTCACAGTGATCTGATTCAGACCCCGATAGTCAATACACGGGCGCAGACCTCCCTCCTTCTTCACAAAAAAGAAACTTGAGGAGGCTGGTGAAGTGGAGGACCGAATGTACCCCTGACGCAGGGATTCGGAGACATATGTTTCCATAGCCTCCGTCTCCGCCTGTGAGAGGGGATACACATGACTTCTTGGAAGTGCAGCGTCTACCAGGTGATCTATAATTGAGTCGCCTTCTTTTTGGAGAAGGCGAGAGCCAAATCGGCATATTCAGGGGGAATGCGCACGGTGGGGACCTGGTCTGGACTCTCCACCGTAGTAGCACCAATGGAAACCCCTAAACACCTACCTGAGCACTCTCGCGACCACCCCGTGAGAGCCCTCTGTGGCCAAGAAACAGTGGGGTTATGACAAGCTAACCAGGGTAGGCCCAGCACCACGGGAAACGCAGGAGAGTCAATAAGGAAAAGACTAATTCTCTCCTTGTGACCTCCCTGCTTCACCATGCTCAAAGGAGCAGTGACCTCCCTAATCAACCCTGACCCTAATGGTTGACTATCTAAGGCGTGAACGGGGAAAGGCACATCCACAGGAACAATGGCGATCAGTAAACTATGGGCTAACGCTCAATAAATGAAATTCCCAGCCACGCCTGAATCGACGAGCACCTTATGCTGGGAATGCGGGGAAAACTCAGGAAAAGTGACAAACACAAACAGTTGTGCAACAGAGGGCTCTGGGTGAGAATGGTGCCGGCTCACCTGGGGTGATGCCAGAGCGCCCTGCCTGCTGCCTCGATTCTTAGAGGAACCAACCCGGCACAGACCGGCAGTGTGACCTCTGCGTCCACAGATGGTGCACGAGTGGGAACCTCCTCCGGTCTCCCTGCGCACTGCCCCTCCCAGCTCCATGGGTATCGGAGAGGGCGTGCGAGAGGATGGAACCACCAGACCCCGATCTGAACGTCCGTGAGTAGCCAGCAGGTTGTCCAGCCGGATGGACAGGTCCACCAGCTGGTCAAACGTGAGGGTGGTGTCTCTGCAGGCCAGCTCCCAACGGAATTCCTTGCGCAGACTGCAGCGATAATGGTCAATCAGGGCCCTGTTGTTCCATCCCTCGCCGGCAGCCAGGGTCCTAAACTCCAGTGTGAACTCCTGGGTGCTCCTCGTCTCCTGTCTCAGATGGTAGAGGCATTCACCCGCCGCTCTACCCTTGGGCGGGTGTTTGAAGACTGCCCAGAAACGGCGGGTGAACTCCTCAAGCTGGTCCAACGTCGCATCTCCCTCTCTTCACACTGCGTTGGCCCACTCCAGGGCTTTCCCGGTGAGGCATGAGACGAGGGCGGACACCCTCTCACGGCCAGATGGAGCCGGGTGGATGGTGGCCAGGTATAGCTCCAGTTGAAGTAGGAACCCCCGGCAGTCCGCAGCCTCTCCGTTGTACTCCTGGGGCAGGGAGAGACGAATCCCACTGGAACCAGGTGGAAAAGGGATGCTCAGGGGAGACCCCAGTTGTGCTGGTGGAGGCGCTGGAAGAACTCCCTGTCTCTCCCAGCAGTCCATTTTCTGGACAACGAGGTCCATGGCGATACCAAGATGGGGAAGTATTTCTGCATGCTCCTGAACGCGCTCCTCCACCTCTATGGCCGGGGTACCTTGTCCTGCTGACTCCATAAATGGGTTGGTGATTCTGTAAAGGGTGCGTGCTGGAGGCAGGGAAGTCAGGCGCAGGAGAGTGAACTTGGTATAAACGGAGCAGTTTAATAAATGCTAAAAACTCCGAAAACCAATATATACAAAAATAATATAAAAGGGTACAAAACCCATTGCACACCAGAACATGACTTGCACAAAACATACAACAAACAATCACCCACGTGGGTGATTGAAAGAAGAACTGTGTTGCCAGTCAGTGTAGCAATACTATGAAAGTTTAGATGCCAATCGCAATATCAAGTCAAGAGAAGAAAAGGCCTGGAAGGAGGAGAGATGACTAGAAATGATTCGGTTGACCGTTTTATGTGTGGATTAATTGTCGGAGTAGAGGACCTTGTTCATTTCAGGTAAAATATCAACTCAATGTTTATATCCCAGGACAAATTACCTAGCAACAGCAAGCTAGCTAAATAGGACAACTTAGCTAGCAAGTGCAAGCAAGCTAGCTAAATTGCCATAAAGGTTTAATGCTTTTCGACCTGTCCCCAAATTAATGTAATTGGTTCAGAGTTTGTTTTGATATTTTAACCTGCGTGTCGTGATCGCGTTTGGTGTGGGGGGACAAAATAAATGTATGCACGATGGAGCACGCGCACAGCCAGTTTGGGTTCCATGTTATACCCTGACTACACCGCCCGTGTCGTGTGCGCGAGCGTTGCAAAATAAATTAGAAATCTATGTTATTCAATTTTTGCACCCACACTGCTTGTACGCGTCAACGAGCGTCTGCGTTGCCAAGGGCTAAAATAGGAGTCCTTTCTATTTCTGACGCAGATTGTGCTGCAAGTCCTGCCTCTCCCATCTCCTCATTGGTTTATAGAAGCAGGTACCCACGTGCCATCTCCTCATTGGTTATACCCACGTGGGTGATTAAATGACAAACTGTGTTGCCGGTTGTCATGGTAACACTATGAAAGTTTAGATGCCAATCACCATATAAATTCAAAGATGAAAAAGCCTGGAAGAAGGAGAGATGACTAGAAACGATTCGGTTGACCGTTTCATGTGTGGATTAATTGTCGGAGTAGAGAACCTTGGGCATTTCAGGTAAAATAACAACCTAATGTTTATATCCCATGACAAACTAAATTGCCATAAAGGTGTAATGCTTTTTAACCTGTCCCCAAATTAATGTATTTGGTTCAGAGATTGCTTTGATATTTTAACCTGTGTGTCGTGATCACGTTTGGTGTGGGGGGACAAAATACATTTACGCACGATGGCGCACGATGGCGCACGCATGCAGCCAGTTTGGGTTCCGTGTAACGGCACTTGCTAGCTAATTTGTCCTATTTAGCTAGCTTACTGTTGCTAGCTAATTTGTCCTGGGATATAAACATTGAGTTGTTATTTTACCTGAAATGCACAAGGTCCTCTACTCCGACAATTAATCCATACATTAAACGGTCAACAGAATCGTTTCTAGTCATCTCTCCTCCTTCCAGGCTTTTTCATCTTTGAATTTATATGGTGATTGGCATCTAAACTTTCATAGTATTACTACACTGACTGGCAACACAGTTCTGCTTTCAATCACCCACGTGGGTATAACCAATGAGGATATGGCATGCTGCTCAGAAATAGAAAGGAGTTCTATTTTAGCCCTTGGCAACGCAGACTCTAGTTGACGCATGAGCAGTGTGGGTGCAATAATTGAATAACATAGATTTCTACATTTATTTTGCAACGCTCGCGCACGCGACGCGAGCGGTGTGGTCAGCCTATTAGAGAGTTTTGGAACTCACGCATGAAAGGGTTCGGGCACATTGAGGACGTGGAATGATGAATTATATCATATTGGCGACCGTTTTTTCCATGGTTTTTGCCGAAAAGTCACCTCGGCTGAAATTCATTGTAAAAGGTATGTGCTAATTTAGCTATTTGCGTTTAGGGTGGTCAGATACGCCCTGTCTGTGTATTAGGCTATATGCGAGGACCTTGTTTTTCCTCCATAGAAATAGTTAGATTAACAATGAACAATAGACTGTAGTCTACTTGAAAATCAAAGTAGTGGATCACTTTCCTCATCACGCGTTTATACATGCATGACATCATGCATGATTCAAGGTAGACAATAATGTAAAATGTTCCACAAAACAGGCTATACCAACAAAATAGAAATGTAGCCTAATAATGATAGTAGGCTATATTAAATTGGCAGAATGATTGGCATTGTGTCAATGAGAAGGGATCTCAGAGAAACGCAAATAATGTGATGAGAGAGAAAACACGTTGGACTTGGTATAATTGTATTATTTGAATAGCCAATTTGTCAAATTATATATGCGTCCCAGTTCTCAACTAAAGGAAATAAAATAAGCAATTTGTATTAGATTAAATGGAAGAAATGAAGCACTGTGTATTAGATTATATTAATCTTTATGGGGGCTAATTTAGGCCCAGTTGCCTATTCCATTGTAATGAAAGGTAAGGGACAGAAGTGTTCATACGTTTGGAACAGGTTTATGGCAGCGAGAACGTTGGAATTATTCAGAACCAATTGTGTTTTACAAGAAACTGGCTTAATTAAGATAGCCTATTATTACTATTTAGGCGTTGATTATTCGGGTAGCCTGTCCTATACAATAGTGACCCACTCCTACGAAGACATCTAATCTTGAATTCAGAGCGCACCTCAGCATGTCAATGCAGAGGCTGTATGTTAAAGGCCCAGTGCAGTCAAACATGTTTTGTCTGTGTTTTATGTATATTTCCACAATATGAGGTTGGAATAATACTGTGAAATTGTAAAAAAAAAAAAAAAAAAAGTTGATAATGCCCCTTTAGTGTAAAACCTGTTTAAAAAGGCCGCCTGAAATTTCTGCCTGTTTTCGTGGGATGGAATTTTAGCCTAAATTCGGCTGCATTGGTCCTTTAAGTGTTTTGACAGGATCGCGGTTTGGCGTTTGGGTCATTAATAATCCATGTGTAAGGTTCAACCTAGCGCAGTGGGTAGACGTTTGCCAGTTGTCATGGAAACGCAGTCCTGGTGTTGTTTACCAATCAGACAGCTGTTATTTGTGATCAATGCCCGGACATTTCTTCTGATCTGCACCTCATTCACTCTTCAAGACAGAATATAAGGCAAAATGCTACGTGCTAATTGAAGAGTGCTAAGGAGCTCTGGATGTAATGTCATTAAGTTTACTCAAATACACAATGTCAGTGAACGTATTACAAAACCACTACATTACAGTTAAAACCCAGCATTATGGTGAATATTTAGCTCGCGCTGCAGAACTGCAATGCAGGTGCACGAGCTGACGCGTTGATGGTAGGTTCTGCAGTAGCTGAGGCTTGTTGAGGATAGAGCAGCAGCATTAGCTCCAGGACCTCATTAAAACACGCGAACACAAGCTCGCGCTAACACGCTCGCGCGCACACACACACACACACACACACATCCACACAACCCAATGAATATTTATGAGAATTCCACGCAGCAAACTAACAATTATATTTTCAAACTCATGCCTCACACCTTGCACAGTAGTCTAATATATTCACAATCAATAGAAACAGGGCTATCAAGTTAAGATGCACGGACCCTATAGTCATTTCAGGTGTAAAGGACAGTATTCCTCTTGGCAAATCAGCAGTCAAATACAGAACAACATGGCGTATTTGTTTGACATAACAAACTTGTTATACAAACCTATAAAGGGATGTCATGTTAACGACATTCAGTCTTAGTGTACCTGATAGAGACAGAGACATGTCAAAACAGAAAGATTAAATCGATAAAGCATTACATTCCTCTCACCGTGGAGGTTTAAATGACTGAAGCCTAGGTCATCTCCTTGGACAGCGCCATTTGGTGCTCTTTTGTCGGCCAATTGAGGAACTTGTGGTCTACTTTCCTGAAGCGTCGAGAACGTCAGTAACTGAATTGGTAGACACACTATTGTCGGATTTGCATGTGCCTGTAGGAATAGGAGTCCTGAGGGTAAATTGACCTTAACCATGGCAACCAATTCAATTAAAGTACAGACTCTTTCTCTCTCTGATCTGTACAGCTTTAGCCTCATATCATGTAAAACTAAAATGGCTTGGGCCAAAAGGTAGACTGGCGGCTTTTTGAATTTTATTTTAGACGTTACATGACCACACCACAGAGCTCAATTAATACATTCTTGTTAAATCAAATTAATGAACTGAAAATGATGGCCAATTACATGTTCAATTGACTCAACTTGAAACCCCCAACGACACTGATCTACTGGTATATCATATAACAACATTGTAACAACACCTTCTCCTAATCTACTTTGATATGGCCCACAGAGCCGGCCAGGTACCACTTCTCGAAACCGGAGAACTACATGTCAGTGTACCACCAGGAGGGCACCAATGTGCTGTACGTGGGGGGCCAGACAGTGATCTACGTGCTGACTTTTACTGACAGGGGGGTCAGCGATGTGAAGGTGAGTTGCTGGTAACCATAGAGATGAACAGAGATACTCGGTGGTGGTGACACAGTAACCCAATGCAGGCACAGGAGACTGGCTTAAAGAGGAGGCTGCAGCTGTCGACCTAGTTCAACAGCCTCCGTAGCACGAGATGGGTCATGCATACATTTATAGAGAAGATCTAATCTCTGTCCAATCGGAAGGAAGTGATTATATAGTGTGGGCTTATGAGGTCAACATACTGTGGTAAACCGTGGGGTGTTTGGTTGAGCGTGCAGAGATTGACACAGAGACAGGGAGGTTTTAGTCCGCAAAAACAACTTTACTAAGACAGAAAATAAACATAACAAAGAAAATTCAGTTAGGTTTGGCGCTGTCCTTCTTCTCTGCTTTTGCTCGGTGTCGGTCTCTCCCCGTTCTCTCCCTCGCGGTGTGCCACAGTGCTCCTTTTATTTGGCCTCCACGGCTGGTTGGCACTTTCCCCTAATTACCTCCACTTGGAGCTATCTGTGTCGGGGTGCCCACCTCACGTACTCCCAGCAAAGGGAGCCAGCATCGCATCACGTACCTCCCCTCTATTACCATCCCTGGGGTAGACCTCCTGGGATACCCCCCCTTAGCCCTGACTAGAAGGGAAGCATGCTCAGGGCTAGGTTTGCATCCCTCCTGGAGAGGGCGTCTGCATTGCCGTGCTGGGCCCCCGACCTGTGGATGACAGAAAGAGAATCGCTGTAAGGACAGGAACCAGCGGGTGACACGGTCATTCGTGTCCTTACCTCTTGCCATCCACACAAGGGGGGCATGGTCAGTGATCAGGGTGAACTTCCTCCCGAGAGGTAATACTTGAGGGTGTCCAGTGCCCACTTCACGGCAAGGCACTCCTTCTCGACAATCAAGTATTTCTTCTCCCTCTGGAGGAGCTTCCTGCTGACATACATGATTGGGTGCTCTTCGCCGTCCTGCTCTTGGGACAAAACGGCCCCTACCCCTGTGTCAGACGCGTCTGTCTGGACCAGGAGGTTTTTTGAGAAGTCCGGGGTGACGAGTACCGGGTGCGAACATAGCGCATCCTTCAGGGCCTGGAACTCTGCCTCTGTGTCCTCCGTCCATCGCATCGTCTGGGGTAGTCGTGCCTTCGTTAAGTCTGTGAGGGGAGAAGCTATTGCGGCAAAGTTAGGTACAAATCTAGTGTAGTATCCTGCTAACCCCAGGAAGGACTTCACCTGCCTCTTGGTTCGGGGGAATGGCAGCTCTTTTTATTTTATAATTTTTTTCTTGGTGTTTCACATTTCCCCTCTCGATCTGATAGCCCAGGTACTCCACCTCGGCGTAGCCCAGCTTGCACTTGTAGGGGTTCGCGGTCAGACCTGCATCCCTTAGCGCATCGACCACTGCCTGTAACCTGCAAAGACTTGACTCCCAATTGTTACTGTGCACAATTAGGTCATCCAGATAAGCTGCTGCGTACTCACTGTGCGGCCACAGGACGCGGTCCATGAGTCACTGAAAGGTCGTTGGTGCTCCGTGGAGCCCGAAAGACAGAACTCGGTAATGGTATAGCCCCCCGGGTGGAGAAGGCAGTCTTCTCCCGGGAAGCTGCTGCCAGTAGCACCTGTCAGAACCCCTTTGTCAGGTCCAAGGTGCTAACGTATCTCGCCATCCCCAAGCGGTCGATCAGTTCGTCCACCTGGGGCATGGGGTAGGCATTGAACTTACTGACATCGTTCAGGCCCCGGAAGTTATTGCAGAAGCGGACGCTTACGTCCGGTTTCGGAACCAGCACTATGGGGCTAGACCACTCACTGTGGGACTCCTTCAGTACCCCCATTTCTAGCATTGTCGTCACTTCTCGCTGGACCGCCACCCTCCGGGCTTCTGGTATCTGGTATGGCCGTTTACGCACTTTTTCTCCCGGACGTGTGTGGATATGATGTTCCACGAGATCTGTGCACCCTGGCACCTCGGAGAACACGGCCGTATTCTGTTGGACCAACTCTCGGAGCTCTTGTCATTGGGTCAGGTTGAGGTCTTCCCCCATTGCAACTTCGACAGAGGGCGTGCCATGCTGTGGCCGGGTCCACGTTACGCACAGCGCCTCGCGTGCGTGCCATTTCTTCAGTAAGTTCATATGGTAAAGCTGGAGGGGTTTTCTCTGCCCCGGTTGGAGGACCTTATAGTTGACGTCGCCTACCCGCTCAACGATGTCGTAGGGCCCATGCCATGTAGCCAGGAATTTACTCTCCGTTGTAGGGATCAGCACCAAGACCTTCTCACCTGGTTGGAACTCTCGTGGTTGGGCCCCCCGGTTGTAGACACGCTCCTGGGCACGTTGCGCCTGGGCCATGTGCTCTCTCACCACTGGCCAAATCCCCGTCATCCTCTCCCTCATCTCCTCCACATGTTTGACTATGCTAGGGGTCAGCTGCTCTTCCCAGACCTCCTTGGCTAGGTCCAGCAGCCCGCGGGGCCGACGGCCATACAGGAGCTCAAAGGGGGAGAACCCCGTGGATGCTTGGGGTACCTTGCCCACTGAAAACATCAGGTGGGGCAGCAGCTGGTCCCAGTTCCTCCCGTCTCTCTCGATGACCTTCTTCAGCATCTGTTTTAGGGTCTTATTGAAATGTTCAACTAGCCCGTCCGTTTGTGGATGGTACACACTGGTCCTCACCTATATTAATCGTAACAGATTGCAGACATCTTTCATCACACGAGACATGAACGCGGTGCCCTGATCCATCAGGATTTCCAGCGGAATAGCTACCCGGCTAAATAAATGGAAGAGCTCCCATGCGATACCTTTTGCTGCCACCGTGCGTAGCAGGATTGCCTCAGGATACCGGGTGGCGGAATCCATGATTACCAGGATATATTGGTGTCCCCTCACGGTCTTCACCAACAGACCCACCAGATCCTTTGCCACCCGCTCGAATGGCACTCCTATGATGGGCAAGGGAACCAAAGGGTTTCTATACTGTACCCTTGGAGCTGTGATCTGGCACTCTGGGCAACTACGGCAGTAGTCCTCCACGGCGCGCTTGACTCCGGGCCAGTGGAACCGGTTCCTGGTCCACTTCCTGGTTTTCTCCACATCCAGGTGTGCCCCAAGCAGGTGGGTGTGGGAAAGCTGCAACACAGTCCTAACATACTGGCTGGGTATGAGTAACAAATCTTTTGTCTCCCCATTATGGTTTACTACCTGATACAATAGATTATGCTTGATTGCGAAGTGGGGCTAGCGCCAATCACTTACTCCAGGTAACAGTACGCCATCCACCGCAATCACCTGGCCCCTAGCGTTCTGGAGATTGGGGTCTTCTAACTGGGCCATCCCAAACTGACCCGTGAGGATTCCCGTGTCAGCGAGTGGCTGAATGGGCCTCCCCACCTCCATAAAGGGGAGCCTGAGGTCTTCCTCGCACAGTGGCTCGCTTGCCGGAGCGGGGTCGTCTCCCTCCTCCGGGTCCGACTCGGGCCCAGTGGACACCTCTCGTGGCGGAGGTTGGGTTGCACAGGCCACCGTCCTTTTTACTTTTCTTCCTACCTCACGTGCGCGCCTCCCCAGGTCCCTTCTCCACAGGGCCTGGAAGAGAGGGCAGTCTCAACCCAGGAGAATGGACACGGGTAGGTTAGGAACAGCCCCCACGCGCATCTGGCACTCCCCCTTGGGGTGGTTATCCTCACCACCACCGTTGGGTACCTCTTCGTGTCCCCGTGGACACAGGACACTGTCACCTCCTCGTCCCCCGGTTCCTCCTTCCCACCTCGTGTGGGCCCCTGCGGGTGGGCCAGGGTCCCCATGCTGCCGGAGTCCAGCAGAGCGCTGGTGTCGATGCCATCGATTCGTACAGGAACCATCGGAGGGGCTGTCTCGGTGTGCGGCCAACAGGAGGTGATGTAACTCGCCATCCGGGTTACCCCAGAGCTGGGGGATGCGGCGGGCATGGCCTCCTCCCGGCTGGGACAGCTTCACGCGAGGTGCCCCGGCTCACCGCACTCATAGCAGCGTCTCTGATCTGGGTCCAGCAGCTGCCGACGTTGTCGGTTTGGGTCACCCTCCTGCTTCACAGCCTCGGCTGGTTCCGTCTGGGCCCCCTTCAGCCCCTCGCCTCTCTTTGTGTTGTTCGTCCCGCTCACCACATCTCCTCTCTCCGCTCGGGACCCTCTCAGCAGGTCCTGGGTGTTCTGGTGAAGTTCCACAGCGGTCAACAATTCCTCCAGGCTCTCGGGGTTCTGCATGCTCACCGTCTTCTTCATCTTGTATGGCAGGGCCCGAAGGTATTGATCCAGGACGAGCTTGTCGAGCATCGGGAGGGACGGTACTTCCGTCAGTAGCCAGCCCTTGGTCAGGCGCACCAGTTCACTCATCTGAGCACGGGAGGAAAGGGTGGGGGTCAAAGGCCCAGTCGTGGACCAATTGTGCATGGCAGGCGAGGCTGAACCCATAATTGCTCAGGATCTCCCGTTTGAGTCCCTCATAATTCGCGGCCTGGTCAGCGTTCAAATCAAAGTAGGCCTTCTGGGCCTTCCCAGAGAGGTAGGGTGCCAACAGGCTGGCCCACTTGGGCTTGGGCCATCCTTCCCTCTGTGCAGTCCTCTCGAAGGTGCACAAATACGACTCCACGTCATCTTCCTCCCTTAACTGAACCAGGAACTGATTCGGGCCAGATTCCTGAGCCCTCCCAACCTTCAACTGGGCTACCTCCGCTACCAGTCTGCGGTTATGTTGGTGCTGCTCCTCCAGTGCTTGCTCCTGGAGAGCTTGTTGCTTCTGCTGGCTGAGGATGAACTGAGCCACCAGCTCCTCCATGGTAATCTCCGTACACTCGACTCCACGGCACCTAAAGCTACTGAGTTGCCCGCATTCTCCACCATATGTGGTAAACCGTGGTGTTGGGTTGAGCGTGCAGAGATTGACACAGAGACAGGGAGATTTTAGTCCGCAAAAACAACTTTACTAAGACAGAAAATAAACATAACAAAGAAAATTCACTTAGGTTTGGCTCGGTCCTTCTTCTCTGCTTTTGCTCGGTGTCGGTCTCTCCCTCGCGGTGTGCCACAATGCTCCTTTTATTTGGCACTACGGCTGGTTGGCACTTTCCCCTAATTACCTCCACTTGGAGCTATCTGTGTCGGGGTGCCCATCTTGTGTACTCCCAGCAGAGGGAGCCAGCGTCGCATCACGTACCTCCCCTCTATTACCATCCCCCGGGGTAGACCTCTTGGGATACCCCAATACAATAAAGAAAATACACTGAGCTAATAATGCCAACGTTGACTCGACAAACATGAGCAGAAGGTAGCCTATCATTTGTGTTGTGACTATTCTGATTGTCTGTGCCCTATAGATACGCTTAGGTGATCAAATATTAGAGACAGCAAAGTAATCCTCCCTTTGTTAGTTTATGGCACAGGACCAGACTTTTGTCATTTTCAATCAGCACTGAATTTGATTGCAGTTATTTGAAAAGGCCTAATTTGCATACGAGTTATGGATAAATTGTATGAAATACTGGAATGTATCTTATATTATTACAGATCCCTGTGGTAACCGATGAAAATGCAAAGGCAGCTTGCATCGCCAAATCAGACCCACCAAAGGTAGGTGGTCACCACCATCATCATGCTCCATCAATCTTCGTCATCATTATCACCATCATTACAGTGAGGAAAGTTTGTTGCTACTGTAAGAATATGAATTAAACAGAGACATAATATCAACATGATATCGACACCAGTAGAAACTGTCCCAAAGGTTAAAGGTTGGGACAGGGGAACGGTACAATGCTGTATTTGGTATTCAGGCACAAATTCCATCTGGAAGTTTCTCTCGAGATAAAAGTCCTGCCACTGTACTTAATGAATAAGTGATGCAATGCATACGAAGTTATGCAGACAATGCATTCCCTCAGTACTGCAGAGGTAATTCTTGCGCTGTCTGCCAAATTAGGGAAAATGGATCAGTTCCAATATTCTCTCTCTTTATCGCTCTCTCTCTCTCTCTCTCTCTCATCCCCCTCTCTCTCTGCTACAGTTGGAGTGTGACAATTTTATCACAGTCATTCAGAAAGTCAATGACACTTTTGTGGTATGCGGGACAAATGCAGGAACCCCTAAATGCTGGCTGCTGGTAAGATGACATGATGATGAATAGAATAGCTATTGTCTTCAACATGTGTTTAGTGTTCTCACAACGGTCACACTTTGATCTTACTTAACTCCTGTATCACTTTTATAAAAGTTGGTAATAGTGTTCAATAAAAAACTTTAACTTATATCTCTATTTGTACATTTTACATTTACATTTTAGTCATTTAGCAGACGTTCTTATCCAGAGCGACTTACAGTAGTGAATGCATACATTTCATACTGTATACAAGGAGGTAAGAACATTCAGGATATGGCTTGTGAGGTTGTGATGTAATTTCCTCTCCATAGGTAAATGACACTGTGCTGACTGACGCCCCCACCAATGGACAGATGGCACCAGCCTCTGACATCTCCCCTCCCTACCCCTCCCAGAGGTCCGTCAGTCTGTCCGCAGGTACGATGAGAGGACAGACAGACACTCCAGCCAAACATCCATAGAAACTCTGCTATTGGCACAATACCAAACCCATCCCTCACCCCTATTTCTACATCCTTGTTAACTCCTCTCTGTGGATCTGAAAGGATAGGATAAGTATCAGCATTTTGGTGGAGAGCTCCATCAAGCCATTATGTTCATAAGTATACAGACCAATCAGATCCTCAACATTGGCTTTGGTATGGGATAGGAGATCTGTTTAAAATGGTACTATAGTACTACAGATGGTTCACGACATGTAGCGAAGCTGTAACTCACAGTATTATTGGAATCATGGCAAGGTTACTTTGTATAGCAGGTTCTGTGATAGCGCAGACCAGGCTGGACTGGAGTGATGAACCAATAAGCCATTTGCTAGAGTGAGGCAGCATTCTGATAACGTTCATTTCTCATTGAACCATTAATGTCATGATCCAAATGACCTTCCTTATTGCTATGGAGACAGTGCCCTAAGTGGGGTAATTGTAATATGGTTATGGGAGGGTGTTGGCGCAGTCAGCTGTCTTCTGTTGATTTATTTTTTATCTCTCCCTCTAACTTCTGTTTCTCTCTCTCTCCCTCTCTCCTCTTTATCTTTCTCTTTATCTTTACCCCCCCTCTCTTTCGCTCTCAGATGGGAATCTATACTCTGCTCTGTCAGCAGTGGGGCGTCACCCTGGCTCTATCCGCCGGACCTACGGCACTCAGAAGCTCCTGAAGACTGAGACCAAGTGGCTGCAGAGTGAGTGGGATGAGAGCAACATGGGACTATATTGGTGTAGGAGAGCTGCATGAGGCACTGGAGTGGATGAGCATGGAAATAGCAAGTCTACATTATCTAATATCTTGTAACTGTAACATGCTGCATGCAGAAATGTAATCCCTATGAATTCTTCCATTTTAAAGATCATAAGTTAAGTTCACAGTTGTGATAAAACATTGTATGACCTACTCCCTGTATTATGTACGGGAAGTCTTTATTAGCCTATAAAACTTCCAACCAAACACTTTTATCAACATGTATTTTTTAAATACACCTTTATCTCTGTACACGCTAGATGGCCCTGCTAGAATGAAATGCATTAGTTTGAAATGTGCCCAGATAGTTACAACCAGTGACTGAGTTGGCCTGGAGCTCACTGGCCTCAAATGTTTTACTACCTGATTGAGTATTAACACTTATAAAATAGTGCCTGTTAAATAGTGATAAGTACCAGCACCTAAATATAAAGAGTAACGGCACCAGAAATGAGTACCGGCACCTATTTCAGTCCACTTCAAGCACTGGTGGAAGTCCTTTCTCTCTCCTGCTGCAGGCCCCCAGTTTGGTGGAGCAGCAGTAATGCCAGCCTCTCAGAAACACAAGGAGGAGATCTACTTCTTCTTCAGTGAGATCAACAAGACGGCCATGGTGGACGAGGAGCCCTACAGGTCGCGCATCGGCCGAATCTGCATGGTAACCACAACAACATCACTATATCAGCTGTATTGCAACGTTATTGCGTATTAAAGCTGAGCTCTGCGAAAGGAGAAACAGCACCACTGGTCACCCCATGCACATTTGTTATTGTTTAGTTTTTTTAAACAGAGGAGATGAGCATCCAGCCTCATGGTAAAAAGAAAACGTAGCACATACTCTGATGTTCTATCGCCCGTGCAATGATGTCAGAGGGGGATAAAAACTGGGTTTGTTGTTTGAAGTAACATCTTTGTTGTTGTAATATTGCAAACAAACCTGGCAGTTTCACCGCTAAGGATTCCAGCTTTAATGTTATGGTGTACTGTTGTATACTGTGTGTCCGTCTCCAGGTGGATGAGGGGGGCATAAAGAACCTGCTGGCGGACTCGTGGACTACCTTCCTGAAGGCCAGGGTGATGTGTGGTGCGGGTAGCACCCCCCAGCAGTACAACAACATCAGACAGGCCTTTGTGCTGTCTGACGTGGCCCAGGAGAAGAGGACCGGGGTCATGTACGGCCTGTTTGCCAACGCCTGGTGAGTACACACCTTACACCTTCAACACCCTTCAACCCATATGGCTGCTTAAGACTGTGTCATGCTTAAAATGCAGGAGAGGAATGAGCTGCACAAACAACACAATCAGAGGAAAGGAGGAATTATGCACAGCACATCCAAATGGGGCACAGGAGCTGGATAGACATGTACATCAATGAAAACCTGCGAGCAGCAAAAAGTTTCAGTGAGGAAAATACTTGATTGTATTTGAAAGCGAAAGGGAAAGGGGGATACCTAGTCAGTTGTACAACTGAATGCATTCAACTGAAATGTGTCTTCCGCATTTAACCCAACCCCTCTGAATCAGAAGTGGGCTATGCTCTGTGGAGGCGGCCGATTACTTTTGAGTTTGAGTGCTTTTATTAGCATATTTGAGCAGCCTTAAGGAAGGAAGGCTTTTAAGTGTTGTATTGTTTGGTTGACCAGGGACACGACAGTGATATGTGCTTACTCCATCGAGGACATTGACCAGGCCTTCGCCACATCCAAACTGAAGGGCTACAGCATTCCTCTGATTGGACATCGCCCTGGCACAGTAAGACACCCACTGAATCAGTTAAATTAACTTTCTTTTAATTAACGTTTTGTAGTGCCAATCAAAGTAATTTTGCAAAGGCCAATTGCATAAGCTCATGCATGTGAGTCCATCAATTTTGGGGAAGTGGAAGACTTGTGTTTCTATTTTGGAACAGTTGCAGATGACAGACACTGGTTATGAAATTATTGTTCAAGGCAAAGCCACAGCCTAAGTCTGTCTCCCTTCCTGATTACATCACTTCCTGTCCCAGTGTGCCTTCAAGAACTCCACGGCAGCCCACAACCCTAAGACCCTAGTGGTGATCAGGGACCATCCGGAGATTGAGGACGTGATTCGTCCGGTCGGGGGTGCTCCGCTGAACCTGCCCACCGACGATCACTTCACACACACTGTCGCTGCCATTGTGCTAGCAGTAAACGACGAGCACTATAGTGTGCTGTACCTGGGAACAGGTGTGTGTGTGTGTGTGTGTGTGTGTGTGTGTGTGTGTGTGTGTGTGTGTGTGTGTGTGTGTGTGTGTGTGTGTGTGTGTGTTTTGCTGTCAAGCTGTATCTCATGTACAGGCGTTTGGTGTAACCTATTTAAAAGGGATCTTTTAGAAGACGTAGTCTCCTTGACAAAGTAAATAAAAAAGTTCTTTGCTCAACGCAGGCATGAGTTGGGGCTTATTATAAGAGTGCATTTTTGGCATGAATCCCAAATAAATTGACTGAATTAAAAAAACACTAAGTAGCTACAGCCTAATCGACGTGCTCCGATAAAGAAGTCAGTCGCTACCACAGGGAAAGTAGTGATAGAGCTGTGAACAGAGCCATGGGTCTCTGAGGTGGCCTAATAACAAACTAGAGCAGTTAGTCTTCTGTGGGAAGTAATAGCCTCTCAATGTGGGGAGGAGATAAGAGAGGACAAGCTGCAGGACAGGCCTGCTCCTCTCCGTAAGTCACCCACTGATGAATTGACCAGTAGAGGAAAAAGGCAGCATGTGCTATTATAAACCTGGGGCCGTATTCAATCAAAAATAGTCACTGGGTTTCCGGGATACATAAAAAAGAACAGGTCTCGACCATGGTGTCTCTCTCTTTTCTGATAATGTTCTCTCTCTCTCTTTCTGGTGATAGAACAGGGGAAAGTGCTCAAGGTTCTGCACACTATCGAGGAGGCCTTTATCATATCCCAGTACTCCCTCTTCCACAACGAGGGTCCTGTTCTAAGCATGGCCATCGACTCTAAGAAGGTACTGTGAGACCATCAGCGAACACTCCTTAGCAGCTAGCACTAATATCCGTAGAATAATTTGTTTACGACGTAGCTGCAGTCCAATCCATTTAAACAATGCCCTTCTAGTGATAACCACTGTATGTCTCTTCCTGTCTCTCATGTATTACTCCCTGCCTTCTCCCCCAGGGCCACCTTTATGTGGGCACGGCAATGGAGGTCCAGCGCATACCATTGGCTGACTGCGGTCGCTATGGAGACAGTTGCCAGGAGTGCATTCTGTCTCGGGATCCCTATTGTGGTTGGGACGCAGGCAGGAGGAGGTGCACACCCATCCCAGCTGGATACAACATCAGCACTGGGTATGAGATGTGACGATGTCACTCCTGGAATACAGTTTAGATACCTATGGAAAACATGCAGTGTACCAAAAAAATAACAATCAATACCAGCCATAACATATCATTTCTTACAGAGGAGTGTCGAGGTTCCAACTACTATTGTAGGTTTTATGATAATTGTTTAATTTACATAAAATGGTTGATTGTTCAAAATGGTACATGCTAATTTGATGTTCCTTCAATAATTTGTTTCATACCATAGGGCACTCACTCAGAGTCTGGACCATTCCAATGCCTCTATCTGTGGTGAAGCTGCTGGTGAGTGCCACTCCACCTCCTCTCTGACTCTCTGTATCTTTATTAACTGAAATAAGGAACTTTTTTCCAGAGCCTAACTCAGAAGATGATATCATATAATTGAGCGGAGGCTCAAACCCATTGGGTGGTTTAATATCAGTTTGCCCTCACTTCAAAGCCCAATAGCTTCAGCCATATTAACCTCTAATAATCCAAACAAATGATGGGATATGTACTGTCTTTGTTAGCAGTCTCTTTTTTCCATTACTTCTGTTGGTCGCAGTCTCGGTGCAGCTGTCATGCATATCCGCTGACTGTTTCCCTTTCCTCCATTCCTGGAACATTGAGATATAAACCCAGGGAGTGGAGGATGAAAGGTGATGCAATATCATATATAAAGATATTATATTTTTATCTGTTATTTTATCTGATATTTTCCAGAGAGAGTAAGTATCAGACCACAGAATACAATTGATGCATCTCTGTGTCCGTTTGTACACGTTAGTCTGGTTTTAGGTTTACTGGGCTTTGAGTCACAATTGTCCTACTAACTGAGAGCAAAGTTATAATTTACAATAACCTGAATACCTGACCTGCCATTCCCATTTTGAACTCACTTATGATTGTTACCGTTTATACGTAAACAATCCATAGGTATGAAACCATAGCCTATTCTCTAGTCTAGGGAGCCCATAAGTAAGTATTTAATTTGGGTGAGATCAATGTTAACCAGGCTGTGCCCTCTGAACCACCACAGCACCGAAGACCCATAGGACAAACCCCAAACAGGTGGTGATTGACTCGGACGGCCCCGTTAACCTCCCCTGCCCCGTGCGCTCCTTTCACGCCACCTACCGCTGGGAGAAGGACAACTGTATCCAGCACTACCCCTGCTTCATCACTGGAGACTCCTGTGTGCTGGAACCCACCCCTGACCTGCCTCTTAAGCAGGGGGTGTTCCGCTGCATGGCCACGGAGAACGGCTACAAGGTGGAGCTGGTCTCCTACAGGCTGGTGATCAACAGTGGGCCTCTGCCTGCCTCCTTGGCCTCCAACCTGGGGCCCTGCCTCCTGCTTGCTGCAGCCACCCTCTGGCTCCTGTAACCATTGCAAATGCTAAAGCTAACCCCTTAGCCTCTAAGGCCCTCTCTCTGACAGACAAGAGAGGAGGGGCCACCATACCCAGGTTAGGTTCGCAGAGCATTGCTATTAATGGTCGGGTAATGCGATCAGTGTTGCCCACAGAGACTGTTTTCAGAAAAAAGTGTTTTTTTATTTAATTTACATTTTTCTGGAAATGCCTGAAAATAAACAAAGCCATGTATTTTTTAATTATATATGGACTTACCATACTAACCAATACTGTACTGTTTAAACAAAAAAATACCTAAAACAAACTTAAAATACATAACATTTAAACTTAATACATTAACATCAATATGGGTTTTATGGAAAGACAAACTATATTATCACGTCTTATTCAGAATTTTAAATACAGAT
This sequence comes from Salmo trutta, assembly GCF_901001165.1. Classification (NCBI taxonomy): domain Eukaryota; kingdom Metazoa; phylum Chordata; class Actinopteri; order Salmoniformes; family Salmonidae; genus Salmo; species Salmo trutta. The sequence goes on along the minus strand of NC_042959.1, from coordinate 54,011,114 downwards.
TCAAACCACAAGATGTGCTTTGCGAACCTTGCCTGTTCCACCCAAGAGATGACATCTCATGAGTTGGGTTAAATACAATACCAGGCCAATTTCTCTTTATGGTTTCTCAACTTATTTTGAAACTTGATTGTGCTACTTTGTGAATATTTGAAGCTTGAATACTTCTCTAACATCCAAACATCCTGTTGAATGTCATAAGTATAGGCTAGTATTTAGAAAATGTCTGGTATTGAGTAAAAAAAAAAGCCTTAACAATTCTGGGACATACCCCCTAAGCACAATTTGCAGTGGAAGCAAAACTGATCAATTATGTTGACTTGAAACTGTGAATGAGGTGGCCAAGCCTTACTTTGATGCTGGGAGGAAGTGTCATCTTTTTGACAGGAAGTAGGTAGAAGAGCATGAGCTCATCCTCGAACATCATTGTGTCTCGGCAAGTCCTCTGCAGTAAAGGCAGTTTTTGCATCATTTTATTGGATAGTATCAGACATTCATATTATGCTACTTCATTTTCAATAAACATAAGTACAGTAAACGTCATTCAGTGGCAGGTGAGGCCAAATTAGAATTGAGTAGATGACATGTAGAGTTAGTTGCATTTTGTAGTTTGCTATATGAGAAAAAGCTTGTGATTATATGAGTACTGTGTGTTAAGTATTTTATTGCTCCACAAATGCTGATTTCCACCATTGCTGCCTATGTATATGGAAGTTATTCTTGATGGTTCAAGGTTTTATACTGTACAGAGGTCCAGAGAGGACAATAAAAAAATCCTTGTCATGTCGAGATAACAATTTATTTATCTCATGATCACGACATAACAAAAGTTGTTTTGTCGAGATCACGAGAATGTTCTCATGATCACGAAAAAACAAAAGTTGTTTTGTCGACATCACGAGATTAACTCTATAAATTGATGATAGATTGACATTATGGCTGAGGCGGTAGAGCCCACGGTGGATCAGCACATATGTTTCTATTGATTGCTACACTAAGGGATGGTACATTTCATGCTAACATGTCGCTCATTGTCAGTTTATAAAGTAGAATGTTAGCAAGCTAAATGTCCTTTACCTTGAGCAAAGAGTGGCAGATAGCCAAGTGGTTAGAGTGTTGAGCCAGTAACTGAAAGGTTGCTAGATCAAATCCCCGAGCTGACAAAATAAAAATCTGTTGTTCTGCCCCTGAACAAGGCAGTTAACCTGCTGTCATTGTAATAAGAATGTGTTCTTAACTGACTTGCCTAGTTAAATAAAGGTTAAAAATAAAAGACCTCTTGGGGCATCTAAGCCTTCATGGGGCATTTGAGCCCTGAATGATGCCTGAAAGGGTGGCTTGTCTCCCAGGTTGTATGCCAATTGCATGCAACAATGCAGCTAGTCTTGTGAGTGTGTTAGCTAGGTAGTCTTATTAGCCAGCTAGCTTGTTATATATCTCAGATTCCACCTTGTAGGGTGTTTCATAGGTAGTGCTTCTTGCAGTCAGTGCATTATGTATATGATCAAGATTGGATGCGCTTGATTCTTGGCAGGCTCATTTGATTCAATAACAGTGACAGAGGCTGATAAGTCAGGATGCTGCCTAGTAGGCTGTCTGCAAGGAGCCTTACATATGAAACAGCCTACAAGGCAGCACCCTGATTTATCAGCCTCTGAGGCTTCTATTGAATTGGATCAACTTACCAGAAATAGATGTCACCTACTTTGGAATGTATGCATCAGCCTATATTGCGCTGAGCTAATCTGCCTGCAAGGAGCCTTACCTATGAAACAGCCTACAAGGCAGCATCCTGATTTATCAGCCTCTGAGGCTAAAATGTAACCTGATCAGCGTGTCAGGAATGCAGCTCACCCACTGTAAATGTGTCAGGCATCGTTCAGGGCTTAAATGCCTCACTTTGCAATCAACTCAGCCACAGTGCTCCTTGATGAAGTGGTTATCGTGCATCTGAAGAAATTAATGGATGATGAGTGGTACTTTAGATTATCTTGTGATCTCGACAAAACAACTTTTGTTATGAGATAAATATGTCTTGATCTCGACATAACGAGGGAACTTTTTTTAAATTCATATGTCCTCTCTGGGCTTCCGTAATACTGTGGTTATACAATGATGTTACTCTTTGACTGCTTTAACTAACCTATTCTCAATGGGAAAATTCAATGCATAATTTTCAAAGGGGTTATTTTCATACTTGTATCTGTATGCTGTGACAAACGCTTTACATAATTTGATAGGCTCCTTTTGTGAAGTAGAACACTTTGAGCAGCCACCATACTCTGGGGAGAAAGACTGAAATTAATGATTTACATATTTGGAAGATATGGAACAAAATTCCTCTTTAAGCAATAGATGTTTTTTATTTTAGCACCTGACCTCAAATAATAAAAGTATGTTGGAGGCAGAGAATGTTTGCTGGTGTAACAGTATAGCTTCTGTCCCTCTCCTCGCCCCAACCTGGGCTTGAACCAGGGACCCTCTGCACTCAGACAACAGTCACCCTTGAAGCACCGTTACCCATCGCGCCACAAAAGCCACGGCCCTTGCAGAGCAAGGGGAAGAACTACTTCAGGTCTCAGAGCGAGTGACGTCACCCAATTGAAACGCTATTAGTGCGCACCACCGCTAACTAACTAGCCATTTCGCATCGGTTACACTCACCCCCCTTTTGACCTCCTCCTTTTCTGCAGCAACCAGTGATCCGAGTCACAGCACCAATGTAACAGTATAGCTTCCGTCCCTCTCCTCACCCCAACCTGGGCTTGAACCAGGGACCCTCTGCACAGAGCGAGTGACGTCACCCGATTGAAACGCTATTAGTGCGCACCACCGCTAACTAACTAGCCATTTCACATTGGTTACACTGGGAGGGAGTGGTTAACTCAGAGCAAATGTTGAATGTGACATAGTAATATGAATGTAGTGGCAACAAAATGCAAGTCTATTGTTCCCATTTATTGATTGTAGTATCTCAGTACTGAAGCACCATCTTACAACCACTACTGTGTTTTGAACTGTGCCACTGAGCTTTGTGGCAAATTTTGAAATGGCAAAAAACCACTGTCGCCTGAAAATATTGGTAGAAAACAGGCTACATAATGCTGTTCTTAGAACAGTTTTAGCCATAGTTCTGCAGGTTCTATCTTTCTCTCTGGGGGGGGGCAGTACGTTTGTTGTCTCGAGGTCTCAGGAGGATCTGCTTGCTGCATTGCACTGATGCGGGATATTGACTGTGCCAAACATAAGCTGTGTTGAGCCGCCTCATCCACCGCCTGCCGCTTCTCACTCACTTAGCACTTTGAGTAATTGGTTTCCCAAATCTCTTTCTCAAACTCACACACATTCTTATATATGTCACAAATACACACAGGCATATTGGGCACGCACACACACACACCTCTTGTTTACCAATCACCCACTTCAATCTCATTCCCTTTACTCCAGTATTTACTGTTGCTTATCTGTTTCATTATATTTTTGAGCATGAAGCTGGTGTATCTCTGAAAAAAGTGAACAGAAGCCGGTCATACGCTAGCCAACACTAAATAGGCAACTGAACCTGTATCGCTCACTGCAGAGAAACACAAGCTCTTTTACCAAGACAGATGGCCTAGTGTCACTGGGTATTGTTAAAAACAGTCAATGAATCATGCCTGTGCAGAGTTGATTGTATTTGGCCTTTCATGGATTTCAAAAGGGCAGCAGTGATATGGGAGTTTCGTTTCTCTGGAGCACTTTATTTAATGACCAACTTCATAGCCAGGAGTCCCTGCTATGACGTGGACATAAACAGTGGATATATCGCATGCGGGTGATTATCATTATCCTAGAAAGATTTAAACCGGTTTGTTGTGTTCAATTTACCCGTTCGATAAATAATGCCAGCAGAGAAATAGAGTGAAGTGAATCGTATTGTCTTTAAATCCTTTCTCTGGTGCTTTGGACAGTGTTGATCGCATTCTGTGTCTTAGAATGTTTTATTACCATAACCATCATTTTTTTTAAAGGACAGATGTCTGTCTATATGAAGTGGTAATACATATCCATGTAACAAATCTGTAACTCCATATGTTTCCCTTTACTGAACATGTACAGTGAAAATCAATAAAGTCATCAACTACAGTATTTCCTTTTTTATTCACTTCTATTTATTCAGGGAAGCCCAATTATGTATTTTTTCACAAACTGGAAGAAAAATGTATATCATTGGTCTTTTTTTAATTTGCATGTGTGTCTGTGAAGAGAGAGAGAGAGAGAGAGAGAGAGAGAGAGAGAGAGAGAGAGAGAGAGAGAGAGAGAGAGAGAGAGAGAGAGAGAGAGAGAAAGGAGGGGCAGAGGAAGGGATGTGGACAAGCATATCAAACGAGGAGAGGGAGAGGGAGAGAGAGAGAGGGAGAGAGAGAGAGAGAGAGAAAGGAGGGGCAGAGGAAGGGATGTGGACAAGCATATCAAACGAGGAGAGGGAGAGGGAGAGAGAGGGAGAGAGAGAGAGAGAGAGAGGGCAGAGGAAGGGATGTGGACAAGCATATCAAACGAGGAGAGGGAGAGAGAGAGAGAGAGAGAGAGAGAGAGAGAGAGAGAGAAAGGAGGGGCAGAGGAAGGGATGTGGACAAGCATATCAAACGAGGAGAGGGAGAGGGAGAGAGAGGGAGAGAGAGAGAGAGAGAGAGAGAGAGAGAGAGAGGGCAGAGGAAGGGATGTGGACAAGCATATCAAACGAGGAGAGGGAGAGAGAGAGAGAGAGAGAGAGAGAGAGAGAGAGAGAGAGAGAGAGAGAGAAAGGAGGGGCAGAGGAAGGGATGTGGACAAGCATATCAAACGAGGAGAGGGAGAGGGAGAGAGAGGGAGAGAGAGAGAGAGAGGGCAGAGGAAGGGATGTGGACAAGCATATCAAACGAGGAGAGGGAGAGAGAGAGTGATTCATACTTAATGGTATAATACATGAGCAAAGAGCATGGCACGGTTTGCGGCACAGTGGAAAGTTGGGTTACTTTAAACTGTAGCAGATAGTGTTCAATTCATGCTGGAGAACCACAAAATGGTTGAATTCGACATTGAGTAAATTATGTTAAATGTTGCACCATCTACTGGTGTAGAATTGTATGACAGTTCAGTGTCAATGCTCCACATGTGATCTTCATATTAGTAAAATAAAATAAAAACATCACTTAAACCATGAAACAGACAAGTAAACCATATTTATACTGGTGATGAACCCTATTTATACTGGTGAATGCCTATTCTAGGACATACTCCATTGTCAGGGAAGTGATATTGCTAAACACAATAGAGACTATTTATTTTTGCCAACTCACTGTAAGGTAACTTTCTATCCATCACTTCCTGCTTTTTCCCCCCAAAGGATACTTGGCTTGATATGGTGATGGATCACTTAGGATTAATAACAAGATCTTACAAGACAGCTTGCATTTGTTATGGGCTGTCATTCACTTTTTAACACCCACCAACAAACTGAGGCAACCATAATGAAGAACATGTTTATTTCTCCCAAAATACAACCCCCGACAAACCCCCATCCCCCCCTCTATTCTATTAGGATCGTTTCAATCCATTTCCCATGAAGTTAGTTTCCTATTTGGAATGAAGAAGAGAAACAACTAATTTTATTCAATAACAGACAGGCTTACTGATCGACTGCCAGAGATAGTCACACGAAACAAAATCAAAACACCTGCTACATACTAACATAACAGTATATTAATCATCCATTTTATAAGGTTCAGGCTTTCCTCTGTGCAAAGACAACCACAATACAAGTATATCTAATGACACGTCTCACTAAATCAATTGAATTGCCAGAGAGGTTTTAACTATGAACTTTGAAGGATCTAACTTAGCATTTTCTCCAATGTGATAGAATACCCAGGGTGGAATAATAACAGAGACAAAACTATTTCAATGTACTATTGCACAAGATGGCCCCATATCTTACTTTCCCCACAGTCACCTCAAAAGACAACGTATGCAATTAAAGGTTGCAAACCCTGGCAGTAGTGCTTGACTTGGACTGAAATAGGTGCCGGTACTCATTTTGGGTGCAGATACCTTTTATATTTAGGTGCAGGAGCTCTGCAATACTTTTGAGCTAATATTCTATGAGGTGCTGGCTCCTGAATAAGTCCTGAATAAGTCAAGCACCGCCTGCAGGAAAGGGAATGGCTTTATCCCCCACATTGCACATTCCTGAGCGCTTACAAACAGAGCAATGTGGAAAATACGACTTAAAGGGCTGGTCTTCTTCCTTCATGATCAGTCACAGAAAACACATGTTAATGTGTTGTTGAAAACGGGTAACTGAAGGGCTGAATTGGTTCACTAATATTTCATCTTAAGGTGAGTTCTGAGACTTTGTCTGACTACTTTATGTAAAATGTTGATCGTTTTAACAGTATGAAGATATTCACAGTAGGGAGATGGTGATAGCCCCAGCCATTTTCACTAATTTAGATATTTTTGAGATTCACATTACCTCAAATATTTTAGCAGTAACTATTTTTGCACTAAGGGATGTTTTCACAAATACCAAACAGTTGGGCATCAAGGGAAAAAAAATCTAGATATGCAAATGTAAACTGTTTAAGTGACTGAGAAATCAAACAAGTTAAAGTAAGCATGTCTAGACAAGCTGTATAAGACAATTATAGAACCACACTGCGATTATAGAAGGAGTCACCATCATGAGCTTTGTTCTGTCAAATGTTTCCCTCAAGTCCAGGAACACCGATCTGCCAGGTGGATGAGGGTGCGTTTGACTCCATTAATATTGTGCTAACTAACTGAAGGACTCATGTGAGGGCCATGGCTTCGTGCAGTCTGTGCAACTGAGACATTTTATCACATATGTATTTAATGTTAATGTGTCAGGGTACAACTTTATATTGAAGACCTTTAACCAGTTCTCTTGAAAAACAGATTCTGTCAATGAGACTAACCTGTATGAAAAAATATTAAATATAATTGTAAAATCTATAGCTCAAGTCAAAGTCATAACTTAACAGTAAGCGTGTCAGGAAATCAGACAACAGACAGTACTATGACAGAATAGTTTGGGGCAAGTCATTACCTGGGAGCAATGTGCAAAGCTGTCATCAAGACAAAGGGTGGCTACTTTGAAGAATCTCAAATATTAAATATATTTAATATTTGATATTTAAACACGTTTTTTGGTAACTACATGATTCCATATGTGTTATTTCATAGTTTTGATGTCTTCACTATTATTCTACATTGTAGAAAATAGTAAAAAATAAAGAAAAACCCTGGAATGAGTAGGTGTGCCCAAACTTTTGACTGGTACTGTATGTCACTCATTTGTAGATAATAATTAGCCTATCAAAAGTGAAGTTTTGTATTTCTAGTGTAAATCACACATATTTGGGTAGGCAAGTCATCTGATCCCAATATTAGACATTCAGAAGCACACAACCAGTGTGTTATGTGTTATAATGGTTAACCAGGCTAACTAACAGAGTTCATGTAGCCTATTAATACTCTAAACATGTAGGTTAGAGGCACATAGCTCAGGGTTGACTGCTCTTACCTGGTGGTAAGCAGTAACATTAAGTAAATAGAGACCGGTTTTAGAAGGAAGCTCCTCCTACTTTCCAGTAAAAAAATCCTCCCCTTCTCATCAGCCACTCATTGCGTCATATTTATGAGTTGCCATGCAGTCTGACATTGGTCCGTGGGACATTAATCAATCACTCAGTTATAGTTGGCTGATATTGATTTCATCACTCTGCAAGGTCTAGTGTTAATCTAAGCAGTTTTTAAAGGAGGAAGACCTTTCCTGAGTTCCTGGTACAATAACAATAAGATTGGTAAATACTTATATTGAACCATTTCATGATTGGCCTATGCTTTATTTTGGTCATTATGCTGGGTTATTATTTTGTGATGGGGTTATATTCATGTAAGGAATTTTACTGAATCAATATTAATGACATGGTTTATCTTTTTTTCATTCATTTGTAGGAATAGCCATCAGTGTTGGCTAGAGAACTGATTCCTCTAAACTACTGGTACAGTAGGTATCATTGTGAAATAAAGCTATGATTTTTTTTTTTTACACCCATAGAAACATAGAAGGGCATATTTCCTCTATGTTAAATTACAAAACAACCCCACATAGTAAGGAAATATTTACAAGTCAAGGAACCCTGCCAGATATGAATGTATGGCGATGCACCTCAGAAAAAGAGGTCAAGATAAAGATAAAGACAGCAGTCTAACAGACTGCCCAATAGATTATAAACATCATAAATTGACCCCTCCAGCAGAAAGAAGGCATTCCTTACCTAAATATTTACCTCTATATTGAGAGCAGAACTCTGACCTGAAGTTTGAAAGGGTTAGTTGCAATTGCTGGTCTCCAGGAAGTATTCCATATGTATACAGTAAACAAAGTGGAGGCTAATTGAATACCGTAGACATTTTGTTATCAGAAAATACAATATGCCACAGATAAAACATTTAAAAAATCCAGAATCTTTATTGAGAAAAGCAACGGCTTCTGAAAATAAAATGTTTTTGTTTCATGTTTCATCAGTTGAAATTATTCAAAATATCATAAAACATTGATAGAATACCAAACTTACTGTAGGCCATAGCAGGGGTTCCCAAACTTTTTCACTCGGGGCCCCTTTCATTTTATTTTTTTATTTCACCTTTATTTAACCAGGTAGGCTAGTTGAGAACAAGTTCTCATTTGCAACTGCGACCTGGCCAAGATAAAACATAGCAATTCGACACATACAACAACACAGAGTTACACATGGAATAAACAAAACATACAGTCAATAATACAGTAGAACAAAAGAAAACAAAAAGTCTATATACAGTGAGTGCAAATGAGGTAAGTTAATTAAGGCAATAAATAGGCCATGGTGGCGAAGTAATTACAATATAGCAATTAAACACTGGAATGGTAGATGTCCAGAAGATGAATGTGCAAGTAAAGATACTGGGGTGCAAAGGAGCAAGATAAATAAATAAATACAGTATGGGGATGAGGTAGGTAGATAGATGGGCTGTTTACAGATGGGCTATGTACAGGTGCAGTGATCTGTGAGCTGCTCTGGCAGCTGGTGCTTAAAGCTAGTGAGGGAGATATGAGTCTCCAGCTTCAGTGATTTTTGCAGTTCGTTCCAGTCATTGGCAGCAGAGAACTGGAAGGAAAGACGACCAAAGGAGAATTGGCTTTGGGGATGACCAGTGAGAAATACCTGCTGGAGCGCGTGCTACGAGTGGGTGCTGCTATGGCAACCAGTGAGCTGAGATAAGGTGGGTCTTTACCTAGCAGAGACTTGTAGATAACCTGTAGCCAGTGGGTTTGGCGACAAGTATGAAGCGAGGGCCAACCAATGAGAGCGTACAGGTCGCAATGGTGGGTAGTGTATGGGACTTTGGTGACAAAACAGATGGCACTGTGATAGACTGCATCCAGTTTGTTGAGTAGAGTGTTGGAGGCTATTTTAGAGATGACATCGCCGAAGTCGAGGATCGGTAGGATGCTCAGTTTTACGAGGGTATGTTTGGCAGCATGGGTGAAGGATGCTTTGTTGCGATACAGGAAGCCGATTCTAGATTTAATTTTGGATTGGAGATGCTTAATGTGAGTCTGGAAGGAGAGTTTACAGTCTAACCAGACACCCAGGTATTTGTAGTTGTCCACGTATTCTAAGTCAGAGCCGTCCAGAGTAGTGATGCTGGACGGGCAAGCAGGTGCTGGCAGTGATCGATTGAATAGCATGCATTTAGTTTTACTTGTGTTTAAGAGCAGTTGGAGGCCACAGAAGGAGAGTTGTATGGCATTGAAGCTCATCTGGAGGTTAGTTAACACAGTGTCCAAAGAGGGGCCAGAAGTATACAGAATGGTGTCGTCTGCGTAGAGGTGGATCAGAGAATCACCAGCAGCAAGAGCAACATCATTGATGTATACAGAGAAGAGAGTCGGCCCGAGAATTGAACCCTGTGGCACACCCATAGAGACTGCCAGAGGTCCGGACAATAGGCCCTCCGATTTGACACACTGAACTCTATCAGAGAAGTAGTTGGTAAACCAGGCGAGGCAATCATTTGAGAAACCAAGGCTGTCGAGTCTGCCAATAAGAATGTGGTGATTGACAGAGTCAAAAGCCTTGGCCAGGTCGATGAATACGGATGCACAGTAATGTCTCTTATCGATGGCGGTTATGATGTCGTTTAGGACCTTGAACGTGGCTGAGGTGCACCCATGACCAGCTCTGAAACCAGATTGCATAGCGGAGAAGGTACGGTGGGATTCGAAATGGTCGGTAATCTGTTTGTTAACTGGGCAGTTTGGGTCTAGAGTGTCACCCCCTTTGAAGAGGGGGATGACCGCGGCAGCTTTCCAATCTTTGGGAATCTCAGACGATACAAAAGAGAGGTTGAACAAGCTAGTAATAGGGGTTGCAACAATTTCGGCAGATAATTTTAGAAAGAGAGGGTCCAGATTGTCTAGCCCGGCTGATTTGTAGGGGCCCAGATTTTGCAGCTCTTTCAGAACATCAGCTATCTGGATTTGGGTGAAGGAGAAATGGTGGGGGCTTTGGCGGGTTGCTGTGGAGGGTGCCGGGCAGTTGACCGGGGTAGGGGTAGCCAGGTGGAAAGCATGGCCAGCCGTAGAGAAATGCTTATTGAAATTCTCAATTATAGTGGATTTATCGGTGGTAACAGTGTTTCCTAGCCTCAGAGCAGTGGGCAGCTGGGAGGAGGTGCTCTTATTCTCCATGGACTTTACAGTGTCCTAGAACTTTTTTGAGTTAGTACTACAGGATGCAAATTTCTGTTTGAAAAAGCTAGGCTTAGGTTTTCTAACTGCCTGTGTATATTTGTTCCTAACTTCCCTGAAAAGTTGCATATCATGGGGGCTATTCGATGCTAATGCAGAACGCCACAGGATGTTTTTGTGCTGGTCAAGGGCAGACAGGTCTGGAGTGAACCAAGGACTATATCTATTCCTAGTTTTTTTTAAATTGAGTGGGGCATGCTTATTTAAGATGGTGAGGAAGGCACTTTTAAAGAATAGCCAGGCATCATCTACTGACAGGATGAGGTCAATGTCATTCCAGGATACCCCGGCCAGGTCGATTAGAAAGGCCTGCTAGCAGAAGTGCCCCTCTTCCAGCATTGGGGAACATCCCACGCCACGTCTATTTCTATGAGCACAAGCACTGTTCATGACACAAACTGTTCACAGCTCTCTTGTTGGTGAATAGAATTTTGCAGGTTTAAAGCTCATTTCCTGCAATTCTACACATTTTGTCATGGGGTGCAAATAACATTTTGCAGTTTTAAAGCTAATTTACTTGCAATTCTATACATTTTGCCATGTCTAATGTGTATTCATCTGATATTTGAGTGACAAAAAATGACAACAATATTTATGGGCAAAAAAAACGACATTAAAAAACATTAGCTGACATGAGCTAGCTGATCTGGACATTTCTGAAGTGTTATAAATAGCTCTCTAAGGTATGCTATGACTAACATGAAAAGCGGAAGTGATGATGCACTACCCAATTTTGAAATTGCACCTTGTGCATTCTACTATTGCAACTTTCAATAGTAAGTTTAAAGCCGGACTTAGTTTGCCCTAGGTTTGGGAACCATTGGCCTATAGAACAACAGTCAAAAGGGTTCACTGGTTCACTTTGATGAGATGTCAGAATATGTCATCCACGACAATCAGTTATTTTCATAAATATTGGTGAAGAAAGTGTTGGCCGATAAGTCAGATATAAATATAATGAAGCAATAATTCTGAAGCCAGTCAATGTTTATTCATTACATAAATGTATCTGTGTGTGAGTGACTTTAAACAACAAATATTGGGTTTGTGGCATTTTATTTCCTTCAACAGGCTTGGCCCATAGAGACAACTAAACCAGATTAATCGATTCTCTACTGGATACAATTTTACTAAAACTGTTTGTTCTACATGGTAATAAAACTTGATATATTGCCCACGTGAAGGTAATGCCAAAACAGTGAGTTTACCGTTGGTTTGTAGTGTAAATAAAGGAAAGAATTATGAGGACTTGGGGGATTGTATTTAACAGCCATGAGCAGAGAACTGTGTCTTATGAGGGTTAGTAGAAACATTCAGTCGTGAGAATTAGTCTGCAAGAGGATTTTAATCTCAGTCAAGGAGGATGAAGCAGTTCACTCCCTTGTGTAAGACATATCAACACATCAGCTGGTCTTGAACAGATACTGTAACAGCATCACCTCCACTAACAGGTACAGTTAAACGTTTTTAAAAGATGTATCTTTAAATATAGTTTAAAGGTTCTCCATTGAGCATGCATTTTAGTCCATAAATAGGTTTAAATCTGGGTCCTGGAAATAGCCCCTGTCACAGGATCCAACGAAAGTGGCGCCCCTCCTCGGTCGGGCGGCGCTCGTCGTCGCCGGCCTATTAGCTGCCACCGATCGTTGTTTCTGTGTCGTTTAGTTTTGTCTGTCTGTTCCGCACCTGTTTTGTGTATGTCATTAGTGGGGACTTATTTAAGGTGTGTTTTCAGTTGGGATTTTGTGCGGGATTGTTTATTGTCCACAGTATTTTTGTAGAGGGATTTACCGGGCTGCGCTCCTTGCCTTGGAATTATATTTTGTGCTGTACGGGCGCAGTTAACAAATACGTGAACTTTGTATAGCGCCCTGTGCTTTTCGGCATTTGTGTGAGTAAGGATTATTAAAAGACACTCACCTCCAGCACCTCTGTCTCCTGCACTTGATTCCGCCTATCAGCCAGTCCAAGTCAGACGTGACAGAATCCCGCACCACAACTGATGGAGTCAGCAGGAGCAGAAGCGCCATTCATGGCTGAGCAGGTCTCCCAACATGCCGGCCTCCTCCACCGCCTAGGCTCGGCCATGAATCAGGTGTTGGCCCGGTTGGAGAGATGGGAGAGAAGTTCCTCCCCAGCAGGACCAGCTCCGGTCCCTCACCCTGCGCCCCTACCCACATCCACTGAAGCGGGTGCCAGCGGGATCCGGATTTCACCTCCCAGGGAGTTCGATGGGACGGCCGCTGGGTGCAAGGGGTTCCTCCTCCAACTGGAACTGTACCTGGCGACCGTCCGCCCCCCTCCCTCCGACGAAGAGAGGGTGAGCGTCCTCGTCTCGTGTCTCACAGGTCGAGCCCTGGAATGGGCCAATGCGGTCTGGGATGGTCCAAACTCGGCCCGGGGTGACTACCCTGAGTTCACCCGCCGCTTCCGGGCGGTTTTCGATCATCCCCCGGAGGGCAGGGCGGCGGGTGAGCTACTATTCCATTTGAGACAGGAGACGAGGACCGCTCAGGATTTCGCGTTGGAATTCCGGACTCTCGCCGCTGGATCGGGGTGGAACGAGCGGGCCCTGATAGACCACTATAGGTGCAGCCTTCGCGAGGACGTCCGCCGGGAGCTGGCATGTAGGGACAACACCTCCACTCTGGACCAACTGGTGGATTTGTCCATTAGATTGGACAACCTGCTAGCTGCCCGGGGACGTTCCAGTCGCGGCCTGTTTGTTCCGCCTACCAGTCCTCCCGCTCCACAGCCCATGGAGATAGGGGGGGCTGCATCGAGGAGGACCGGAGGGGGGGGGGTCTCTCCTGCACCCAATGTGGACGCAGAGGACACACTGTGGACCGGTGCTGGAGAGGTCCCTCCGGGAGTTCGGAGGGCAGGCAGAGCACTGCTTCGACCCCCCAGGTGAGTCCGCACCAGCCACACCCAGAGCCCCCTGTCGACCACTTGTACACCTCCGTTTGTTTTACTAATTTTTCCCCTCACTTCCAGTATAAGGCGCTAGTCGATTCAGGTGCAGCTGGGAGTTTTATGGACCATGGGTTAGCTAAGAGGTTAGGGATTCCCCGGGTTCAGCTGGACCACCCCTTCCCCGTGCACACCCTAGATAGTCGACCGCTAGGGTCAGGCCAAGTAGGGGAGGTCACCGTGCCACTGGTTATGCAGACGTGGGTGGGTCATGTGGAGCGTATCAGCCTGTTCATCATTGACTCCCCAGCGTTCCCAGTGGTACTGGGAATCCCCTGGCTAGCCACACACAACCCCCAGATTTCGTGGGGGCAGAGGGCTCTAACGGGGTGGTCGAGGGAGTGCTCAGGTAGGTGCATAGGAGTTTCCATCGGTGCGACTACGGTGGAGAGTCCAGACTAAGTCTCCACCGTGCACATTGCCTCAGAGTATGCCGATTTGGCTATCGCTTTCAGTAAGACGAAGGTGACTCTATTACCACCCCATCGACGACGGGATTGTGCGATAAACCTCCAGGCTGACGCGGTTCTTCCTAGGAGTCACGTGTATCCTCTGTCTCAGGAGGAGACAGTGGCTATGGATACATACGTCGCTGAGTCCTTGAGACAGGGATACATTCGGCCCTCTAAATCCCCCGTCTCCTCAAGCTTCTTTTTCGTGAAGAAGAAGGAGGGAGGTCTGCACCCGTGCATTGACTATAGAGGTCTAAATGCTATCACAGTGGGTTTCAGTTACCCGCTACCTCTCATTGCTACGGCAGTGGAGTCATTTCACGGGGCGCGCTTCTTCACGAAATTGGATCTCAGGAGTGCGTATAACTTGGTGCGTATCCGAGATGGAGACGAGTGGAAAACCGCATTTAGTACCACATCGGGCCATTATGAGTACCTCGTCATGCCGTATGGGTTAAAGAATGCTCCCGCTGTCTTCCAATCCTTTGTGGACGAGGTCCTTAGGGACATGCTCGGGCAGGGTGTGGTGGTATACATCGATGACATCCTGATCTGCTCCGCCACACGCGCCAAGCATGTGTCCCTGGTGCGTAAAGTGCTTGGGCGGCTGCTGGAGCATAACCTATACGTCAAGGCTGAGAAATGTGAGTTCTTCAAAAGAGCCGTCTCATTTCTAGGATATCGCATTTCCACCTTGGGGGTGGAGGTGGAGTGTGACCGCGTGACGGCTGTGCGTAATTGGCCAACCCCAGCCACTGTGAAGGAGGTGCAGCGGTTCTTGGGGTTCGCTAATTATTATCGGAGGTTTATCCGGGGTTTTGGCCAGGTAGCAGCTCCCATTACCTCACTGATGAAGGGGGGGCCGGTGCGGCTACGATGGTCAGCAGAGGCGGACAGAGCCTTCCATCGTCTGAAGGTTCTGTTTACCAATGCACCTGTCCTGGCGCATCCGGACCCCTCTTTGCCATTCATAGTGGAGGTGGACGCGTCCGAGGCTGGGGTAGGAGCTGTGCTGTCGCAGCGTTCGGGCGTTCCTCCGAAGCTCCGCCCATGCGCGTTCTTGTCTAAGAAGCTGAGCCCGGCGGAGCGCAACTATGATGTGGGGGACCGGGAGCTGTTAGCCGTGGTCAGGGCTTTGACGGTGTGGAGACATTGGCTTGAGGGGGCACGTCACCCTTTTCTCATCTGGACCGACCACCGTAACCTGGAGTATATTCGGGCAGCGAGGAGGCTTAATCCCCGTCAGGCGAGGTGGGCCATGTTTTTTACGAGGTTTAACTTCACTCTCTCGTACATTCCAGGTTCCCGGAACCGGAAGGCTGATGCACTGTCGCGTCTCTACGACACCGAGGAGCGGACCATCGATCCTACTCCCATACTTCCCGCCTCCTGTCTGGTGGCACCGGTGGTATGGGAGGTGGATGCGGACATCGAGCGGGCGGGTCGGTCAGAACCTACTCCACCGCAGTGTCCCGTGGGCCTGAAATACGTTCCGCTTGGTGTTCGCGATCGCCTGATCCGATGGTCCCATACTCTACCCTCCTCGGGTCATCCTGGGGTGGAACGGACAGTACGGGGCCTGAAGGGGAGGTACTGGTGGCCCACCTTGGCTGAGGATGTCCGGCGTTATGTCTCGTCGTGTTCGATATGCGCTCAGTGTAAGGCTCCTAGGCACCTACCTCGAGGGAAATTACAGCCCCTCCCCGTTCCACAGCGGCCCTGGACTCACCTCTCGGTGGATTTCCTTACGGATCTCCCGCCGTCTCAGGGGAACACGGCGATCCTGGTCGTTGTGGACAGGTTCTCTAAGTCCTGCCGTCTGCTCCCTTTGCCCGGTCTTCCTACGGCCCTGCAGACCGCGGAGGCCCTGTTCACCCACGTCTTCCGGCACTATGGGGTGCCCGAGGACATCGTATCTGATCGGGGTCCCCAGTTTACGTCCAGGGTATGGAAATCGTTTATGGAGAGGCTGGGGGTCTCAGTCAGCCTGACCTCGGGGTTCCACCCCGAGAGTAATGGGAAGGTAGAGCGCATCAACCAGGATGTGGGCAGGTTCCTGCGGTCGTATTGCCAGGACCGGCCAGGGGAGTGGGCGCAGTTCGTGCCATGGGCCGAGATGGCCCAGAACTCTCAGTGCCACTCCTCCACTAATCTGTCACCCTTCCAGGTGGTGCTGGGGTATCAGCCGGTCCTGGTGCCATGGCAACAGAGCCAGACGGAGGCTCCTGCGGTGGAGGCATGGGTCAAGCGCTCTCAGGAGACCTGGAACGCGGTCCAGGAATGTTTAAGGAGGGCGAGCGAACGACAAGGAGAGCGCTGACCGCCACCGCAGTGACGCCCCCGTGTTTAACCCGGGGGATAGAGTCTGGCTCTCGACCCGGAACCTGCCTCTCCGCCTGCCCTGCAGGAAGCTGGGTCCGCGGTTTGTGGGGCCGTTTAAAGTCCTGAGAAGGATAAACGAGGTGTGTTACAGGTTACAACTTCCTTCGTATTACCGTATTAACCCCTCGTTTCATGTGTCTCTCCTCAGGCCGGTGGTAGCTGGTCCGCTGCAGGACAGTGATGTGCTGGAGGCCCCCCCGCCCCCCCTGGACATCGGGGGGAGCCCGGCGTACACAGTCCGAGCCATCCTGGACTCCCGACGTCGGGTAGGGGGCCTGCAGTACCTCGTGGACTGGGAGGGGTACGGTCCGGAGGAGAGGTGCTGGGTTCCGGCGGCGGACGTTCTGGACCCCTCTATGCTGCTGGACTTCCACCGTCGCCGGCTGATCCTCGCCCTCCGGGCCGTCCCCGAGGCCGGCGTCAGGGGAGGGGTACTGTCACAGGATCCAACGAAAGTGGCGCCCCTCCTCGGTCGGGCGGCGCTCGGCGGTCGTCGTCGCCGGCCTATTAGCTGCCACCGATCGTTGTTTTTGTGTCGTTTAGTTTTGTCTGTCTGTTCCGCACCTGTTTTGTGTATGTCATTAGTGGGGACTTATTTAAGGTGTGTTTTCAGTTGGGATTTTGTGCGGGATTGTTTATTGTCCACAGTATTTTTGTAGAGGGATTTACCGGGCTGCGCTCCTTGCCTTGGAATTATATTTTGTGCTGTACGGGCGCAGTTAACAAATACGTGAACTTTGTATAGCGCCCTGTGCTTTTCGGCGTTTGTGTGAGTAAGGATTATTAAAAGACACTCACCTCCAGCACCTCTGTCTCCTGCACTTGATTCCGCCTATCAGCCAGTCCAAGTCAGACGTGACAGCCCCCTAGAATTGCATATATTCTTTTTTAGTTTTGCTGTGGAAATTTGAGCATTTCACTTCCCAACACCACAACAGTAGTCTGAACTAAGTCAATAGACCAGGTGGGGTGCATGCCAGAACTAACATACAGTCCGTGTTGAGAAATCTCACGTTCAATTGGCATTTCCTCATTTTATTGCCCACAAAGCGAGAACTATACATAATGGGCAGGAAATTATTGGTTGTTGGTATTCTTCATCTGGTTGCTTTTTGCCTATATTATCAATACTTTGCTGACTTCTACACTAAAGCCTAACTTGAAAGATGCACACTGTTGGACCATTCTTCACTGCAAGCATGTTACTATTCAACCTGTAATAATCAAGACAGTGATGGTAAACATGGATGTAAACATCAAATCAAATCACATTTTATTTGTCACATGCGCCGAATACAACAGGTGTAGACCTTACAGTGAAATGCTTACTTACGAGCCCCTAACCGACAGTGCAGTTTAAAAAAATATGGATAAGAATAAGAGATAAAAGTAACAAGTAATTAAAGAGGAGCAGTAAAAAATAACAACATATACAGGGGGGTGCCGGTACAGAGTCAATGTGCAGGGGCACCGGTTAGTTGAGGTAGAATGTACATGTAGGTAGAGTTAATTAAAGTGACTATGCATAGATGACAACAGTGAGTGGCAGTGGTGTGGAGAGGGGGGGGGGGGCAATGTGAATAGTCTGGGTAGCCATTTGACTAAATGTTCAGGAGTCTTATGGCTTGGGGGTAGAAGCTATTTAGAAGCCTCTTGGACCTAGACTTGGCGCTCCGGTACCGCTTGCCGTGTGGTAGCAGAGAAAACAGTCTATGACTAGGGTGGCTGGAGTCTTTGACAATTTTTAGGGCCTTCCTCTGACACCGCCTGGTATAGAGGTTCTGGATAGCAGGAAGCTTGGCCCCAGTGATGTACTGGGCCATTCGCACTACCCTCTGTAGTACCTTGCTGTCGGAGGCTGAGCAGTTGCCATACCAGGCAGTGATGCAACCAGTCAGGATGCTCTCGATGGTGCAGCTGTAGAACCAAACATGTATCCATAGATAAGAGTGTCATGGCAAAATTTCACAAATCCCTTCTCTTGGCTTTGAAACAGAAATGTGTGGGTAATGTTGGGCACAGACACATCAATACTGGGTAACATCAGAGTGAAATCCATTTTCTCCTTCCCTATTTCCTCTAATTGTAATTGAGGCTTGAAGGACGTAAAGAGGAGACTATAGTCAAACTTCAAATGATAAAGACCTAGAGATTGCAATAGATGTTTGTTAACAATCTTGTCAATCTTGTAATTTGTTAAACTTGACAGATTTTTACATTCCTTTACAGATCCAAAATGCACACAATGATTCTACTGGGTTTTGTGTGGTTTAGTCCACCACTTCTTGTGATCCTTGCATCACCAACCCCTGCTTCGAATGAAAAGAGAGGCCCCTGTCAAATCTACAACTCTGGTCGCTCCGCAAACTGCCTTGGTCAGCGACTGGATCATGTTCCATGGAAACACCTCCCTTCCACGCTTGAAAGGATAGATCTATCCTACAATGAACTTCATGCCATTCGTGTTAATTACTTTTCTCGCCTACCTCATCTTCGTGTCCTCGAGCTGCAGTTCAACAACATCTCTGTGATTGAGGACCGTGCCTTCCACAACAACCCCCTCCTGGAGCATCTTAACATCTTTAACAACTCCCTAGAGGAAATCCCTGCCAACGCCTTGCAGGACCTCTTTAATCTAAGGGAACTCCTTATGTCGAATAACCTTTACACCCAGGCCACATTGTCAGCTGACGTTTTCTCCAGATTGACCCACCTCAAGGCCCTGTCCATGGGCGGCCCCATGGTCAAGGGTCTAAGGAAAGGGGACTTCCGGGCATTGAGGAACATTCAGTTGAAGGACTTTGCCATTAAAACTTCATCAAATATCAGTTACTATGAACCGGGTAGTCTGAAGGTAATCCAGACAGGTAGAATGGGTTTTGACATGGCCATAGATCAGAAGCCGAATTTCCTACCTTTGATTCTACGAGACTTGGCCAACAAGACTTTCAGTCTCATCCAATTCAGGAACCTCTTTGAGTTCATGTATTACTTGGGAGATGAGGATATTTTCAGAGGCTTGCAAGACATCAAAGTAGATTCGCTCATATTTCACCGTGGAAAATTCAATGAGAACCTTATGAGGATGGCTCTGTTAAATCTACAGGTCACCCCCCTTAAACGTCTGACACTTCAATACATTGACTTTGCTCGCTCGCCCAACTTTGTGGATAATGGCTTGGCCTCCAGTATCAAACACCTTGCTCTGACTAGACTAAATCTGTGGTAAGCATATCTTATTCTACTATTCTATTACAAAAGCACTATGCAGACATTTCTACCCAGAAGATGCAAAAACAAATACAGGTTCCTAGTCACAAGTGTATTTTTTCATCAATTGAAATCTGTTTCCATATCTATGTAGTGTGAAAGTACCAATTATGTTTTATTCATGCTCCATTACTCCTCAGGCACATCAGTAATCCAGATATTATGCGTTTCGACTGGCGCTTCACATGGTTCAACAAAGTCCGACTGCTGTCCATTCAGAATG
Organism: Salmo trutta; assembly: GCF_901001165.1. Classification (NCBI taxonomy): domain Eukaryota; kingdom Metazoa; phylum Chordata; class Actinopteri; order Salmoniformes; family Salmonidae; genus Salmo; species Salmo trutta. Next base: position 53,990,980 of record NC_042959.1, on the reverse strand, counting down.
TCAACTTCAATTCTGTGCCTTGCGATGCCTGGCTTAATATGGAAGACATGGAGGTTTTGGACATATCAAACAACCGCCTGCAGGACAACATCCTCTTCAACCAGAGATGCGACTACAGGGGCACCATGCCGGCTCTTCGTTCCTTCAATGTCAGCACCAACCAACTGACCAGCCTTCAGGACTTAGCCTCCCTGACCAGGGAGTTCAAACAGTTGAAGGTCCTGGATGTTAGCCACAACATGCTGGGCTCTGCTGAGGAGAGTCGCAACTGTAACTGGACGCAGAACATCACCCAAGTGATCGCACACCACAACCGATTCGAAAGTGGTGCCCTCCAGTGTCTGCCCACCACAGTACAATTCCTGGACCTTTCGTACTGTGACCTGGACCAGCTGGACATGGCCTACTTCCGACAAACCATCAGCCTCAAGGAGCTACTGCTCAATGGGAACAAGATCAAGTTCATCCCCTCTGGGTGGAGAAGTCGTTCCTTGCAGTCACTGGCTCTGGATGGGAACTCTTTTGGGCTCATCAGCATGGGTTCCTTCCAGGACATGTCCCAGCTGTCTCGACTGACAGCAGGGAACAACCCATTCCACTGCACCTGCGACCTCCACGCCTTTATCCAGGAGACAATTTCCAAGGGGAAGGTCAACATCACTGACTGGCCAGAGAACTACAAGTGTTACCATCCAGAGGCCCAGCTCAATACCGCTGTGGCAAATTTCTTCCCGGGTCACGTGGCCTGCGATGTCAGACTGGTCATCATCATCTGTGTGGCTACTACTGCTGCTGTGGTTTTAGTGTTGATGTTTATATGCTACATATTCAATGTTCCCTGGTACACCAAAGCCACATATCAGATCCTCAGAGCCAAATACAGGGCTCATCAGGAAGGAACATCTGGAAAATCACAGATCTATGCTTACCATGCATTCATCTCCTACAGCCACCCAGATGCTGACTGGGTCAGGGACCAGTTGTTGCCCTGCTTGGAGAACAGCAAGCCCCCCTACCGACTCTGTATCCATGAGAGAGACTTCATGCCAGGAAAATGGATCATCGACAACATCATTGAAAATATTGAGAGCAGCGAAAAGGTAAGGTTGAGGACCCACCAAGACAAGTTAGAGGTGTTTTAACAAATAAATAGTAACAGACTTTTGAATATAAAAGGTCAATTGAACAACCCAAAATGTCAGATGTATGTTTTGTTTAGGTTTGTATCCTGATTCCTGCACTGTGCATTTGCCTAAAATTTAGGCCCTAAATGAATACACCCTATCCTCTGAATTTTTTGTTTCCAAATCCAGGTCATATTTGTGCTGTCACACCACTTTGTGAACAGCGATTGGTGCAACTACGAGCTCTACTTTGCCCAGCAAAGAGCCATCGGCAAGACCTTCAGTGATGTTATTCTGGTGGTTAAAGAGCCCATCGACCCTGAATCTCTGCCCAGCAAGTATTGTAAGCTCAAGAAGATGCTGAACACCAAAACGTACCTAGAGTGGCCCCAGCAAGTCACGCAGCAGACCTTCTTCTGGGCTCAACTTAGGAGCTGCCTGGGCAAGCCCACAGTGACTAGAGAGCAGGCTCTTAGTGGTAGGAGCAGCAGTGTATCCTCAGTGGGCGTTGTGCCTGTGATAGAGCTCCCTCTAGAGGATGGGAAGCCAGCGATAGCTATGCCAAATTTAGACAGAGAAGCAGGGCTCCACAAAGTAGTTCCTCAGGAGATCAAAAATCTTTCAGAGAGAAGTGCAGAGTTTTATGGGCAAAGACCAATCCCTGTAGCCGTGGCATGAGACAAAATAAGCCAAGAATGTAGCTTGTAATGTGTAAAGTGTCCCAAGACCAATCTCTCTCTGAAGTGCTGAGCTTGAGTGACTTCTTGGCCATGCTGTGGCAGATAATGTTTTCCAAGCTGCTGGTAGCGTTAGCAAGTGTTTCATAATGATGACAGTGAATAACATGATCTGTCGGCCACCCACCCTCTGACATGTACAGTGCTTACTCCCCCTTGAAATCTTTACATTTTGTTGCGATACAAAGTGGGATTGAAATATATTTAATTGTAATTTTATTGTCATTGATCTACACAAAATACTCCATAATGTCAAAGTGAAAAAAAATGTTATATAAATGTTAACAAATGAACACAAATTAAATAACAAAAAAATATGGTTGTTGCATTTAGTTCAGAAGTAAAAATCGGCTTAACAAATCACATAATAAGTTATATGGACTCATTTTGTATGAAATAATAGGGGTTGATGTGATTTCTGAATGACTACCCTTTCCTCTGTCTCACACACACACACACACACACACACACACACACACACACACACACACACACACACACACACACACACACACACACACACACACACATACATACATACATACATACATACATACATACATACATACATACATACATACATACATACATACATACATACATACATACATACACCTGTAAGGTCCCTCAGTCAAGTATTGAATTTCAAGCACAGATTCAACTACAAAGACCAAGGATCTTTTTGAAAGAAGGGCAGTGATTGGTAGATGGGTAACAATAACAAATCAAACATTGAATATATCTTTAAGCGTGGCCAAGGTAATAAGTATGCTGTGGAGGATGTATCAAACAACCCAGACACATCAAAGAAACAGCCGTCCTTCTGAACTGAGCTGCAGGATAAGAAGGAAACTGCTTAGGGATGTCAACATGCGGACATTGCTGATTTTAAAACAGCTACAGAGTTCAATGGCTGTGATGGGAGAAAACTGAGGATGGATCAACAACATTGTAGTGACTTCACAATAATGACCTAAATGACAGAGAAAAATAATAATACAAATACACAAAATACATTGTTTTCCAAAACATGCATATGTATGCAACAAGGCACTAAAGTAATACTGAAAGAAAAAGAAACACGGCAAAGGAATACACTTTTTGGACTAAATGCAAAACCTTATCTTTGCGGCAAGTCCAACACAACAAATCACTGAGTAACTGCCTCCTCATTTGCAAGCACAGTGGTGGCTGCATCATGGTATGGGTATGCTTGACATCGGCAAAGACTGGTGAATTGTTCAGGATAAAAAGAAACTGGAAGGAGCTAAGCACAAAATCGTAGAGGAAAACCTGCTTTAGTCTGCTTTACACCAGACACTGGTAGAGGAGTTCAAATGAAGCAGGACAATAACCTACAACACAAGGCCAAGACTTGAAAATGGCTTTCTATCCATGATCCCCAACACCATCCCAGAACTTGAAGAATTTTGAAAAGAATAATGGGGAAATATTGCACAATACAGGTGTGCAAAGCTCGTATAAGACCTACCCAAGAAGACTCACAGCTGTAATCACTGCCAAAGGTGCTTCTAACATGTATTGACTCAGGGGGGTGAAAACGTATCGAATCAATGCGTATAAATGTTTTATTTTTCAATTATGTTAAAAAAAAAAAATTCTACCACTTTGACAGAGTATTTTGTGTAGATCGGTGACAAAAAAAGACCATTAAATGCATTTTAATTCCACTTTGTAACACAATAAAATGTGAAGAAATCCAAGGGGGGTGGTAGACATTTTCTATAGGCACTGTAAGCTCTCTGCCTCATGTGCTCTCTAAGCGACCCAGGCCAAGGGCCCTGCTGACAGGTGTTGAAAGACCACAAACTCAACAGCTCAAATGGGATCTCCCGTGTCACACTTGAGATAACAAGCGAGGTGCCAGGGAGATGTGGTGACAGGTGTCACGCAGCGTGGTTACACTCCCAACACCACTCGGCCACTGATCACAATTACTGTAACACATAATGGATGCCATTTAGCAGACACTTTAATCCAAAGCAAATGACATTTTATGTGCACGTAGAATCCGCTCTGCCATTTCAAAGGGTATGCAAGCCACAAATCTCATATGAAAGAGGGAACCAGTGGGGACTGCATGTTAAATGACAGTTGTTTAGAATGAAAAATGTAGCTTATGCAATGTATTCATGTCCAGTAATATTGATACCATTATACAATATAATACCATTATAATAATGAAATATAGTTTCCTAAATATGTTTTACTTTTCTATACTCTTTACATGCTTTAATGTACATGTGAATGTTGTTGTTAATGTGAATGGTATTATCTAATTAAGTAAATAACAAATGAGTTAATTGCTTATCATAACATATTGCCTAATGCAAATGAATTTAAGCCAATAACTCTAATAAAACAGTGGTGTGTTTTATACTTGACGGTTGAGTGGGAATTTAGAAATAGGGATGTGTTAATCCAGTGTAATTCTGTTTTACAATATCAGTGTGAAGGGCTGCTTTGTGAAACCTGCCAATATTTACAAGTGACCAATAGATGACACCCTTTTACATTTTCTGGAAGTCACATTTAGTTGGTGTGTGTGTGTGTCTGTGTGTTTTGAGGAAGAGATCCGACTTACAGTATATCACAGAAACTGGCAGATGTCAGACATGATATAACAAACATCATCTGCCTGTAGTTTTATGCCCAGCGAGACAACAAACATGACATAATGCCACAGGGGTCACATGAAGTTCAGATTGATTTTAATAACGATTCTGGGAAGAATATGCTGAGATCCTTTCGCATGGGATATTACTATCTGGGTGTAATATATATTTTTATTTTATACTATTTTGATATCTTGCAATGCTTCCAGATTCAATATCCAAATATTTTAATGTTGATTTGATGTACAGTATTAAATATGTCTGTTCCTATTCTAGTACGTCTCCTTTTGTGTTTTTCCAATTGTTAAATGAGAAAATTCCTACTCAGACTAAATCAAAATGTATTATGTGCTGGCTATTTACAGAAATTGCCACCTGAGCACAGAACATAAGAAGAAAACATGGTATCACTATGCATTTTTCAATCCCATGTGCATTATCATTGCTACCTGTATTTTCAGTATTCCGGAATAATAAGTGTGAACAGTGTTTATCAACAAGATAATTGAAGGTACGATTAAGTTGAAGCTTGCACAGGCTGTAAGAGATTCTAACAGTTGGTTCTGCTTCTCTGCACAGTAATGAGAGATGGTGGTTTTAGTTTCCCACACAAAAGGGAAAGGTGAGTGCTCTTTTTCCGGGTCACTCAGGTTGACATCTACTTAAGTGAGATCACCTCGGAAACGCACTCCGTACAGCCCGCTGTTGTGGCCTTGACATGGCCAAGCCTCGGTGAATGACTTCCATCAGACTTACAGTATTTGTCCTGGAGCTGTCTAATCTTGGAAGGTTAAGCAAAGTATAGCCTACAAAGTAATACACAAAGTACATGACGTGTGAATACTTATGACAGAGGTCTGTATTCTGACCACATGGACAGTTACCACATATCAGGCCTAACACCTTTGCCAAGATATCCTATAAACCACGGCTTCTCAGGCATTATCTCTTAATTGACTCCTTGGTTTTGTATTCTGCAAATATACTTTTGAAGTAGTGTTCGTTTTATTGTGTGTGTTTATCTAATCTACCATAGTCATAGCATAAGAGCATGTAATCTTGAAAAAGGACAGAAGGACAGACACTGTATGTCAACGTGTACATTAGCATATGAATGAATTACAATCTCATAGAATATAGCATGTGTGATGATAGATGGCTCATTCATCGGCTACAGCTTATTTGAATTTGGTAGTTAGCGTCTGATATGAGCGCAGAAGCATGCAGAGGGAGATTATTTCCATGTGATGTCATTTGAGGTGATAAATGCTGACAAACCATTTTGGGTGCCCAGCAAGGGACAATGGTGAGAGAGAGAGAGTGAATGTATGGAACATACTGTAGTAGGCCTATACGTATCTGACCTGCTGCTGTCATATCCCATGGCTAATGTACGCCTATCCCCTAAATGATGATTCAATTTACACTGATTAAAAATATAAACACAACATGCAACAATTTCAAAGATTTTACTAAGTTACAGTTCATCTATGGAAATCAGTCAATTTAAATAAATGAATTATTCTCCAATCTATGGATTTCACATGACTGTGAATACATGTATGCATCTGTTGATCATAGATATTTTTTTTAAAAGGTAGGGACATGGAAAACCAGTCAATATCTGGTGTGACCACCATTTACCTCATGGAGTGCGGCACATCTCCTTCGCATAGAGTTGATCAGGCTGTTGATTGTGGCCTGTGGAATGTTGTCCCACTCCTCTTCAATGGCTGTGCGAAGATGCTGGAAATTGGCAGGAACTGGAACACGTACACGTCTATCCAGAGCATCCAAAACATGCTCAATGGGTGACATGTCTGGTGAGAATTCAGGCCATGGGAGAACTGGGACATTTTCAGCTTCCAGGAATTGCGTACAGATCATTGCGACATGGGGCTGTGGATGATCATGCTGAAACATGAGCTGATGGCGGTGGATGAATGGCACAACAATGAGCCTCAGGATCTCGTCACGATATCTCTGTGCATTGAAATTGCCATTGATAAAATGCAATTGTGTTCGTTGTCCAAAGCTTATGCCTGCCTATACCATAACCCCACCGCCACCGTGGGGCACTGTTCACAACGTTGACGTCAGCAAACCGCTCACCCACACAACGTCTGCCATCTACCCGGTACTGTTGAAACCGGGATTCTTCCATGTAGAACACACTTCTCCAGTGTGCTAGTGGCCATCAAAGGTGAGCATTTCCCCACTGAAGTCGGTTACAACGCTAAACTGCAGTCAGGTCAATACCCTGGTGAGGACGACGAGCACGCAGATGAGCTTCCCTGAGACGGTTTCTGTCAGTTTGTGCATAAATTCGGGGGCTTATTTTTCGTGGACAGATTTTGGGTAGAGTAAAACCTCTTGCTTCGCCTCTTCCTCTCTGCTTACAGCCGGTCCCTGTCTTGGGTTCTCAGCAGATGGTATGGAAGACAGCTGGCTCCATGTGAATTACAATCCTATGTTATGTTTTAACATTTAGAAACGTTAACAATCCTCCCTTGCGATACGGTTTTGGAAACATAAAGCCTTTCACTTTCACATCAAAAATAATTTCACAAATGCAAAATAAACACTTACTGTACACTGTTTTAACCGCTTTTAACACAGTTGCAGCCGACAGTATTTTTCAGTTACAACACTATTACACACAAGTGTTAGGAGATGCTTCGATAGCAAATTAGAAGAGATGGTCGCATCTTCTTCTCTTCTTATTATTATTATTCTACAAATTTGTATTGGAGGACCACAACAAACTGAAATGTACATACACCGCCACCTAGTGTACTGGAGTGTGAGGCCGGTCACAGCCTCCCTATTCATCTATTTCTCTTATCTAGGCCTGTGTTTCCGCCTACTATTCTGGAGTGTGAATTCATCACACTTTGTGACACAAAAAGGTAAGGGGACGGGGAAAAGGGACCAACTAACCTTACACCCATTAAAAACCTCACCACTTTTCCACGACTTGGCTCTATCTAATCCTACACCAGGCCAACAAGACACTATCATTAAACACACCTTGTAAATCTTCTGCAGTAAAATCTCGTACACCCAAGTACTTCTCTGCAGCTGCCGCCACAACATATATTTTATGTGATTTACGTTCCATTTCTGTGGTACAGTTGATAACCATGGCTATGCCTCACTCTCTGTTGGCCTCAGTTTCCTCACAGGGATCCTCTCAGGATCTCTAGCACTGTACCCATCTTCCTCTCCTACTCTCTTCACTGTCTCAGCATACCACACCTTCTGTACTACTCTGATCCTGGCAACTTCAGCCTGCCTTTCTCTCACTGGAAACTTCTGATCCTCAGCATCATGGGTACCCCCAAAGTTAACACACAACTGTTTCCACCGATACTACATATTCCTTTGTTTCATGCCCTCCTGCACACTTCTCACGGTCTCCTCTGTCTTCCGTAGGCCTAAACAAGCGCTATAACATGGAAATATGGCAGCCCGGCATGGGAACTCTAATCTTAAAAAGCTGTGTAGTCATTTAACATTTAGTTTTTTTAAATAAAAACTTTCTCACAGAATTGAAAGTTATTCCAAATGTTTACAAAACGGTATCTCTTCGTGCAAGGCATAGGCCTATTTGCGTTTAGACATGAGGTCCCATTCCCGTTTTCTTTCTTCCATCAGTTTGATTCTTTAAACGTAAACGGTTTCCGTTACAACTTCAAGACGTAATGAATACAACCCCGCTAATGAACTCGGAATGGAAGTCCGTCATTTTAGTTGCTTTAAACCAATAGGTCCCATCATTTGAAGACGTCATTGTTAAATACAGCCTATACGATAGTATACTGATACTGTATTGTTTATGCGGTAGGCTAATACATTCTGTATAATAATTGTAATTAGTAGTTGCACCGCCAAATGTAACCTTACATGGTGAAATGAATTAGGTCTACCCGTGCCATTTGTATCCGTGATGTTGCAGGTTTCACCGGTGGGAGGCGCCTGATTTTAATTTTCTAACAGGTGAGATGCATAAAACAGGTAAGATGAGGATCGACGCCACTTCTGCTTCGTTTGTCATCGGCGTTGAGGTGAGTAGCGAACGTGTTTGTGGTCAATAGATTTTGTAACAACCTGCATGCCTATTTCTTGTTGAGCATATGTACATTTATGTGCCATGCAGCCTATAGGCTTCCTGGTGAGAAATCATATTTCCTTTTTTTGTGCGGGGTAGCGTTGAGTTTATTTTATAGTGATTCTCTTTTGGTTATTGCACATTTTGCCATCTGTTTTATAATTGTCTTTAATTAGGCCTACAAAAGGTTCAGCAAAGGCCTATGTTAACTATACAGTGTACAAAACTTTAGGTACACCTTCCCCTTTTACCCTAAGAATAGCTGCAAGGTGTCAAGTGTTCCACAGGGATGCTTGCCCATGTTGATGCCAATGCTTCCCACAATTGTGTAAAGTTGGCTGGATGTCCTTTGGGTGGTGGACCATTCTTGATACCAATGGGGAGACTGTTGTGAGTGGAAAAACCCAGCAGCATTGCAGTTCTTGGCACACTCAAACTGGTGCGCCTGGCACGTACTACCATACCCTGTTCAAAGGCACAAATCTTTTGTCTTGCCCACTCACCCTCTGAATGGCAGGTAGCCTAGTAGTCAGTGTTGGGTCAGTAACTGTAATGTTAATCTGTCATTCTGCCCCTGAACAAGGCAGTTAACCCACTGTTCCTAGGCTGTCATTGTAAAAAAGAATTTGTTCTTAACTGACTTGCCTAGTTATATAAAAATGCACAATCCATGTCTCAATCCTTATTTTTAACCTGTCTCCTCCCCTTCATCTACACTGATTGAAGTGGATTTAACAAGTGACATCAATAAGGGATCATAGCTTTCACTTGGTTAGAATGTCATGGAAAGAGCAGGTGCTCCTTATGTTTTGTTCAGTCAGTGTACTTTCAGTCAAATTGCCTCGCCAGCCCTTGGAGTTAATGTAATCACATGTCCTTGAGGGTGTTTTCAGTCTATCACATTTGTAAGGAACAGAACCACACAATCTGAATGTATCATATTGCTTGATTCAGGGGTATCAAATATTAGGGGTGGCAAATAGCCTAGTGGTAAGTGTTGGACTAGTAACTGAAAGGTTGCAAGATCGAATCCCCCAGCTGACAAGGTTAAACTGTCGTTCTGCCCCTGAACAAGGCAATTAACCCACTGTTCCTAGGCCGTCATTGAAAATAAGAATTTGTTCTTAACTGACTTGCCTAGTTAAAGGTAAAATTAGGCCTACCCCCCCCCCCTCTTCAGAGCTTGAATTACTAGGATAGCTGCACCCATCACTCCCCCACCGCACACAAAAGACGGCTACATTATTTATGCATCTCTGGGGATAACAATCAATAGCTTGCGAAACCATCTATAGAGTTACTAAGATACCTGATCGTTTTGAGGTTTATCCTGGACCCCTGAGAACAGCAAGGTCTGACGGTTTCCTCAGTGTAGGCCCACCAGGGCTGTATTGGTGACGTGTGCTCACCTGGGCAACCAATAGCAGTCTCATTCTCTGGATCAATATTTTAATTCATGGGTTGCTAGTTATCGGATGCCTGTATCTAGATCATAATTTAGCATGTACTTTGTTTTTCAAAGACCAAATTTGAAAGTCTGATAGATTTGAACCCACATGATCATTTGGAACTGGATGAAATGCAAAGGAAAAACTTGCCCCAGTGGCTTTTGCATACAGTTTACAATAGTCTACACAGACACATGTGTTAAAATAAACAGGAACCAGTCAGGGGTTCACTTCATGCAAATTGACTTCTACTGTAAAATCTAATTGTCCATACAGCTGTAAATGACCTATCCCTTTTTTTTTTTTTTTTTTGTAGGTATTCACAGTGCTGTAAAATGGGTTCCAAACTTGAGAGTGCAATGGAGGGGCTAATTCGAGTGTTCCACTCATACTCCTCAAAAGAAGGGGACAAGTACAAGCTGAGCAAAGTTGAGCTGAAGAATCTGTTGCAGGGCGAACTGAGTGACTTCCTGGCGGTGAGTTTGATTCCTAATGCTGTCAGGGGGAGGGATATGTGGTTTCAATATGACATTCTGAGCAATTACATTTTTATGGACATAAACAAAATGAGAACTGCCCCAAAGCAAGTCATACAAACAATTATGGGAGATGTCTTGAATTATTGAACAGTTGTGGGACCCATCACCTTCAAGACATATTCTACTAGAATAATTTAAATAATACAATGGCCTTACCTAGAAACAACGCTTATCACCTAGACATTTCTTAAATCTGAAATTATTTGATGGGTATAACAATATGACATGAGATCGATCTTTCCATCTGATTGGTTTTGTGCAATTTTCTGCGTATTGCCTTTTTAATTTTTTGTAATTTTTTTTTATCTACAACTGTTCCAAGAGTCATGTGGCTGCTTCTGGTCTGGGCCTACATTTCAATGCATTAACCATTCCTACTCCTCTCCCTCAGGCAAGTAAGGACCCTATGGTAGTAGAGAAGATCATGAGTGATCTGGATGAAAACAAAGATGGCGAGGTGGACTTTCAGGAGTTTGTCATCTTGGTTGCTGCGCTGACCGTGGCCTGTAACGAGTTCTTTGTAGAAAGCCTGAATGAATGAGTTTGGAAACAGTCTGTGACCTCGGCTTTCTACTCATTATTCCTTGTTAATAAAACAAACATGTATGCTTTAATTTTTTTGTACTTTTTGACAGAAACCGGCAAAGGTTTCAATATTGTCACATAATGGTTATTTCTAACAAAGGCTCTTTTGACTGTTGTAAAATGATTGCCGCTGTAGAGAATCCTGCAATGGACTGACCAGTTTCAGTGTACTGTCATTGCACTAGTAGTTAACATTCTGCTCAGATCAATAAAGGTGATTGCAGTCTAAATATGTTCAACTCAGCTCATCGTAGACTTGAATGCGCATTACTGGTACATGTCTTTTGCATGTGAAATCTGGGGCTGTATGAATCAATTGTCTCAGGAGTGCTGATTTAGGATCAGTTTTGCCTTTTTAGATCACAGTGAATAAGATTACATGGACAGTAGGGACTTGATCCTAGAACAGCACTTGTACTGAGACTCTTCATGTGGCCCCTGGTCTGCTACCTATGCTTAAACATGGCAAACTGCACCCAACATTATAGTGAAGGATTTGCACTGAAATACATAACCCCCTTCTGTTTGGCTAAAAACAAACAGTTCTAAACCAAGTTCCCATGAAGCAGACTGGTGAAACTGATTAGAATGCAGCCAGCCAATCTTAATGACATGCTTGCTTTAAATCCAATTTGCAAAAGAGAAACTGCTTTAGATCCTGTGTGACGATGCGTCTGCAGCAACAGAACACTTCAGTCTGACAACTTAATACTGGAGTCTGTGGCCTAAGTCTGGATGCTTCAGTCATGTGTTAAACACTCCCTGTAACAAACTTATGTCACGTGTGGTGCAGACTGTAAAATTCAAACTATTTGTGGCTCAATAGTTAGAGGTACATCAAGATACTGTCTATATGGCACATTTGTGGTCATGAGTCATGGACACCAAAGTAGGATACAACCAATGGTATGTGGCGACTGTTCTTATATAATGTGGTTGATCACGATATACTTGGTGCAACTCTTGCGGGTTGAATAAATCGAACAATAGCACCACCCTGCACCAAACTAGGTCTGTGGATAAGGTTGAGACGTCTAGAGCTTGCCGGCTTAAAATGAGTGTGCACTGAGCCACAGGTCAGGGGTTTCATGTATGGCTGCTGTGTAAAATACATTTGCTACGTTGGATTAATCCTTCAAAATTACAGGTTGAGGTGAGTGTCAGCGAATGTATCAATCCCTGAAAAAAATTCATGAACAATGGCAATTACTACTGGAAACAGGCTTTGGAAAATAACTAAGGATTAATCTGGTGAAGTCTAAATACCAATCTTTATTCATTTACACAATTTGACAGAAAAGGGGCACATTCTCTCCCTTTAAAAAGCAATTTTGTCCAGACATGAATATGAAAAAGCAATTGCATTACATGTGTATGGTTGCGTGCCCTCTACTTCTTTCCACATTCTGTGATGAAATATTAGTAATTTGACTGGCCATGTCCAAATACCCATACTTGCATCCTAAATATTTTGAGTATGCAAAAAAAACGTTTTATAGTATGAAACATTTTGAAAATCAAGTATACTTTAAATACCCAGATGTCTTCCTTATTTTAGCTTTGACAACCAGATATGGGGATGTGCTACCAAAATTAACCAATAACATGAAACAATGCAATTGCGCATGATGCATTCTCAGTATGGGAAAATAAAGTTTTATAGTATGCAATTTTCAAAAATCAAGTATGGTGTAAATGTTACTCATTTCAGCTCATCTAGTAGAATTCAATGCACATTTCTCCACAATGCATTGGAAGAGGTGGGATGCGAGTGATTGGCTACTTAGAACTAGGGCCTAACAAAATTGGGCAACTTAATTAGGAAGATGCCGAATAGCGACGCTTCTGCGGTGGTGTTTAAATTTAATGTAGGCCATATAGTCTTTGTTCTCTTTAAAGTGATCATGGCCTTCCCTGTAGCTCAGTTGGTAGAGCATGGTGTGTGCAACGACAGGGTTGTGGGTTCGATTCCCACGGGGGGCCAGTACAAAAAAAAAAAAATGCATGCATTCACTACTGTAAGTCGCTCTGGATAAGACCGTCTGCTAAATGACTAAAATGTAATGCAAACGTAATCATGAGTGTTGCATCGTAGGCTACATCTTTTGACATTTTTTTTTTTTACCCAAAGTCAATTTGTTCTCATTAAAGTGTTCTGATGTCGTTCCCAATTATCAGTGCTTTAGTTATGTTGCTGTCCAGCAGTTTTGAATTTGCGATGCACCTAATTCTTTTTGTCAATTTGAACATTTGAAAAGTTTTGGGTTGTGTACTAGGGTATTTGATTTCATTTATATATGCACTTGGGTTTCACTATGTTAATGAAACCAAAACCAGATTTAAGTGCCTTTGAACAGGGTATGGTAGTAGGTGCCAAGTGCACCAGTTTGTGTCAAGAACTGCAATGCTGCTGGGTTTTTCACACAACAGTTTCCCATGTGTATCAAGAATGGTTCACAACCCAAAGGACATCAAGACAACTATAATTCCATTACTATTCTATTCAGACGGTACGTGCAAAATAGCTTACGACAATGAGTACATAATATGCAGTTGAAGTTTTTTTATTTCACCTTTATTTAACCAGGTAGGCAAGTTGAGAACAAGTTCTCATTTACAAGTGTATATACAAGTATGTAGTACGCTAGTATGGATATTCGGACACAGCTACTCCTAAACTTCCACTCAAGTCCTTGAGCACCAATGAGTAAGGGAGTAAACTCTGAAGACAACACACGGTTTTAGAGGTGTCCTTGGTTATGGAAGGGTGCACTCAGTCTCTTTGTCCCTTGTCGGCTGCTTCAAAGCCATCAGTACCAGGTTTCGGGGAGAGAACGCAGGGTCAAAGAGTGGCACCAGCTGACTCTTTATACCTACACCAACAATCAAGCAATAACAAATAACACCTTTACTGTTAGCACTGGGCCCACAAAAAAGATGTATGGAATCCAGATACAATATCAGTATACATTAAGATCTGATAATACACAGTCTCTGTACATTTCCTCACCTTTCTCCTGCAGGTATAGCATCCTGTCCAGCAGCACCAGTGTCTCCACCACCGGTGCCAGTAGCAGAGCCAGGCTGAAGTAGACCACCACACGACCCTCCTGCCTCAGCATGGCCTCCACTTTGCAGGTGTCCAGGGGCAGGTCAGGGGGCAGGCCAACGCGGGGTAGACCCAGACGGGCATACCTGTGGGTACATGGTGAGAGGGGGTCAGGGGTACATATAAGATAGATGATCATGTTTGACCTAAAGGCGATATTGAATTCTAAATGTGATCATCAAAAGTATTATCATTATACACAAGGATAATACCAAATAGTTTGAGACATGCAAGGATGAATTTCTTAAGTTTTCATCCTAACATACAGTGAAAGCTGCTACCTAATGATACAGACTGTAGAGGTATGGATACAATCTTGGGTAAACACTCACTCTGTAAAGGGTAGCAGATGTGCTTTCTTTATTGCCTGGACTCCCGGCCTGCGCAGCTCTGGCTTCGCCTCCCTGATAACTGTCTCTAGGGTTGCCCGATAACAGTGCATCCTTAGCAACCCACTCTCTTCCCGCAGCCTGTGCATGTAGTCCTCTATTGCATGACACGCCCCCTCCCGCGCCTTATAGGACAGCTGGTGTCCCGGCAACCCCTGCACCCAGGAGCTCATTGGGTAGCCAAACTCTGAGTGAGATGCCTCACTGGTGGGCAAAGGGGATAGGGGAGGGGCTATGAGGCCAGGGGGGTTGGGGTTCTCACTGGTGGTGATCTTCATGTAGCAGCACGCCACTGAGGTGATGCCACGAACGTGAGGGCAGCTGGCAAAGTGGCGAAGGAGGGTGGCACTGAGGTCCCCGCAGGCATGGAGGCCCGTTAGGATAAAATCTGGACATCCCTGCCCCTCTTCCACAGGGCAGACAACAACTTCTGTGGATGAACTCTCTTGGCAGAGTGGGTGGACATATGGGCTTTGCCCGGCTTCAGTCTTGCAAAGACGTTTTGGAAACGAGAGTGAGCTAGACTGGGGTTCATGTTTTACACTAGTAAACGAGTTTGTACATGTATTGTCATTATTCTTGAGTGGGGATGCAGCCTGGCCATTGTCTGAACAGCCCAGGAATTCTGATTCTGCAGTCAACACAGGCTGGTCTCCGTGCCCATGTTGCTGATCAGCTTCTGACATGGACTCCCGCTGTCTCTTCTTACTGGGTCCAGCCGGAGCGGTCTGATCCTCACAGACACATTTACCATTTCCTACCTGCTTGACGAAGTCGTTCCATGATGCTTTGGGGTTGACCCAGCCAGCCACATGGCAGGGTGAAGGGGCAGATCTAGAGAGCGGAGGTCCATTCTGAAAAAGTAAGAGCAGTATAAATATTGAATTCTTCATTACATTGCATATTAGCAATATTCACCTAATTGCTTAATAACTCTGGATTTACAAAAAATGCCTAGTCTGAGCCAATCAGCTGTGCCTTTCTTGCACTTTACTGAGCGTTCTGGTGCATTACCTTCCTCTGCCGCTCCTTCTCCAGCGTCCACAGAAGCTGTCCATCATATTTGGATGCCATGGAAACTAGAGTGGGATCAGCCTCAATTCCAGTCACAGACAGACCAAGCCCAAACGACAAGAAACGAGTCAAATGGCCCTAGGGATACCGGTAGGGATACACAATCATGTACCGTGACAAATCTCATTGTTAGGAAGATTACAAAAAGTAATATTGTGTGACACCTAGGTCTGATAACAAGACTGAATATTAGGTTACCTGTCCAGAACCCACATCCACCACACTATTGCAGTCTGTCAGGTCACAAAGCTGCTTCACCAACTGTGGAGAGAGATGAACAGATCAGTATCAACAACAACTGAAATGCTTATTTGAATCAGAAGCATATATAAAAATCCATATATATGCAAATTAGTATGCACATCTTTACCGTGCCCAGACTCCGGATCTCATGCTGCTTCTTGGGTTTCACATGTTTCCTAAATATGTGTCCCAGCAGTGAGCTCTGACTCTTGTTCTCCAAGAACTCCTCTGGCTTCAGCATGCCCACTTCATGTCCCCGCTTGCCCTGGGGTGTCCTGGGGAACGTCAGAGCATGTGCGGTGGCCCGGAAAGCCAATAGTGAAAGAGGCCATACACAAGAGTAGCTGAAATAAAAAAGTTAAATTGTATAAGTTATTTCAAACTGTTTTATGATATAGAATCCAATTCAAATTGAATGAATACACTGGTATGACTGAATACCTTCTATTCACATTCAATCTGTCCAATAGGAGGTCAGCTATTTGTGGGGGTGACAGGTCACAGAGGATCTGTTGCCATCTGGTAGGCAATGTAGCCCATAGATCCTCACTGAAGAATTCCTATGGCAGGAGAAAACATGATCAATAAAAAATTAATTCATTGAAGAGTAGCTAGAGAAATCGATCCAGGGATCAAGCTTCATGGGAGCGTGTAAGGTGAAGTTGCCTCTAGACGCCGAACTTCGGTCAGTTTAGCATTTTTCCAAATAATGGTTTAGGTCAGGATTGAGGGAGGGGAAGTAAGCCTAGATCTGTACGGGAAACTTCAACCTGGAGCGGAGGACTCCATAATCAAATAACCGTATAAAAACCTGCAGCAGCGTAACTTAAAAAAACATAGAAATATAATGAGTTGCTTACTACGTACAATTATGAAGGAATCGGAGATGTGTTTGTATGTCGACAGAAAATATGTAAGATTTCTTGCCAACTCTCTTTGCTGCTCTGCTGAAAGTGTCGGTGAGCACATCATTCGACCGTCTCATCGGCAACTGACCGGTTATAAATTGTGAACATTAAACATTTGAACAATACACTATTACACCCGAGTTTTATATAACGACGATGAGAAATGTTTGTTTGTAGCTCTTCCTCACAACACGACCTCTGAACCGGAAGTAGTCGACTGTTCGGCTGCTATGGATGTCGGAGCATGGTGCTATATTTATAGGTCGGCGTATATGTGTAATTTGTTGTATAACGCTGATTTGTGCACCATATTATCAGGACACAATATGAGTTTAGACATACAGTAAATTAGACTGTCTGGAGAATAAAGTTTCATTTCTAGTTAGCGAATGTTCGAGTCGCTGTTTCGGGTAGCTTAGCATCAGAGCCAGCTAATATTACTGTAGCTAGATAGCAAGCTAGCCAAGGACCCAATGCTAGCTCGCCTAAGCCATATTTTCTACTGTAATATCATCCTGACAACTATCTATCAAGCTAACATTTACACTACACGGATTACACATACTTTTCGAAAATACCTAAAGTTAATTGTGGCTAGTTAGTTACGTGGCCTCAATGTGTTTCATGCTAAGCTAGTGCCAAACTAGCTAGATTATATAAACAGCGAGCTAGCTGGCTAGTTAACTTTTTTGTTTGTCATGACTAGAATGTTTTCCCACAATTTCAGACATACAAGCTGATTTGTTAACATAAATCAATTTTATTTTTGTCCAGGTATCACAATACCGCTTCAATTGATGTCATGACAATTGGGTCAGAATGACATTTGATTAAAACAAAAAGTTGAACCTAATTTTGCACAGCAGTGAAGGCCTTTATGTCCTGTTGGAGGGAGTGGGACGTCAACAGTTTTAGTCCAAGAACAAACCCAGCCCCAGCTGAGGAAGATTCCCCTCCAAGATGTCGGACATGATGTTCAACCTGGGCTGTTCGGGCAGCAGTGGACCCTGTAAGGACTCATCGGGAAGCAACAAACACAAGGCATTCATCGACAGGCGGCGACTCTTGGAGAAAAAGGGTTACCTCAACAAGAAGCAGAACCAGCACAATCATAGACAGGGGAATAAACATCAGGGCCCGCCTCCCTGGGCCAATCGGCCGCATCAACCCAATGCTGCACACAACAAAAGCTCTGCTCACACTCAGAATACTCACAGTAAAAGTTCATATCACATACCCAGTTCAGAGCATGCCAGAGGTGCTACTTCCAAACCTGCATCATCCACAAGCAGCTCAACATCCTTGACCATTACTGTGAAGAATTCCACCAATCCTGAGCAATCCACTTCGACTATCACTCCGGGGCACCAACCCCCACCCACCAGGACTGTTGCCCACTGCGCCCCTATCCCAAGAGGGTCGGCCCCCTTTTGTAACCCCCTGAAGTACCTTGCCATGGACTGTGAGATGGTTGGCACGGGCCCCAAGGGTCGCAACAGTGAGCTGGCACGATGCAGTATTGTCTCCTATGATGGAGACGTGGTGTATGACAGGTACATCAAGCCCACCAACGCAGTCACTGACTACCGGACTCGTTGGAGTGGCATCTCCTGGCATCAACTGGTCAAAGCCATGCCATATCAACATGCCAGGAAGGAGGTAAGAAGCCTCTTGGAGGAGAATGTTCTAAGGAGGATGATTTTTTTAAATTATTTTTTCCACCAAAAAGGACCTATGAGCATATCAAATTCGGTGTCAAATGAAAGCTAAGAGTCTATATTTTGGGGAAATGAAGGCATAGATACATTTTTCAACTATTTTCCATCTTGAAAATGTGATATTAGCGAAGGCTTTGATTTCTGGATAAACAGATGGAAAAGGGGCCTTAGAAAACATATACCAACAAAAATTATTTAAAAGGTATCAGAAATACATCAAAACATAGTATTGTAAAGACCCCTGCCAATTAATATCAACACTTATATTTCGTTTTGGGTAAGTTGTTTACCTCCTGTAAGTTGAATAAATATTGCCTTGTAATTCCATTACTAAAAGCCCACATGTTTAAAAAAATTTCAAACTTCTCTCCCTCATGAGGAAGGAGGATAATGGTAGACCTACCAATAAGTTATAGTGATTTTACTGACATAAATGTTGTTTATGAATTATTCAGTGATTCAAACTCATAATTCTGTTACCAAATGGTTAACGGAATTACCCAAAAAATCAGTTACGGACTTACTGCAACTGAATTGGCTACAATGGGAAATCATAAGTCACAAAGTGTTAAAACAGTCTGGATAAGCCTCACTCTCTCTCACCATGGATCGGTGTCATTCATTTTGAGCTGGACTGTTATGTTTCACTATATTGGATCACTCCAATATATTGGATACATCCGAGGTGAGGATTTACAGATTTGCTCCGGTGTACACCTGTGTCACGGCTGGGGTCCGCCACTATATATAGACTCCATGGCCTCGACATGTTCGCTATCATTTTCTCGGTGGACGTCCGTATGTTTTGAAGTACAACCTTTCTGAAGTTTGCTTGGTAAGTCACTAGTAAGTGTAATATCTTGCGTGGAAGTATACTCACTGGCTGTTTGCAGCCTGGAGCAGCTGGCCACATGGCCAGACCCTCCTCGTGAGTGCTCCACTCACTGCGTGCGGTTGATCTGTGTCTTCCGCATGTGGTTTGTCGTGCTTGTGTTTCGTTAGCGTTACACTACGACTCCGTGTGCATTAATATATTGGTGGCTCTTGCTGCCACAAACTGTAATTTACCTTACACAATTTGCCGACTGACATGTTCTATGTGTGTGTTGTGAATCGCTTTAGCATGCTGCTTTAGCGCGGGTTCTCTGATAATTATCTTGCAGGGTTTTTTCTTGTTCTTTCCCCTGCAGAGTGCGAGTATTATGGAAAACTACGTTGAGACATTAACTTTGGGGTTCCTTAACGGGCGTTACTCCATATGGTGCTGTTTTTACTGCTTACATATTAAACCGGTAGGTAATGTTGGAGTAAAACAAATAAATCAATCCATTACCTGGTTGCTGTTTTTTTTTTTTTGTCTGCCTGTTTTTCCCACAGGGGTCTTCCTCTGTGTTTGCAGAGGTACTGGGTAATTTATCCCTCAGAGTTCCTATTCCTCCAAGCGGGTCACGACATAGCTCTCCCAGGGTGTCAGTGGCCTTGTTGGCTTGGCTGAGCTTATGGCTTCCCTTTGTGACAGGTGTGATGGTGGTGTCCCCCTGCGGATCCGCATACCTCGTGTATGCACATCCTGGGTTTGAGCCACGCAGGGAGGGCGGTGGAGCGCCCTACTGGATGTCTGTTTTGTGTGGTGTTCTCAGAGCGCCTGGAGGCCATGCGCGAGTGGATCGGCCAGGCTTGGGCTCAGGCTGGGGACGAGCTCCCTCCCCCAGGAGTGGTGCGGCAGCAAGCTTTTAGTCTGGGCCCAGTACCCCTCCCAGGAAGCGTGGCCAGAGCCACCGCCGGCAGAGCTAGGACCACCTTGAACGTAGGGCCATGCCCTGCGTCAGGAGGTTGGTAGCTTTGGTGGCGGCAACAGCTGTTCCCTGTTGGCCAGTGATAGGCTGTTCCTGGGGGACAATGCTGGCACTGTTCACCACCGTGAGCGGGGCTACCAGGCTGACGGGCCATCAGAAGCCACCAGCGGGGGGCTTCATCGCCCCCCAGTGGCTCGAGAGGCTATGAGGAGCCCACTCACTTGGGTAGCCACTGCACTGGACATCAACTGGTGGACAGTGATGACTCTCCATCTGTCCCCATCTCTGCTGAGTTCTGTGAGGCCTTGCAGGAGAACTGGGCGTCTGCCAGGGCGGAACCCCCAGAGTCTTTGATGGAGACTTGAAAGCCAGATATGGGTCCCTTTGCTCTCTTGGCTGCCTTACCAACGTGGCCATGCTGCTGCAGGCCTACCTGCAGACTCTGTTTTCCTGGCTGCAGGAGGGCACATAGGAGCTCCTCCGGGAAGTGATGGAGGTGTCTTGCCTGCTTTCACTGATCCAGAGGGATGTGGCCCGTGCCAACGGACGGGCCATGGTGCAGGTGGTTACCTCCCGGCGCTATCTCTGGCTGGCCTAATCCTGTCTGCCACCTGCTCTCCAGAGCACATTTGCCACTCACCCCATCACCCCAGGGCTGACGTTTGGCAGAGGGGTTGATGACATTCAAGAGCAGACGATAAGGTTCGTAGGGACCGGGAGACCCTGAGACGGTTCATGCCGCCTCCTCGGGTCCTAGGCAGACGGACCGTCGCCACCCACCTGCACCCGAACAACGGTGGGGTCCCTCTCCTGCCACATCGCATCGTGCTAAGGGACGAAAGCGGGGAGGGGCACAGCGTGCGGTGAAGGCAACAGCCTGTTTTTCCCACACGGGTCTTCCCCGGTTTTTGCAGAGGTACTGGGTAATTTATCCCTCATCGGGTTCCTATTCCTCCAAGGGGTTCACGAGAAGCTCTCCCATGACGTCGGACCCCTGCTCCGTGGCCTTGTTGGCTTGGTTGAGCTTATGGCTTCCCTTTGTGACAGGTGTGATGGTGTCAACATTCACCGCCATAGGGATGTGCCTGGGAGACCCAGGTGCTCATGGCGCCAGAGGAGAGGCGGGCCCCGGCAGGACCCCTGACACACCCTTCCCCGGCCTTGGCGCTTCTCCAGGTCTCAAAGGGCGAAGTGGGAGGAGGGTGTGGAGTCCCCCTGGGTGTTGTCCACAATGGTCGAGGGGTACTGACTCCAATTCCGGTGCCGGCCCCCATCCTTCAGAGACCTTCGTGTCACCACTGCAGGATCAAGACATCAGAATGACTAGGTCGGTTCTACTCCACTTTATTTTGTGGTTCCAAAAAGAGACCGAGGGTTACGACCTCAACCTCAATGGGTACTTGAAGGTACATGCTGTCCCCAGCCTCGTGTTGCAGACTGTGTCCAGGGACCAATGGTTTGTGGCGCTGGACCTGAGGGATACGTACATCCATGTGCCTGTTCACCCAGCTCATTGGCAGTACCTTCGATTAACTTTCGAAGGGACAGCTTACAAATTCATGGTTCTTCCCTTCGGGCTCTCCTTGGCACCCCGCACTTTCACATGGACGTTGTCCTGGCACCTCTCACATCCCGAGGATTGTTGATTGTTGATCCTCAATTACCTGGACGATTGGCTGATTTGTGCCCCGACCAGGTCCTGTCAGACAGACATGCTCCTGACCCACATCGGCAGGATGGGCATTACTGTAAACGGCAAGAAGAGTCATCTGATGCCCACCCAAAGGGTGGCCTTCATTGGCATGGAACTGGACTGAGTCCTCAGGAGAGCACGCCTGCCCACCAGAAGGGTTCAGGCGATCCATCTTGCCTCGACCACTTTCTGCAGAGGCGGGTGGTATCCGCCCTGACCTGCCAACGCCTGTTGGGCTTGCTGACGGTGGCCTCGTTTCTGATTCCCCTGGGCCTGCTCCATCTCCGGCCTTTTCAATAGTGGTTCAACTTCCACCAGCTGCACCCGAAGCACCACCGTCGCTGCGGGCCTCAGGGCATTGTTGAGGTGGCGCTGTCGCTCCTTTCTCTCAGGTGGGGTGGAGATGCTGAGGATGTGCCGCCGGGAGCTGGTCAACACCGATGCCTCCCAGATTGGCTGGGGGGATGTGTGACCAAGGGCAGGTCAGCCAGCGGCTGTTGGCTACCCCCTTGGAGCAGCAAGCACATCAATACACTAAAGCTCTGAGCTGTACTGCTGGCCCTGCGGTCATTCCTTCCACATCTGAAAGGAAGCATCCTGGTGACAACGGACAACACCACTGTGGTGGCTTACATCAACCATCAGGGTAGACT
This sequence comes from Salmo trutta, assembly GCF_901001165.1. Taxonomy (NCBI): domain Eukaryota; kingdom Metazoa; phylum Chordata; class Actinopteri; order Salmoniformes; family Salmonidae; genus Salmo; species Salmo trutta. Next base: position 53,968,217 of record NC_042959.1, on the reverse strand, counting down.
GAGGTCCCACCGCCTCAATCTTATAGCACGGGAGCTCCTTCTCTGGTCTCAGGGCTGTCTAGTGTCTCTACGCGCAGCACACGTACCTGACATCCTGAGTGTGGCAGCGGATATGCTCTTGATGGAGGGTCCGCCACCTTGCGACTGGAGCCTACATCCCCAGGTGGTGCAGCACCTGTGGGACAAGTTCGGGAGGGCACAGGTGGACCTGTTTGCCTCCCTGGAGAATGCACACTTCCCCCTGTGGTACTCCATGTCGGAGCCACCAGGGCCTCTGGGCTTGGATGCTCTGGCTCATGATTGGCCAGGCCTGGAGCTTTACGTATTCCCCCCCCTTTCCCCTGATCCAGGCTGTGCTGGACAGGACCAGGATGGCAGAGCATCGTCTGCTTCTGGTGCCCCATATTGGCCCAGACGACCCTGGTTCAGCCTTCTCCTGTCCCTGTTGTCTGGGACATCTTGGCAACTTCCCCTGAGACTGGACTTGCTGTCTCAGGCTGGGGGATCTCTGTGGCATCCAAGGCCGCACCGCCTCAGTCTGTGGGCTTGGCCACTGAACGGCACCAATGATCCATGTTAGGACTACAGGAGGGTGCATTGAACACCATGCAGAGCGCAAGGGCGCCGGCTACAACCACAGCATACCAGTTGCGTTGCCGGTTGTTCTGCTGTTAGTGCACTGGTATTGAGGTTGTGCCCGAGTCATGCGGGGTGCAGTATTTCCTCCAATAACTGCAGTCTCGCTTGGATGAGGGCTTGACAGCCTCTACACTGAGCAGGTATTTGGCCGCTATATCTGCCTGCCATGTGGGGTGGATGGACAGGCCAGTGGGGCACCATCCGTTGGTCTCCAGGTTTATGAAGGGGGTTCGTCACCTGCGTCCAGCTAGGACCCGCTCAATGGCGATCTGGATGTGGTCTTGGCAGCTTTGGCAAAGCCGCCTTTCGAACCGTTTGGGTCTGCCTCCCTGAAACACCTCTCTATGAAGGTGGCTTTCTTGAAGAGGGTGGGTGAGCTCCATGCTCTTTCAGTAAGTTCTGATTGCTACCGGGTGGACCCCGGGGGGAGGAGTATATCTCTCAGCCACAACCCTTCATTCCTCCCGACGGTTTTGTCAGACAAGCATGTGACCCCCCCCGGCAGTGGCGGGGGAGTCTGGGCCTCCCTCTGGCATGCTGTGCCCTGTGAGGGCACTGGCTGCCTATGTGGAGCGGACACGGTCAGTGAGAACAACAGACCAGCTCTTTGTCTTCTATGGTGAGAGAGTCCTGGGGGCTGGATCATGGCCCCGATTACGACAGCATACCGCCTGGCTGGCATGCCAGTGCTGGGATCTGTGGTGGCACATTTAACACGAGGTGTGGCTGCGTCCTTGGCTCTACTGAGAGGAGTGCCCCTCGCTGAGATCTGTGCTGCGGCCAGCTGGGCTTCCTTTTGTACCTTTGCTAGGTACTCTCGGGTAAATGTGGCACCTCCCTCTGCGGTTGGTTCAGCGGTCCTGGGCGTCGCCTCCCCTTCTGGGGACTGTGCCGGGACCCCCTTCCACATTGACGGCCCCTGCGTCTCGGTCCCGCGCTGTGACTTCGCTGCTGACTGGCCAGGTCCCTCTAGCACTGACTAATCTGGTACGTGTATGCCAATATATTTGAGTGATCCAATATAGTGAAACATAACGAAGGTTGCGTATGTAACCACGGTTATCTGAGCTATATGGATCACTCCAATCCTCTATGGTGCTAGAGGCACTTAAAAATTATGTAGAGAACGTGTCACGGCCATAGGGCCTCTATATATAGGGGCGGACCCCAGCCGTGACACAGGTGTACAAGGGAGTAAATCCTCACCTCGGATGTATTCTTCCACCGCGGAGTGATACCAATATATTGTAGTGATCCATATAGCTCACATATCTGTGGTTACATACGTAACCTTCATTTTTACAGCATGCGTTGATGCGCTTGTTTTGAGATCAAAGCGAGAGTTACATGTAGTGACGTGTGCATATTTGTTCATATCCTTTGCTAGTTAGTGAGTTATTAGTCCAATTATTGATAATTTGTAGTCAGCAATGGGGGATTTATTGCTTCCTTCAAGAGCCCAAAACATGAGCATTTTCTTTTAAAAAGCGAGTCAGATAAAGAGTTTTTTTTTTTTTTTTTTTGTCTTAAAGGGCAGTGTTGTATTTTGAGGCAGGCTTGAATAAGCTAAGTTGCCAATAGGCAGAGGGTAGCATAATTTGTCTGATTCTCTGTAATAATGGTTTGGGAATAATTATGCATTTTATTTTGTATAGTGGTTTCTTGCATCAAACAATATAATTTCAGTCACCTTGTCTGAAGGTCAAGTAGATTAACAGGTTAATATCAAGCCCTGCATGTTTTTTTCAAAAGTCTCATGTAATGTAGGCCTACATTGAACTCCATACATTGGCTGCTACTGTTGTTTTTGATGGTAGGCCACTCTGGTAGGACTACATTATGATCAAATACTCACAGTAGCCTACTTGACCACTGTTAAAACTTACCTAAAGCGGGTACAGCATCAGTGTTCAGAGTAAACGCGCACCGGAAGTTGAACAGAATTTTCACAACGTTGAAGTTTGCGCTCAGCAGACCGGAAATTTGCTCAGTGATTTACAACCAATGTTCCCTCAATTTTTTTTATGGTTTGTTAAACTTTGAAATCAAAGTGAAAAAACTGAGTCGAAGCGTAAAGCCATTATTGTGGAATTGCCCCTTAATCTATTCTATTTGGACCTTTACTTTACTAAACATCACCATGATATCATTTGATCTCTTATTTGTATTCCCCCCCTCCTATAGATTCTGAAGATCCTTTCAGGAAAGGTGGTGGTAGGGCATGCTGTCCACAATGACTTCAAGTCCCTAAGTTACAGTCACCCTGCTGTCTTAACGCGGGACACCTCCCGCATTCCTCTCCTCAACCAGAAGGCTGGCTTTCCAGAGAAAGATGTTGCCTCTCTGAAAAGACTCACTAAGGCCCTGTTCAACCGCAACATCCAGGTGAGAAGAGACTTCTGATTGAAACGGGATTGATTTGAATATAATCTACAGTGATTCAGTCTGGGTTGTTTGTTCTATTCTCGACAAAAGCAGTAAGCTAATAAACCTCTTATTGTGTAGCTTATGTTATTTTGTAGTAACAAGGAATTCCCCTTGTGTTCTCAGACTGGGAAGAAGGGGCACTCGTCTGTGGAGGACGCCAAAGCCACCATGGAACTGTACAAAGTTGTGGAGGTGGAGTGGGAGAGGACCTTAGCCTCGAAATAAACTTCTGTATGGACTGAACTGGTGAACGGGTTGAGCGATGGTATGGAACTATCATGTTTAACATAATTGTAACATTCAGAAATCACTATCAGGTCTTCCACTTCTCACCTCAGCCACTTTTGTCTCTTTTTCTACTTCCGTAAAAAAAAAAAAAACAGTGCAGGGTTGCAGTTGTTTATTTTGTGGTGGATAATCTATGCCACAAGATGGCAGTCCTCTGCCACAAGGGTGCAGTCTATTTTCTCAGTTTAATTTAATGAATTCCTAATACAGACCTGTGATACATTTTATGTTGTTGCTTTGAATGGTCTAGAGTTATTTGTTCAGACACTTCTAATTTTATATATTCAATTGTTAACATACAGTATCTCAGTACATGTTCATTTTGACGGGTGAAAGTAAAATCGATTTTAATGCCACTGCAGTATAATGATGAAATTGGTTTTAAACAAGCATTGTAATGGAAAACATGGGGGGGGGGAAAGAAATAAATGACCATTGCAAACTTTTAAGCCTACATTACTTATTGATAATAACCATTACACAGAGGCAATTGTATGTCTGTCCAGGGACTTAAGATTGAACAGTGGTTTCTAGAATCTTTCCTGAAAGGTTCTTGTGAAAGTAGACTGTGGTCCTATTGACTCACAACTATTACCAAGACACCATTCAACAAAACAGTGTGCCAGACTGGTGTGATTAGACTACAGCCCAAGTAGTCTTTAAACAAACATCATGCGTTGTCGTTCAGTTGTTTCTTTTCAGTGGATAATTTAGCGGCGCATTAGCTTAATGGCAATACTCAATTAAAAGCATTTGTGTCAAAACTAAAAAAGATTTCAACTAGAAATCCCATTGATTCATGTTGCTGTTATCTGTTGGAGCTGACTGTGGACTTATACATCCGTGCTGTGGGACCCATAAAGAGAGGCCCCTGTTGTGTCTTCTCCTGCCCGGGTCAGGGTGTGAACTGTGCTTCTGCCTTTGGCTGTTCTGTTTCCCCCCCTCCTGTGAAGACCTATGCTGGGTATTCAAAGAGAACCGTTCTGTTCTTCTCATGTCAGCCTTGGCCTAACCTCTATTGACCGAGCAGGCAACCGAAAACCACGGTATCGCCACCGCTGGTGCCAGAGCTCCTGATGGCTAAATCCAGGACATTACACCTTCTCGCCAGAATGTATCAGTGATTCTGAGAGGGCACGCCTCATTATGCCAGTCTTCCCGGCTGCCACCCATTCACTGGTTACGTGGACCCTTGTTTTATCTTGATGGACATCTTGAGACTTCACAACTATCCACTGAGGTTAAATGACAATTCATTTCACAAAAAAATCTTTGACTTGTTGGAGCTTTCCATCGTTTCCTCTTGTCAGATAGTTTTTACCATTTCATGTCAAGGAATAAATTGTGTCTCATGCATATTCCCACTTGTGTAGGCACCGCAAAGTGGACCTTTACAAATGACAGAGAGGCCTGAGCTCTAAATTCTGCCACAAAATGCCTGTAGGTGCCATGCAGAGAAGTCATTGCGTAAGGTTGAGAAATGACCTTCTACCAACGCATTCATCAGTGACACAGCTGAAGAAGTATGCAGCCTGTGAGATGAGCCAAACAGGTTCTCATTAATGTTGATTTGAAAAGGCAGTAAAGTATTACAGCAGTGGAACAATCAGGTCAGTGATCAGATTTAATCGCAGGTGGAATGCATGTCTTTGTGCCATGAAGGGATATAGCTGAATGAATTGGGTAATGTTGCCTGAAATGAAAGTATGTCCAGAGCAAGTTAAAGTTATAACATACATGTGTTTTCTACAATGATGTTTTGGCCCTCAAATCATGATCAATTTATAACATTGACATGGATGGTCGCAATAACCAGTAATGAACTAGACTTGGGGTGGGAAGTGCATGGCGAAAATATTGGGCGACTCTCTGAGCCAGCCTACAATCATATCCATGCCTCTGGGCCTGCAGTCCAACAGCGGCGTCCGTTCCACTGGCTTCCCAGCACCCATGTTGACCGTCCTGCACCATGCCTATATGTTAAATTCCTTCACAGCCTGCCACTCGGCCGCAACTGTCAGCTGAGCAAGGCTATGAACAAAGCGGTATTCACCCTCCCCACTTACCAAGACCTCTTGCTCAGCACTACTACTATGCTATACCCACTTTTCTAACTTCTGTCTGTTTATACCGTTGGACCATTAAAACCTCTGCGGGTGGCCAGCATCCACCCTCTGTCCACAAGTGGTGAGCACAGCAGACATGAATCACGACTCTGACTCTGCACCCTGTCCACGAGAAAGCAAGGTCCTGCTTTGTGTCTAGTTGGAAATCTGTACATAATCGTTTCCCACATAATTTCAACCTGTGTCATGTGTTTGACTTTTATAGGAAACTGGGTTAACTCTGATAGCTGTGAAAGGACAAATAGTTCCTCCATACACTAATATTGTTGTGCAAGTAATCCAATACAGGTCTTGATGAATCCCATAGAGATTTAGTTAAATTGGGAATTGAAATTGCATAAGCATCCAAATGGAACTCAAAGCAATGTGATTGTGACACTTTGTTTGGCCTTTCATGTAGTCGACAGGTTGAGCAAAAACATCTGCTATCATCCACGTTAGTCAAGATTATCCCAGATTACTAACCCTTAATGAATCCCTTTGTGCAGGGGCACATAATGAGGATAATGTTAGATTGTTCACCATTAGCTGTTAACCCTCAGTCTTGCATGAATTGCTAATTTCTTGAGAGCCTTGCAATATTTCAGGGGAGCTTGTATAAGGAGTATTTTAATGAAGATTCCCTCTCCTTTTTATGAGTGATCAGCAATGGTCATAACTGGTCATATTCTTCATTACAGGCAATGAATAGGCCTAATCAAATCACCATGATATGTTCTCTTCTCACTGAATTTGCAGCATGGAAACAAATAATTTGTGGTTTACAAGTTTGGTTGGTCAATTTAAACATTTACGCATGATTGCTCTAAATAAAAATTGAAAGATTGAAAAACCAGCAGACTGAAGTGGTGTTTTCTTTTAATTGTAGTATAGGTAACTGGAGTATGTGAATGGGCGCTGCTGGTAGACTATAGGGCTCTATTGTAGTCCCACTTCAGCATTCTCAGTGGTGCCCTCTGCTGCAAGATTGTGTGGGATCATGCTCTTCACATGTGTTGCTTATCGGACCGCAAAGCATCCTGAGTCCTGCTTTGACTTGCAACTTTGAATTCAGGCTATTACCTTCTGATATTAAGTGATTCCTTCTACCTGTATCCTTGTGAGTGATTGGTTTGTCTTTTCGTTATCCACCCACATCCCCCTTTCTCCATTATCCCGCAAATGGGAAAGTGTTCTTGGTCGGAGGAAGAAAGGGGGCTGTTCAAGATTTTGGTGTGCATAATTCTCTGCCCCCCAATCCCTCTTTACTTTGCTTCCTTCGCTGGCGGACGGAGCTCAAGTCGTTCTTTAGCTTTTTCAATTCAACGTAGGGAATCCTCGTACCTGACAACCCATTGTCTAATTTCATTGAAATTTGGTGGAAAAATATTTATTAGAAGTTGCACCTGTCGAGTCTGCTTCAAAATACAAAGGTACACAGAAAGGATCATTTGAGTGCGTCGTTTAAATGAGGTAGGTGATGGATTTGTAAATCATATATTTTTGGCATGTCCTTGATAAATATAAGAATACATTTCTGTCGCAAAATAACACGTTTTGTTCATCAATTAGCCAACAAATGTTTTTTCGTTGTATACGTGAAACATAAAATCCTCAATACATTTTGCCATAATTAGAGCAAATTAGAGACATTTTCGAAAAACGTTTAAACAATAGCCTATTTTTAGTCAAATATATGATTTAAATATTTTTTTTCACCTCTTTTAACCTACTGTTATTGCTATTCTGTAGGTCAAAATGACAATTTTATGGAAGTTTTTTGATACAAAGTTATTTTGACTTACCTTTGAACCCACAATCTCAATTATTCAATATAAAATAACATTTTCCTCATGCATTGTTTGCTGAGCACAGTTAAGCAGGATCCAGACAGATTGTACCTGCTACAGTGCTGTGTAAGAATTCACTCCAAACTGATTTTATGATCAAACTGATTTTATTAAGTAAATCATATGGGGCATGGGGCAATGCACACTGTTGTTGCAGGCCTACTCGTACCTATAGAAATACATGTTGTACTGTACTCCAAACTAGCTACATATGGACATTCTGTGACAGGGAATAAAGCTTATTTTCCCCAACCAACTACTGTATTGACATTAATACCAGTGGCTTTGTTTAAAAAGATTGATTAAGACATACAGATCTCTGAACTGGAAAGGGAAAGGGGGATACCTAGTCAGTTGTACAACTGAATGCATTCAACTGAAATGTGTCTTCTGAATCAGAGAGGTGCAGGGGGCTGCCTTAATCGACATCCACGTCATCGGCGCCCGGGGAACAACTGGGTGTCAAAAGCTTGGACCTTTTGATGCCAGTTGATATTTCAGTGGGCTAACACAGATGTTTTGTGGAATGGCAAGTGATAGTTACGTTGGAACAGGTAGCTTGCTAATTGCTCTACACCTCTCACAGTCAGCATACATATTTTGCTAGTTTTCGTCATAGTTAGGGGCACTTACAATGTTTAAGCTATTTCAAGTGATTGGGTTCCACGCATGACATCTCAGTGTTGATTTATCAACACTTCTGTTTCTAAGTTGATGTTGTCGTTTTAAAATAACTAACGTCGACCCATACAGTACGTTAACCTAGTTTAGTACTATGCCCCAATCAGGACCTGCGTGTGAGAGAGCCCCCCAAGCCCAGTCTGGCCCCTGGAAGTACTCATCACTCAGGCCCCAGGTAGGGACAGCCATGAGGAGCTCCCTGAAATATGGAGGTGTGAGGTGAGCAGAGGAAGTGACACACATGGCCTACCCAAGTGGACTCTACTGTATGGAGTGGAGGGAGAGAAAGGGCAAGGTGAGTGCATGACAGCGCTCTGCTGTCCAAGAAAGAGAGAATAATTAACTTCTTTTTGTCAGCTTGAAACTTTTATATTTGAATATTCAGCCTACCAGTCACCGGAGAAACGATAAGCAGGTCTGTATCATAATATATGCCGTTTAGCAGATACTTTTATCCAAAGCGACTTACAGTCATGCAAGCAAATACTGTATTTTCATATGTGTGGCCCTTGTGGGAATCGAACCCACAAACCTTGGCTTAGCAAGCAACATGCTCTACCAACTGAGCCTCACAGGACCATTATTATTATCTGTTCCATAAAGAAAGTAGAGGCATATAAGGGTAAAGGTGCACTTTGATGACACTTAGCTGAGTTTTAACAGGGCCAGATAATGCCCTAGTTGTCAGCCTGACGTTACTGGTCTCCTAATCACGTTCCTATGTACAATCAAGTAGCTATATCCTGCTTGCAGCCAGACTGTCAAGACAGACGCTTTGATGCTGTGGTATCTGGGTTATTCTTCTCAGTTTGACTAACCTTGCAAATATGACTGTCCATTGCAAATGGGATATCACTGGTTCCTAAATAGGTTATCGCACCATCTTTGTGTTGTTGACTGCCGAAAGTGGACTGATTTGGTGTACTGCTGTGAGAGTTGCCACAGTTTGCCTTGACAGTCTCCCATAAGCCCTTAAAGCGCTCAGAAGCCCTACATTTCTGCCTAATCAGCCCATGGCACAGGCTACAAATGGGCCAAGGCCCCTGCCCCCCCATCCACCTCCATGAGTCAGTTCCTTTGGCTGGAGTGGCTAACGGCTAAAGCTAATAGCAATATGGCTAATGTCACTCCTCAGCTGGACCTTCTGTTGTGTCCTGCCCTGCTGGAGGGGCACTGCTGAATCACACCAAAGCTTCCTTCCTGCTGACTTTCTCTGTCTCTGTCTCTCCTCTCTTAGTGCACTCTGTACAGTTTTGTCCCCCTATCTCGCCCTCTCTCTCTCATAGCCCCTTTCTTTCTCATTCTCCCCCCCAACTTTGCTTTCTGCCAGCCCGGGCCTGTGAGTATGGGTTGCCCTTAGAGATGGGCAGATGGAGTCATACGAGGTAACGCGAGGCAGGATTGGAGGGTGGGCGTGGTGGTGGGGTGGAACGAGGCCGGGTAATGGAGGGTGGCAGACTGGCAGAGGTGGTGGTGGGTGTCGAAAACAATGACTAGGACAGCTGGTGTTTGATAAGCTACAGAGGAGAGAGGCTGTGTGGGCCAGGTATGTGTGTTCATGTTCACAGTATCTCATTCTATTTGACCATAAAGAGTGACGTATCATACCATTACATAAGCCAAAATATAAATAATCTGTTACTAACCCTCATTGATTCAGTTCAAGAAAGCATAAGTCCACTTACAGAGGTAGTTCCACACTCACACATTTCCCCCTTCCCACCACCATCATCCCCATCACCAACACTGTATACTGCAGTCCATCAGCCTGAAATTACCTTTCTTGGTCAGACCAAGGTGAAGTCATTGGTTATTCCAGCCACTTGTGATGCATGTCTAAGCACTTCTGAGGTTGCTTGGGATGCGTCCTCCCCCCTCTCTCTCTCCCCAGAGGAAGCCCTCTCCTTCTCTCTCCTTGGAGTATGGAAATGTGGTTGTGGCTAAGGGCCATGTGCCCAACACAGCAGGGAAGAAAACTACTGTGTGTGTGTGTGTGTGTGTGTGTGTGTGTGTGTGTGTGTGTGTGTGTGTGTGTGTGTGAGTTTGGCGGTATGAACAAAAATCCATATCATGATACATTTACTGAATTATCATGATAAGTTGAACGGTAAGTTTACAACACTAATGTGAAATAGTTACTTTTTTTTATATTACACTTAAAACTACTTCTACCTCATTGAATGTTGTGGCTACCTGGATATTGGGGGGTGGGGATGTTTTGGGTGTTGGGGGAAAGGAATACATATCAATGCTGTCTGCTAATATACTTCATTAACAGTCATAGGATTGAGGAAGATTGAATGGAGGGTAATTGAGGAACCGGACAAAAAAGACTTCATTTTCCTAGAAACCGGAGCTGAGACAAGTAGGAGAGGGAAGGCTGCCAGGATGGCAGTTAATTTGCTTGTCCACATTCTCACAATCTACTGTTATGGATACTGCCACAGATCCATCAGCTGCCCAATTTCATTTCAACCGACAGTTATGATGTGGATTATTTTCCCAATGATTTCCTTCACAGGTTCGAGACAGTTTCGTTCATGTGCAATTTACCCACTTCTATCATCACCACTCCTCTCTACTGTATCTACTGTATTAGCGGAGATCACACTCTAACAACCCCCATGTTTACTAATGGATTTTACAGTTTATGTTATGCAATAGGTCACTGTACTTCAAACTTTGAAAACAGAGTTTTACATGGGAACTTTGGGTAATTGATCATTAAGCGCAGTCGGATTACTACAAAAAAAACGTTAGTTTCTGCCTTGATTTCGAGTTAATTTAGTTCTTCTTGACCTAATTCCAGTTCCTGATGGGATTTTCCACAATATCAGGATTCTATATAAAAGTGAAGCAACAATCCAGACAGGCGGTGTAGTGTATAGGTTGAGATTCTCTTCCTCTAACCTCATCACTGGGTGCTTGTAAAATAGCTTGTAAAAAAGATTAAAGGGTCTGGATGTGACTTTTACAGTTATTCGGCAATCTACTGTGGGCTGCCAGTAGACATTTCCAATTTAGCAGAATCATCACTTCCTCCTTAGACAAAATTTAAGATATCAAGACATTTGAGTTACAGGGATATATCTGCAGATAGAATAGTCATTATAAAGATAATTAGCCTGATGATACATGATTGTCACCTACAGTACTAGATAGTTAAGGTTGAATAAATCATTCACATTGACTATATAGCCAAAGTTAGACCTGCATTTGAATAAAGGCAATGTACTGTACACTGAGTGTACAAAACATTAAGAACACCTATTCTGGCCATGACATAGACTGACCAGGTGAATCCAGGTGAAAGCTATGATCCCATATTGACGTGTAGACAATCAGTGTAGATGAAGGGGACGAGACAAGCTAATTAAAGAAGGATTTTTAAGCCTTGAGAAAATGAAGACGTGGATTGTGTATGTGTGCCATACAAAGCGTGAATGGGCAAGACAAAAGATTTAAGCGCCTTTGAACGGGGTACGGTAGTAGGTGCCAGGCGCAGCGGTTTGTGTCAAGAACGGCAACACTGCTGGGTTATTCACGCTCAACAGTTTCCCATGTGTATGAAGAATGTTCCACCACCCAAAAGGACACCCAGCCAACTTGGAACGCTTTTGACACCTTGTAGAGTCCATGCCCTGGCGAATTGAGGCTGCTCTGAGGGCAAAAGGGGGCTGATCAATAATAGGAAGGTGTTCTCTAACTGTGAGTGATCACTAAAGCAACCAGTGCACTGGGTTTGCAGCATGACTGCGCAGTTCATTCACCAACACATCCAGTAGGGGGGGGGGGACTCTATTCATGTATACATTTTTGCACCCTCTAAGAAACGCACTGCTTATTTGAATACACCGGCCTGCTCAGAATGGGTAATGTGGCGGTCCTATCGAGTCAGTGGGGGAAATGTGTAGCTGTGTCTGTGTGTCTTTGGTGCGTGGGTAATGTTAATGGGGTGGGGGTGGTTGGGATTTAACATTTAGGTTGCTAAAAGGGATATAATGATGATAAAGCAGTGGAGTTGGAGAAAGGGCTTTGTGCCATGCCATCCTGGGGGAATTTGGGGGACATCAGAATTCTGCTCACACTCGAGAGCTCCCAAAGTCTGACTCATGCCAGCTGGATAACACCAAGGCCACACAGACAGTTACTCTCTAACACACTCTAGTTGACTGATGCAAAAAGGCACAGGCAGCTCACAGCTACTTTACACACACACACACACACACACACACACACACTATCTGACTAATGACACTCCCTGATTTAAAGAGATTTATATACACATGCAAAACACAAAACCCCACAAAGACATATCCATAGACTCATCAATTAACTTATTGGAAGCTCAACAAAATTCTGCAGAACTAAAGAACAATCCCTCACACTTGTCATACAAATCCATTTTTCAAAATGAAGAATGAATATTTGTTACTTCAAAAGGACTTCAGCTTGATCAGGACTGACGTTGCATGTGATGGATTAACACACCATCCTATGTGCCACCTCATCCTATGTCTCAAGGTCTCTGCTAAATGACAGCGCTGATGTCTTAGCCACGGCTTTTACTTTACGGTCGCAGAGGCTGAGGTGGCTGGTGAATGCTGGCCACTTGCCACTGTCTAGTAATATACTCTGAGGTTGATGAATGACTGTAAGCATGAATCAATATTTGTATGTCTTATCTTTTCTCCAGGTATCCAAAGAGGCCACAGGACCCTCTGAGAGTTATCGAGGGAGTCATCCCTACCTCTTTGCCTCTTTCTCACTTTCTCTACAGCACTTCTCCATTCGTCTATTAAGCTTTCACGATAATGAAACGGTCTTTCTGTCTTTGTGTCACTTTCTCCCCCCCACCTCTCTATTTCTCTCTATTGCAGATTGGAGATGCTCCTGTCTTTGCTGCTGTGTGCCATCTGTCCACTCGTCCTACCGTCCTCCTCTACCCCCAGCCAAGCGTCAGGTGCGTGACTACCCTCCGTCAGCCCCGGCTATACTGACATCCGTTCAATGATCTATGACCTTTGACTTCTAAGGGTATAGGGGCGCTTTCTAATCACGCCCCGATTATTCATCGTTTTTGCTGACACACACACTCTGGAAACTATTTTAGAAGGTGTGACTTTAACAGCAAAAATCAAGGTTAACTGATGTGCCCAGGTGTGAAGAGGAAGTGTCTCATCCCATATTTGTTTCAACAACACCATTACGGCAAATGGCAACTGGCAAGAATTTTAAATGGGTTCAAGACTTTAACAAATAACATCAACTGCAACCTGAGACATGCCCCCCCCCCCCCCCCCAATTGTTTTTAAACTGTGAACTTTTTGACTATAAAGTCAGCAATTTAACCCATTTATTCTGCACTCTCCAGATGACTCCAGACTCCTACAGGTGACCATCCCTACGACCCCTCCCTTATCTGCCATCTTGGGGGGCTCTCTTACCTTACCTTGCCTGGTGTCTCTGTCCCACCCGCCCCCCAACACGAATGGCCGCCACGCCGTCCTCTCCCTACCCAGGGTCAAGTGGAGCGTTCTGTCCCAGGGCCATGAGACTGAGATCCTGGTGGCCCGAGGGGACAGGGTGAAGGTCAGCGAGGCCTACAAGGACCGAGCCTCCCTGCTCCATTACGCTTCCTCCCCAGCCGACCTCACCCTGAGGCTGGATGGCCTGCAGTACAACGACTCTGGCTTCTACCGCTGTGAGGTGCAGCAGGGCCTGGAGGATGCCGACGGTGTGGCTCAGGTCAAGGTCAAAGGTGAGGCCGGGGGTTGATGTCATAGATGTCGGGGATAAGCCAGAGTTCCTGACCTATGACAATAACAACTCAGGAGTGTGTGTGTCAATGCTTGTGTCTCAGCAGGCAGTGAGCCAGTCAGAATTGTCAGTCGCAGGATGGCTCTAGGAGAGACAGAGAATGTCCTACAAAACACAGCATAAACACTGACTGTACATTACCACTTACACTGAGTGTACAAATTATTAAGAACAGCTGCTCTTTCCATGGCATTGACTGACCATGTGAATCCAGGTGAAAGCTATGATCCCTTATTGATGTCACTTGTTAAATCCACTTCAATCAGTGTAGATGAAGGGGAGGAGACGGGTTAAATAAGGATTTTTAAGCCTTGATGCAATTGAGACATGGATTGTGTATGTATGCCATTCAGAGGGTGAATGGGCAAGACTAAAGATTTAAGTGTCTTTGAACGGGGTATGGTAGTAGGTGCCAGGCGCACCAGTTTGTGTCAAGAACGGCAACGCTGCTGGGTTTTTCACACTCAACAGTGTGTACGTGGGCCAGAACCCTTGTGGAGAGCTTTCGACACCTTGTAGAGTCCATGGCCCGACGAATTGAGGCTGTTCTGGTGCAACTCGGTATTAGGAACGTGTTCTTAATGTTCTGTACACTTATTGTACACTTCTGTCCCTTTATAATGTCATACAAATTCTGCTGAGATGAATTGGTTGTCCCACCCTATGCACCCAGCAAGTAATAGATTATGGATTGCCTGACTAGAGCAGTTTGTAACCTAATGAATCAGATATAGCCTATGCTTGTGAATGTAGCTGTAGTTCACACAAAATACTGAATCTGAAATAACGGCAAGACTGTGGACCTTCAACAGGGGTGGTGTTCCACTACCGGGATGCTTCCAGTCGCTATGCCTTTACCTTTGCGCAGGCCCGGGACGCCTGTGAAGAGATCGGGGCTCACATCGCCACCCCAGAGCAGCTCTTGGCAGCCTACCACAGTGGCTATGAGCAGTGTGATGCAGGCTGGCTCTCAGACCATTCAGTGAGGTAAGGGCCAGGCAAATAAAAGACCACTGTAAATGTTCTCTCATATCAAGTGGACACAGATAGAGAGATGCTTCAATAGACTTTCCGCCTTGTTATAACAGTTGTATAACACTATGTAATATCGACACTCTTCTCCACAGATATCCCATCCAGATGCCACGAGAGGGATGTTTTGGAGACATGGACGGGCATCCTGGAGTGAGGAACTATGGGCTGCTGGAACCTGATGAGCTGTACGATGTATACTGTTATGTGGAGAACATAGAGGGTAGGAAAATGTGTTATTTATTGGAGTATGTCATGAATTTGATCAAGTGCAGATTATTACAACCTGACTTCTCCCTCCATATCTACAGGGGAAGTGTTCCATGGCTCTGCCCCCCGAAGTTTCACCCTATGGGAAGCTAAGGCCTATTGTCTGGCTCAGGGAGCGGAGCTGGCTACCACAGGTCAGCTGTATGCAGCCTGGAATGACGGACTGAACGCCTGCAGCCCGGGGTGGTTGGCTGATGGGAGTGTACGCTACCCCATTGTCACTCCCAGGGAGCGTTGTGGTGGAGGGGAGCCTGGGGTCAGGACTGTCTATCGCCATTTGAACCAGACAGGCTTTCCAGAGGCACACACTCGCCATGACACTTACTGCTTCCGAGGTAAGAGGTTTTGAAAGTTATGCTGGGTTTCAGTAGTGGCATCCCAACGCAGTTCCTACTGTATTCTAACTCATCCTCTGGCCTAACTTTGATTTATTGCCCTTGCATCTGACAGGCAACAGCAACACTCACACCGAATCTCCCCATGATTACCTAGCAACAGAGCCAGAGGACATCGGCCAGGACATTGTGACGGTGTTTGAGCCTCTGGAGGAATTCAGCCTGAGTCAGGTGACGGAGCAGGTGGTGAGCGAAGAAGCTCAGGGCTCCCTGACTGCCCTCCCTGTTCCAGAGGAGCAGCACCCATCAGAGCATATAGAGGAGCAGGGGGCTGTCCCTGGAGAGCAGTACCCAGAGCAGAGGGCTGTCCCTGGAGAGCAGTACCCAGAGCAGGGGGCTGTCCCTGGGGAGCAATACCCAGAGCAGGGGGCTGTCCCTGGAGAGCAGTACCCAGAGCAAGGGGCTGTCCCTGGGGAGCAGTACCCAGAGCAGGGGGCTGTCCCTGGAGAGCAGTACCCAGAGCAGGGGGCTGTCCCTGGGGAGCACGGAGAAGAACAGGGGTTTGTTCCTGGAGAACACGGAGAGGAGCAGGGGGCTGTTACTGAGGAGGCATACATCAAGGAGGACGGAGAGGAGCAGGAGGCTGTGCCTGGGGAGCACGGAGAGGAACAGGAGGTTGTTCATGGGGAGCAGTACCCAGACCAGCCTGGAGAGGAGCAGGCGGCTGTCGATGGCCAGGGCCCTACTGTTGTCTATCACGAGGAGCTACCCTTTCCGGTTGAACCCCAAGACCCATTCACCCCCACATCCTTCCTCCAAGACCTGGAGCCCACAGAGGACACCTGGCAACCGGTGAAAGAGGTCAGCAACCCAGAATCATATCAGCCTGCCCCTGAGGAGGCAAACTTAGATTCAAACTACCCAGTCACACCCTATGATGAGCTGAATGCAAACCCAACACTGTATCCACCTTCTCCCAAGACAAATTATGAATCAGGTGATCTTACCACTGCTCATGAAGACAAAATTGGTAGCCCCGATCCCTTCCAGCCCTCGTTAGAGTCAAACGTGGAATCAGGAGAGCCCTCTATAGAGGGTGTACCAGGGACTGCTCTGGAGGCCCCCATGCCCACCACATCATATAAGGAAGTGGACGGGTCCAGTGATCCACATCCCATGCCTGGCACAACCCCTGAGAGTGGTGAGCCAACAGAGTCTCAGTATGGTATTTCAGAGGAAAGCCATATGCAAACAGAGATCACCCAGGAGACCGATCACTACACTTTTACCTCTGAGACCGCAGGCTCTAATGTATCAGGAGTTGAAGCCACTACTAGGTATGACAGCTCTCCAGAGGAGCAACTGGAAAGTGGGCTGCCCACACCTCCTGAGGAGGACCACTCCGGAGATGAGCATGTCATCCAGGTGGAGCATGTCACAGACATGGTCTACCCAAGCACCTCTTACGACCTCTCAGGAGGGTCCATCAGGCCTGAGGGAGCCATCGCTGGGGGTGTCGAGGATACATCTGTATCTTCCACTTCACCTCACGAGGAAACAGAGCTCTTCACTGACCAGTCCACCACTCAGCCTCCATACTGGGAGAACACACCTGAATACCGCCGAACCAACTCTGTGGACCACAGTGCCAGTGTCCTTCTCCCTGAGGAGCATACCACATCACTGGACTCATTGGTCATCCAGACAGGGGAGAACAGTGGCTCTGCTACTGCTGAGTCAGGAGACCTGGCTACCCTAAGCCCAGTGGAGATGGACCCCTATGAACTGATCCCTACCTCTGAATATGGTGAGTCCATAAAGCCTTTTTGTGCATAAGTTCTTTTAGTTTTTTTTACACTTATCTTTATGTAATGTACTGAAGATTTAGTGCAGTAAATATTTAATGGTATTGAATGACATAAAACCATGAGCTGGTGCACCCCCAAAAAAGGTGGTGGAGGTGTTGACTAACGGCGAGTAAATTGTATTTATTTAATTTGATCTAACCCTTATTTTACCAGGTAAGTTGACTGAGAACATTCTCATTTACAGCAACGACCTGGGGTATAGTTACAGAGAGGGACGAATGAGCCAATTGGAAGCTGGGCATGATTAGGAAATTAGATTGGAAATTAGCCACCGGGGTTAACACCCCTACTCTTACGATAAGTGACATGGGATCTTTAGTGACCACAGAGAGTCAGGACACCCGTTTAACGTCCCATCTGAAAGACAGCACCCTACACAGGGCACTATCCGCAATCACTGCCATTGGGATATTTTTTTAGACCAGAGGAAAACATGCCTCCTACCAGCCCTCCAACACCACTTCCAGCAGCATCTGGTCTCCCATCCAGGGACCGACTAGGTGTTAGGAGTGTATCGGAGGCGAAGTCAGGTGCAGGAGAGCAGAGCAGAGTGTAGTGAATAGGCACACTTTTTATTCCGGTCAAAATGACAGCACAAAAATAACATAAAATGTGCCCAAAACACGGAACATAGACAAAAAGTAATGCGCGTAACGATATCCACAATATCAAAATACACGTAACACAAACAATCCTACACAAAGACATGATGGGGAACAGAGGAATAAATATATATGAATTGATTGGGGAATGAAAACCAGGTGTGCAGAGAACAAGACAAAACAAATGGATACATGAAAAATGGAGTGGCGATGGCTAGAAAGCCGGTGACGTCGACCGCCGAACGCCGCCCGAACAAGGAGAGGAGCCGACTTCGGCGGAAGTCGTGACACCAGGACCAACCCTGCTTAGCTTCAGAGCCAAGACAGCAGTGGGATGGAGGGTGGTACGCTATAAAAGGCTATAAAATTATAGGCTATAATTATTTTAATTTTTTTAAGAGAGTCGCACAGTCTATATACCAGCTCCAAGTAATTTATTGGATAAACCACCAACATTTCAGCATCACTGTGCCTTCTTCAGGGTAATGTCATGAATGCATGAACGTGACTGTCTACATAACCTGGTTCAAGCATTCATGACATTACCTTGAAGAAGGCACAGTGATGCCGAAACGTTGGTGGTTTGCCCAATAAATTACTGGAAGCTTTTACAGTATATAGACTGTGTGACTCTCTTTCAAGTGAAATGAAATCAAATTCTATTGGTCACATGCACATGGTTAGCAGATGTTAATGCGAGTGTAGCGAAATGCTTGTGTTTCTAGTTCCGACCATGCAGTAATATCTAACAAGTAATCTAACAATTTCACAACAACTACCTTATACACACAAGTGTAAAGGAATGAATAAGAATATGTACATATAAATATATGGATGAGCGATGGCCGAACGGCATAGAGTACAGTATATACATATGAGATGAGTAATGTAGGGTATGTAAACATTATATAAAGTGGCATTGTTTAAAGTGACTAGTGATACATTTACATCCAATTTTTTATTATTAAGTGGCTAGAGATTTGAGTCAGTATGTTGGCAGCAGCCACTCAATGTTAGTGATGGCTGTTTAACAGTCTGATGGCCTTGAGATAGAAGCTGTTTTTCAGTCTCTCTGTCCCAGCTTTGATGCACCTGTACTGACCTAGCCTTCTGGATGATAGCTGGGTGAACAGTCAGTGGCTCGGGTGATTGTTGTCCTTGATGATCTTTTTGGCCTTCCTGTGACATCGGGTGCTGTAGGTGTCCTGGAGGGCAGGTAGTTTGTCCCCGGTGATGCGTTGTGCAGACCTCACTACCATCTGGAGAGCCTTACGGTTGTGGGTGGAACAGTTGCCGTACCAGGCGGTGATACAGCCCGACAGGATGCTCTCGATTGTGCATCTGTAAAAGGCTGTGAGTGTTTTTGGTGACAAGCCAAATTTCTTCAGCCTCCTGAGGTTGAAGAGGCGCTGTTGCCCCTTCTTCACCACGCTGTCTGTGTGGGTGGACCATTTCAGTTTGTCCGTGATGTGTACGCCAAGGAACTTAAAACTTTCCACCTTCTCCACTACTGTCCCGTCGATGTGGATAGGGGGGTGCTCCCTCTGCTGTTTCCTGAAGTCCATGATCATCTCCTTTGTTTTGTTGACGTTGAGTGTGAGGTTATTTTCCTGACACGACATTCCGAGGGCCCTCACCTCCTCCCTGTAGGCCATCTCGTTGTTGTTGGTAATCAAGCCTACCACTGTAGTGTCGTCTGCAAACTTGATGATTGAGTTGGAGGCGTGCATGGCCATGCAGTCATGGGTGAACAGGGAGTACAGGAGAGGGCTGAGAACGCACTCTTGTGGGGCCCCAGTGTTGAGGATCAGCGGGGTGGAGATGTTGTTTCCTACCCTCACCACCTGGGGGCGTCCCGTCAGAAAGTCCAGGACCCAGTTGCACAGGGCGGGGTCGAGACCCAGGGTCTCAAGCTTAATGATGAGTTTGGAGGGTACAATGGTGTTAAATGCTGAACTGTAGTCGATGAACCGCATTCTGACATAGGTATTCCTCTTGTCCAGATGGGTTAGGGCAGTGTGATTACGATTGCGTCGTCTGTGGACCTATTGGGGCGGTAAGCAAATTGGAGTGGGTCTAGAGTGTCAGGTAGGGTGGAGGTAATATGATCCTTGACTAGTCTCTCAAAGCACTTCATGATGACGGAAGTGAGTGCTACGGGGCGATAGTCATTTAGCTCAGTTACCTTAGCTTTCTTGGGAACAGGAACTATGGTGGCCCTCTTGAAGCATGTGGGAACAGCAGACTGGGATAGGGATTGATTGAATATGTCCGTAAACACACCAGCCAGCTGGTCTGCGCATGCTCTGAGGACGCGGCTAGGGATGCCGTCTGGGCCGGCAGCCTGGCAAGGGTTAACACGTTTAAATGTTTTACTCACGTTGGCTGCGGTGAAAGAGAGCCCACAGGTTTTGGTAGCAGGCTGCGTCGGTGGCACTGTGTTGTCCTCAAAGCGAGAAAAGAAGCTGTTTAGTTTGTCTAGGAGCAAGAAATCGGGGTCCGCGACAGGGATGGTTTTCTTTTTGTCGTCCGTGATTGACTGTAGACCCTGCAACATACCTCTCGTGTCTGAGCCGTTGAATTGCGACTCTACTTTGTCTCTATACTGACGCTTAGCTTGTTTGATTGCGTTGTGGAGGGAATAGCTACACTGTTTGTATTCGGTCATGTTTCCGGTCGCCTTGCCCTGATTAAAAGCAGTAGTTTTCGCTTTCAGTTTTGCTCGAATGCTGCCATCAATCCACGATTTCTGGTTGGGGAAGGTTTTAATAGTCACCGTGGGTACAACATCACCGATGCACTTGCTAATAAACTCGCTCACCGAATCAGCGTATACATCAATGTTGTGGTTTGACGCTATCCGGAACATATCCCAGTCCACGTGATCGAAGCAATGTTGAAGCGTGGAATCAGATTGGTCGGACCAGCGTTGAACAGACCTGATCACAGGCATTTCCTGTTTTAGTTTCTGTCTATAGACTGGGAGCAACAAAATGGAGTTGTGGTCAGATTTGCCGAAAGGAGGGCGAGGGAGGGCTTTGTATGCATCGCGGAAGTTAGAGTAACAATGATCTAGGATTTTGCCAGCCTGAGTCGCGCATTCGATATGCTGATAGAATTTAGGGAGCCTTATTTTCAGATTAACCCTAAAAAAATCCCCAGCTACAATAAATGCAGCCTCGGGATATGGTGTTCCCAGTTTACATAGAGTCCAATGAAGTTCTTTCAGGGCCGTTGAGGTGTCTGCTTGGGGGGGATATACACAACTGTGATTATAATCGAAGAGAATTCTCTTGGTAGATAATGCGGTCGGCATTTGATTGTAAGGAATTCTAGGTCAGGTGAACAAAAGGACTTGAGTTCCTGTATGTTGTTATGATCACACCACGACTCGTTAATCATAAGGCATACACCCCTGCCCTTCTTCTTACCAGAGAGATGCTTGTTTCTGTCGGCGCGATGCGTGAAGAAACCAGGTGGCTGTACCGACTCTGATAACATATCCCGAGTGAGCCATGTTTCCGTGAAGCAGAGAATGTTGCAATCTCTGATGTCTCTCTGGAAGGCAACCCTTGCTTGGATTTCATCTACCTTGTTGTCAAGAGACTGGACATTGGCAAGTAGTATATTCGGGAGCGGTGGGCAATGTGCCCGTCTACGGAGCCTGACCAGAAGACTTTAAATTACATAAAACATTTGTGCATATGTAATGTGTGCTACATTTTTTTTATTAAGAGCTGAACACTCAAGTGTGGACAGGGCTACACTAACTGTAGGCTTGAATAATGTTTGTGATCTGTTTCCTGGCAGCTTATGACCCCACTCAGGAGCAGTCTGGTGTCATGTCACCCGACTCCTCTACCCTAGATGACCATGTGGAGCAGGAGGCAGGAGGCACAGTGGACTCATTACCAGAAGTTTCCATGGGTTCCACTGACCAGGATGAGCACACTGACCTGAGTTCAGTTCCAACTGACAAAGTCCTTACAGTTATTTATGACACTGACTCTAGTGAAGCCTCGGGGGTCCACAAGAGAATGCTTGACGTTACCCACTTGACATCCCCCATACCTATAACCTATTCCCCCCCAACCCAGCGTTCCGTGGAAGCAGAGGCCAGCTCCCCAGGTGACTTCATAACCTTCATCCCAGAATCCAGCGTTCCTTCTGGGTTTGATCCCCTCGAGGAAAGGCTAGAGAAGGTGGAGCAAGAGGGGTTGGGTGAAATCCCAGAAGTAGTCGAAACTACTACGCCAGAGACAGCTTCTGGTGAGGAGGTGAGTAGAGATGAGGAGAATGGTCAGGAGGTGAGTGGAGAAGACGAGAGTGGTCAGGAGGCGAGGGGAGACGAGGAGAGTGGTCAGCAGGTGAATGGAGATGAGAAGAGTGGTCAGGAGGCGAGTGGAGACGAGGAGAGTGGTCAGGATGTGAGTGGAGACGAGGAGAGTGGTCAGGAGGCGAGTGGAGACGAGAAGAGTGGTCAGGAGGCGAGTGGAGGCAAGGAGAGTGGTCAGGAGGCGAGTGGAGGCAAGGAGAGTGGTCAGGAGGCGAGTGGAGGCAAGGAGAGTGGTCAGGAGGCGAGTGGAGGCAAGGAGAGTGGTCAGGAGGCGAGTGGAGACGAGGAGAGTGGTCAGGAGGCGAGTGGAGGCGAGGAGAGTGGCCTGAAGGTGAGTGGAGATGAGGAGAGTGGAAACGAGGACAGTGACCAGGTGGTGAGTGGCCAAGAGGGAGTGGAGTCCAGCTTAGGATCAGACGAGGAGCACTCTGAATCTGCTGAATCTGAAGAAAGCTCAGGGATCCTTGAACCAGACGTCCCTTACATGAATGAAACTGTCACTCCCATCAATGGCACAACTGTCAATAGCACAGATGCGCTCTCTACTGATACGGAGATCACGCTGCTCCCTGACTTGTCCCAGACCCCCCTGCCCTCCCCTACCGTACCCCAGGAGTCCCGGGCCGATGCAAATCTG
The DNA here is from genome assembly GCF_901001165.1 of Salmo trutta. Classification (NCBI taxonomy): domain Eukaryota; kingdom Metazoa; phylum Chordata; class Actinopteri; order Salmoniformes; family Salmonidae; genus Salmo; species Salmo trutta. The sequence goes on along the minus strand of NC_042959.1, from coordinate 53,945,327 downwards.
GAGTACAGTGGGGAGACCTCAGTCACTGAGGACCCTGACTCCATCACTCCACTCACTGAGGAGCCTGAGGAGACCCCCAGCCCGACGCCCACCACAGAGGACTACAATGACCAGGCTACGATGGCAGCACCCCTATATTCAGAGGACGTTGATGAGGAGAAACTGATTACCACTCCTACTTCTCCAAGATTTGGGAACATTTCAGGTAACGTTCAATGTAACTCAAACCATGACAATTATTTGAATGCATGTGTTAATGCAAATCATAATTGCATACTTTCTACCATATAACTCACCTTAAATTACTCACTTGACTCTTGGATTTATTTTATGGTCTCATGCCTCCCCCACTCTGCTTAGTCATTAGAAAGTAAAAAAAAAATGCATTCACATGGCAGTCAGAGTAAACAACTGACTCAGCAAAAGAAGGGGATTATCATTGTTTCTGTTGGAGGTCAACACACAGCAGGAGGAGCTGTCTCTGTTCATAGCAGCAAAGGATTGGGAACATAATATACAGTGAGCTCCAAAGGTATTCGGACAGTGACATTTTTTGGTTTTGATTTGGCTCTACTCCGCCACCTTGGATTTGAAATTCTAAACACTTCTACATTAATGTGGATGCTACCCCCCCCCAAAGTGTTCTGAAAAATATTATATTCTTATTTACAATAAAAGTGACTCCAAAATGACACAATACATTATTTACCATTTTACCATTAATTTGTATTGGGCACAAAATAAGTTTAAACTCAACCAAAACAAATGCATCCAACAAGGTTGTAGGGTCACAAGCTTGATGTACTGTATTTAGTCATTGTGTGCTAGGAATATGGGACCAAATACTAAACTTTCAACTACTTTAATACACAAGTGAATTCTTTTGGTTGCCTAAAATGGGGGGACTATCTACAAAAAGTGCTGTAAGTTCACCCTATGTTGATGAAAATACCCTTACTTTAAGCTCATAGTCATTGTATAATTTCAAAGTGTTGGAGTACAGAGCCAAAACAAAAATAAATAAAGGGGCAGTGCAGTCAAAACATGATTTCCTGTTTTTTGTAATGATATTTCCACACTATGAGGTCGAAATAACACTCTGAAATTGTAAAAATTATGATAATTCCCTTTTAGTGGAAGAGCTTTTTGAAGAAGAAAAAAAATACCTGGAATTTCAGCCTGTTCAGGTGGGAGGGAGTTTTTGGCCCACATCATGACATCACAATCTGATCTGATTATTCTGACCAATGACCAGTCATCTTTTATTTGCATATGTATCCTCTTACTTTGAAGGGGCTCTAGAGTCTAGACCAGGGGTGGGCAATTCCAGTCCTCAAGGGCCTGATTGGTGTCACAGCCCCAGCTAACACACCTGACTCCAATAATCACCTAATCATGATCTTCTGTTTAGAATGCAATTTGATTAATCAGCTGTGTTTGCTAGGGATGGAGAAAAGGTGTGACACCAATCAGGCCCTTGAGGACTGGAGTTCCCACCCCTGGTCTAGACAATCCTATCCGCCAAGCAGGGCTGTATATGTAAATATATTTCAATTTGTATCAACACGATCATACTGAGCATTTCAATGGCAAAAGGGGACTCAGGGACTTATTTCCATGAAATAAACACTGTGATTTATTAGACATACAGTGATGATTTAAAAATAAAATTAAAAAGACTGCATGGGTAAAATTCTATTTTCTGTAAACTGAACACTCAGGCCACTGTAGGCCTATGATGATGTTGAGTACTGTTGGTATAATGGCTCCCTCCAGTGGCAGTCAAATAAATTCCCATGTAAATCAACAATAAAGTGATCCCATCATATCTGTCCTTTACATTGACACTCTAAAGAGGGGATTCAAAAATGGAACACACACACACACACCAAAAATATTTTAGATATGTTGTTACTGCATTTACATTGGTGCCAATGCTTGTCCTCTCCTACCTTTGTCTCAGATGCCTGCCTAGAGAATCCTTGTTATAACGGGGGAACATGTGTTGACAGTGGGTCTTCAACCAAGTGCCTTTGCTTGCCCACCTATGGAGGAGACATGTGCCAGACAGGTACAGTAACAGATTTCATGTTTTGTTTTCTCAAAGATAATGTTGAAATAATGAACATATCGCTCCCCCTTGTGTATATTTTTGTCTCCTCTGTGTGCATCTAACCTCTTCTTCTTCCTGTTGGTCAGACCTGGAGGTGTGTGAGCCGGGTTGGGAAAAGTTCATGGGCTTCTGTTACCGACATTTCACCAAGCGTCAGGGCTGGGAGGTGGCAGAGCAGCACTGTCGTATGTGTGGCGCTCACCTGATCTCGGTCATGACCCCTGAGGAACAGGACTACATTAATGGTACAGCAGGCCTGAAAACATGTCCTTTGATCTTGTAACAGACAGCTCCAAGTGCTCTGCATAACTTGACCTGTGTAACCCTCATCCGTGGACTGTTAAAAAGGGGTAATTCAATCATTTAAATGGGAGTATTTGTTAAATTAACTATTTGTCATAGCTTTATTCAGTGTGAACAGAACTTACAGTCCCAAAATGCATAACCTGAATGCGTAATGACCCCTCTGTAACCCCAGTACCATCTGTGAGGAATGTTTTGTAAACTAAAAACAATTGTTTAAACAGATGGCTTTGACTGTTTAAGGTTGTATGGTCCAGGGAAGACGCAACGTTGTCTTCTTTCATGTCTTACCTGCCATCCACTCATTTTACCATGAAGCATGGGAGGGCTTGGATGCCAGTGTTAGTATTATGTCTAGAAATATGGAGATGATTATTTCGCATTCCTTAGTTGTTTCCCATGGCCTGTAGACTGACACTGGCCCCTACCTGCTAGTGAGCGAGTGTTTGCAGGCCCAAAGTTACAGTGCGCTCTCTCTTTCCCTTTAGATAAGTACAGAGAGTACCAGTGGATGGGACTGAATGACAGAACCATAGAGGGAGACTTCCGCTGGTCTGACGGGAATCCTCTGGTAAATCTCACATAGTCTGTGTTCCCATGAAATATGTCTAGGTTCTCCGTAAACATAATGTTATTTGCATGAACGTGCCTCTGGGATTGTATCCCATTGGTATACAGAACATCCTCACTTATGTTTTGTAAGACCTGATGCAAAAATAACCTCCTGGTATGTGATCTGCTTCTCATACTACTTCTCTGCTACTTTAAATGTCAACTAACATTATTAAAACTCCCCTACTTCTTCATCCTACTTCCCATCTTTCTCTGCCAGTTGTATGAGAACTGGTACCGGGGCCAGCCTGACAGTTACTTCCTGTCTGGAGAGGACTGTGTGGTGATGGTATGGCATGACGGGGGGCGCTGGAGCGATGTGCCCTGTAACTACCACCTCTCCTACACCTGCAAGAAGGGCACCTGTGAGTACACAACCAAAACCACCACGGTAGTGTAGCATAGAAGTTGTCCTCAATCTCTCAGTATAGTTTTAATGTATTTGCACTCCTAACCGCATTATTTCTGTTCAGCTTTCTGTGGCCAGCCCCCCGTCATTGCCAATGCCAAGGTGTTTGGTAAGTCGCGTCTGCGCTACGAGACCAACTCCAAGGTGCGCTACTACTGTGAAGAAGGATTCCTCCAGACACAGAACCCCGTCATTAAGTGCCTATCCAACGGCCAATGGGAGGAGGCTCTGATCACCTGTCACCCTGGTGAGGACAGACATTAATTCTATTGACTGACATACAACTAAATAAATGTATGATGTGTGGGATAGGTCTCTAATGTTATCATTGTATGACCCGCTTAAGTTATTTTATGCTCACTGTGATAATGACATGATGTACCTGCGATGTTTTTCCAGCCCTGAGCAACTTAGCAGACGGAGAGCAGAAGGTCACGACGCCACCCTATCAGAACGAGGGGGTGGAGGTGGTGGACACAGCCACGGAGAAAGCCACTTCAGAGTTCTGGGACATCAAGTGGAACTAATAAGTTCATCAAACTCAATATGCCCCTTCCCTCTGCCCCCTTCCCTGGTATCTTATGTTCCACTCAAAGACTGTCCAACCTTGTCCCTCCAACAAGGTGGAGCCTTGTAAAATAAATGTTCTCCCTGAGAACGAGTCATCACATTCCTGTCACCAGCTCTTTCCAGAATAAACCCATTTAGAACATCAACAGACTTGATCAATCACACTTACAATAAGAGTACATCCCAACATAAGGCCACTATTAGAGGAAATGGATCAAATTTGCACAGAACAGTTTGTCATTGGAATGAGCTTTAACGAAGATGTCCCATCCATCATTGGGCTTGTTTGTTGTATGTGATTGTTGACTAGTGAAATACTTCGATATCCACCTGTGCTACGACACTGTTGGATTTTAGTAAAGTGCAACCTAAATCTCAACCTCAGCTGGTCTGACATTAACCGAAGCCACTTTCCCACTCTCTGCCACAAAGACAGAATTAAGATTTCCACTTTGGTATGCTTTTGTATAAGAAAATCTCCTTCTCAATTCCCACAACCCAAAGCATTTTCTCAACATGTCCTCTTATCTGGTGCTTTGTTTTTCAGGTGTCTTACGAACTTTGGACCCAATATTAGAAGCCAATATCCACTTTAAAGTACTTGGTTTGAAAATAGGCAGAATCCAAAGTTTGTTATTTTATACTCTCGTAAAAACGTAATCACTAAGATACTAGGAAGAACATGTGAAAATGTCCACAATGGTATTTCAGTTTTCATGCATCATTAAACACTACTTTACGTTGGTAGTGTTTAACAGTAATCAAATAACGCTAATTGTTAATCCCATTTGTGACTGCACAATTACATAATGAACTTGTTATGAAAGAAAAAAGGTCATTGTAAAACTAATTAAAACTTAATTTTGTAATGTAGTCTGAGTTTTTGGAGAATAGAAAATAAATATCTAATAAAATGAATTGATTACAATGTATTTATCCATGTGAATACAGTTGCATTTTAATTCTATTTTAATTCCATTGATCAAATACACTTTCAAGATCTTTTATTGTATTACAGTTATGCTCAATGGATATACTTTCTCCCATTCTGCTATTCACACACTCTCTTACATCAGATAAAAAGCTAACAACAGCATTTTATGAATTTGTCATTGTGTAATAACTATCCTGTTACATTAGAATAGTGCTTCTTGGATAACAAAGATCACAAAACGAATGTTACACAAATGCAGGAAAACATGTACAGCAGTTGTTACCTGTTGCAGTAAAGCTCATAAAAGTGGCAGGCTTTTATTGATGTGTTCCATGGAAAAAGGTGTTAAGCCTTTGAGGTTTCCTGTAATAACATATTGTAGTATTGCAGAAAAGCGCAGAGCTACTTGTATCTTTTGCCATTGTTGAGGAACCAGTTCCCAGCCTTTTGACTACCTGTATCTGCAAGCTCTGCGTAATGAAACCTGTAGGGGTCACTGGTAGTCTTCACAATGGCTGCGTCTTGGATCTATGAAGTCTGGGATGTAGGCTCCACACGCTATGGGTCTCATGACAGCTACCTGTAGCAGTAGGCACCATAGAGACGCAGGGTCTTGTTGGGGTACCCAAAGGTGCGCACCCCAGCCTCGGGAATATCGCCACAGCGCTCTCTAGGGGTGGTGATAGGGAAGCGCACACTGCCGTCCTTCAACCAACCTCCATTACAGCGATCATAGCTCAGGAAACGCCAGGCTGAATAGAGCTGGCCAACCAGAGCTAACTCTCCTCCCTCACCCCTACACACCTGCACTGCCTCCCCAAATGTGAGTGGCCCTCCAACGAAGAACACAAAGCCTGGAAGAGAGGAAGGGGAATACAAGCTCTTTAACCTGCTAAAGCAGTGTTCGCAAACTGGCGGCCCGTGGTTCGAATTTGGCCTGCGGGTGATTTTATTTGGCCCCCCCAGGTTTGAGCATTTCTTTTATTGTGGAACATAAAAGACTGTAAAAACATCAGCAAATCAGCTCCAAGTGATTTAAATTTTGGAAATCTGTTCCAAAGTACAGTATATATGTGATCATATACAAATGTAAGCAAGGTTTAAAATGATTATGTTTTAGTCAAATTTTATATCTGTTTGGGCTTCTTGCTGTTAATTTTTGCAGTTCACAAATTATTTGTAAGTATGTCCCTGCACCCTGACCATCCGCTCAAGAACAAAATCGTCCCTCTGCTGAATCTAGTTGATAACCCCTGTGCTAAAGCATTAGAAGTAATTTGTTGTCTCAGTCATTCTGGATCTGAAGTGTTGACATGCACTCACAACAATATCATTACTGTTATTTAAGTTAAGTATGGTGCTGGAGCCATCCCTATATTGCAGCGATCATCAACTAGATTCAGCCGCAGATTTTTTGATAATTATAATAATTTCAAATAGTTTGTAGACTGCAAATTGACTGCAAGAAGTCCAAACAGATATAACATTTGACTGAAACATAATAATTTCAAACCTTGCTTACATTTGTATACGATCACATACCTGTATATCTCTCTATTATGTGTGGGAATACTTTCAAACATATTTCCTAAATTAAAATGTACAGTCTTTTATGTCCAACAATAAAAAATGTAAACTTATTAGGGAACCGTGCTATATGGTAAAACCACCCACTATCTTTAAAATTCAACATTTCAACTGAGGTTTTTATTTTCCGATTATAGTGGATTTTCTAATGTCACTAAAGGGCAACTAGTTTCCCACAGATGGACTTGTTTACAAGTGTGTCTGAACAACAGCCTTTATTGTCCATCACCATCCTCTCAGGACCATTAACGAGGCCACTCCTATGTATCGCCAAAGGTCACCCTGTTGCTATGGAAAGTTTACAGTCAGAATAACTTCAGACTGTTCTGAACACAGTCTTTTACCAATACTATAATGTAATTGCATCCTTATTAATGTTTCGATTAATATGTTGGTTCCAGACTATTTTTAAATGTACCACATCACCCAAATCCAATTGAACTCCTTTTATTCATTTTCAATAAGCAGCATCCCGAATTAAAAGGGGTGGAACTAATTTGGCACATGAAGACTGTACTGACATTGCTATTTGACAGCGTCACAAAGCACCAAAACCCATTCAGCTGACCTGTGGTTCTAGAGGTGAAACAGAAGGCATCAAAGTGGTCCCGGATCCTGTCCCGGGGGCCATAGCTCCGAATGCCAGGCAGCAGCTCCCCCCCACATTCTGCTCGTGGGTGCAGGATGGGGTAGTGGACTGTCCCATCGACGAGCCATCCCGCATTGCACCAATCCAGACCCTCTGTCCAGGCTACACAACGAGAATGTGTTACTGTTTACTTAGTGAACGTTAGCCTTACATAAACCTCTATGGCATCAGCAAAGTTACAGCATAAACTGTCAATGTTTTACTGATTGAAAATTGAATACCTCTGTATAGCTGCTTGAATGTGGCCAATGTGCCATCCTGTTCAACACAGGCCTCCTTAGCTTCCTGGTAGGTGAATTTGTAGCGGCCGTTTTTGCTCTGATATGGGAACACCATCCCTAAAAGTAAATAGAAGTTGTCTCTTTCTATGTTAATGTTAAGTCACACAACATATCAAAAACTTTGTCTGATCTGCCTTTTTTTTCTCCAAATATATTTTTGTCTGATAGCAAGCAATACGGTTTCTTTACAACATTTGGAATGTTTTGAAAGGTTACAAGAATCATCAAAATGTACCTTCTATCTCCAATGTAATGATGACGCTCTCGTCCTCGATACCGTTGATCAGCTCACAGCGATATCTACCAACGTCTTCTAGTTCCAGGTTGCTGAGTCGTAGTGAGGCATCCATGGCATGAGCCTTACGAAGCGAGGCCCGTGGCCCAAGCAGGCCATAAGGTTTGTGGGCTGAACCGTTTGTAATCATGACAATGTTCTCGCTTCCACGACGAAGTGGTTCCAGTTTTGTCCATTTCACATTGTAATGGCTTGGTTTGAATCGCAGTACACATGGCAAAGTGGCATTTCCTCCCCGAGGGCTGGTTACTTCAGCATAAACAGGTGGCTCAAGCAGATACTTCAATTTCTTTGTTGCTGAGGGAATTAAAACAGCTTCCTTGTAAGATTATTCCTCCATAGTCCTCCATTATTCAACAATGAAAGTCTCATACATTACATTCGGTTAGAATTATTTTATGGTCATCAATAAGCAATGTCACTGACCTATAGCTAGTGGCCTTCATGAACTAAATTGAACAGATTCAATAGATGGATACAATTCTGCATAATCTCCTGTCATAAGCTAAAATACCTTTTATACTCAGAAAATGATCAAACATACCTTGCCTGTTTGGGAGATAAATAGCAGACGTCCAACTGAAACAACTTGTGGTCAGTATCAAAATAGCAGCACAGTTCATAATGAAGCAAGTCACCCTCCCTGTCCCTGCAATAGAATAACAACATTATCTGATTTAGAGTGGTTACATAATGTGGTAGAGCAATTTTGATTGTACTAAGAAGAACAGTTTTATACATAGAACATTTGCCCCTAGGAGGACCAAAACAGATCAACAGACACCAAAAGAAAATCTCAAAGTTCTAACCTGCAGCAGTTGATGAGATGAGGATTTATTTTTCTCTTCAAAACAGTGGTGACTGATCACCTTTGAGGGTTATTCAGCCAAACATGACCGTTGGTGGGATAGTTTGGAAGCAAATACATCTTCTTTCTTTTTCTCTGAGCCCCTTTCTGCCACTGCAATCTCTCCCTCCTCCCTCCTCCCTCCTCCCTTTGACCTCCAAGGTCTCTCTCTCCCTTCTTTGGTCGCCCTCCTCTCTCTTTCTCTCTCTCTCTCTCTCCCTTCTTCCCTCACCCTCCTCTCCCTTCTTCCCTCGCCCTCCTCTCTCTCTCTCTCCCTTCTTCCCTCGCCCTCCTCTCCCTCCTCTCCCTTCTTTCCTCGCCCTCCTCTCCCTTCTTCCCTCGCCCTCTCCCCCTCTCTCTCCCTTCTTCCCTCACCCTCCTCTCTCTTCTTCCCTCGCCCTCCTCTCCCTTCTTCCCTCGCCCTCCTCTCCCTTCTTCCCTCGCCCTCCTCTTCCTTCTTCCCTCACCCCCCCCAATCTCTCCCTCCTCCCTCCTCCCTTTGACCTCCAAGGTCTCTCTCTCCCTTCTTTGGTCGCCCTCCTCTCTCTCTCGCTCTCTCCCTTCTTCCCTCACCCTCCTCTCCCTTCTTCCCTCGCCCTGCTCTCTCTCTCTCCCTTCTTCCCTCGCCCTCCTCGCCCTCCTCTCCCTTCTTCCCTCGCCCTCCTCTCCCTTCTTCCCTCGCCCTCCTCTCTCTTCTTCCCTCGCCCTCCTCTCCCTTCTTCCCTTGCCCTCCTCTCCCTTCTTCCCTCTCCCTTCCCTTCCCTCACCCTCTCCCTTCTTCCCTCTCCCTTTCTCTCTCTCCCTTCTTCCCTCACCCTCCTCTCCCTTCTTCCTTCGCCCTCCGCTCCCTTTTTCCCTCTCCCTCCTCTCCCTTCTTCCCTCACCCTCTCCCTCTCCCTCTCCCTTCTTCCCTTTCCTTCCCTCCCCCCCTCTCTCAGACCAGTGCTCATATGTCTCAGGCCATGGTGGACAGTGTAAACAGGGTTCTCCTTTCTGCTCCAGATGTTAATGAGGATGTGATCTGACAGGCTACCATTGTCTCTCTCTGCCTCCATCCTCTACTTGTCAATAAGGGACACGTGAGAGGAAGTGAGGAAAAGTTGCCCGTTTTCAAAGGGTTTGAAACTAGAATGTGTCTGTTTACTGTATTTATGTTATAGAGAGACAGTTAGAGAAATGGATATTTATACATGTTTAGTTTTGAGCCTGGTATTGTGTATGGGTAAAACAGTACCATATCCCCATGGAAGTAACCATGTTGCTAGTCCATGCTGTGACTTTCAGTAGCAAGGTTGTAACCTACTGCTAGCTCAACCACTGGTGTAGTGCAGTTTCTCTGGACCCCAGAAAAGTCGGAGTCTTCTGGACTTGTCACGTCCTGACCATAGTAAGATGTTATTTTCTATGGTAGAGTAGGTCAGGGTGTGATAGGGGGTGTTTTGTGTTTTTCTACGTTTTCTATATCTATGTTTAGTTCTAGTTTTCTATTTCTATGTTTTTTTGGGGGGGATGATCTCCAATTAGATGCAGCTGGTCCTCGTTGTCTCTAATTGGAGATCATACTTAAGTAGGGTTTTTTTCCACCTGTGTTTGTGGGTAGTTGTCTTCTGTTTAGTCTATGTACCTGACAGAACTGTGCACTTTCGTTTTTCTCGTTGTTATTTTAAGTTATAATAAACATTCATCATGAGCAATCAACACGCTGCGCTTTGGTCCCCTCTCTACGACAGCCGTTACAGGACCTCAGAAAATTGAATGCGTTAGCCACTCACGAAGTTTAGACTACTTACTGATCGCTGTCCATGGTTCTTAAATTGCGACGTCTACACGGCTGCCTATCAGATTATGTGGTGCTAGTGCTTGTAGTAGCCTATAGCTTTGCTTTAATGGATTCTTGTTTACTTTTATTTGGTCTGCATTTTCTCATGTTAAGCCTAACGTTTATGTTTCACGAAGCTATAGGCCTACGATGTCACAATTCTGCTATTTAGAATGATGGCTGGCGACAATATTGTATGTACTTGTTCAGCAATTAAAGTTGGAAATTCAAACATTGCAGATTGTAAAATTAATTTTCCATGTAACAGCCCAATGTAGATTGACAACACAAACACTTTGCTTGCTACATGTTGACATTTAAAAGGAGGGTTACTGTCAATGATTTATAAAAAATATATAATAAAATTTAGACATACTGTAGGTGTGAGATGATGGGCGCATGGGCACCCAGAGCTCGTGGGACCCCCACCTTGCGGGGGCTATTGGGGTTTCCCCTACGCCAGTGAGCTCAATTTATCATTTCAAAACCCTATTGATCGCAAGCCTGCCTGTACGCTGAGGGCCTTTCCATCTTGCAGGGAGGGAGGAAGCTGTGTGAGCCCTGGCTTACTCTGGCCCTGTGGCTCCAGACACAAGGGCTGCATTGTGAGAGCCACAGTCTCCTTTCCCCCCAAAGACAACAGGCGGCGGGCTGGCATACAATCACGAGGAGAAGGGAAAAATGAAATAATAGAATTCCTCTACTTCCCCTGTCCCTTCTCCATTGTGCTCAGCCATCAATGGAACTCTTTCTGGCTCTTTAGTTCACAGCAATTAGTATTCATCAGGACACGCTTAAGTGACAACTGTCCCGTCTCTGTCCCTCCCTCTTTCCATCCAACTCTATCTCTTTCTCTCACTCCCTCTCTCATTATACTTCAACCCCAGCTCTCCATCTATTTTCTATGTGTTGGTCTTATTGATATATTTGAGTTAAGTTCAGGGGTTAGATCAGGGGCGTCAAACTCATTCCATGGAGGGCAGAGTGTTTGCTGGTTTTTGTTATTTCCGTTCAAATCAAATCAAAGTCAAATCAAAATGTATTTGTCACATGCGCCGAATACAACAACTGTAGACCTTATTGTGAAATGCTCACTTACAAGCCCTTAACCAACAGTGCAGTTCAAGAAAGAGTTAAGTAAATATTTACCAAATAAACTAAAGTAAAAAATAATAAAAAAGTAACACAATAAAACAACAATAATGAGGCTATATACAGGGGGTACCGGTACCGAGGTACCGTTCAGTAGCGGCATGTGGGTAAAATCACTGAGGAAGCCAAGCCAAGCCAGTAAAAAATCCATATAACAACCTATGTTATGATTATTGTGTTGTTTGCTCTATAACTCAATCGTTCATACGCCACCGTGAAATACAATAAGGCCGTGACAACAAAAACACAACAGTCACACAGTGGCGGAATAAATTCAACTACACATACGTTTGTTTCATCACAAAACCGGAGAGCAACATCTGTCTGGTGAAGTCCACAAAGCAAATATTGCATGTAACAAACCGTTATATCACATGCAGAATAATCAAGTTGTCACGCCCTGACCATAGAGACCCCTTGGTTCTCTATGGTGCAGTAGGTCAGGGCGTGACTATGGGGCGATCTACTATATCTATTTCTATTCTGGTGCTAATGTGGTTCCCAATTAGAGGCAGTCTTTGTAAGTTTTGTTATTTTGTTTTGTTAGTTTCACTTAAATAAATATGCGGAAATATACTCACGCTGCGCTTTGGTCCACTCATTTCCAAGACCGTGACAGAATATCGCACCAACAAAGGACCAAGCAGCGTGAAAATGAGGTAAGGGAGTTTTGGACTTGGGAGGACATGAGAGGACACGAGACCCTTCCTTGGCGGGAGTCGCCAAGGAGCATAGGGGGACAGCGACGACGCCGGGGACCGCGGCCACAGAAACCCCAATATTTTTTTTTGGGGGGGGGGGCACATGGAGCTGGCGGCTGAGCAGAGGAAAGAGCCAGAGACCGTCAGGGAGGCGATAGAGAGGTGGTCGGTCGACCCAAGAAGAGTGCCAGAGCCTGCCTGGGAATCGATGGAACAGTGTGAGGAAGGATACCGGAGAATGGAGTTGGCTAGGAGTATGCGGCAATGCAGGCGTTTGGAGGAGCGTGTCATCAGTCCGGTGAAACCTGTGCCGGCTCCACACATCAGATCTCCAGTGCGCCTCTCCAGCCTGGTACGTCCTGTGCCTGCTCCCTGCACTCACCCTGAAGAGTCAGGGAGGCAATGGGAAAGTTGGGAGAGAGATGAGAGAGATGTTGTGCAAGTGTGTTCTGCTTAACATCCGACCAGAGGATCCGGTTAGCAGTCTGGTGCAACCTGGGCCGGCTCCACGCTTCTGGCCTCCAGTGCGGCTCTCCAGTCCGGTACGTCCTGTGTCTCCTCCTTGCACTCGCCCTGAAGTGCGTGTCCCCAGTCCGGTGCAACCTGTACCGGCCCCACGCATCAGGCATCCAGTGCACCTCCCCAGTTCGGTACGTCCTGTGCCTCCTCCTCGCACTCGCCCTGAAGTGCGTGTCCCCAGTCCAGTACGTCCTGTGCCTGCTCCTCACACTCGCCCTGAAGAGGGTGTCACCAGTCCGGTGCAACCTGTACCGACCCCACGCATCAAGCCTCCAGTGCGCCTCCCCAGTCCGGTACGTCCTGTGCCTGCTCCTCGCATTCGCCCTGAAGTGCGTGTCACCAGTCCGGTGCCACCTGTACCGGCTCCACGCACTAGGCCTCCAGTGCGCATTCACAGTCCAGAGCTTCCGGCGACGGTTCACAGTCCAGAGCTTCCGGCGACGGTTCACAGTCCAGAGCCTCCGGCAACGGTTCACGGTCCGGAACCTCCTGTGACAGTTCACGGTCTGGAACCTCCTGCGACGGTCCACGGTTCCAGAACCTCCTGCGACGGTCCACGGTTCCGGAACCTCCTGCGACGATCCACGGTTCCGGAACCTCCTGCGACGGTCCACGGTCCGGAACCTCCTGCGACGGTCCACGGTCCGGAGCTTCCCGGGAAGGTCAACGGTCCGGAGAGTCCAGGCATGGTGTCCAGTTCTGCTCCATGGCCGGAGCCTTCTTAAATAAATATGTGGAACTATACTCACGCTGCGCTTTGGTCCGCTCATTTCCAAGACCGTGACACAAGCAAGTTAATGTCTGACAGTTTACTAAACAACTAATGATTTAGAACCACAGAGTTATCGCAAGTCTGCACAAAGGCAACAGGAGCACTGCCTCAGCTATTTCAACACTATTTCAACATAAACATTTAAACATCGTCAAATCAACAGGGCTACACTGAAAACAAACTTAAAGACACAAAAAAAACGATTTAGTCCAGTCAGTGTTATGTGTGCGAGCAAGCAAAATCTTTTTTGGACTCAACCTACTTGTAGACTAGTTGAACGCCAATGTCATCCCCCTCTCTTTTACGTTGGCAAAATGGTCCATGGCTCAGTCATACAGTAAGTAAGCTTTTGGTTTTCGTTGTCCTAGGCTACCTAGCTAACATGCTTGCTAGCCTAACTTTCCCGCATGGGCAGAAATTGACCAGCTAAGTTAGCTAGCTAGTTAATTTTTATCCTAAAAGAGCTAGGCTACATCTAGGCTACATATTGAACTTCAATCTTCTCAGGCAAGCTGCACAGCATATTCATTTATGGTTACATCAGAATTGCATCATAATCATTGGCCTGTACAGAGAATTAAGTTAAAACCACAAGTCCAAATCCACATCTCCATCCATGGATTAGGAAAAGGCCGATAGCTACTGCGAGACATCAACACAAGAAGACCAGAAACTAAAATTACATTTTGCTTAGGGTGAGATTTGACTGGGGTGAAGCCAAATCCAAACGGGCCTCCCTTGGGGGGCGTTTTGATGCACCAGGACAACCCACAGTTGAGCTCAGCTCAGCACTAATTGCCAAATTATCTTACATTTATTTTATTAAAGGAGGCCAAATGATTGCTGGCATCAATCAAATGCTACGGCCGCAACATGTCATACTATTTTTGTCCAGACAGCATCAGATACATGGGCTACACACACTGAGACAGTGTACATGGGCTACACACAATGCCATCCTCTTTCATGTTGCAAAAACAATATGACTCTGTCATACAGTACACGATTTTAGTTTTTGTTGTCCTAGGCTACCTGGCTAAAATGCTTCATCGCTAGCCGAACTTCCTTTCATGGGCAATGATGTGACAGGCCAGCTAATGAATAACATTAGCCTACTACCAGGGGCGGAAATCCCGGGGGGGACGGGGGACACACGACCCCCCCATCCTGGGAAAAATATGATTTGTCCCCCCCAATATATCACTGAAACATAACTATGTAATTTAAATAATATTAATAATACGCAATGAAAGCAATTGTGCTGATTATAGACACTTAATAGCGCGTTTTTAAGTTTCAAAAGATTGCAACCCCCCCACCCTTTGCCTCACAATGGTTTGATCCACTGCCAGTTCCTTAGCTTGCTAGGTAACAGAGAGGTTGTATCTACTGTCTGAAAGGCACTCAATGCACGTAACTGACGTGAGGTTAATCCAGTCAATCGCGCACACACACTAGCTGAATATGCAGAGCTAGCGCGCAAATATTAACTATTAAGCTAGCTAGTACCTATTCCATTTATGTGGCGTCGTCAAAGATGGAATCAGCATGCAGATGATGTAAGTTAGTGCTTCAAAGTCCTTGTGATAAGGTTAGCGATAAACTGAAATCCAAACTGAACAGAACTACACTCTCTTCTACCATTGTCTTAAATATATTTAATGGTCTCGTTGCAAAAGCTAAATTGTCGCAAGTGAACTTTTATTTATTTATTTTATTTCACCTGTATTTAACCCGGGTAGCAAAGATTATAGCAAACACCACTGAAACTGAATTGGTGCTCGCTAGCTTTGCAAATTCAGCTATTGTTGGAAGCCAGCCAATATGAAACAAACTATTAAAATTACAAAAGGTTGCAGCATATGTTGTGTAAATGGTGAACTCATACAGCTGTCAACTCTTGTCATTTTAATCCGTTTCACATTTGCTATCTACCTTTTAGATCGAAGCCCAAATAGAATGATTGAAGATGATAGAAGCCCATCTCCTACTGTAAAGAACCTACACACTGTGTGTGTAGCCAGCCAGCCAGCCAGGTAGAAAAATGGCAGAAAAATAAAAGACGGACATCAGAGTATTTTTCAATACACCAAAATGCATAGTAAGAACCCTAGTAGCCTAATATCTCAAAGACTAGTTGATAAAATGTTCATAAGAAAGAAATGAAATTCTAATGGAAATGTTTCACAATGATGTCATTAGGCAGAGCAGGCAACAGATGGCACACAGACAGCAGAGTTGGGGACAGATATGCAGGGACAGACTGGCAGAGACAGGGAGTCTCAGGTAAGTTTGTTGAGTCTTTGTTTGGCAACATTATGAAAGGTTCTCAATTTTTTTGACTTGTAAAATAGGAACATAATTGGAAAATGCCATGGATACCCCCACTCTCAACTTAAACTGGTGACTGAACTAAGATTTGTTAAAGGCAATGGTATTGCTGTTGTGATTAGTTGTGTAGTTTTGGGTACTAGTAGTTAGGAGTACGGCAAACACCTTATTTCTTTGGTTCCTCAATATACATTTACCATATTTCAATGTAGGCTATGTGTTACAGCACTACTTTTGGTGTCCCCCTCAGGAATTGCTCTTGAGAAAATGTCATGTAATTGTCCCCTCCAAAGTTGATATCAGATTTTCGCCCCTGTCTACTACATCTACCTACATGTTGAACTTCCATCCTCTCATTGTATGAATTTAGGGTTGGATCAGAATTGCCGTTATAATCATTGGCTGGTACGGATAATTTAATAAAACCACAAGTCCAAATCCCTATCTCCATTCATGGCTTATTTGGGAAAGGGCTCATTTTAGCTAGCTAGATGCAAATGCAACAATTCAAGTTATTTCTGTCAATGACGTTTGGCTTCTGATGTGATTGGTTTGAAGCCAAATCCAAACTGGCTTCCCTTGATACTTGTTTTTGGTGCGCAAGGACCATTCACAGCTGAGCTCATTCAGTTTAGCTCAACGCTGATTGGCTATTCTTTTATTTAATTTTTTTAATCAAGGGAGGCCAGATGCTTTCTGGCTTCCCTTGCATTCAATGCTGCGGGCGGAAAAACGTCATACTCTTTCTGACCAGACAGCATCAGATAGATGGGCTACACATACTCAGACAGAAGGGCACTATTTCGTTCGCTCTGATGCTTTCTCCGGTGAGATACATCCAGCCACTTGCAAATTGAAGGAAATGTATGAAGCACAGAGAGATGTCTGTATGTTTTGTACGTTTTTTTCTTGGTAAAATTTTGGGGAAGCCTGGCTTCCCTTGGCATCCATGAATACTCGCAACTGTCCTTAGGGCCACGGGTTAGGGTAGATTGACTAACACAAGACTAACTGACATGTTTTCTCTATGTGTTTTCTACTAGTGTACTGTATGTACTCTGTGTTGGAAGTTAGCGCAAATGTATCGACCCCTCTCTATATTGCTTCTCTCCGTTATCGCTTGATCCCATTCTCATTATAAACATTTTTACTCTTACCCTCACAATTTCTCTTTCCCTTAGGTAAACAGTACTAAATATCCTGACTCAAGTAAAGACATGTTCGGATGTTTCATTTCAATTTGATTTATGGACTTTTTTGTGGCTTCTTGGAAATAATCTTTGTGGTAAACCGACAGCTTTCTCAAGATGCTAGGGTCATGAGTATCATGGATATTACAGTGGAGCTGCATTACTTATTTATTGTACGCTAACTAACCATGAATGAATGGATGTACAGTAAAAAGGTAACTTGTTTTCTATACCTAACTAGACATTTTAGTGTAATTTAGCTCATCACTTCTAGAAGTGTGAAGAGATATAGTATTACATTATAGATTTAAAATATATAGTCTGTAAACCTATTGTCCACAACGTTAACATGACATTTCATATTTTTGGGGTGTCAGTTGAGCTAGAGCTTTTGAATGACCTTTTCTTTGCCTATATCATAGATAAGAAAGAATGATAAAGAGCAGGTTTGGTCTACCAGCCCTGAAGCCCTTATGTAGTATCAGTTTACTGGTAGTATCAGTTTACTGGGATCACCAGTGCATGACTGTGTTGACGAAAGCTTGACACACACATCGCGGTCATGAAGGCTTTTCAAAGCCAAAGGCACGCATTTCTGACAGGTCTTTATTAACTTGCAAGAGGCCCTTTCCCTCCAGTTAAATACATGCTCTGGAACTTTGGTGATTAGTAAGTCATTTTACAACCTCCCGCTTTGGGCTGGATGTGTCAATGTGCAGTTCATACATGCTTAATCTATGAGCAGAATTACTGTCTTACTTAAATTAGCCACAACATCCTTCGTTTGAAAGCGACTGTTTACTGAAAGCTGTGTGGCGACATTTTCCAAAATGTTCACCTACTTGGGCCAGCCCCCTACCAATTTGAGATCAAGACAATGAGCTTCAGCCAGTGGAGACTCATCAGGGGAGGACCATCATCATCAGTGAATTAAAAAAAATTTAAAATATTGAAACATCAAAAAAGTTATAATTTTTAGATACAACTTTACTAAATATATTCACATCACCAACTAATTGATTAAACACTGTTTTGCAATGAAGCTCTACAGTAGCTTCAACAGCACCATGGTGTAGCCGGAGGACACCTAGTTTCCGTCCTCCTTTGGGTACGACAATACAAAACCTAGGAGGCTCATGGTTCTCACCCCCTTGCATAGACTTACAGAGTAATTATAACAACTTGCGGAGGACGTCTTCCAACCTATCAGAGCTCTTGCAGCAGGAACTGACATGTTATCCACCCAATCAAAGGATCAGGGAATGAATCTAGTACTGAAAGCATAAGCTACAGCAGCTAGCTAGCACTGTAGTGCATACAATGTGGTAAGTTTCTCAGTTCCAGCCAGGTCGGGTCACACACAGTTGAATTGTTCTCTGTATTTTCTTAGACACACACACACACACATTTCTCTCCCTCACATGTCTTTACTGAACCTTATTGGACTTATGTTTAGTACTTAAATTATTAATTATACATGCTACATAATCGAATGATTATTAATAGTTACCTTTGTCTAATTATTCATTATATCTGTTACATCATGTCATAATTATGTTTCTTTAAGCATATAATTCCCTTATCAAGAACATAGAAGGGAAAGAGAATCTGTGCCCTGTCATCCTCGTTCACCCTCGATTCCCACCCCGCCTCCGAAGAATCCTGGAGACCCCCGAAGTCTACATGTCCGAGTGAACCCGATGTCATCCGAGTTCTCTTGGGAATCACTGAGGGCTGCCGACTCACCTCCTTTGGAGTCCAGGCACCTGGGCAGGGCTAGATTGACTCCGGCTTAGCACTTACGCCGACTCCACACCTAGAGCTGTCTATATTGTGGACCTACAGGACATTTCGTAGTTACCTGCCCATTAAAAAACAAAGCTCATCAAGAAGGGGCGAGTACTCTGGTGGGCCTTATGGACAACTTTTCCTCTCCCTTTACTCACACCCCTTTCCATGCCATCCTGCTGTGGGGGAATCAGTCAATCTCTCCGGGTACTCATTGACTCTGGGGCCGATGAGAGTTTTTTAGACGCAACCCTGGCGTCCGAGCTGGGCATCCCCACTCAGCACCTTTCCATTCCCATGGACGTTAGAGTGCTGGACGGGCGCTCTATAGGCTGGGTCACTCACAGTACCACTCCCATCAACCTACGAGTGTCAGGGAACCACAGTGAGGCAATCCAATTTATGCTAAGGTTCCCATGGTATTGGGATTCTTTTGGCTCCAGCGACACAATCCCATCATACACTGGACTGCTGGTGCCATTCTGGGCTGGAGCCCGTTCTGCCACGCCCATTGTCTGAAATCAGCGCAGCCTGCCCTGGGACTTCTTCCTGCAGGCTCGCAAGTTGCCCCGGACCTCTCCGCCATTCCCGCGGAGAACCAGGACCTCCAGGAGATGTTCAGTAAGGCCCGGGCCACTTTGCTTCACCGTACCGACCCTATGACTGCGGGATTGACCTTCTCCCAGGCATCACTCCGCCCCAGGGATGACTGTACTCTTTATCGGGTCTGGAGACCAAGGCTATGGAGACCTACATTGAGGACTCTCTAGCTGCAGGGTTCATCCCTCCTTCTGCCTCCCTCGCCAGCGCAGGGTTCTTTGTGGAGAAAAAGGACAAAACCCTGCGCCCGTGCAGTGACTACCGGGGTCTCAACGATATCACGGTGAAGAACTGCTACCCGCTACCTCTCATCTCCTCTGCCTTCGAGCCACTCCCAGGGGCCACCGTGTTCTCTAAGCTGGACCTACGGATTGCCTACCACCTGGTGCGGATACAGGAACTATGAGTATCTGGTCATGCCATTTGGCCTTACCAACACCCCTGCTGTGTTCCAGGCTCTGGTTAATGATGTTTTCCGCAACATATTGAACCGGTGCGTATTCGTCTACCTCGATGACATCCTCGTCTTCTCTCGCTCCGCCCAAGAACACGTAATCCACGTCCGACAGCTTCTCCAACTCCTCCTGGAGAACCAGCTTTTTGTAAAAAAAAGTGTGAATTCCTTCACTCCACCATCCCCTTTCTGGGTTACATCATCGCTGCAGGGAGTGTACAGATGGATCCCGGAAAGGCGAGAGTGGTGGTGGATTAGTCCCAGCCTACATCCTGGGTGCAGCTGCAATGTTTCCTGGAATTCGCCAACTTTTATCGCCGCTTTATCAAGGGGTTACAGCACCCTGGCATCCCCCCTGTCTGCACTCACCTCTCTCAAGGTTTCGTTCACGTGGTCCCCAGCTGCTGACCGGGCGTTCCAGGATCTCAAACATCGCTTCACCACAGCTCCCATCTTGGTTCGTCCTGACCGGTCCCACCTGTTTGTGGTGGAGGCCGATGCTTCGGATGTCGGAGTGGGGGCTGTCCTGTCCCAGCGTCCTGCCCTGGACCTCAAGTTACATCCCTGCGCCATCTTCTCCCACCGACCCAATGCCACGAAGAGGAACTACGATGTGGGGAATCGTGACCTCCTCACTGTGAAGATGGCATTTGAGGAGTGGAGGCACTGGCTGGATGGGGCGGAACATTTGTTCATTGTGTGGACTGACCACAAGAATCTGGAATATCTCCGCACCGCCAAGTGCCTCAATTCCAGGCAAGCTAGGTGGGCCCTGCTGTTCAGCCGGTTCAACCTCTCCCTCTCATACCGGCTGGGATCCAAGAATGTCAAGCCAGATGCGCTGCCACTCCACTATAGCCCCACGGCTTGAACCCCAGACCCGAGACCATCCTCCCCACCTCATGCCTGGCGACGGCACTCAGCTGGGGAATAGGGAAGCAGGTTCGTGAGGCACAGCGTTCCCAGCCCCTGGGGGTGGGGGGCAGTTAACCGGATGTTCTATCCTGATGCAGTCCTCTGCTCGGTCCTGGAATGGGCCCACTCCTCCAGAATTGTCTGCCACCCAGGCTCCCGGCGGACCCTGGCCTTTGTGCGACAACGCTTTTGGTGGACTACCATGGTTCCTAACATCTCCGCATTCGTCGCCGCATGCACGATCTGTGCACAGAACAAGATTCCTCTGCAAGCTCAACCTCTGCCTGTCCCTCACCGTCCCTGGTCTCACATATCCCTGGACGTTGTCACGGGTCTCCCCCCGTCTGATGGCAACACCAACATCCTGACCGTAGTGGATCAGTTTTCTGAAGCCACCCACTTCATTCCTCTCCCCAAGCTACCCTCTGCCAAAGAAACGACCCAGCCCATGGTGCAGCATGCCTTCCGGATCCTAGGACTGCCAGTGGACATGGTCTCCGACCGGGGTCCTTAGTTCTCGTCCCAGTTCCGGAAGGCTTTCTGCACACTCATTGGGTCGTCGACCAGCCTGTCCTTCGGGTTCCACACCCAGTCCAACGGCCAGTCAGAGCGAGCCAACCAAGACCTGGAGATGACTCTGCGCTGCCTGGTCTCCGCCAACCCCACCACCTGGAGCCAGCAACTAGTGTGGGTCGAATACGTCCACAACACCCTTCCTTGCTCTGTCACGGGTCTATCGCCCTTTGAGTGTTCCCTGGGGTATCAGCCCCCGCTCTTCCCTGAGCAGGAGGAAGAGGTCGGCATACCTTCGGCCCAGATGTTTGTCTGCCTCTGTCATCGTACCTGGAAGAGAGCCTGGTCGGCCCTTCTGAAGACCACCTCCAGGTATTGACGACAAGAGGATCAGCTTCCTGGTATTTTCTCGGGTAGAAGGTATGGCTGTCCACCTGGGATCTGCCCCTTCGGGTGGAATCCCGCAAACTCTCCCCCTGGTTTATCAGCCCTTTCCCCATCTCCAAGGTCATTAGCCCCTCTGCTGTTCGTCTTCTGTTGCCCTGTACCCTCCGTATACATCCCACTTTTCATGTTTCCAGAATTAAACCCATGTCTCACAGCCCCCATGTCTCACAGCCCTTTGTCTCCTGTCTCCTGTGTTCTCTGTTTGTCTGTTGCTAGTTCGTTAATGTTTCACGAAACCTACCAGCATTTTTCCCTTGCTTCTGTCTGTTCTAGTTCCTGTTTTCTAGTTTTGACCATTCTGCCTTCCCTGACCCTGAGACTGCCTGCCGTTCTGGACCTTTGCACCCTATCTGGATTACTGACCTCTGCCTGCCCTTGACCTGTCGCTTTGCCTGCCCCTGTAATAGTAATACACTTTTGTTACTTCGACACTGTCTGCATCTTGGTCTTACCTGAAACGTGACAGTCATCCAATATGCTTTAATAGAAATAAGGCCATGCTCATAAAAAATGTTTTATCGTCCTTCCTCCTCTTATTTTTTGTCATTCGGATGAAATGTTACATATCAAATTCGTACAATATGTAACAAATCTGTTGTGCTTAAGTTCCCGGACTGCATCTTTAAAGACTTCACATTTCTGTTTGTTTTTCACATTCTTAAAGATGCCCTTTCATCCCTTTAAACATATTACTGACACATTTTGAACATTGTGAAAGATACACTAAAAAGTGCATGTTTCTGACAGGTTTAAAAGGTGCCCCTTCCTGACCAAATGTTGTTACTGTTCACAATAGAGAATGCGGGAAGATGTTTTTGCACGCCTTAAACATACAACCTGGATCTATTGAATGGACTTGAATTTGCCCTTTAACCCTAAACAGTTCAAACAACCACCCTCCCAAACTCTGCTAACAACTTGTATGTCCAAAAAAACGTTTTTTTTAGGTTGAGGTTTGCACGTTGTGCAGCATTTTATTTTCATCTTTCATGCTATTTAAAGTGCAATATGTTCCTTAGGCTATGATATCAATATGACTTGGCACTGACACTAATAGCGTAATAGATGAATGGTTAAGCAGTTAAAGCATATCAAACATAATTGAACTGTTGGTTCACTTCCAACTGGGCACACAATGGTTGAATTAACATTGTTTCCACATCATATAAATGAAATTACATTGAACCAACGTAGAACAGATGTTGAATTGACGCCTGTGCTGTCACGCCCTGACCAGGTGAACTCTTCTATTTTGTTCAGGGTGTGGCATTTCTATAGTTTATTTTCTATGTTTTGGTATAGCCTTGCTTTGGGGCGTATTTCTATGTTGGGTTCTGTCGATTCCCAATCAGAGACAGCTGTCGCTAGTTGCCTCTGATTGGGGAATTATATTTAAATTCCTTTTCCCCCCACGATGTTTGTGGGTTGTTGTCTCTTTTTGTTTGAGCAGTAGCGATACGTTTATTCTCTGTTTTGACCGTGTTATTTTAGTCTGAAATAAATAACATGTGTTCGCTCCCAGCTGCGCCTTGGTCCACTTCTTCCTTCATGCACGACGATCGTGACAGAACAACCCACCGAACCAGGACCAAGCAGCGGGAGGATAAGGAGCGCGACAGATGGGCTCGCGAGGGGAAGGAGTTCTGGACCTGGGAGGAGATCATGTCGGGGAAAGGACCCTGGCGGAAGGATTCCCAGGTCGAGGAGGTGATGCCAGCCGGTGGAAGGAGTCGCAGGCGGCGGTCGAGGAGGCCCGGAAGACACCCCCAAGAAAAAATGTTGGGGGGGCTAATGGGGTGGTCCGGAAGGGCAGAGGAAGAGCCCAGACCACTGCTCTCGTGGGGGATAACGGCGAAGGAGGAGGCAGAGATGTGGCAGGTCCTGCAGGACCTGCGCAGGGACAGCGTGGAGGAAGAGCCTTGGGTGGCAGAAGTGCGCACGGTATCGCCAGTGCGCCTGCACAGCCCAGTGCGCTCTGTGCCAGCGCCCCACATTTGCCGGGCTAGGGGGAGTGTTCAGCGAGGACGTGTTGTGCCGGCTCAGCGCTCCTGGCCTCCGGTGCTCCTTCTCGGTCCGATGTATCCTGCGCCGAGGACGCGCACTGTGTCTCCGGTACGGCTGCACAGCCCAGTGCGTTCTGTGCCAGCGCTCCACACTTGCCAGGCTAAGGTGGGCGTTGAGCCAGAACGGGTGATGTCAGCTGTGCACTCCAGACCTCCAGTGCGCCTCCTCGGTCCAGGATATCCGGCGCCGCTTATGCGCACTGTGTCGCCGGTGTGCGGTCACGGTCCAGCACGTCCTGTGCCAGCACCTCGCCCTTGCCGGGCGAATGTGGTGCGTGTCCACAGTCCAGTCCGGCCCATCCCTGCTCCCCGCACCAAGCCAGTGGTGCGTGTCCCCAGTCCTGTCCGGCCCATCCCTGCTCCCCGCACCAAGTTAGTGGTGCGTGTCCACAGTCCTGTCCGGCCCATTCCTGCTCCCCGCACCAAGCCAGTGGTGCATGTCCCCAGTCCTGTCCGGCCCGTCCCTGCTCCCCGCACCAGGTTGGTGGTGCGTGTCCACAGTCCAGTCCGGCCCGTCCCTGCTCCCCGCACCAGGTTGGTGGTGCGTGTCCCCAGGCCAGTCCGGCCCGTCCCTGCTCCCCGCACCAGGTTGGTGGTGCGTGTCCCCGGTCCTGTCCGGCCCGTCCCTGTTCCCCGCACCAGGCCCACGGCACGTGTCCACAGTCCGGCACGGCCTGTGTCCGGTCCACCGGTGACCAGTCCTATTCCGGTCGGCGGCTCCGCTCCGGAGCCTGAGCATGCCGCTCCACCGTGGTCCAGTCCGGGCCAGAGGGGTAGGGCTAGGGTGGAGGCAGGGGGAGAAACACGCCCGGGGCCAGAGCCTCCACCGAGGGTGAGGCGCCCACCCGGGTCCCCCCCCTAATAGACTTTAGGTTGGTGCGCCGGGAGTACGCACCGTTGGAGGGGGGGTACTGTCACGCCCTGACCAGGTGAACTCTTCTATTTTGGTCAGGGTGTGGCATTTCTATAGTTTATTTTCTATGTTTTGGTATAGCCTTGCTTTGGGGCGTATTTCTATGTTGGGTTCTGTCGATTCCCAATCAGAGACAGCTGTCGCTAGTTGCCTCTGATTGGGGAATCATATTTAAGTTCCTTTTCCCCCCACGATGTTTGTGGGTTGTTCTCTTTTTGTTTGAGCAGTAGCGATACGTTTATTCTCTGTTTTGACCGTGTTATTTTAGTCTGAAATAAATAACATGTGTTCGCTCCCAGCTGCGCCTTGGTCCACTTCTTCCTTCATGCATGACGATCGTGACATGTGCCCAGTGGGTTGGTTGTTGTTGTTGTTGGAGTAAGTCTTTACATTGTTGTTGTGTAATCGAAGAAATGCCACAAATGTTTGTATCGAATTGCCCCAAATTTTACTTGTAATGTATTTTTTCTTATAGGAACCTTTACAGTAGATCACAAGATACATTTAGCTTTGCTTTCCTTCGTGAGTCTTTCATATGAATGCTAGTCAGGTGAACCTAGAAGGCATGCTGACCTGACAAAAACGCTCTACATATGTAAAACGGTACGTTTGTTTTTACTGTCTACCTCTGCACTTTCAGTTGGGTGTTTGACTGCATTATGCCTTCACAAACTGCCATTGTACAGGGAGAACTGATAAAGGGTCTACACACATACCTGACTGAATGGTTGTGTTTTTAATGTCAGTTTTTGGGTCTACTGATTGTTGTCTAAAATGTGTCATGTGATGTTCTGGTATACAGATGCTCCTCCCATTCACACATAGCTTGTATGGATTGGCTCATTCAAAACCCTGCTGAACCAGTTCTATTGAGACTTATCCCTTGTAAAAGCTGATATGTTCATCATTGTCATGAGCCTTCTCCCACAATGAGTTACCTGTGTCATTACATTGTTTCTCCAAAGATATTGCATGCTAACTGTACTCATCACACCTGCAACCTTCATGAAAAAGGAAAGCCAAGCTTCTATATGTGGTTTGTATATATGCCTAGGCCTACTGTTTCATGTGTAGTGCACAGCAAGGCATCTCTTACTTAGACATTATTATCAGGGTAGCTTATGGTGATAACACTGATTCACTCACTATAGTGAACCTAAGCTCTGGGAGGTTAGGTGAGACGCTATCTCTTCATCTCTGTTATTTCTGACCTGTCGCCCAGGGGTCACTGTCCCCACATGTCACTCTTTTCCCTCCCTTGGTGACAACAACATACTGGATAACCCCATAGATTCTCAGTCTAGTTAGTTTAGGGGCATGTGTGCTCCTCATTTGATGAGCAGTCACATAGGCAAAGATCAGAGATAGGGCTCAGGTATAGGACTGTTTTACGTATCTCTTTCTCGCTCCGTTTCCCCTGCAGCTACTCCACACCTCTCTGTGCTCTAGCAACACACTGCATGCCATGGGTGCTGACAGACAGCACATGAGGAAATAGGTGTGTGTGTGTGTGAGATAGAGAAGAACTGTCTTTTGGTTAGGAATGTAATAACAAAAAATGCCTTCCAAAGCACACATACTTGACTTGCACACAAGCGTAATCACTTATTCTCAGATCACCTGTGGAAGAGGAGTTAATAGGCACGCTCTCACATCTACAGTCTTCAATTGAGTCCGCAACTTCAGAATTTCTCTCCTAGCCTCATTACTAAGCATACAAGCACAGTAGTACTATAACGTTCCATAACACACACACCTCCACACACACAGGTTTGCAGGCTATGTGTGGGAAGTACCTGTATGGTGTACGTGTATGTTATCGCAGGTTGTATAACGGACAGGTCCTTTCTTGTGCTTATCGCATCGGATCAGGTGCCAAGGCTCCAGTAGCCAGTTCTGTTAAAGCTCACGTCCCTTATTTGAACCACCCCCCCTACACAAGCAACTCCCCCGTCGCCACATGTCCCATCAGCCATGCCTGATGGTCAGATTGTCTTATCTGAGAGGCCCAGGAGCCAGCCTGTAGATGGAGTGACAATAGAACACTTCATAGCACAAATCTTGCACACGTATTTGTGGTAGTGCAGCTGCTGGAATTCTACAGTTGATGCCCGTGGGGACAGGGGTGGTTGACACACTGAGGGGGGGGGGGGGGGGTGTGTGTGTGTGTGTGTATATTATGTAATTTATTTCTTTGGATTGTGTGTCTATGCTAATGAAAAGTAATTATTCAAATGTAGATGGACTTTATTGGAGGTGGAATCTGTGGTAAAACTTGAACAGTCTTGAGATGTTTCAGTACATAGGCCTATTGGAACTGCATTATGGCATATCACAATGTCTAGTGTTCATGAAATATGTTACAGAGTTTGAGACTCTTAGCAGAACAAAGGAAATGTCAACAGAGATAGTGTTTGTACCAGCACGGGACAGGCTTGCATCTGGTTTACGAAAACTGTTGGGACACCATGTGTGTCTCCCCACTACGCCTGAGTGTGTGTGCTGGAATGACAGGGATTCCTGGCATCTCACAAGCATCCGGCATAGCCAACCTAATCCTGTATCGCATTTAGGTCCATATCGCACATCTCAAGCCCTGGTTACACCTTGCATTAACATGTGGTTGTCGTCATCTGATCAAGATGATCCGAATGAGATTTGTTTTGTCTACACATATATAAAAGGTCTTGAGCTGCCCACTGTGTCCATATTGGGACCAGATTCCCTGGTCCCTCCCTTTATGCAAATTAATCCAACCTGCCTTGAACCTCCCCTTATGACACAAGCTGTAGAAATTGACAGAAAACAGCAGACTTTTATAGTCAATCGTTTATACTCTCATCATTACAGCCTACCTTTGTAATCCAACGATTTAAGACTGGGTGTACAGTCGTGGCCAAAAGTTTTGAGAATGACACAAATATTAATTTTCAAAGTCTTCTGCTTCAGTTTGTATGATAGCAATTTGCATGTACTCCAGAATGTTATGAAGAGTGATCAGATGAATTGCAATTAATTGCAAAGTCCCTCTTTCCCATGCAAATGAACTGAATCCCCAAAAAACATTTCCACTGCATTTCAGCCCTGCCACAAAAGGACCAGCTGACATCATGTCAGTGATTCTCTTGTTAACACAGGTGTGAGTGTTGACGGGGACGGGGGAAGGCTGGAGATCACTGTCATGCTGATTGAGTTTGAATAACAGACTGGAAGCTTCAAAAAGAGGGTGGTGCTTGGAATCATTGTTCTTCCTCTGTCAATCATGGTTACCTGCAAGGAAACACGTGCCGTCATCATTGCTTTGCACAAAAAGGGCTTCACAGGCAAGGACACAGGCAAGCGCCAGGACCGTCTCCTAAAGTTGATTCAGCTGCGGGATCGGGGCACCACCAGTACAGAACTTGCTCAGGAATGGCAGCAGGCAGGTGTGAGTGCATCTGCACGCACAGTGAGGCGAAGACTTTTGGAGGACGGCCTGGTGTCAAGAAGGGCAGCAAAGAAGCCACTTCTCTCCAGGAAAAACATCAGGGACAGACTGATATTCTGCAAAAGGTACAGGGATTGGACTGCTGAGGACTGGGGTAAAGTCATTTTCTCTGATGAATCCCCTTTCCGATTGTTTGGGGCATCCGGAAAAAAGCTTGTCCGTAGAAGACAAGGTGAGCGCTACCGTCAGTCCTGTGTCATGTCAACAGTAAAGCATCCTGAGACCATTCATGTGTGTCATTGCTTCTCAGCCAAAGGAGTGGGCTCACTCACAATTTTGCCTAAGAACACAGCCATGAATAAAGAATGGTACCAACACATCCCCTGAGAGCAACTTCTCCCAACCATCCAGGAACAGTTTGGTGACGAACAATGCCTTTTCCAGCATGATGGAGCACCTTGCCATAAGACAAAAGTGACAACTAAGTGGCTCGGGGAACAAAACATCGATATTTTGGGTCCATGGCCAGGAAACTCCCAAGACCTTAATCCCATTGAGGGCGGGTGGACAAACAAAAACCCACAAATTCTGACAAACTCCAAGCTTTGGCTGCCATCAGTCAGGATGTGGCCCAGAAGTTAATTGACAGCATGCCAGGGTTGATTGCAGATGTCTTGAAAAAGAAGGGTCAACACTGCAAATATTGACTCTTTGCATCAACTTCATGTAATTGTCAATAAAAGCCTTTGACACTTATGAAATTATTGTAATTATACTTCAGTATTCCATAGTAACATCTGACAAAAATATCTAAAGACATTGAAACAGCAAACTTTGTGGAAATTAATATTTGGGTCATTGTCAAAACTTTTGGCCACGACTGTACAGGATTGCTGTGTATACCAGGGGTCAGATTCTTCTACAGTATATGCCTAAACAGTAGCCTACCAAAGGGGGAAAAAATGTAAGAAGAACGACCATAGTTTGGTTTCCTCCAAATCATTGATCAGTGATAATTCATAAACAAACAGTCTCTTTCACTCATTGAGAGTTGATCGACTGATATAGCATTACAGAATTTAAATTGCACTACAATCGTATTACTAATAAGCATGCACCCATTAAGAAAATGACTGTACAAATGGTTAAATACCGTGGATTGATGAGGAATTGAAAAATTGTATGGTTGAGAGGACGAGGCAAAAGGAATGGCAAACGTACTGTAAATGGAGAAATCATGTGACTAAACTAAACAAAATGTCACGTCCTGACCAGAAAAGGGGTCATTTTGTTATTGTAGTTGGTCAGGACGTGGCAGGGGTGTGTTTGTTTTGTGTGTTTCGGGGTTTTTTGGGTTATGTTCTATGTTAATATATTTCTATGTTCGTTCTAGTTCTTATATTTCTATGTTTAGTTTATTGGGCTGACTTTCAATTGGAGGCAGTTGTTCCTCGTTGCCTCTAATTGAAGGTCCTATTTAGTAGGGGTGTTTTTCTATGGGTTTTGTGGGTAGTTGTTCCGTGTATAGCTGGTTAGCCTTACAGGACTGTTTTCGTCGTTGTTTGTTATTTTTTGTTCTAAGTGTTCACGTTTATAGAAAATAAAAAGGAAGATGAGCACGATGCCCGCTGCGCCTTGGTCCACTTTTTACGACAAATGTGACAGAACTACCCACCAAATGAGGACCAAGCAGCGGAGGAAGGAGCAGCAGAGGAACTATATGGAGTCATGGACCTGGGAGGAGATCCTGGATGGGGCAGGACCTTGGCACCAGGCTGGGGAGTACCGGCGCCCTAAGGAGGAGCTGGAGGCAGCCAAGGCGGAGCGGCGCCATTACGAGGCGTTATACGCAGAGATTGGCAAGTGCGAGAGGCAGCCCCCCCCAAAAAAATTTGAGGGGAGGCACACGGGTAGTATGGCTAAGTCAGGTCGTAGACCTGAGCCAACTCCCCGTGCTTATTACGGGGAGCGACAGATTGAGAAAGCACCGAGCTATGTGAAAATGCGCACTATATTGCCCAGAAGCATTCAAAGGCCGGTGCAAACGGTGAAAGCTCCTCAGTATGGCCAGGCTATGGTGAGCACTCAGCCAAGAAGGGTTGTGCAGGCCGTATGCTCCAGACCTCCAGTGATCTCCAGGGTCCAGTTTACCCTGTTCCTGCTCCTTGCACTAGCCTTGAGGTGCGTGTCACCAGTCTGGCACCTCCAAAGCCAGCCCCACGCACCAGGCCTTTAGTGCGCTTGCCCAGTCCAGTACGTCCTGTTCCTGCTCCTCACACTAGCCTTGAGGTGCGTGTCACCAGTCTGGCACCTCCAAAGCCAGCCCCACGCACCAGGCCTTTAGTGCGCTTGCCCAGTCCAGTACGTCCTGTTCCTGCTCCTCGCACTAGCCCTGTGGTGCGCATCCCTAGTCTGGCGCCTGCAAAGCCAGCCCCACGCACCAGGCCTTTAGTGCGCAGTCCCCGTCTAGAGCTTCCGGCGACAGTGCCCAGTCTAGAGCTTCCGGCGACACCCTACAGTCCGGAACCGGCGCAGCCAGAGTCGCCCTACAGTCCGGAACCGGCGCAGCCAGAGTCGCTCTATAGTCCGGAACCGGCGCAGCCAGAGTCGCCCTACAGTCCGGAACCGGCGCAGCCAGAGTCGCCCTACAGTCCGGAGCTCCCAGAGTCGCCCCTCAGCCCGAGGTCTCCAGAGTCGCCCCTCAGCCCGAGGTCTCCAGAGTCGCCCCTCAGCCCGAGGTCTCCAGAGTCGCCCCTCAGCCCGAGGTCTCCAGAGTCGCCCCTCAGCCCGAGGTCTCCAGAGTCGCCCCTCAGCCCGAGGTCTCCAGAGTCGCGCCTCAGCCCGAGGTCTCCAGAGTCGCCCCTCAGCCCGAGGTCTCCAGAGTCGCCCCTCAGCCCGAGGTCTCCAGAGTCGCCCCTCAGCCCGAGGTCTCCAGAGACGCCCCTCAGCCCGAGGTCTCCAGAGACGCGCCTCAGCCCGAGGTCTCCAGAGACGCGCCTCAGCCCGAGGTCTCCAGAGACGCGCCTCAGCCCGAGGTCTCCAGAGACGCGCCTCAGCCCGAGGTCTCCAGAGACGCGCCTCAGCCCGTGGTCTCCAGCGACGTGCCTTAGCCCTGAGCCTTCAGTGGGGGTGGACAGGTTAGGTTGGGGACTAGGGCCAGAACCAGAGCCACCTCCGTAGGGGGGAGTATTGGGGAAGGGGGGGTGTTTGCACAGGAACCGTCGGTGACGGTAGCCACCCTCCCTTCCCTCCCTGTAGTTTTGGTGGTTTTGTTGTGGGGTTTTTGTTTGTGTCATATGGTTAAGGTGCATTCGGTGTCTGCACCTTTGGGGGGGGGGGGGGGTACTGTCACGTCCTGACCAGAAAAGGGGTCAATTTGTTATTGTAGTTGGTCAGGACGTAGTAAAATGTTTTGGACTGCCTTAAATGAAATTTTGGGCAAAATGCCAAACTCAGCTCAATCATTCATTGAATCAGATGTCTCATTTATCACAAAACCCACTGATACTACTTTAATACTTTTTTTCATTGGCAACATTAGAAAACTTAGGCATAACATGCCAACAACAAACTCTGAACCTACTCATCCATGCATAACTGACCAAATTATGAAAGACGAACATTGTAATTTTCAATTCCGTAAAGTGAGTTTGGAAGAGGGGAATTTTGTTGTTGTTGCCAATGACAAACCACCTGGGACTGACAACTTGGATGGAAAATGACTGAGGATGATAGCGGACTACATATATTGCCACTCCTATTTGCCATCTCTTAAATCTTACAGGAAACTGTGTGCCCTCAGGCCTGGAGGGAAGCAAAAGTCATTCTGCTACCCAAGAATAGCAAACCACCCTTTACTGTTTCAAATAACCAATCAGCCTGCTACGAACCCTTGAAAATAATTGTGTTTGATCAGATACAATTCTATATCACAGTAAACAAGTTAACAGCTGATTTTCAGAACACTTATAAGAAGGAAACTCAACATGTACGGCACTCACACAGATGACTGATTGGCTGAAAGAAATTGATAATAAGAAGATTGTGGGAGCTGTTTTGGTAGACTTTAGTGCAGCTTTTGACATTATCGATCATAATCTTCAGGCCTAAGGGTTGAACTAGCAACTCCGTATTAACATGGCGAGAGCACTAGTTGTGCCATTAAAGGTTTAGACCTCTTGATACTTGACAGTGAACACATTAGGCTACGCTCATAAACAGGGATGCTAGAAAATTAGGACTTGGGAATGGGATGCAAGACGGAGTGGAATTAGACTATACAATTAGCCCAGGCTAGACTAATTATTCTCCCTCTTGCACCACATACACAAATCCTAATTTGAACAGCGGGACCACATCGGTAAACCCACTGCTACTACCAATGTAGTGATTTAGGGGGATCACCAGGAGTGGGATTTATCGGCGTTACGGGCACCTTGCATCTATCTACCTTTGGGTAGATGCAAGGTACACTCACATACTGGAGTGGGTTGGCACCTTTTATTCAGTCTATATATATCCTTGGCACCTCATTTAGACAAAAGGTGTTTCCATATTTTTATTTCAGTAGCAATTATTGAAGACATAATCAATAGGAGGAAAATCCAACTCCAAATTTGTAGCAAGAAACTATTTTGATTATTTGGAGAGAAAAAAAGTGGGCTGCCATATCAGTTTAGCCATGTAACCTAACCTAATTAAAATGTATTTAAAAAAAAAACAGCTTTCCACAAATAGTCCTAGAGTTGCTTTAATTAACTTGTCTACAGTTGTCTGCAGTTGTCTACAGTTGTCTGCAGCTGGCTCTGATCGTAGTGTAATGAAACAAGCAAGGAGAGTGAGCTCGTCTGTGGTGGTCGGTAAACCCTCAACCTTCTTGACCATAGCCCTGCGTGGCATTGACTGTGCCACAAAAGCATGCTGAAGTGGCAAAGTCGATATCCATGTTTATAATCACAGGGTCGCTACAGTTATTGTTATTTGTGATCGTAAACATTATTTTGAGTTAATTCTATGAGTAGGAAGGGTATTCAATTTATTTTACAGTATAGGGGAAGGGTCATGCGAAAAAAAAGAAATACTTTTGGGGAGGGGGGCACATTTTTTTATGAAACCTTGAGTTGGATATATGTAATTACACTGTAAAAAGTGTTGTAATTAATTGTAATATTCATAGTTACACTGTAATAACAACATGTAACAGGTGATAATTGCAGTCTGTAATTACAGAGGTGTAACAACGAATGCTTATTACCATGCTTGTTATGAATGTTAAATCAAATCAAATTTATTTATATAGCCCTTCGTATATCAGCTGAAATCTCAAAGTGCTGTACAGAAACCCAGCCTAAAACCCCAAACAGCAAGCAATGCATGTGAAAGAAGCACGGTGGCTAGGAAAAACTCCCTAGAAAGGCCAAAAACCTAGGAAGAAACCAAGAGAGGAACCAGGCTATGAGGGGTGGCCAGTCCTCTTCTGGCTGTGCCGGGTGGATATTATAACAGAACATGGTCAAGATGTTAAAATGTTCATAAATGACCAGCATGGTCAAATAATAATAATCAGAGTAGTTGTCGAGGGTGCAACAAGCACGTCCGGTGAACAGGTCAGGGTTCCGTAGCCGCAGGCAGAACAGTTGAAACTGGAGCAGCAGCATGGCCAGGTGGACTGGGGACAGCAAGGAGTCATCATGCCAGGTAGTCCCGAGGCATGGTCCTAGGGCTCAGGTCCTCCGAGAGAAAGAAAGAAAGAGAGAAAGAAAGAGAGAATTAGAGAGAGCATATTTAAATTCACACAGGACACCGGATAAGACAAGAGAATACTCCAGATGTAACAGACTGACCCTAGCCCCCCGACACATAAACTACTGCAGCATAAATACTGGAGGCTGAGACAGGAGGGATCAGAAGACACTGTGGCCCCATCCGATGATACCCCCGGACAGGGCCAAACAGGCAGGATATAACCCCACCCACTTTGCCAAAGCACAGCCCCCACACCACTAGAGGGATGTCTACAACCACCAACTTACCGTCCGAAGACAAGGCCGAGTATAGCCCACAAAGATCTCTGCCATGGCACAACCCAAGGGGGGGGGCGCCAACCCAGACAGGAAGACCACGTCAGTGACTCAACCCACTCAAGTGACGCACCCCTCCCATGGACGGCATGGAAGAACACCAGTAAGTCAGTGACTCAGCCCCTGTAATAGGGTTAGAGGCAGAGAATCCCAGTGGAAAGAGGGGAACCGGCAAGGCAGAGACAGCAAGGGCGGTTCGTTGCTCCAGCCTTTCCTTTCACGTTCACACTCCTGGGCCAGACTATACTTAATCATAGGACCTACTGAAGAGATAAGTCTTCAGTAAAGACTTAAAGGTTGAGACTGAGTCTGCGTCTCTCACATGGGTAGGCAGACCATTCCATAAAAATGGAGCTCCATAGGAGAAAGCCCTACCTCCAGCCGTTTGCTTAGAAATTCTAGGGACAATTAGGAGGCCTGCGTCTTGTGACTGTAGCGTACGTGTAGGTATGTACGGCAGGACCAAATCGGAAAGATAGGTAGGAGCAAGCCCATGTAATGCTTTGTAGGTTAGCAGTAAAACCTTGAAATCAGCCCTTGCCTTAACAGGAAGCCAGTGTAGGGAGGCTAGCACTGGAGTAATATGATCAAATTTTTTGGTTCTAGTCAGGATTCTAGCAGCCGTATTTAGCACTAACTGAAGTTTGTTTAGTGCTTTATCCGGGTAGCCGGAAAGTAGAGCATTGCAGTAGTCCAGCCTAGAAGTAACAAAAGCATGGATACATTTTTCTGCGTCATTTTTGGACAGAAAGTTTCTGATTTTTGCAATGTTACGTAGATGGAAAAAAGCTGTCCTTGAAACAGTCTTGATATGTTCTTCAAAAGAGAGATCAGGGTCCAGAGTAACGCCGAGGTCCTTCACAGTTTTATTTGAGACGACTGTACAACCATCCAGATTAATTGTCAGATTCAACAGAAGATCTCTTTGTTTCTTGGGACCTAGAACAAGCATCTCTGTTTTGTCCGAGTTTAAAAGTAGAAAGTTTGCAGCCATCCTCTTCCTTATGTCTGAAACACAGGCTTCTAGCGAGGGCAATTTTGGGGCTTCACCATGTTTCATTGAAATGTACAGCTGTGTGTCGTCCGCATAGCAGTGAAATTTAACATTATGTTTTCGAATGACATCCCCAAGAGGTAAAATATATAGTGAAAACAATAGTGGTCCTAAAACGGAACCTTGAGGAACACCGAAATTTACAATTGATTTGTCAGAGGACAAACCATTCACAGAGACAAACTGATATCTTTCCGACAGATAAGATCTAAACCAGGCCAGAACTTGTCCATGTAGACCAATTTGGGTTTCCAATCTCTCCAAAAGAATGTGGTGATCGATGGTATTAAAAGCGGCACTAAGATGTTATGTTAAAGTTTCCTAGCGTCCTAATACACCATACTGGCCAGTGCTATCCTTGGGACGTCTGTATCCTAAAGCCTAACCCTAACTTTAATCCATACCCTTAACCATAACCCTTACCTAACCCTGACCTTAACCCCTACCTTAACCATTTTAAATGGGACGCCCCAAAGATTCCGGATGGCACAGGCCGCATCATATTTCAGCCTGTACAAACCACCTCAAGTGGCCACCTCATTGACATAAATCTGCAATAAAGGGCTCTGGAGTCTGATGCCCAGCCCCAATGACAAAAACGTGTCAATATCTTTAACCATCAATTAAACATTTTTAGACACATTAATAAACAATTATGGTACAAATGTTGAGATAGTAATTAGCGCTTGCCAAATGGTAAGCCTATTAAAGATGCACTATACAGAAATCGCTCCGCCATTACCTGGCTGCTAAAATTGTAATAGTTTGTCTAATTTCAGTTTATGTGACAAAACAAGAAAGTATAGTATAGAGAATCCTTGTACAATCTAAAACACTGTGAAAATTATTTTCCATAACCAAAAATATTGTATTTTCAGCTGTTTGAAGCTGGTGTGGTAAACCGAAAGTAAAATATGCAAGAAACAAAACTTGAGAACGGGAAGCATAGAAATAACACACATAGAACAAGTATACCGCTTCTTAGACTTGCTTTCAATGAGAAAGCAAGTCTGAATTTGGTCAGATTGCCCAAAAAGTTACATATTGCAGCATTAAGCTTGGTCGAATAATGGTTTATCATAAAACAAATTCTTATTCCATCATGTAACCTTGAAAGGGGTTTCGCTGTTGAGGAACATTCTCTCTTTCGAATGGGATGCATTGGTGCAATTATTTATTTATCCCAAGAATTAAGGCATCACGTCAAGATCTGCACAACACGCTCGCAATAAGGACAACCTTGAACCTGCCAATGCGTTGACACCTAAGTCATGTGATAGTGCGTGAAGAACGAGGTCGAGAAGGTCAGTGTGCAAAATCCAGACATGAAAGCTTAATGTTAAAGAAACAAAGTGTTTTAGGTCAAAAACGCCAACACATGGGAGAGAAAGTACGTTTTCCATGCAATTTGTTTAGCTTTTTTGGAAACATGAATTCTGCCGGACGATTTAACATAGGTAGTTAGCTAGCTAGCCTAGTGTTGGCTAGCTAGCTAACTAGTGATATACCCTCTAAAACTAAGAGCATTGTATTTGGTACAAATCATTCCTTAAGTTCTAGACCTCAGCTGAATCTGGTAGCGAATGGTGTGGCTGTTGAACAAGTTGAGGAGACTAACTTACTTGGCGTTACCTTCTTAGATTGTAAACTGTCATGGTTAAAACATACAGATTCAATGGTTGTAAAGATGGAGAGAGGTCTGGCCGTAATAAAGATATGCTCTGCTTTTTTTGACACCACACTCCAAAAAGCAAGTTCTGCAGGCTCTAGTTTTGTCTAATCTTGATTATTGTCCAGTCGTGTTGGTCCAGTGCTGCAAGGAAAGACCTAGTTAAGCTGCAGCTGGCCCACAACAGAGGCACGTTTTGCTCTTAATTGTAATCAGAAGGCTGATATAAATACTATGCATGCCAGTCTCTCTTGGCTAAGAATTGAGGAGAGACCGACTGCATCACTAATTATTTTTATAAGAAACATGAATGTGTTGAAAATCCCAAATTGTTTGCATAGTCAATTTACACACAGCTCTAACACACACACTTATCCCAACAGGTATGCAACCAGGGGTCTTTTCACAGTCCCCAAATCCAGAACAAATTCAAGAAAGTGTACAGTATTATATAGAGCCCTTATTGCATGGAACTTCCTTCCATTTCATATTGCTCAAATAAACAGCAAACCTGGTTTCAAAAAACAGATAAAGCAACATCTCGCAGCACAACACTTCTCCCCTGTTTGATCTAGAAAGTTTGTGTGTATGCATTGATATGTAGGCTCGCTTGCTTTTAAAAATGTTTTTATGTAGTTCTGTGCTCGAGCTGTTCTTGTCTGTTGATGTTCTGTATTATGTCATTCTGTATTATGTTTCATGTTTAGTGTGGACCCCAGGAAGAGTAGCTGCTGCTTTTGCAACAGCTAATGGGGATCCTAATAAAATACCAAAATACCCTTATGATAAAAGATTGCAGAGTTCAGCAAATACTGCATCCAAAATACCACAGTCGACTGCAGTTACTGCACTCTTAATGCAGTTTCTAAACTGCAATCTTTTTTGTAAAGGTAGAAAACATTAGCTGGTGTTTTTGTTCGGCCTAACAAATAGGCTAGCTAGCTAGCTAGTTACAGAAGTATATCATAATTGTCACGGTTGTCGTCGGTGAAGGAGGACCAAAACGCAGCAGGTATGTTTATGCTCATCTCGACGTTTTAATAAGTACAAAATGAACACCAAAATA
Organism: Salmo trutta; assembly: GCF_901001165.1. Lineage (NCBI taxonomy): Eukaryota > Metazoa > Chordata > Actinopteri > Salmoniformes > Salmonidae > Salmo > Salmo trutta. Next base: position 53,907,254 of record NC_042959.1, on the reverse strand, counting down.
ACAAACCAAGAAAATGAACGAACTAACAACAACAAACAGTCTGGCCAAGCATAAGGCTCAACACAGAACAATCACCCACCCTGAACCACATAAAACAAATACCCTCTGCCACGCCCTGACCAAACTACAAAACAATTAACCTTATATACTGGCCAGGACGTGACAGTACCCCCCCCCCCCTTAAAGGTGCTACCCCGGAAGCACCTTAACAAAAAATAACCCCAAACAACACAAAAAGAAAAAGGGAGGGTGGCTGGCGTCAACGACGGCACTGTGCTACACCCCCCCTCCCCAACTCACCTATTTCTGGAGGTGGCTCCGGCTCAGGCCGTTCCAGGCTGTCTGGGCAGTCTGGCAGCTCGGGACAGTCTGGGCAGTCTGGCAGCTCGGGACAGTCTGGCAGCTCGGGACAGTCTGGCAGCTCGGGACAGTCTGGGCAGTCTGGCAGCTCGGGACAGTCTGGGCAGTCTAGCAACTCGGGACAGTCTGGGCAGTCTGGCAACTCGGGACAGTCTGGGCAGTCTGGCAACTCGGGACGTTCAGGGCAGTCTGGCCACTCGGGACGTTCAGGGCAGTCTGGCCACTCGGGATGTTCAGGGCAGTCTGGCCACTCCGGCAGTTCAGGGCAGTCTGGCCACTCCGGCAGTTCAGGGCAGTCTGGCCACTCTGGCAGTTCAGGGCAGTCTGGCCACTCCGGCAGTTCAGCGCAGTCTGGCCACTCCGGCAGTTCAGCGCAGTCTGGCCACTCCGGCAGTTCAGCGCAGTCTGGCCACTCCGGCAGTTCAGCGCAGTCTGACCACTCCGGCAGTTCAGCGCAGTCTGACCACTCCGGCGACTGTTGACTGGCGGGCAGCTCCGACGACTGTTGACTGGCGGGCAGCTCCGACGACTGTTGACTGGCGGGCAGCTCCGACGACTGTTGACTGGCGGGCAGCTCCGACGACTGTTGACTGGCGGGCAGCTCTGACGACTGTTGACTGGCGAGGCTGGGTTTATGCACTTGCAGGCTAGTGCGGGGAGCGGGAACAGGACGAGTCGGACTGGGTTGACGCACTTCCGGGTCCGCACGCGAGACAGGAGCTGGAAACCCAGGGCTATGGAGGCGCACAGCCGGTCTAGATCTTACCTCCTGCACAACCCGCCTTGGCTGGAAGGAACTAGTAGCCCTGTACGAGCGGGGTGCTCGTACAGGTCAGACTGGGCTGTGCAGGGGCCTGATGGTAGCCGTGCGTAGAGCGGGAGTTGGGTAGCCTGGTCCTCGGAGGCGTACCGGCGACCAGATGCGCTGCGCAGGCATCCTCCTACCAGGTTGGATGCCCGCTCTAGCACGGCACCTGCGAGGGGCTGGAATAACTCGCACCGGACTGTGCGTGCGTATGGGAAAGATAGTGCGCTTCTCAGCGAAACATAGCGCTCCCCACCCCATACGCTCCTCCATATAACCACGGGTAGCTGGCTTCCGGCTCTTCCTACGCCTAGCCAAACTACCCGTGTGCCCCCCCCAAAAAAATTATTGGGGGTGCCTCTCGTGCTTCTCCCTCAGCGCATCTCTGGCCTCGTACCACCGCCTCTCTGCCTTGGCTGCCTCAATTTCCCACTGCGGGCGGCGATACTCCCCAGCCTGGTGCCAAGGTCCGGCCCCGTCCAGAACTTCCTCCCAAGTCCACTTCTCCCGCCAGTCCAACTCGAAATCCGTCTCCTCCTTCCTCTGCTGCTTGGTCCTTGAGTGGTGGGTGATTCTGTCACGGTTGTCGTCGGTGAAGGAGGACCAAAACGCAGCAGGTATGTTTATGCTCATCTCGACGTTTTAATAAGTACAAAATGAACACCAAAATAACAAACCAAGAAAATGAACGAACTAACAACAACAAACAGTCTGGCCAAGCATAAGGCTCAACACAGAACAATCACCCACCCTGAACCACATAAAACAAATACCCTCTGCCACGCCCTGACCAAACTACAAAACAATTAACCTTATATACTGGCCAGGACGTGACAATAATTAAGTATATTATTTGTATTGTTATTTGTAAACTTTGGCATGAAATGAGCAGCAGCAGTACAGAATCATCGCTAGACCGGCACATTAGATTCCTCACTGACTAGAGGCACAATTAAAGGTCCAGATGCGCAATTAAAGGGGATTTTTTTTATTCTGATGTGATTTAACAATTGACTCAGAACATCCAATTTCCTTGTTTCTCTATTAACAATTGTAATTTTGAGAGTGAACAACTAAACAAAATCTAAAACCAGGAAAAATAATACATATAAAACATAATTTGGGAAAATATCAAACATAATTTTTTGGGGAAAAAATCACACATTTTATAGGGCCCCCTGAGTTGTTTATTAACCACTGTTTTACCAGTTATATCTTCTACACTAAAGACCTGGGGAAGACTTACGGGGAGGAGGAGAAGAAAAGAATGTGCATATTTGAAAACTAGAAAAAAAATGTATAGCTCGTGACTTTTTTTTAAAGTAGCTCTCATGCTAGAAAGGATGGAGACCCCTGATCTACAGAATACACTCTCAATGGAATCTGAGTTTTTTGGGGATTAGCTAGCACACTAGGTAGCTAGCTAGTTTTCGAACCTTGACTCTCCAGCTAGCTAGCTCCCTAAAGCTGGCAATTATGGTTTTGTCTGTACTCGCTAGTTAACTAGCTAGCTAACGTTAGCTGGGCTCAATGGCCTTATTTTCCTTGAGCCTTGTTCTCAGGGAATCCATACCCCAAGGGCATTATGTGAGACACACTTAGCATGTTAACTTTGGCTAGCTACGTACTTTTGTCAACACACCGAATAATGTTAGTTCCTTTTCGATGTAGCTATACACTAGCTAACTTGTTAGTGTTAGCAAGCACTATTATTGCTAGTGGGATAACACAACAACTAGCTAGGTAGGCCTAGCTACTGTATATGCTTAAACTATAGAAATCATGATGTTGATAACTAAGGGTAACAGTGTCTATGCTAAATTGTGATACAGTGCATAAGGAAAGTATTCAGACCCCTTCACTTTTTCCACATTTTGTTATGTTACAGCCTTATTCTAAAATGGATTAAATTATTATTTTTCCTCATCAATCTACACACAATACCCAATAATGACAAAGCAAAAATAGGTTTTTAGAAGTTTTTGCAAATGTATTAAAAGTAATAAACAGAAATAGATTATTTACATAAGTATTCAGACCCTTTCCTATGAGACTTGAAATTGAGCTCAGGTGCATCCTGTGTCCACTGACCATCCTCCAACTTGATTGGAGTCCACCTGTGGTAAACTCAATTGATTGGACATGATTTGGAAAGGCACTCACCTGTCTACATAAGGTCCCACAGTTGACAGTGTATGTCAGAGCAAAAACCAAGCCATGAGGTTGAAGAAGTTCCCAGTGGGTCAGAAGTTTACATACACTCAATTAGTATTTGGTAGCATTGCCTTTAAATTGTTTAACTTGGGTCAAACGTTCCGGGTAGCCTTCCACAAGCTTCCCACACGCTTTTTCAGTTCTACAATTTTCTATAGGATTGAGGTCAGGGCTTTGTGATGGCCACTCCAATACCTTGACTTTGTTGTCCTTAAGCTTTGGGAGTATGCTTGTGGTCATTGTCCATTTGGAAGACCCATTTGCGACCAACCTTTAACTTCCTGACTTATGTCTTGAGATGTTGCTTCAATATATCCACCAAATTTTCCTTCCTCATGAAGCCATCTATTTTGTGAAGTGCACCAGTCCCTCCTGCGGCAAAGCACCCCCACAACATGATGCTGCTACCCCTGTGTTTCACGGTTGGGATGGTGTTCTTCGGCTTGTAAGCCTCCCCCCTTTTTCCTCCGAACACAACGATGCTCATTATGGCAAAATGGTTCTATTTTTGTTTCATCAGACCAGAGGACATTTCTCCAAAAAGTACGATCTTTGTCCCCATTATCAGTTGCAAACCGTAGTCAGTTTTTTTTATGGCGGTTTTGCAGTGGCTTCTTCCTTGCTGAGCGGCCTTTCAGGTTATGTCGATATAGGACTCGTTTTACTGTGGATATAGATACTTTTGTACCTGTTTCCTCCAGCATCTTCACAAGGTCCTTTGCTGTTCTTTTGGGATTGATTTGCACTTGTCACACCAAAGTACGTTCATCTCTAGGAGACAGAACGCGTCTCCTTCCTGAGCGGTATGACGGCAGCGTGGTCCCATGGTGTTTATACTTGCGCACTATTGTTTGTACAGATGAATGTGGTACCTTCAAGTGTTTGGAAATTGCTCCCAAGGATGAACCAGACTTGTGGAGGTCTACAATTTTTTTTCTGGGGTCTTGGCTGATTTCTTTTGATTTTCCCATGATGTCAAGCAAAGAGGCACTGAGTTTGAAGGTAGGCCTTGAAATACATCCACAGGTACACCTCCAATTGACTCAAAGGATGTCAATTAACCTATCAGAAGCTTCTAAAGCAATGACATAATTTTCAGGAATTTTCCAAGCTGTTTAAAGGCACAGTCAACTTAGTGAATGTAAACTTCTGACCTACTGGAATTGTGATACAATGAATTATAAGTGAAATAACCTGTCTAAAAACAATTGTTGGAATAATTACTTGTGTCATGCACAAAGTAGATGTCCTAACCGACTTGCCAAAACTATAGTTTGTTAACATGAAATTTGTGGCGTGGTTGAAAAAAGATTTTTAATGACTCCAACCTAAGTGCATGTAACTTCCGACTTCAACTGTACTTATAGCTCTGCTTACTACAGACGACTTGTTTTTCAAATTATGAGTAACAAATATTTCACTTTACTTGCAATGGTAAGCCAGACCAAATTAAATGTGCTTGTTTATATAATGTATATGAGTTTGCGGGGCTAGAATTATTAAATATTAAAGCATTAAACCTTGCACGTAGCCCTTTCCTGCAGTCAAATGACCTAGTGGTCTCATGGGTGGAATGTTGTTAAGATTTTTCATAAAATCATAATTAAACTTTTTTTTTTTTAAATCTGCCAAAAATCTGGTGTTTCTATGTCAAACGGTTTTGTTATATTTTGGGCTTCTGTGATGTATATAAAGTGTAATATTGGTATGCAAACTCAAAATTAATACATTTCAACTCTATAGCTGACATAGTACGCCTGTCTTATTTTTTCTATGCCCATGAAGATGTGTGAGGTGTAAACTTTTGTTTCAAAGTAGATTTGTTTTAAGACTACCAAGAAACACTTTGTGTGACCCTGATTTAGTCCACTGCAGTAAAAGGTTATTAAAGCGTCAGTCATACAACATGTATACTTAAACCAAACTGGTTCTCCAGTAGAGTAGTAAGAATGGCTTTTGATTGCCTTTTTTTCTTTATCCAGATAACAACCTCTCTCAGCAGCTTTCCTCTTGTTATAGGTCACTGACTGACAGTCACTCATATCATATCAGTAAAAAATTTAATTGGTAAATTTGTTATTCTAGCCAGCTATCTAAACTTGTAGTAATCACATCCGAATTTCCGACATGCACGCAGGGCACATGCCCAGAAGGGCTCAATTCGAAACGAAGACAGTCAATTCAGGAAATAAACTTAAATACCCCCCTCCCTCCCAAACTATTCTCACTAAAACTCAAACCCTGGTTACAGCCCTGGTAATACTGTTATTACAAGTACCATGCATGTGAAAAAAATATATACACCTTCAAGTAACTTTTGTCCTCTGAAGTGGTGGATGGGCCAATAAAATCCATAGTTACTGTAAGTTCTACTTGGATTTTGCTGTGCCTTAGCTACAGTAGGCCTATGCCATCAGTCATCATCATGAGTGGAATTATTACATTCTTGAATTTTAATTGACCTTCATTGACAGAATTAAATGTGAAATGACCCCAACTCTTCAGACAGTCATACAGACACGTAGGTAGGCAGGAAGCTTGACAGACGTTCAGGATTCAACTTCATAGATTGGCTTTGTGCCTGTGGTAGGCTTTTAGTTGAGATTCTCTAAACCATAACAGCATTCCTGCTAGGTGCTCTTCTCTAAAGGAGAAAGATAGCGTACATAGTCAGTGATGGCTGCTCCTTACAGGAGAAAGATGTGCACAGACCTGCCTCCATCCCCTCTCATATCCTACTCCCCCAAAACCTGTCTCAACACCCCCACCCATCCATCCCAAACCCAATGTCCCACAACTTTTCCAGTTGCGCCTGTCCAAACATCTCAACTACAGGCTCTTTTAGCTTTTTAACATTGTGACAGTAAGTAAGGTGTGTGTGTGTGTGTGTGTGTGTGTGTGTGTGTGTGTGTGTGTGTGTGTGTGTGTGTGTGTGTGTGTGTGTGTGTGTGTGTGTGTGTGTGTGTGTGTGTGTGTCTTGGCACATTATCACACCTGGTTGCACAAACTATTCTGATCCCAAGATATTTTTTATTTATTTTACTTTTTGTCTGACTTTGAGGAGTCAATGGCATAACGGAGAGACACAGCAATATGTTAGATCCTATGCATGTATGTGCATGCCTGACTGTCTGCATGCATCTGTTTGTGTTTTTTAATTCACTGTGGGCCTTGAACCATCAACCTAATGTTTTACCGTAGATAATGTATCATTTCAATATAAATGGTAACCCCATGAAAATAGTTTTTAATGGGTAATTTTCCTTCTCTATGTATCTAGAGGAGTAGCTGATCCTTTTAAGGAGTCCTACCTCATTCCAGACCACCTTAACAGCAGCAATAGTGAAGGGGAGGAGCTGAGGTTTTCTTGCAGCCTATGATTGGAGGCATACAGAAAGGTGGTGGGCATGAACATTTGCAACCAAAACGCACTAATTAAGTCAGACCAACTCATGTGTCAGCTTGAGTCCTCACTCCCTGCTCTGCCACTCTCCCATTGCATCACTGCAGCCACCAGTGCTTGTGAGTGTTAGTGTATGTTGCTGTGTTCCCCGCTCTGGAGCTGAGTTGAACTTTTAACCATTCACCCCTAAGGCCGTAGTGCAGAGCCAGGAGAACACCCAGGTAACCCCACAGCCATGGCGAATTCGGCGACTAACTTGCGGCTGAAGCTGCCCATCGCCTGCATCATCCTGGAGGTGATCATCATCATCCTCTTCGGCGCTCTGGTGCAGTACGATGATGAGACAGACGCCAAGCTCTGGCACAAGGAAATCGCCAATGGCTCTTCCAACTACGACAACGACTTTTACTACCGCTACCCCAGTGAGTGACCGCAGCGAGAGGGGTAGGGTTGGGGTAACGAGACAGGTGGGGTAGTAGACATCCCCAACCACTGATACAGGGTCAGATACGTTTTCATCCTTTTTAATGGTTAAGGTTATGATTAGGTAGTATGGTGATCTGACCCTAAATCTGTGGATAAAGGTAGCTATTACCTTGTGCGGGTGGAGAGGATGGGGGATGTGGAGTCCATCTATAGAAATGAAATGATTGTTCTTTTCCTTCTTTGTTATGGTTTGTCTATGTGTCTGAGACTTGCATGGTAGCAGAAGCAGATATGTTTGTTGTTTAGGCGAGTGTCTTGTGTCATTCATGCCATACTGTACATGTATGTCAAGACAATGAACATGACAGAAAAGTTGTCTGAAGCTCAAACGAATCTGACGACTAAATCGGAAATAATTTATTTTCCTTCTCTGTTATGCCACATGTCTTGCTCCAGCGCTGTGTTTGGATATTGCGTTCCCACCTAGGGAGTCTACCCCATCTGGCTTTCTTTGTGATGTTACGTACTTACAATATGGTTGTGTGGAGGAGATGGGGAGGTGGGTGGGGATGGTCATGGGATATTGAGGTGAGCTGTTTGTAAGGGTCTGTAGAGGGGCAAAGCAACTCTGTTTTATGTTTGATCTGTGCTCAATGCTGTAGATTAGCATTCCCACTCCGAGATCCTTTGATATATAGGGCAGACTGGGGTAAGATGAGCCAAAGGGATAAGTTGAGCCACCCTTGTTTCTAGGAAACCATAAAATTAAAATGACAAAATATTTAGGAAGAGGTCATGGATTATGTGAAGGAATAAACCACATGGAAAAGTCATAAGCAAGTTAGGTCCAAAAACCAGATTTTCACCAAGTCAAATGAATTTATTGTGTTAGAGGTTTCATGATGCTTGTATCTTAACCAAAGAAGATACTTTTAATATGATACATCATTTGGGAGGGTGGGGGTCTATAAGCTTCAATATGAGGTCCTAAACCTAGCATGAAAGTGCATCCTTGTAGCTGTGTGGGCTAATATAGTCAAAATGTTTGTCCTTTGGTAAGTTGAGGAAATGGCCATGGGGTAAGTTGGGCCAATGGTTGAGCCTATTGCAAGTTGAGTAAACAGAGCCTGGCCTGGCCTATGTTAAAAGTGTTTGTTAGGGGTTAAGCCTGTGTTAAAAGATGCTTAAAATTATTCAAATACAAAAAAGCGTTTGTGTTTAAATTTGTTTGGGAAATAAAGATAGACATGGTTTTAAAAAGGTTGTGGTAATATTTCATTCAGTACAGAAATTTGAAGGTGGCTTAACTAAAGAATACTATATTTCCCTTGACGGAGTAATGCTGAATGTAAAAAATGTATCAACTTACCCCACTCTCCCCTACAACCCCTGAGCTCCTCAGTGTTCAATGTGAGTTTTCCCTCCTTTGCTTTGACATTTGGCTGCAAGCAGCAAAGCAACAAATGGTTAATTTGTTTCCTAATTAGAGGAGGGTTTGGTTGCCAAATGTTTTTGGGTGAACTTATTTTACTTTCTGTGACAGTGCACTCTAGTTCACTGATGCACCAAATAGATCATTCTCATTGTCGGTTTTATACTTGATATGCTCCGTTTTGCTTTGTGTTGTGGTGTACAATATACATCAACAGTCAACACAGTACATATTGGAGACATACGGATACCTGAAAACTTGACAATGTGCAATCTGTCTGCGGTCCTCTGAAAATAACTGGAAACTAGAAGCTCTTTGTCAAGTGGGAGGAGAGGGAGAGTTAAGTTCTCCAATGCCAATATGGAAACAAATCCGGCATGGGGAGAGATTTCTGTCCTTTGATTTAACCGTTTGTTTCTCAGATCTTTCTGTCAATGTTTTTTTGATTAGCGTCAAACCCCTCTAACTCATAGGCTACTTTGAACAGCAAGAGGGAAGGAAATTTGGTCTCTGAATAGGTTATAGCATGTCTGTTGTAGTGGGTGTCCAATCAGTCACCATGGGCAAAGGTTTACTTTTCCTCCTCTGAACGCTGCTGTTCCACCTTAACAGATCAGTAAAGAAATGCAAAGGAAGACTGATGGGGGGAGGTGGTGGAGGTATTGGGCGTGTCCAATTCTTAGCCTTGTTGAAAGTTCCTGTGTGCAACTAGTCCTACCTGTCACCACACCTTGAGGCTTTCCCTATACTGTCCCTATACTGTGTCGTGCAGGTGGATGGGTGCAGGTAAGCCCCATAGTAGAAAGAGTATGAGAATGTCTGATATACAGACATGGGAATGTGTAGGAGGAATTTTCACATTCACTCCATCACTGTCTAATTAGTGAACGGCCAGGGGGATAGGGGCTTCTGCGTGAGAAAGGGGCACCGGGGGGAGGAGCGTGAGGGGGAAAAAGTTGAGTGAAAGATGGGGAACAGAAGGTGGGAGGGTGAAAAGGAGAGAAAGGGTTAGGAGGGAGAGAGCGATTGTTTTCAGAGAGAAGGAGAAGTTTGCTTTGGCAGTCTGATTTGTGTTTATTGTCATGCCAGCAAGGCTTGTCATATGGATGACTGATGTACACAGAAAGAGAGTTAGGGAGAGCGAGAAAGCAAGAGAAAAAGACAGTGTGGCACAAAAAGGTAATTAAGGGACCAAGGTGAGATATGAGCCACTTTGGCTGGTAGCATGGTTTCCAGTTTTCCGTTGTTAAGGCTGGGGAGTCATAGCCTGGTCAATCACACTGACCACTGTGGTCAGTGTGGCTGACCAGGCTACGGGAGTCATGGGAAACTTTGGGAGTTTAATTACATGAATCTCTGAGAGTTAGATCATGTCCGTTTGACTTTGAATTCAATGAATCTTTTGAGCTTTCAAACAATTGAGCACATGCAGATTGGACCTTCTACACACTCGCACACCCCCCAGGTGAAGCTGCTGATGCATGTTATGCCAGGCTCACTATTTATGCTCTTGCCTCAAGCTATTGAGTGATTGAGTACACTGATTTTGACAAAGTAGAAACCTGTTCAAGGTTGGGTAAATTTGAAAGAGGAAGCACTAAAGGTCCATTAGAAGTCATTATTTCAGATCTTAAACCTGTCAGCTTCACTGCTGAATGGAAAATCACCTTCAAGAATGGAACACACATACAGTACACACATACAGTACACACGTGCACATCTGACTACTCTCGTTGATCATGTCCTGTTTGGAACTTCAAACGTTTAAGGTGTAGTCAAACAAATTACGAGGGGGGCTCAGCTCCCGATTGAGACATGAGCTCCCCTAAATGCAACAAAAGTCAAACTTTGGGGGGACTCTACTTTAACCATTCTCCTATTTGTTTAAAATACATTTTGTACTGCTAAAATATATTACATTTATACATATTAAAATAAAAGCTTATTCCAGATGAAAGGAACACCCCCAACTCTCTGTCATGGTTTAAACCAGTGATAGTTGGTTCAGGTTCTTTCAACCACATTCATCTTTCTACGTTGCCTGTCTGCCTTGAGCTTTGGCTAGCAAACTTGCAACATGGTATCGACTGGGTCCAACCCTTTAACGAACTTGCAACATTGTTTCAACTGGGCCCTCAATTTCCCCTGCGGATGAGCTCGGGACTGACACAACTGTATTTGCGTCCCCATTTGTCAGCAATACGCATCAATTAATTCAGGCTACAAGAGTGTAGGCTTTATGACAATCACCAAATATCATTAGACGTTTCGGTGTTTTGTAACAGATGTATCTATCCCTTCATCAAATAGCGGGTGCACAGGGCAGTGTTTGGATGATGGAATTCTTTTGGAGTGGATGAGCGTGTGCAGGTAGCCTACTTTTTAAGGTGATTTGTTTGATAAGTGAAAACATTATCACTGGATGTGTTCATGCCACATTAAAAGGTAATACATGTTTACTGTTAAAATACATGCCTTTACTATTAGCCCCATCAAAAGGTTTGTGCACCAATAGGAAGTCCCGCGAATAAAATTGAGACCACCAAATGTCACCGTATAATTCTCCCTCTGCTGCTCTATATTGTCTGGCTGTGTAGGGTGACCTCATTGCTATGAGATAAGAGATTTGCTATGTTATGTCAACATGTAGTAGAAGCCTACCATCTCCCTTAGAATTATGGCTGCTCCACTTGACACATGTCTAGAAAGCAAATGATCTCTTGATTGAAAGATGCAGTCAGAAGTAAGAGAACTGTAAGGTAGTCATTAGGTTAAAACTGGTCTGTATGTTGGCTCATGAGCGCAGGTAATATATTACCTGTAGGTCTTTAACAATAAATGTCAATGTGTGCAATTTTTTTTGTCATTTATTTACTTACTCACTGGTGTTGCCCGTGTGTGTGCATGTTACATTTTCTCACCGCTCTGTAGGTGTCCTTCTCGGGGGCGGTACAGGGTATTTGGGCCAACCTGCCAATGGGGAGTTGGGCAGTGGAAATATCCTCCATGCCAATGATCAGTTGCCAGGCAACGACCAAGACATATTGTCCCTACTCCCCAGTGCCATGTGGATGAATACGACCAGTGGGCAGAGGGAGGTGTAGTAGGCTGGGTTAACAAGGCCAGATAGCAGGCTGAATGGAGCTATGAGGCACAGGGTAACTTCTCTGTGTCCTTCTATGTAGGCCAACTGAGGTTCCCAAAATCCCCTGTCTCACTCAATTTAAATCACAAAATGTTGACAAAAAGGGATTGTTGGTGTTTCGTGGAGAAGTCACCAGAAATCACCAACTTTGAAATATACTGCTATACTACTGTCATAAGACACAGTCTTTCTCACCAAACCATAAGAAGGGGATTGTTAGTGTGTTTACGAGACTGACCACACAGGCAGTTGAATAGTGACAATGTGCATCCAACACAATAAAATAATCTGTAATGTGTTCTCTTCCTTTGTTCAGGCTTTCAGGATGTGCACGTGATGATCTTCATTGGCTTTGGTTTCCTCATGACGTTCCTGCAACGTTACGGATTTAGCAGTGTGGGCTTCAACTTCCTCATCGCGGCCTTCGCTCTGCAGTGGGCCACTCTCATGCAGGGCTTCGTCCACGGCATGCACGGGGGCAAGATCCACGTCGGGATAGAGAGGTAGAGCGTATGCACACACTAACCTACATTTCATTACTAAAATAAACACAACACACCAGCAGATACATGTGATGTGTATACATGGCATATCATACAGGTGAAAGTGTATACTGTAGTGTATCCCATAATAAACCCTATCATTAAGAGTTGTTTGTCCCTCCTGCAGTATGATCAACGCTGACTTCTGCACAGGCTCAGTGCTCATCTCGTTTGGGGCGGTCCTGGGGAAGACCAGTCCAGTCCAGCTGCTGGTCATGTCTGTGATTGAAGTCACCCTGTTCGCAGTCAATGAGTTCATAGTGCTTTCTGTTCTGGGGGTGAGTGTGTGTGTGTGTGTTTAGGTGTACCATTAAATATACAATTCATGTCTTCCTGTATATGTCTGTATACAAACCTACAGTAAAACTGCTTTTTTACGTACTATTATGCCTACTCTCCTATTAGGCTTTCTCATCACTCTTGAATAATGTACTTTAAGACTAAACTTTTTACACCACTTAAATTAGATAATTTCCACCTTTAGGCCAAGGATGCTGGTGGCTCCATGACCATTCACACCTTTGGAGCTTACTTTGGCCTGATGGTGGCTCGTGTTCTCTACCGCCCCAACCTGGACAAGAGCAAACACAAGAACTGCTCTGTCTACCACTCTGACCTCTTCGCAATGATTGGTAAGAATACCTCCTGCTCATCGTAAGCAGGAAGCCTGTACATTAGATACAAATAGCCACCATCAACAAGTCGGACAACTTAATAAGCTTCATTTTCTGAAGAAGCCAATTATGTTTTGACTGTACATACAATGCATGCCAATGTATGGGAATCTGTGTCATAATTAAAGGTACATCCACCTCCCCAGGAAAAAAACCTTACCTGTAAGCTTGCTAAACTAAAGGACTATATTACATACCGGTATGCTAATACTTATTTTTCCCTGCCTGCTCAGGCACCATCTACCTGTGGATGTTCTGGCCAAGCTTCAACTCTGCTGTGACGGCCCACGGAGACGACCAGCACCGCACGGCTATGAACACCTACTATTCCCTGGCTGCCTGCACCCTGGCCACCTACGGCCTGTCTGCCGTTGTGGCTCATGATGGCAAGCTCGATATGGTGAGGGGGCTAGTACAGTGTGGGGACTTAAGGAAAAGCAGGTCCCTAAAAGTAGTATAGGGCTAGACAGGTGATGCATACTTGGGGAGACATAGTAGGGAGAAGTAGGATTCTACAGGGACTATGCAGTGGAAATGAGGGGCTTAAAGTGGTTTTCCCAGATCATTTCAAGTGGGAGCTAGGGACTAGACATGGTGTGTTTGTTGTCAATACAATCTGGTTCAACTGTATTTTGCATCATAGGCCTACTAGCTATACTGTAACCCTATTAGATGTTATACATGTAAGTAAATATTTGGAATGAATCATGACTCCTTTGGGATGAAATCCTTATTGGCCAACTCTGAATCATCATGCAGTATGTTTGCATATACAGACAGGTTTTTCAACTCTTGTCAACAGATGTAGTCAGGCGTGCTTGCTGAAAGCAAAACACAACTCTAAATTTCTTACGTACTTACATTATTATCCTTATTATTATATTTATTCCCCTCGCTCTAGCGCTTAAATGATTTAAGCTATTAGCATGAAACCAACTTCCAAATGTGCGGACTGCACCAACTTAGATTGCTTGAAAAATGTTTTGATAGCATTTAACTCACCAACAGTAACTCTTGAACCGTTCAAGCTAGACACCAAACCAACTTTCACATGTTCAGGCTATCCTACCAATCAATCAATCTTTTCATCTACCCACCTTTTCAACTAGAACCAGTCACTACCATCACTACCACTTCTGTAACTTATTTTAAAAACAACATTTTCTTCAGTAAATATACTTCTCTAGTTTAGATTTGATTTATCTATTCTAAACTATCAAACTATGAATCCTCAAACTTTCTCACAAGATACGATTTAAGATTGGAAACCATCCCAAAAAATGCATGCTGAAGCATCACACCATAGTTATCTACCTTTAGATTATACAGTCTTGTGAGCCAGACAATATATCTAGTTGCTATGTCCCTTGAGGACATGGCTGTCATCTGCATCTCGTTCTGAAATCAAGACGGTACATTCCTGTCTAGATGGCAATCAATCTGAAGTTGTCTTTTCTATACAATGGAGGGAGTGTAGGAGTCAGTGGACATACCACATGACCTGGTGATGGTAGTACGGCTCTAATCAGCTCAGATTATCTCATCGTTGGTGAAAGGTTAGTGTGTCCGCAGCATATCATCAAATCTGTCTGCAATCTAACAAGCGTTTCGCTACACCCGCAATAGCATCTGCTAAATATGTGCATGTGACCAATACAATTTGATTTGAACTCTACACACTCGCACACCCCCCACTTTGCATGATGGCGATAGCAAATTGTCACACAATGTTCCGTTGGTTGGGATTTTTTATTATTCAAATATTACATCATTCATTCTACCTTCTCGTTCCTTGACGTTGGTACCGTGCGAAATTTGAATTAAAATAAACGTATGATTGGACTCTGACAATCAATCATTTTGAACACCATTTAAAAAACTTTGTCTCTCTCCTCTCTTTAGGTGCACATCCAGAACGCTGCCCTTGCCGGTGGGGTTGCTGTGGGAACTGCTGGTGAAATGATGCTCACTCCTTTTGGTTCCATGATTGTGGGCTTCCTGGCTGGAACCATCTCTGTGCTGGGCTTCAAGTTCCTCTCGGTAAGGCCAACCTGCCATTGGTAAGACAGGATATAGGACAGAAGTGTATGGAAATTAAAATGTATTATCCTCCTGAGACCCAGCAATAAAACATATCTGTAATTAAAAATAAATGATATTACATAAGTGTTTGGAATGAAAAAAAAATTTACTGAAAAAGAAAACAATTAACAAATATAGGTTTATTTATTTTCTATTGTATGTGCACTGTAGTGGACTTAATACATCAGTTGATAGTAAATATGAACAATTTAACATTACATTAAATGAGTACAGGTAGGTAAAAAAACTACAGAGGACATCATTAAGCTCTTATTTGAAAAATGAGTGCACTGCTCTGAAAACTCACCAAACTATTCCTGAGATATTTACTTACTAAAAGCAATTGAGTATCAAACTCACAAAAAAAATGTATTACACACACTTACCTTTCCATAAAATGTGCTAATTGTGTTGGCAGCCATTTTGACAAACCTGGAAGAGATAGTCATCCAGGTCACACTCCCACATGAGATATAATTGAAAAGCCCAGAATGTCCTCTCAAGGGGTCTCAGTAGGATATGACCGTTAACGATGCCAACAGAAGAAGAGTATCTATTTACAACATAAACAGTCATGTTGAGAAACACATCCACTTATGTGTATATGGCACCTTTTGAAGGACATAAGGGTGCTAGGGTACATAGACATAACAGACACAAACACCCGCACTCATGGCACTGGCAACTTTCCACCCCTGTCCTCTCAGCCTATCCTGGAAGAGAAGCTGAAGATACAGGACACGTGTGGCGTCCACAACCTGCACGGCATGCCTGGAGTCCTGGGAGCCATCGTTGGAGCAGTTACTGCTGCTCTGGCAACCAAGGACGTCTATGGAGATGGGTTAGTCTGCCTTTTTTTTGACAAGTTGGGAAAGTGTGCCCTCTCCTGCTTTTATGGTGAAGCTCCCCCTTTTGCGCAACAGACAGACGCCGTCAAAGCGTGCATTCACACAACAGTTTCATTCAACACTCCCTACTCTCTGTGTTGCAGGATGGCTGATGTGTTCCCTGACATCCATTCTGGTGATGTGGAGGCCTCGTTCCAGGGCGTACGACAGGCCATCTCCCTGGCCGTGACCCTGGGCATCGCCCTCCTGGGCGGTCTTATCACCGGTATGTAGAGGGACTAGCTAGAGAATAGGGGGGATTTAAATATTCCCAGCATGTTGTAAGCACACATAGTCATTGTCTTGACTTGTTTGTTTCACAAATGCATGGTGATATTATAACTATGCTCTTTTGTCCCTGTATATAGGCCTATGCCTTGTGTCTGTGTGTAATTGTATAATGTCCTTGTCTTGTAGGTTTTATTCTGAAGCTGCCAATCTATGGTGCTCCTCCTGACACCATCTGCTTTGAGGATGGCATCTACTGGGAGGTAAGTTTAGCTACTACACCCAGTCAACTACACCCAGTCACTTTGCACGGACGAATGAACACACAGGACTCACAGATTTGTACATAGCGTTTGTGTGAGAATGCAGGGCCATTCAGGCCCATGAAGGGTTAAAGATTGCCAACGACGGCATGCAGTTGGGCCCAATGTTGTGCAATATGATATGTGACCACAAGGTGTCATTCCTGCATTTGGTTACTGAACTCAAATAACCGCTTTTCATCATAAGCAAAGCAGTCACCCTCAGAACACCAGGTGGTGCCATTTCACATGGTCAATGCATGTATAATCAGTAATTGACGATTCTCTTGATTAAAAAAAGATACAGATTCAGGAATGTCTTGAAATTAGCTAGGACATAGGTATACTTGCATTTTTATGACTAGATAAGGTGAAAACAAGGTCTAAATAAATCATCCACTACATATTTTTCTCTTTCCATTTATCTCTCTCTCAGCTGCCTGGTGAGGAGGGCTCACATGAGGAGTTGACCACTGTCAGGACACCGGACGAGGCAGAAAAGCTCAATGCATAAACACACACACACACACACACACACACACACACACACACACACACACACACACACACACACACACACACACACACACACACACACACACACACACACACTTGAGATCCACACATAGCAGATTGTACAACCAGGATGTGGCAGCACATGGTGCTTGTGTATGTCTGCCATTTTTCAATGTGCCAATGACCATTCACTAGTATGGTGGTAGTGTGTGTTCAAATACTCCAGACCATCAGCAGAAGTGCCTTTCACTCTCAGAAGAAAACAGTCTCAAGGTAACCCATAATGTGTTTACACCAGACAGAAGCATGCTATCCTCCAAGCAGCATGGGCCATGGACAGTCCATTGCAATATACCTCCTACCAGCTGCCTTATGTTATGGTCCTAGATGATGCTATGTAGCTACAGTATATGACAGAGCTGTAGACTTGAATCATGGTCGGGGGAAATTTGGATACGACTAGTGAAACCTGTTTGATGATGCAAAAACAATGGATTAAGCTAATTTTAACTGAGTGTTTTTAAGATTTTTTTGGGCTTCTCCGCTCTTCTAAGAGATGTTACATGCACCAATGTTAAGGGAATTACACTTTTAACCATTTTTAATCATCCGATTAATTAACTAAGGGAAAGACAAATTCGCAGTAGGCCTATGCGTTGTAATTTCTATATTAAAACCAAAGAAAATTGTACCTCGCATGTGATTAATGTAGATCGCTGATGTTTTCATGAATAAACAATCACTTTTATAGATGCAAGTCCATCATTAAAAATGTAAAGTATTCCAGACTAAAACTATGCATAGATAGTTAAAGTAGAGTTTTGATGATTGAATATTCTCTCTGGGCTGGGATTCTCCTTTTCTTCTATTTCTATACTATGCAATGTATTGTGTCGATTAGAGTTGCTATTGTACAATTATGTACAGTTGTGTATTGTACATAAATGTTTAGACAACATAAAATGTGATATAATTTAAACGACTAGCTTCACCCCTACAGACAAACCACTAAATCAAACGGATTATTTGCTACAGGGGGCGAAATGGTGCCCAGACTTTGTTACACTGGAGAAAATGTAATTGCTGTGAGTTTAAATGATAATTGAATAATACCTGCACCACATTTTGGCAGAAATAAATCTTTCAAATGTGACATTTATTTTTTTACATGTTATTATTTTATCTTGTTCATTGGACATTTTGAGTAATTTTGTTCCTTTAATCCGTTCCTGAATATTTAATTGAGCCCGTAAATACCTCAGAGTTAATGCCTGGAATCAAAATGTTTTTTTTTCTTCATATACCACATGATTAACACTTTCTGGGATCAAACAGCCTAGGGAAGCAGCTGTCTTCGGCTGCATTTAGACAGGCAGCCATATTCAATTTTAATCAATCAGATCAGCTGAAAAAGAGCTGTTGTGAAAAGATCTAATTCGTCAAAAGACCAACAAGTGGAAAAGAAGATCCGAATTGGGCTGCCTATGTAAACTCAGCCTTTAACATGTGTCTTACATGCCTCGTTAGAAGTGCCCGGAGCCAGTTCATGTTGGGTATGCCAAATAAAAATGCCACTCACATTCACTTTTTTTTCTTCACATTTTCAAACAGTACATTTATATTTTCCAAATGGGCTATACATTTGGGGTTTTTTTCTCGCCTAAGTAGCCTCCTTTCACTGCCAAAATTAAAATTAATCCATCTAGTGTTCAGCGAAATAACAACACAATGTCAAATACAGGTAGCCTAGTAAAATAATTAACATCCAATCACATTAACTGTTACTCTCGTGGGAATTCCACCAACGGTCCGTATGTAGCCAAACATAGCTGCTGCTCATGTTGGTATCTGTACTGATTGCGCAAAGGCCATGAATGGGAGACATAGTGGAGTGGTAACGCGCATCCAAGCAGCTGCTCCTGACAATTGGGTACACTGCAGCATCCACCGAGAGGCTCTTACTGCCAAGGGAATGTTTTGGACATTACAGTGAAAATGGTTAACTTTGTTAAAGCAAGGCCCCTGAACTATCGTGTATTTCCTGCACTATGCAATGATATGGGCAGCGACCATGTAACGCTTTTACAACATACAGAAGTGCGCTGGTTATCAAGGGGCAAAGTATTGACATGTTTTTTTGAATTGAGAGACAAGCTTGAAGTTTTCTTTACTGACCATAATTTTCACTTGTCTGACTGCTTGCATGATGATGAGTTTCTCATACGACTGGCCTATCTGGGTGATGTTTTTTCTCGCCTGAATGATCTGAATCTAGGATTACAAGGACTCTCTGCAACTGTATTCAACCAAGGCACCTGCAAGTTCCCGGACATTTCTGGGGGGAATGGCCCTAGCCCTCACCCTCCGATCCAACAGGTCCCAGACATGCTCAATGGGATTGAGATCCGGGCTCTTCGCAGGCCATGGCAGAACACTGACATTCCTGTCTTGCAGGAAATCACGCACAGAACGACCAGTATGGCTGGTGGCATTGTCATGCTGGAAGGTCATGTCAGGATGAGCCTGCAGGAAGGGTACTACATGAGGGATAAGGATGTCTTCCCTGTAAGGCACAGCGTTGAGATTGCCTGCAATGACGACAAGCTCAGTCCGATGATGCTGTGACACACCGCCCCAGATCATGACGGACCCTCCACCTCGAAATTGATCCCGCTCCAGAGTACAGGCCTCGGTGTAATGCTCATTCCTTCGACGATAAACGCGAATCCGACCATCACCCCTGGTGAGACAAAACAGCTAATCGTCAGTGAAGAACACTTTTTGCCAGCCCTGTCTGGTCCAGCGACAGTGGGTTTGTGCCCATAAGCGACGTTGTTACCGGTGATGTCTGGTGAGGACCTGCCTTACAACAAGCCTACAAGCCCTCAGTCCAGCCTCTCTCAGCCTATTGCGGACAGTCTGAGCACTGATGGAGGGATTGTGCATTCCTGGTGTAACTCGGGCAGTTGTTGTTGTCATCCTGTACCTGTCCCGCAGGTGTGATGTTCGGATGTACCAATCCTGTGCAGGTGTTGTTAAACGTGGTCTGCCACTGCGAGGACGATCAGCTGTCTGTCTTGTCTCCCTGTAGCGCTGTCTTAGGCATCTCACAGTATGGACATTGCAATTTATTGCCCTGGCCACATCTGCAGTCCTCATGCCACCTTGCAGCATGCCTAAGACACGTTCACGCAGATGAGCAGGGACCCTGAGCATCTTTCTTTTGGTGTTTTTCAGAGTCAGTAGAAAGGCCTCTTTAGTGTCCTAAGTTTTCATAACTGTAACCTTAATTGCATACCGTCTATAAGCTGTTAGTGTCTTAACGACCGTTCCACAGGTGCATGTTCATTACTTGTTTATGGTTCATTGAACAAGCATGGGAAACCTTGTTTAAACCCTTTCCAATAAATATCTGTGAAGTTATTTGGATTTTTACGAATTATCTTTGAAAGACAGGGTCCTGAAAAAGGGACATTTCTTTTTTGCTGAATTCAGATGACAGATGACGCTAAAGCAAAAAAGCAAGTTGTAAATAAATAATTATAACAGTCATGGGAGCCTGGGACCTGATAAACTACATCCAACGAGTCAAACAACAGAGGCCGAGGGATACACTAGCTAGAACCAAAGATCTTTATAACTAACCCAAGATAGACCACAGGCTGTCATTTCCAATGGGAACAAATGAGTCACAGTGGGCAGAACATGCAAGGAGGGAGGCAGAGTCAAGCACGAGCTAGCAAGATCCTATTGGCGTGTTTTAGCATGTATTTGCATATTTCCATTAGGAAAATGCCTACTCTGTGAAGTGTGCGTGTGCAATTACTCAATTTGCCCTTGTACTTCTAAACAATGCAATTTTTGGAAACTTGGAAAAGGGTAAAGTCTACGAAAGGTAGTCCTCTCTGTTCATAACAGATTCTAGCTTTGGGAACAGAAAACTGTATTGAGATCAAATCTTTCATCGATGAGAACATTTGCAGAATGTAGGCCAAAATCCATCTTGTTCCATCTTCTCCCACTGCCAGCCACTGGGCTTCCTCTCACCAGCATATGTGGTAGTGATTGGAAATGCCAAGCGGACGCTTCACATTTATACATTCGGTGAAATGTCCGTCTCATTGTTTTATCTGTGCTAGAACCTTTTCATTGCAGATCTAGTAGGACCATTTTGTTTCGCCCATGTTGTACATCAGGTTCTACTGTAGGTGACAGGGTGACATGTTGTGTGGACTAAAACAGCATAAAACCGGGTGCATCACAAAGAATAATCAAATTAATTAGCCAGTTAGTCATTTTGAAACATTTAGAAATAGTTTGGTAAAACCTTTTTTTTGGCAAATTAACCAATTATCTACCTTTGATAAGCAGATAGCTAGCTACCTATAGCTAATTGGTACCTTGCTAGCTAATTGGTACCTTGCTAGCTAATTAGCTCCCATGCCAATTTCAAGTCTTTCTAAGCTAATATCTGACTAACTCTGAAAAAGTTATTTCAGAATGAAAGTTTACTGACTAGCGCATCATGCTTTGTGACATTATGTTAGCTAGCTATACCCAATAAGATAATGTTTTCACTTTGCATCTGCGTGCTTGTTGCGTTCTCCCTGGTTTCCACAAGTTATAACAGCCACAAAGTCACAATTGGCTATATCGTTCATGAAAACAAAAATGCATTTAAGGTTGGGCAAAAGGTTGGCAGTGTGGTTCATTTTAGGGTGTAGGTAAGGTTCAAAATCAAATTTTAAGAAGATAAATTGTAGAAATAGGCCAATTTTATGAATTTGTAGCTGTAGTAACTAGTGATGACCATTCACCCTGCGCTGCTTGTTCTAAATAGTATAATCTGTTCAAAACAGTGGCAGCATGTGCAGCAGTGGTCACTCAGTTTTTGACATGCAAAAGTGAAATAGGTGTATTTATGCTGTTGTTCAAATGCAGAGATGATTTTCCTTTACTGACATGCTACAGGGGGGAAACGACAACACACAATTAGAATTCACTAGAATTATGAACAACACTAAACACTCCCACAAATAATAAGCAGGGGAAAATTCCCAAAGGCGAATGTAAAACTCTGAGGACTCTATTAACTCATTATGTTCTACTTTAGATTGGGGTCGAGTGGATCTGACATCAGTTGAGCGCCATAGGAGGCCATAGCTGGCTAGGACCCCTAACCTCCAAAGGGCCCCGAGGGTCTCAATATCGTTCCAACAGCCTGGTAGCCAATGGGCAGAGGCCATGATAATTTTACCCCAATACTCTCACTCTATCCAAATTCCTGCAATTAACATTGGTCTATTATTGTATTTTTATTGTAATATTATTGTTAAAACTTCCAAGTTTGTTTCTCTTAGCCGTATTTTCCCTCTAAATGTGTATTAATTATCCTATTTTAAGCTCTCCATAATCAAATCAGTTTAAATGATATTGATCCAGATTTTGAGTGGAATATTTTGGTGATGAAAAAATAAAATCATTACAAATCATATGTGCATTGGCAATTGACTGTGATCCTTTGAATGTGGCCTTTGATGCAATGTCATCAAACTTGATTTGCATGTGCATATGCAATTATTTTTTCCAAAGGTATTACTAACCATGTTTCTAGAAACGGTGGAAAATGAAAGTTAGGCTACCATAATCATAATCATCATAATTACTTTCTATATTTGAATCGACACAATAAAGCTCAATTAAGTACTTCAGCATTAGCGCCTATTCAGTAAACAGCTGTCCACCTGTCCCCTCCTTCCTGGGAAAAGACCATGGTGCCTGTTTATGTCGAGGCATCCTCGCCAGATATGGGGCTACATGGGAAGAATTAGGGACAGTGCTGCTGAACCAAAGCCCAAGTGGACTGTATGTCACAATCAGGGTGTGTAATTCCCTGCAGACAAATAAATCATGCAGTTGGTAGGGTGTCCAATCAAAAATGCATATTTTGACCAATGACTAAAATAATATATTAATTGTGTATATAATCCTCAAAGAACCAATAGTCCAAACCTCATGTCTCCATCATAATCAGTTCAGAAGTTATTGGAGTTTTTAACTAGGGCTGGGAAGATACCAGTATCGCGATGCTCATTAGTATCGTGACAAGGAAACAAAACATAAAGCGGATTTAACTTCTTTAGGAAAACAGCCTTAATGTTGGAAACAAACATCATTATGTTGTCATCCAGAGTCACATTTATTTATTTGCAAGCTATAGCACACAATAGTTTACACACAGCAGGTTTTTAAAGGACCAAAGAGTCTGCTTCATGTTTTAATTTTTGCCATGGGAAAAATATTGTGATACTGGTATTGTCACAGCCATAGTTTTTACCCTTGTAGGATGACCAGAATTAGAGTGACTAAATCAATGGAGGCCAGAGAAAAAAGGTGGTCACAAATCAGGGAAATTGCATCTCGTCAGCTAGGCTGGATGCTGTGTAATCATTAAAGCTACTGGCTACCTGACATGCTCGCTACAGTTGAACTGGTCATCTTTCTTCTTGAATCTGCCGGACATAAAACAATATAGAGGTAAGATTGATATTGATTTTGAGACATGACATGTAGTATTTTCCTATTTTAGTATATGCTTTTCATATTAATTTGAAATTCCTCACAAATTCCTCTGTCAAATGGGCGTATAGGCAGTGGTGTAAAGTACTTAAGTAAAAATACTTTAAAGTATTACTTAGGTCGTTTTTTTGGGGTATCTGTACTTTACTTTACTTTTACTCAAGTATGACAATTGGGTACTTTTCCCCCCACTGCGTATAGGCCTACCAAGCTTTTTATTTTCAAAGACTTTTACATTTATTCAGCTTGTGTCATGCTAATTTTGCATATTGCGATCAGCGGAAACAACTTTGAAGACAACGACCACAAAATGTAAAATCCTCAAAAGTTATGAGAAACATATCTTGCTGTTCATCTGCTGTTGCTAAAGAATGTGGATGTGTGAATGCCAATAGGTCTGTCAACACCCGCCCCTTTCATTGATGCTAGTTCAGTATGAAGATGGTATTTATTGTACTGGAATGATAGATATAGAAGAAAAACAGGAACACGCCCACTTGGCACAGATGTCAATTCAACGTCTACTCCACGTTGGTTCAACGTCATTTCTTTGAAATTACGTAAAATCAACGTTGATCCAACCATTGTGTGCCCAATGGGACACTGATGCAATAACTTGGCTATAGATAATTACCTTAGTCGTAAAGAAAGATACATTTTTGAGCTTAACAAAATAAGTTTAACTATATGAATAAATAAAAAGGAAATTGAAATGTCTTCAAATATAATTTAATATTCGCTTATGAATATGAATATTAGAGATCACATTTTGGAGAAATATCCTATTCTCCAAGGTCTTGATAGGTCACCTGGCTGTAGTTTATCACCCTGTGTACTAACAGGCCTCCCACTGAAACCAGCACAACTGAAAACCAACAAAACTATTTATTACACACTCCCCGTGAAAGACAGGGGCAAGCTGGACATAAGGGGAACAAAACCACTGACCACCCCTCCCTTTGCTCCGCCGCATCCTCATGCACGCCTATAGCGACACAGCGACATTGTGGAGGTGCGTGACCTGGGGGGTCACCGGAGGTCAAGAGAGGTTAGCATTCATGGCCAGTTAATTGAACGGGTCCATTCAGGGAGCATGTGGCTCTGCAGGGGCCTCGCTGAGTCTCCATGGGGCTAAGTTGGCTCTGCTAAAAGAGAAGGTCATAAGAAAGTCATGCCATGAATCTCTCCGTCCGATCTCAATTCCACCACACACATGCAGGCATGCACATGCACCCACATGCACACACATGCACACACACATACACATGGACCCATCAACCACTCTTGCTATGTTTTACACTTTTTTGGAGGCACTGCTGAAATTGAGAGCTGGCTAGAATTATGAGAACCGTGGAATTCCATTGAATTATGACAGTACAATTAATTACATTCCCCCCCCCTCATTCAAAGCTTAGGCGGCAGTCAGTTGGGTTAACAACCTATTAAAAGCCACAACAGGAGAGCCCTAAACGGAATGGAGGTCACTAGAGCATTGTATAAGCCCACTGCACTGTAGTGCATTCAAATCAGATGACTCTTACATGTACACTCATCTTGGCTATTGATTAATGGAATCCACCTCCCCTTAACTGAGGTGGCTGGAATTACATAGACGTTTGTAAGGCATAATCAATGAAGGGCTGTGGAGTTCTATAGTTGGAGGGAATCTGAATCCTGGGAGATGTAGATGAATGAATGGTACTATGAAAAGTGAAGAATTCTGGGAGATGTAGATGAATGAATGGTACTATGAAAAGTGAAGAATTCTGTGGATATCTCAAAATGTGAACATTCTGTGAAATGATGGAGCGTGTGCATCATCGGCAGAGCAAGTCGTGGTGGTGTGGTAAACTATGGAGAATATAAGGGCAAGCAGCAGTGCGTTGGTTCCTACTGATTCCATAGCTAACGTTGAAACATGAAATGTTCACTATCTGTCCTGGTCCTGTGAGCTAACTGAGACAGAGTTTGACACCACTCCCTGTCCTCCTACCCCCATACCAACACTAGCTCAGTCTCGTCAGTAGAAGAAGAAAAGAAAACCGATAATGAATGAAAAAGACGATACAACCGAGAGATGAGAATGAGAGTAAAGATGGGGGGGGGGCGTGCCTTAATTAACCAGTGACTAATCTCAACCAAATGAATAACCCGGGTCATGGCTGTGAGGAAAAGGGTGGAAGAAAACAAGGGAGAGAGAATAAAAAGGGAGAGAGAGGAATGTAACGTAATGGCACCCAAGTCCCTCCGATGGGAATTTAGTCCCTTTCCTTTCCCCATAACCCCTCCCAACCTCTTCTATTCTCCTCTGTGCTCCGATCACAAACAGTCTTTGTGGCTCCCAAACCTTTATCGGATGCCAATTTGCATGAAGGCAACAAGCAGCCACACTGTTTTGTGTGATAGGACAGCAGCTGCACCTCCCCTCACTGAACACACTGCATGTCCTCTTGTTTAAAGACTCCTCGAATGCATTCACACACACACATACCAAATACACACACTTGAACTAGCGCACATTCACACATGATTTTGCTTGTTTTACAATTCTCTGAACATACGCATGTACACGCATACAAACACACATAGACACACACACACACACATCCGGTCATTGCTCGTGACCCTTCAAAAAACGTTCACATACACAGCTTACACACACAAACTCGATCGTGGCGCACATACACACGGCTCTCTTTTGAGCGTAATTAAAACAGGAGGTGCCTACACAATACTCTTTTGTCTTAGGGGAAAGCAGAGGGAGGTGGGGCCAGGGCCGCTGAATATTAATTAGGAGACTGTAGTGTAAGAGGGAATCAGGCGTATTAAACAGATGACATACTGGGACAAATATGGCACTACTTTCTCTCTGTTCTCCCACGGTGGCGCAGGGATACAGCATGCGCAGAGTGACTTCCAGTCATGGCATGCAGCCAGCAGTTGGAAATTAGCAGCAGGCACTGTGAGAATTAATTAGCAGCACGAACAATGAATGCATGGAGCTGTGCTCAAGCCCCTGTGCTGCAAGTAGAGAGGTGTGAGTCGATTCAATATTTGAGCACTAGGTGGAATCATTGAGGCGTGGGAGGTGGGAATCTGATTCACTTTGGTGGTCTGACTGGCATCATCCTCGCTGTGTGATTGTAATTGAATGCATAAATTGATGTAGAATAATTCGAAAGATATATTTGTGATAATGAAAAACTTTAAATGATTCCAAGTTGGCAGCCATTCAATATTTAGTCTGCGTTTTGCTGCTCATTAGCAGAGCATTGAGAATTCTTAGACAAAATGAATCTAACAGAAATTACACATTGAATTGATTATAACCCTGTGTTAGCAAATTACCCCGTTGAAATATATGAATCTCCTTGATGACGAAAAACATTATTTCAGATGTTCATTCCAGTCTCACCACATCTGTCTGGCCATTTGCAACACAGAGAGCGTTCTGACTGGGGTTCCCCCCCCGATTCAGGACTTTTAAATGAAAGCAATTCAGGTTTAATAAATCACTATGGACAGGGCAGTGAACAGTTGACAGGCCATACAGTGGTGCATACCTCCAAGTTCCTGGACTTTTATTCCTAAGGGCCACCCAGCATCAACCAGCTCTTCGTGGGCGATCTGATCCTCAACGGCTTTCTCTTTGGACTCTCTTTCTTTCTCTGTATCTTTCTCCCTCCATTTCTCTGTATTGCCCCTCGCTATCTCTGTGCCTCTCTGTTTTCTTGTTCAATCTGGTTTTATTTAGTCCAACCCTGTCAATCTCTCTCTTTCTCTCCCAGTCTCCTATTCTATCCATCTCACTCACTATCACTGTCTCCCTCCATCTTTCTCATTTTCTTTGTCCGTCTGCATATTTATCGCTCTCATGCTCACCCTCTCTTCCTCCCTCCCTCTACCCATCTTTCTCTCTTTCCCCCTCTCTCTGTCTTCCCACTGGCCGTCCTTCTCTGCCACTTCCTCGGTGGGGCATTTGCAGCCCTGTGTTTGAATCTCCGCTCCTGGCGTCTAGTTCTAAGCGGCTGGCTCTGCATGGGAGGAGGAGACTGTGTGTGAGCAAACGGGTGCCCACTCATGCCCCTGCCGCCACAATGGGCCCTTTATTCCCCCTCAATGGGCTCCATTAACGCCGGGCCCTTTGCCTCTGGAGGGGATGTCAGGCTTCCCGACATGGCACACAGAGATGGCCATTAGAGGCAGGAAGCCGGGGGCAGGGGCATGGGAGAGGTGCCAGGGCGAGGGGGCAAGCGGGTAGAGGCAACGTTTGTGTAGAACACACACAGAAAAGGACACATTCACCCAGTCACACAAATACTTGTGCACACGCATGCACGCACACATACACACGCACACGTTCGCTCACAAAAATGTGGGAACACACACCAATCCGCTCTCCTTTTTCCCATGCTTGCCACCAATGAACATTGCTGTGTCGATCCTCCATGGACAACCTCTCAATTTCGACTGTCTTTACGAAAGTTAAAACTCAAGACACCATAATCAGAAAAGGTTTAAGAGAAATGTATATGTTATTCAACAAAGATATTGTAGAATGAACATCAGAGACCAAGGTATGGACATGGGGTAACAGTGGTACACTACTCTGAGGCAGATTACAACTGACACTGTTATGGTGGTGATGCCTGCCTGGGTGTGAAAGGAGTCAGGTCGGCTTCTCAAGACCTGAGAAGGCTCCACAGGACAGAAAGGGGAGGGTCTACACCACAGGGGAGCATCGTGAGAGCAGGTGGGGTGGTGGTTTGTGAGGGTGTATGTGTTCGTACGTGTATATAAGAGAGTGTGTGGGGGGGTGGGGGTGGTTCGTGGGGATGGACAACATTCAGTGATCTGATGACGGCCCAACTTCTGAGCGTCGTCGAACAGAGCGGCTCCCTTTGCACAGGGCCAATTAACTCCCAGGGTGGGGACAGTTGATGGACAAGTCTATTATTAGCATCCGAGGAGCGCTGCCATGACTCAAAGAAATCAAAGAAGAAAAGTCCTGAAGGAAATGGCAAATGCAAAGTGAATGAGCGTGATATGGTTCATTGGCTCAATTGTGCCCACGTTGCTTTCTTCTCCTGTCCCCCTATGTGCAGAAATACACCAGAACTCTGCAAATGATGTAATTTGTGGCTATGTGGAATATTCAATTATGTCTCTGTGGAAATAAATGGTCTTCATTCAAATAAATAAATCAAAGCTGTTAGTCTTACCTATCTTTGTCTTCAAGACCAGATTGCTTACACATTGATTGGGCTCTATTTCAAATATATTTGCATATTTCAAAGAATCTAAAGCACATCATTATGGAAGCCAGGCATATGCTATTTAGTTGTGATGTTCCTGAATGCAACAACAAATTATAATTTTCTTTTTTAGACAGTTGTGCATGTTTCAGGAAAGTCTCAAATTGGTTTATATACGTAAACAAAAACTGAGTTAAAATAACTAGCTCCAGAGAAAGAAAACATGAACAGGTATACTATACAGACAACCATAAAGCAATGTCTCAAAAATGATCAAACACTAACGCAAAACTATCAAGATATAGTGGATTATGCAGTGACAGAGTAAATCTTACATGAACAATGGTCTTAACATCCAAGCCTATATCAAATGGTGTAATTCTGGAATCTAAATTTATGTTGTATTCATATTCACCAGTAAATGGCATTAGCAACTTCTAAATAATCAATTCATTTCTTTGTTTTTAATCGTTACTTATTCTTAATGTCAGCACAGTGGATGCATTCATATGCTACGATTAAAATGTTTGACGCCAAATGTAAATTTGGAGCCTACTAACCAAATAGCCTACTGAATTATTATGGTATTATATTTAAACCATTCAATTCAGTAAGAATCTCCCAATAATAAACATCAGAAACCTACCAGACACAAATACCTCTTGAAACAATAGTCAATGTGTCAGTTCATTTTTTGAATTCATATTTTAGACAGGTTGTAGGTTTTTTTTAAACCTCAGAATATGTTCCTATAATTGAAGTATTAATTATATAGAGTAATTTACCAAAATGCCCCCAAATACCAAATCCTAAAAAGTACAAACAGATCCTATAAGCATTCATATAGAGCCCTGATATCTTTAGACTATGTACAATAGATCAGATCCTCAAAAGGTTCTACAGCTGCACCATCGAGATCATCCTGACTGGTTGCATCACTGCCTGGTATGGCAACTGCTCAGCCAACGACCGCAAGGCACTACAGAGGGTAGTGCGAATGGCCCAGTACATCACTGGGGCCAAGTTTCCTGCCATCCAGGACCTCTATACCAGGCAGTGTCAGAGGAAGGCCCTAAAAATTGTCAAAGACTCCAGCCACCCTAGTCATTGACTGTTCTCTCTGATACCGCACGGCAAGTGGTATCAGAGCACCAAGTCTAGGTCCAAGAGGCTTCTAAACAGCTTCTACCCCCAAGCCATAAGACTCCTGAACATCTAGTCAAATGGCTACCCAGACTATTTGCATTGCCCCCCCTCATTACACCACTGCTACTCTCTGTTATTATCTATGCATAGTCACTTTAATAACTCTACCTACATGTTCATACCACACATTGACTCTGTATCGGTACCCCCTCGCTGTTGTTATTTTACTGCTGCTCTTTAATCACTTGTTACTTTAATCTCTTATTCTTATCCGTATTTTTTTTTTATCTGCATTGTTGGTTTGGGGCTCGTAAGTAAAGATTTCACTGTAAGGTCTACACCTGTTGTATTCGGCGCATGTGACTAATACAATTTGATTTGATTTGATTAATAGCCTAACCCTTAACATGCACCTTGATCCGAATAATGACTAACCCAACACTGCTAATACGTTGTGACTGACTAACACTCATTAATTCGTTCAGTCATTCCTTCACTTACTTATTCATACACAAAATGTCTTGGGTGCTTCAACCTTTGACTGTGAATGACTAAATTGATTTAAAACCCCAAGGTGATGTCTCCAATAAACTAGTCTTTAAATAACGAATAAAATCGAAAATTGTTTTGAAAACGTCAATCGCCCGACCAACACTATAAAAAAAACACTGATAGGAGTTGAGTTCAGAGTTAAACGAGGAATAGTCTAACGCATCCTTCAAGCTAAATGGAAAGATTTGAGACCATCTCGGAAATATGACAGTAAGGCCTACTTGCTAAGGAGAAAAGAGATGTATGGTTCTGTCATTTGCGGGAATGGAGGAGGCATAAAATAGGCTAATCTTTCGGCGTGTTGCAATTCAAGACTCCAATCCACTTCCCCGCTCCCAGCTGCCAGTTTGCTCTTCCACTTATGCAGCTATTCATGAGAAAGGGATGTGAAACAACAAAATGCCAATGGCAGCTGTTTGTTTACGCTTTCCCACGACTCCATGCCAATTAGCCATCGTCATTCCGTCAGCCGCTTGTCTTCCCTCATTAGACACCCCTCAACAGACAAGTGAGGCCCTGGAAAGGCAGGCCCACGCAGGGATAGGAAGCATGCGGACGCCTTTACTCGTCCGTTTCACTCTCCTGAATCCACAGCCTCGATTTCTAGGTACACTTGGTACAAAGAACCAGACTGCGTCGCCGATCATTCCAAATGTGCATGCGTAATGACGCACGTTCGCTATTTCTGGATACCTTTCATTGTGAAGCCCTTAGCCTATATCAGGTGTAGGCCTATCTTATAAAGATCTTGAGATACATAGGGTTTGAAACATTTTCTCATTTTGTCACCCAAGGTGTTGGATTACAGGTTTCATAAATAACAGCAGAGCACCTCTAGGCCTACTAGATAAATGTAACGTTCGGCGTCAGGTAACGAGGAAGCGGACCCAAAACGCAGCTGGGAGCAAACACATGTTTATTCTTTTACACCGAAATAAACACGTACACAAAATCAAGAAAATACCGATACGTTAGCTGCTCAAAATCAAAGAGACAACAACCCACAAACATCGTGGGGGGAAAAGGAACTTAAATGTGATTCCCAATCAGACATAACTAGCGACAGCTGTCTGATTGGAAATCACCTCCGAGCCCAACATAGAAATAAACCACAAAGAAAGGCTATAACAAAACATAGAAAATAAACCATAGAAATACCACACCCTGACCAAAAATAGCAGAGTTCCCCTGGTCAGGGCGTGACAGTACCCCCCCTCGCACCAACCTAAAGTCTATTAGGGGGGGGACCTGGGTGGGCGCCTCACCCTCGGTGGAGGCCCCGGGCGTGTTTCTCCCCCTGCCTCCACCCTAGCCCTACCCCTCTGGCCCGGACTGGACCACGGTGGAGCGGCATGCTCAGGCTCCGGAGCGGAGCCGCCGACCGGAACAGGACTGGTCACCGGTGGACCGGACACAGGCCGTGCCGGACTGTGGACACGCGCCGTGGGCCTGGTGCGGGGAACAGGGACGGGCCGGACAGGACCGGGGACACGCACCACCAACCTGGTGCGGGGAGCAGGGACGGGCCGGACTGGACTAGGGACACGCACCACCGGCTTGGTGCGGGGAGCCGGGATGGGCCGGACAGGACTGTGGACACGCACCACTAACCTGGTGCGGGGAGCAGGAATGGGCCGGACAGGACTGGGGACACGCACCACTAACCTGGTGCGGGGAGCAGGGACGGGCCGGACTGGACTGGGGACACACACCACTGGCTTGGTGCGGGGAGCAGGGACGGGCCGGACTGGACTGGGGACACGCACCACTGGCTTGGTGCGGGGAGCAGGGATGGGCCGGACAGGACTGTGGACACGCACCACCAACCTGGTGCGGGGAGCAGGGACGGGCCGGACAGGACCGGGGACACGCACCACCAACCTGGTGCGGGGAGCAGGGACAGGTCGGACTGGACTGGGGACGTCTGGCAGCTCGGGACAGTCTGGGCAGTCTGGCCACTCCGGCAGTTCAGCGCAGTCTGGCCACTCCGGCAGAACAAACATACACAGACATACTCTGCCACGTCCTGACCAAAAACTACACAACAACAGCCTCTGCTGGTCAGGACGTGACATCTGCGGTCAAACGTCCACCCCTCATCACTGTCAAACGCTCCCTAAAACACTTCAGCGAGCAGGCCTTTCTAATCGACCTGGCCCGTGTATCCTGGAAGGATATTGACCTCATTCCGTCAGTAGAGCATGCCTGGTTATTCTTTAAAAGTGCCTTCCTCACCATCTTAAATAAGCATGCCCATTTTCAAAAACATTTGAACCAGGAACAGATATAGCCCTTGGTTCTCTCCAGACCTGACTGCCCTTGACCAGCACAAAAACATCCTGTGGCGTTCTGCATTAGCATCGAATAGCGCCTGTGATATGCAACTTTTCAGGGAAGTTAGGAACCAATATACACAGGCAGTTAGGAAAGCTAAGGCTAGCTTTTTCAAGCAGAAATTTGCATCCTGTAGCACAAACTCAAAAAAGTTCTGGGACACTGTAAAGGCCATGGAGAATAAGAGCACCTCCTCCCAGCTGCCCACTGCACTGAGGCTAGGAAACACTGTCAGCACCGATAAATCCACTATAATTGAGAATTTCAATAAGCATTTTTCTACGGCTGGCCATGCTTTCCACCTGGCTACCTCTACCCCGATCAACAGCCCTGCACCCCCCACAGCAACTCACCCAAGCCTCCCCCTTTTCTCCTTCACCCAAATCCAGATAGCTGATGTTGTGAAAGAGCTGCAAAATCTGGACCCCTCAAATCAGCCGGGCTAGACAATCTGGACCCTCTCTTTCTAAAATCATCTGCCAAAAGTGTTGCAACCCCTATTAGTAGCCTGTTCAACCTCTATTTCGCATCATCTGAGATTCCCAAAGATTGGAAAGCTGCCGCGGTCACTCTAGACACTCTAGACCCAAACTGCTACAGACCTATATCTGTCCTACCCTGCCTTTCTAAGGCCTTCGAAAGCCAAATTAACAAACAAATTACCAACCATTTTGAATCCCACCGTACCTTCTCCGCTATGCAATCTGGCTTCAGAGCTGGTCATGGATGCACCTCAGCCACGCTCAGGGTCCTAAATGATATCACATCCGGCATCAATAAGAGACATTACTGTGCAGCCCTATTCATCAACCTGGCCAAGGCTTTCGACTCTGTCAATCACCACATTCTTATCGGCAGACTCAACAGCCTTGGTTTCTCAAATGATTGCCTCGCTTGGTTCACCAACTACTTCTCTGATAGAGTTCAGTGTGTCAAATCGGAGGGCCTGTTGTCCGGACCTCTGGCAGTCTCTATGGGGGTGCCACAGAGTTCTATTCCGACTCTCTCCGACTCTTTGCCCTGTATTCATCAATGATGTCGCACTTGCTGCTGGTGATTCACTGATCCACCTCTACGCAGATGACACCATTCTGCATACCTCTGGTCCTTCTTTGGACACTGTGTTAACTAACCTCCAGACGAGCTTCAATGCCATACAACTCTTCTTCCGTGGCCTCCAACTGCTCTTAAATGCAAATAAAACTAAATGCATGCTCTTCAACCGATCGCTGCCCGCACCTGCCTGCCTGTCCAGCATCACTAATCTGGACGGTTCTGACTTAGAATATGTGGACAACTACAAATACCTAGGTGTCTGGTTAGACTGTAAACTCTCCTTCCAGACTCACATTAAGCATCTCCAATCCAAAATGACATCTAGAATCGGCTTCCTATTTCGCAACAAAGCATCCTTCACTCATGCTGCCAAACACACCCTTGTAAAACTGACTATCCTACTGATCCTTGACTTCGGCGATGTCATTTATAAAATAGCCTCCAACACTCTACTCAACAAATTGGATGCAGTCTATCACAGTGCCATCCGTTTTGTCACCAAAGCCCCATATACTACCTACCACTGCGACTGGTAAATGAGAACTTGTTCTCAACTAGCCTACCTGGTTAAATAAAGGTGAAATAAAAAATACAAAAATAATAATGCACCCGCAAACTGAATCCTATACAGAAAAAAACAAAAGCTTTAAATGGTCACGCAAAATATTAGTAAGCCTGATTTGTGATCAATTGTTGTAATGATTGTTCTCATGGGATGTCATTCATTAAGCACTAGCTGACAGTATCATTTAAATCAAGTGCTTTTGTGAAAATATAATTACAATTTCTCCATTGTTTACCTTTTGCTCATGGCCTACTCTTGGATGGTATATGGTCTTAGTTTTCGATGCACACATTTAAATTCAAATTCAATCTCCAATGCAGTTTAGTTGCACCAAATTACCAAGACATCTCCTAGGAAATTAAATGGAAATTGGTAATCCCTTCAAAGAACAACCATGTTGCCATGAATTGTGACACGCACACATGCTCTCTCTCTCTCTCACACGCACGCACGCACGCACGCACGCACGCACGCACACACACACACACACACACACACACACACACACACACTCTCTTAACATACACCCTCAGACCTCAGACTCCCTTAATGGGTATTCCATTGGTGAGCCATTAGCTGTAACCTCCCCACTGTCTGAAAAGGCCCTCCAGCCAGGCACAGGCCCACAGAACACATGCAGGCCTCAGTCAGGCCTCACCTGGCTAGACAATGCACCTCACCCAGCTCCTCATGTCTGTGTGTGGAGAGGGCCTCTCACATGGGCCACTTATTGAGAGGGAGAATGTGGAGGTCCTGGAAGCTAACTCCCAGACTGGCCCCATGGCCTGCTCCCACACTCCCCTCCTGGGATGAGGCAGACACACGCACACACGCACACAGGAAGGGGGGGGGAGACAGAACATATGTGAGAGAGTGGGCAAGAAGGGGGGTGGCTGGGGGTTGGGTGACGTCTCTTTGAGATCCAGTCTAGGTTGGGGATAAGGCAGGTTGGTTTTGGTAGGCAGTTCACACACACAGTCACAAAAGCAGCTGACTAGACTAGTAGAGATTTTCATGTGTCTGCTACTTTTTTGGTCTGACTCTAATCGACAGCAGCTAGCAAGGCCTGGTTCAGTAGGACCATTCATAGAGAGTGTGGCTCTATTCAGGGTAGACTGGGGTTTGCATGAAGCTGAGTGTATGGAAAGGATAGAAAGACTGTTTAAAGGTAGGCTGAATTATGGGCTTGTCATGGATCAATTTATAGATGTGAGTTTTTAGCAACTTCTAGCTTTAGACTGAAAACCGACCTAGTGTGTATCTTTCATTATTGGAAGTTGCATTTAGAAGAAATCAGTGACTAGTTTCTCATTGCCAAAGGTGTTGGCGTTGAAACTGGCAGTGTGTCCACATGGCATCACCTACTGCACCCGCTACCTTCAGCATGAGGTCCCTGATGGTGTCCTAACACACCAGGGCCAAAGGGAGTTGTTGGCCATAGCATTAGCATAAGAAAGCAGCCCCATTTCAGTGCAGTTATTTGACCTCTGACCTCCCCTTTGTGCGTCCCAGACGGCAAATTGCTGCAGTGGTAATGGCTGCCGGTCCCATACAGGCCCCCCCCACCACTACTTCTCCATCCTGTCATGACTCTCCCACCCTCCTCTCGCCACGGGAGGGAGGGACCCTCAATCAAGTCATTTAATACCAAAGTCAATTCCCATACACCCCCCTTGTACACACAGACGTCCACATACACACTCTCACACACATGCTCCCATACTCCTAACCAGACATGCTGGAGGACTCTCTCATCAGCTTTTCTTTCCCTGTACCCTCTGTCTACACCCCCTTTTCTTGTCTGTGTTTTAATCAAGTGGGGACCCCCTAAAAGTACTGTGGGTGGGGGACCTCAGACTTTATGTGCGTGTTTGTGTGTGTGCATGTCTGGGTTTTTAGGGTTAATCCTGTGGAATTGCCATGGGTTGGGAAACATATGCATCATACTATCAGTTACTAGTGTGTGTCTTATTCACCCAGCATCAACGGCATCTGTGTTTTACCACCAAAGTCTGGACATTACTTTGTTGGCTGTTGTTGCCATATGTTAATGAATGTGTCTGCTCCCAAGACAATGGCACTAAAGACATTATTGATTGCAACAATGTTGTTTTCAGATTTGTAATGAAATAGATATGGCCTCTCAATGACTCATTTTAATGCAAGACCCTAATTACCAGGCACTGAGGTTAGGCTGTTTCCGAGCTAAAGTAGGGTTGATTTCTGTGGCTTTTCAGGTTTAAACCAGAGATGATTCTGGTTCAAACCTTAGTTGATGTTGAGGCTTTGAGTTCACAGCTTAGTACAATGAGTGTCATACTTAATCATGTAACATTTAATCCCATTTATAATACACTGCTCAAAAAAATAAAGGGAACACTTAAACAACACAATGTAACTCCAAGTCAATCACACTTCTGTGAAATCAAACTGTCCACTTAGGAAGCAACACTGATTGACAATAAATTTCACATGCTGTTGTGCAAATGGAATAGACAACAGGTGGAAATTATAGGCAATTAGCAAGACACCCCCAATAAAGGAGTGGTTCTGCAGGTGGGGACCACAGACCACTTCTCAGTTCCTATGCTTCCTGGGTGATGTTTTGGTCACTTTTGAATGCTGGCGGTGCTTTCACTCTAGTGGTAGCATGAGACGGAGTCTACAACCCACACAAGTGGCTCAGGTAGTGTAGCTCATCCAGGATGGCACATCAATGCGAGCTGTGGCAAGAAGGTTTGCTGTGTCTGTCAGCGTAGTGTCCAGAGCATGGAGGCGCTACCAGGAGACAGGCCAGTACATCAGGAGACGTGGAGGAGGCCGTAAGAGGGCAACAACCCAGCAGCAGGACCGCTACCTCCGCCTTTGTGCAAGGAGGAGCAGGAGAAGCACTGCCAGAGCCCTACCAAAATGACCTCCAGCAGGCCACAAATGTGCATGTGTCTGCTCAAACGGTCAGAAACAGACTCCATGAGGGTGGTATGACGGTCCGACATCCACAGGTGGGGGTTTTGCTTACAGCCCAACACCATGCAGGACGTTTGGCATTTGCCAGAGAAGACCAAGATTGGCAAATTCGCCACTGGCGCCCTGTGCTCTTCACAGATGAAAGCAGGTTCACACTGAGCACGTGACAGACGTGACAGAGTCTGGAGACGCCGTGGAGAACGTTCTGCTGCCTGCAACATCCTCCAGCATGACCGGTTTGGCGGTGGGTCAGTCATGGTGTGGGGTGGCATTTCTTTGGGGGGCCGCACAGCCCTCCATGTGCTCGCCAGAGGTAGCCTGACTGCCATTAGGTACCGAGATGAGATCCTCAGACCCCTTGTGAGACCATATGCTGGTGCGGTTGGCCCTGGGTTCCTCCTAATGCAAGACAATGCTAGACCTCATGTGGCTGGAGTGTGTCAGCAGTTCCTGCAAGAGGAAGGCATTGATGCTATGGACTGGCCCGCCCGTTCCCCAGACCTGAATCCAATTGAGCACATCTGGGACATCATGTCTCGCTCCATCCACCAACGCCACGTTGCACCACAGACTGTCCAGGAGTTGGCGGATGCTTTAGTCCAGGTCTGGGAGGAGATCCCTCAGGAGACCATCCGCCACCTCATCAGGAGCATGCCCAGGCGTTGTAGGGAGGTCATACAGGCACGTGGAGGCCACACACACTACTGAGCCTCATTTTGACTTGTTTTAAGGACATTACATCAAAGTTGGATCAGCCTGTAGTGTGGTTTTCCACTTTAATTTTGAGTGTGACTCCAAATCCAGACCTCCATGGGTTGATAAATTGGATTTCCATTGATTATTTTTGTGTGATTTTGTTGTCAGCACATTCAACTATGTAAAGAAAAAAGTATTTAATAAGATTATTTCTTTCATTCAGATCTAGGATGTGTTGTTTAAGTGTTCCCTTTATTTTTTTGAGCAGTATATATATTGTGTATTTCGATTTCTTTTGAAAATAATACACCCATTTCTACCCATGTCATAGTATATGAAATGATCCCGCTTTTACAAATATATCTCTCTGCCTAAGCATTGACTGCTGTTTAGAGCTTCCCATTGACAAACAAACAGGTCTTTCATTTGAATTAATACATGCATTTGACTTATATATATTTTTTTTTATTTACGCCATGGCATGTGTTGAAGACACTTTGTGCTTGGTGCCACTTATGTCACTGTAAACCAAATGTATTGAGACAGTCATACCTCCTTTAGTAAGTATTTTATTGTGAAAATGTTCTCTTCAACATGAAACAGAGACACCAGCCGATGGTACTTCAACTTCCCTGAAAGGCCTGTTTGTCTCCCTTCATGCACAAGTGTTTGAGGATGTTCAGTTGAGTCCCAGAGATGCTGTGAGTGTCCCAGAGATGCTGTGAGTGTCCCAGAGATGCTGTGAGTGTCCTGTTAATGACCAACACTTCCTCTGATTACCCATTGTCTCTAGCAGGACTAGAGCTTGATGGAGGGGTCATTAAAACGGAGGTTAGAGGAGCTGCTGGACTTTCCTCAGCTTCCCAGGGGATGAACACTCACACACGTAAAGGTCAAGTGACCTCTAGCCTCCACCCCCTATCTATCAGCAGGGTGTAACCCCCCCTCCCCATTGGCCACTCGATCTCAGACTGAGTGGCCATGTGGTGCTTGTTTAAGCCTTGACCTCTTGTGTCACTTCAGCAAAATGTGGTTTGTTTAAGCAGTGGTTGTTTCCTCTCCTAGTTGTGTCTTCACTCGTAACTCAGGTGGACTGTTTTCTTGTTGTTTTTTAGCAAAACAGTTCCCACGACTCTATTAAGAGACAATTACATTTCAGGAGTCTGAAGGTCTTGAAATAAATCCCGTCGTATTTTTTTCTAAATAGTTCTGGTCTCTCATTGTATTTAGTGTAGCCATGGTGCAGAAGTGATTTCGCTGCTGACATTTTATAGTGTGTTACCACAGTTTTCTAAGTACTTATTTTATATGCCTTCAATTTCTTTTTAAATGGTAGCTAGTGAGGAAATAGACAGGCTACCATTTTTGGTTAATTGGACTGTGAATATTCACACTAGAGGTGATGTCAATGCCTGAAGCGTGTCACATTGGGGCTGTCAATTCAAGAGCTGAAGTTGCAAACATCTGCCATATAGCCAAATCCTCCTGTACTTTCTCTCTCTTTTTTTCTCTTTCTGCCTCTCTTTTTGTCTCTCTCTTTTTTACAAACACATACCCAACCTCTTGCTATTCATCGCCTTCTCTCCATCTTTGTCTTTGTCTTTGTCTTTGTCTTTGTCTTTGTCTTTGTCTTTGTCTTTGTCTTTGTCACTGTCTGTCTGTCTGTCTGTCTGTCTGTCTGTCTGTCTGTCTGTCTGTCTGTCTGTCTGTCTGTCTGTCTGTCTGTCTGTCTGTCTGTCTGTCTGTCTGTCTGTCTCTCTCACTCTCTCTCTCTCTCTCTCACTCTCTCTCTCTCTCACTCACTCTCACTCTCTCTCACTCTCTCTAACTCTCTCTCACTCTCACTCTCTCACTCTCTCCCAGAGTCTGCAACACCACTAAGCAAGGGGCACCATGAAGACCAAGGAGCTTTGCAAACAGGTCAGGGACAAAGTTGTGGAGAAGTACAGATCAGGGTTGGGTTATAAAAAAATATCAGAATCTTTGAACATCCCACGTAGCACCTTTAAATCCATTATTAAAAAATGTAAAGAATATGGAACCACAACAAACCTGCCAAGAGAGGGCCGCCCACCAAAACTCACGGACCAGGCAAGGAGGGCATTAATCAGAGAGGCAACAAAGAGACCAAATATAACCCTGAAGGAGCTGAAAAGCTTCACAGCGGAGATTGGAGTATCTGTCCATAGGACCACTTTAAGCCGTACACTCCACAGAGCTGGGCTTTACGGAAGAGTGGCCAGAAAAAAGCTATTGCTTAAAGAAAAAAATAATCAAACACGTTTGGTGTTCGCCAAAAGGCATGTGGGAGACCCCCAAAACATATGGAAGAAGGTACTCTGGTCAGATGAGACTAAAATGTAGCTTTTTGGCCATCCAGGAAAACGCTATGTCTGGCGCAAACCCAACACCTCTCATCACCCCAAGAACCCCATACCCACAGTGAAGTATGGTGGTGGCAGCATCATGCTGTGGGGCTGTTTTTCATCGGCAGGGACTGGGAAACTGGTCAGAATTGAAGGAATGAAGGATGGCGCTAAATACAGGGAAATTCTTGAGGGAAACCTGTTTCAGTCTTTCAGTGATTTGTAACTGGGACCGTGGTTCACCTTCCAGCAGGACAATGACCCTAAGCATACTGCTAAAGCAACACTCAAGTGGTTTAAGGGGAAACATTTAAATGTCTTGGAATGACCAAGTCAAAGCCCAGACCTCAATCCAATTGAGAATCTATGGTATGACTTAAAGATTGCTGTACACCAGCGGAACCCACCCAACTTGAAGGAGCTGGAGCAGTTTTGCATTGAAAAATTGGCAAAAATCCCAGTGGCTAGATGTGCCAAGCTTATAGAGACATACCCCAAGAGACTTGTAGCTGTATTTGCTGCAAAAGGTGGCTCTACAAAGTATTGACTTTGGGGGGGTGAATAGTTATGCACGCTCAAGTTTTCAGTTTTTTGGTCTTATTTCTTGTTTGTTTCACAATAAAAAAATATTTTGCATCTTCAAAGTGATAGGCATGTTGTGTAAATCAAATGATACAAACCCCCCAAAAATCCATCTTAATTCCAAGTTGTAAGACAACAAAATAGGAAAAATGGGGGTGAATATTTTCGCAAGCCACTGTATATGTGTGTGGATTAATGGGGGATGACAAGTTACCTGAGGGGGATCAAACGCACCCCAACCTCCCAGATTACTAGAGACACAAGGCCAAAGAATAACCACAGTGACTCTGTGAATTGTGGCAAACACACACTAAATTTAGTGTGACACGAACAGTGTTTGTAACACTAATGCTTGTAATTGTATTGTATCTCTACAAATCAATACAGTTCATAATGTGTATGCATGGGCACACAGCCGCGGGAAGATGTTTAGTGGTGGGGGTGCTGCGATTTTTACGGTGCGCTACATTTGCCTGCGCTACAGACGGCTATATCGGTCTATTGGTGTGCTAATACAGGACTAGTTAAGGATGATTTAAAAAAAATGTATATATTGATATTATACTTTCATTTTATTTTTCAGGGGTGCTGCAGCACCCCAGCACCCCTACTTCTATGCATGCACACATGTTTTTTTGTGTGTATCTGCATTTTACAGTTTTGCAACCTCTTTCCATGTCCTGCCTGACTCAGTGCCATCACACACACATGCACAGAGCCAGTTGCCAAGGCAACCAGGAGCTAGCATGAAAGCTGTAGGGAGAGTTGGAGCAAGGCACCATTCCAACAAGCAACTGCCTGTGTGTGTGTGTGTGTGTGTGTGTGTGTGTGTGTGTGTGTGTGCGTGCGTGCGTGTGTGTGTGTTTTATTGTGCCTTGTCAACTGCAGAGGAGAAGAAAATACTTGAAATCACAGTTAATGTAAATAACAAAGTATCCATGTCCATTAACACCACGCACCTTTCCATTAGAGCTTAGTGTGTTTATATTGAATAGTTAAAGGCTGCTATGTGCCATAGAAAATGATGCTCACCCTGCATGTACAGTGCCTTCAGAAAATATTAACACCCCTTGACTTTTTCCACACTTTGTTGTGTTACTGCCTGGATGGATTAAATTTAGATTTTGTGTCACTGACCTACACACAATACCACATAATGACAAAATGGAAATGTTTTTTGAAATGTTTACAAATTAATACAAAATTAAAAGCTGAAATGTATTGAGTCAATAAGTATTCAACCCCTTTGTTATGGCGAGCCTAAATAAGTGCAGGAGTAAAAATGTGCTTAACAAGTCACAAAGTAAGTTGCATGAACTCACTCTGTGTGCAATAACAGTGTTTAACATGATTTGTTAATCTCTGTACCCCACACATACAGTTATCTGTAAGGTCCCTCAGTCGAGCACTGAGTTTCAAATACAGATACAACCACAAAGACCGGGGAGGTTTTCCAATGCCTCGCAAAGAAGGGTACATACTAAATAACCATTTAAGCATGGTGAAGTTATTAATTACACTTTGGATGGTGTATCAATACACCCTGTCACTACAAAGATAGAGGTATCCTTCCTAACTCAGTTGCTGGAGAGGAAGGAAATAGGTTTGAATATTTTCCTGGGATTTTACAAATGTTCCATCCTGAGAATAAATCACAAGTATTATAAGCATTTAAATATGTCTGGACTTGATTAGAGCTTTGAGCAGCATGAGAATTCAAACCTGATGCTACCTGAGCCTGATGAGCAATATATTAAATACATTTTATGAGCCCTACATTCATGACATTTGAAGAGCTCAAGCCCCAAAAAAGTCCAACTGATTATGTAGTAATCCAATACATATATGATATAGGCTACTGCACACTACACAAGACAGAAAGACATAAAAACACATAGATGTAGCTAGCTATATGCTCTCTTGGGTAAATAAATGAAACAAGCTCCAGTAATCTTTTTGAGTGTGAACTGTATTACTGTACTGTATTGAATTGTACTGTATTATATGTACTGGAATTATGTAGGCCTACGTCATTCAAACCATGATAAACCAGAATAGAACATGCGATTGTGGCTTCCAAAGTTACAAGTATAGCCTAGCGAATTAGATTTTCATTTTTAAATATAATAGGTCTTATTTGCATAA
This sequence comes from Salmo trutta, assembly GCF_901001165.1. Lineage (NCBI taxonomy): Eukaryota > Metazoa > Chordata > Actinopteri > Salmoniformes > Salmonidae > Salmo > Salmo trutta. The sequence continues at coordinate 53,863,995 of NC_042959.1, read as the reverse complement.
TTAGTAGGCTGACGTGTATATATACCTTTCATAATATTTCCCCTAATGTTATTAGCCAACCTCCTCTTTCTCTATTGTTTCTCTATACGTTTCGTTGTCCTTATCTTTATCATTCTAATGACATCCTTGAATAATATAGGACCTGAATGAGATGCAGAAGGCTTTCACTTCTCTTCATGAGGATTGGATGGTTATGGGTCTACATAAATAACTGCTATAGCCTACCACCATCGCGTGTTCGCTCTTCTTTCAAACTACCCGTGAGTTCTATTGGTGCTGTTTAACATTCAGCAAAAAAGAGCTTGCGTCTCTCTTCGAATAGTCCACCTACAGTGGGGGTAAAAAAGTATTTGATCACCTGCTGATTTTGTATGTTTGCCCACTGACAAAGAAATGATCAGTCTATAATTTTAATGGTAGGTTTATTTGAAGAGTGAGAGGCAGAATAACAAAAAAAAATATAGAGAAAAATGCATGTCAAAGATGTTATAAATTGATTTGCATTTTAATGAGGGAAATAAGTATTTGACCCCCTCTCAATCAGAAAGATTTCTGGCTCCCAGGTGTCTTTTATACAGGTAACGAGCTGAGATTAGGAGCACACTCTTAAAGGGAGTGCTCCTTTTATACAGGTAACGAGCTGAGATTAGGAGCACACTCTTAAAGGGAGTGCTCCTAACCGCAGCTTGTTACCTGTATAAAAGACACCTGTCCACAGAAGCAATCAATCAATCAGATTCCAAACTCTCCACCATGGCCAAGACCAAAGAGCTCTCCAAGGATGTCAGGGACAAGATTGTAGAACTACACAAGGCTGGAATGGGCTACAAGACCATCGCCAAGCAGCTTGGTGAGAAGGTGACAACATTTGGTGTGATTATTCACAAATGGAAGAAACACAAAAGAACTGTCAATATCCCTCGGCCTGGGGCTCCATGCAAGATCTCACCTCGTGGAGTTGCAATGATCATGAGAACGGTGGGGAATCAGCCCAGAACTACACGGGAGGATCTTGTCAATGATCTCAAGGCAGCTGGGACCATAGTCACCAAGAAAACAATTGGTAACACACTACGCCATGAAGGACTGAAATCCTGCAGCACCCGCAAGGTCCCCCTGCTCAAGAATACTTATACATGCCCGTCAGAAGTTTGCCAATGAACATCTGAATGATTCAGAGGACAACTGGTGAAAGTGTTGTAGTCAGATGAGACCATAATGGAGCTCTTTGGCATCAACTCAACTCGCCGTGTTTGGAGGAGGAGGAATGCTGCCTATGACCCCAAGAACACCATCCCCACCGTTAAACATGGAGGTGGAAACATTATGCTTTGGGGGTGTTTTTCTGCTAAGGGGACAGGACAACTTCACCGCATCATTTGACGGGGCAATGTACTGTCAAATCTTGAGTGAGAACCTCCTTCCCTCAGCCAGGGCATTGAAAATGGGTCGTGGATGGGTATTCCAGCATGACAATGACCCAAAACACACGGCCAAGGCAACAAAGGAGTGGCTCAAGAAGAAGCACATTAAGGTCCTGGAGTGGCCTAGCCAGTCTCCAGACCTTAGTCCCATAGAAAATCTGTGGAGGGAGCTGAAGGTTCGAGTTGCCAAACGTCAGCCTCGAAACCATAATGACTTGGAGAAGATCTGCAAAGAGGAGTGGGACAAAATCCCTCCTGAGATGTGTGCAAACCTGGTGGCCAACTACAAGAAATGTCTGACCTCTGTGATTGCCAACAAGGGTTTTGCCACCAAGTACTAAGTCATGTTTTGCAGAGGGGTCAAATACTTATTTCCCTCATTAAAATGCAAATCAATTTATAACAGTTTTGACATGCGTTTTTCTGTTTTTTTTTGTTGTTATTCTGTCTCTCACTGTTCATATAAACCTACCATTAAAATGATAGACTGATAATTTCTTTGTAAGTGGGCAAACGTACAAAATCAGCAGGGGATCAAATACTTTTTCCCCCCACTGTATGTAAAAGAAATGCAAAAACTATTCTAGTCTAGCTTTTCCTGCATGGGACACCAAGAACTAAGGAGCATTTTTTAAGGAGAGGCCTTCGGAACGCAGGTGTTTGCGTATAGCGCAAGAGACGGAGGCTATAAGTTAGAAGCTTATTATAAATAACCCATCACTAATTAGCTAAATATAAGGCTAATACAGCATTGCATGTATTACCTGAAAGAGGTAGGCTAGGACATGTGTATATATCGGGCCGTATATCAATCTAGAAAAGGATTATCTATTTTGGATGCAATTTGATGGAGTTGATGGAGAGAGAGAAAGATTGCGAGAGTGCTCGCGCATGCACTGATTTAAAGAAACAATATTCGAGTGATAGGCTGTTTTAAAACTCTGCAGCTGCAATACAAAACATTTAAAATGTAGAATAAAAAAAACAAAGTTACCTCTGAAAGCCAGATGGAGATGGGTAAATTAGAACACATTCTGTCTTTATATTACTGTAGCATAGGCTATGCTGCAGCAAATGTAGGCCTACCTGTCACAAGAAAAATAAGTTGCCATGATGAGATGATAGTTCTACATGGATTTTGAACTGCGCTCCATACTGAGATGGGCTGTCTGTCCTCACCCTGAGCGTTGATTCATCATGCAGATGTCACATCTGCTCTTGCAACGCACTCTGCTGCTCATCCTGTCTCATCCTGATCCCCACCAGCTGCAACCCGTTCCATAATCAAGACCTCTACATATACTCAGTCCTACCACTTCCACACTGCCAGATCCTAATCTCTGCTCAGTCAGTCTACGCTTCTAGCTATTTGTTACTATTCAGATCCTGTTACCCTGCTGTGCCTGTTTCCCTGCCTGATGCTGTTTTCCTCTCCGGTACAGTTCTGCCTGCTCTGACTCTGGTCCCTGTCTCCTGTCCCACGTTTCATCCTCCTGCTACTCTGTCCTGGATTCCCCACTCTACTACTCCCTTGGATTCCCTCCCGGGCCTGCTTACCCTGTCTCAACCTCGCTCGCTCCAGCCTCAGCCTCAGCCTCCACATCTGTCTCCAGCAACCCGCCCGAGTTTCCCCTGACCTGCACCCCATCTTCCCCCTGTGTTCCAATAAATACCTTGGTTACTTCATCTCCTCGTCTGAGTCTGCTCTTGGGTTCACCCGTTCCGCTCCGCCTAACCGCAGAGGCCGTAGAGAAGCCAGATTTTGACATATAATTTAACAGTTCAATTTCACGCCATGCTGTTTATATAAATTATTTATTATAATGTACCTGTTTCTCTCAGTTATTTATCCAGGGAAATTGAGTGGTTTTGGGCGGTAAGGTAAATCTCGGTAACCGGGTTCCGCCATTCAACCCTAGAAGGAAACTACTTCTGAATTTTACCATGAGGCCAATGGTGACGTTAAAACGTTTACTGAGTTTAAGCGCTGTGATAGGAGAACTGAGGATAGATCAAAACATTGTAGTTACTCCACAATACTCAGATGACAGAGTGAAAAGAAGGAAGATTGTACAGAATACTGCACATATAAGGCACTAAAGTAAAACTCCCAAAACTGTGGCAAAGAAATGTAACTTTATGTCCTGAATACAGCATGTTATGTTTGGGGCAAATCACTGAGTATGGTGATGGCTGCATCATGTTATGGGTATGTTTGTCATCGGCAAGGACTAGGGAGTTTTTTGGGATAAAAATAAATGGAATAGACCTAAGCACAGACAAAATCCTAGAGGAAAACCTTTCAATAACCTTAAACACAATGGCAAATATACACTGTAGTTGCTTACCAAGATGACATTGAATGTTCCTGAGTAGCATAGTTACAGTTGACTTAAATTGGCTTGACAATCTATGTCAAGACTTAAATGCCAATAGGAAAGGAGAATCAAGGATGAGTAATCTTTTTTTATCATCTTTACAGTATGTATCCTAGACAAAACTGAGTACTATTCAACAAAAGAGATATGTAGTGTATTTTCTTATATCTCAAATTTTGCTCCTGAGAAATAACCATGGATTGGTCTCACATTGATCAATGTATGAGTTCTCTAAATTCTCTTAAATGTGTTTCCCTTCAACTCCCTCAATTCTTGCAAGAAAAAAGAACATCTCCATTTGACTCCAAATAATTAGAATCCATCTCAAACATGCTTAACTTCTCACAGACAAGTATCACCATATTTAATCTAGGCTCTATCTCAGTATGATCAAAATATAAGTTCTCTCAATTGTCTTAGAGCAGGTAACAAAGCGGGTAGGAGCGTTGGGCCAATAACCGAAAGGTTGCTGGATTGAATCCCGAGCCGACAAGGTATCTATCGTTCCTCGCCTGAGCAAGGCAGTTAACCCCCTTACAACTCCTCCCCGGGTAAATACAGACCCCCGCACCTCTCTGATTCAGAGGGGTTGGGTTAAAAGCAAGAAACACATTTCAGTTGAGTGCAGTTAAATGACTACTATGAACCTCATTGTTTTTTCCTATTGCTCAGATTTAGCTCTTGAGTATATGATAAGATCTCCTTTAATTCGCTGTACATCTCAAATGCATATCACATTTACACTCTCAATCTATCATATGTTTCAAATAATAGCTTCTCTTCTACATATTTTTATTTCTTTTAAGGGGCCTTTAGGGGAAAGAAGTCACATGATTCAATATTGACAAGATCCAATTCATTTCAGGAGATCAGTAAAATTACCTTATTGAGCAGCACATTTTTTCCTAATGGTGGCTGTTTAGCAATGAACAACAACCAACTTGACAGAGCTTGAAGAAGTGTAAAATGAATAATGTGCAAATATTGTACAATCCAGGTGTGCAAAGCCCTTAGAGACTTACCCAGAAAGATTCACCGCTGAAAATCACTGCCAAAGGTGATTCTAACATGTACAGTTGAAGTCGGAAGTTTACATACACTTATGTTGGGGTCATTAAAACTCATTTTTCAACCACTCCACAAATTTGTTAACAAACTATAGTTTTGGCAAGTCGGTTAGGACATCTGCTTTGTGCATGACACAAGTCATTTTTCCAACAACTGTTTACAGATAGATTATTTCACTTACAATTCACTGTATCACAATTCCAGTGGGTTAGAAGTTTACATACACTAAGTTGACTGTGCCTTTAAACAGCTTGGAAAATTCCAGAAAATGATGTCATGGCTTTAGAATTTTCTGATAGGCTAATTGACATATTTTGAGTCAATTGGAGGTGTAGCTGTGGATGTATTTCAAGGCCTACCTTCAAACTCAGTGCATCTTTGCTTGACATCATGGGAAAATCAAAAGAAATCAGCCAAGACCTCAGAAAATTGTGGACCACCACAAGTCTGGTTCATCATTGGGAGCAATTTCCAAACGCCTGAAGGTACCACGTTCATCTGTACAAACAATAGTACGCAAGTATAAACACCATGGGACCACGCAGCCGTCATACCGCTCAGGAAGGAGACGCGTTCTGTCTCCTAGAGATGAATGTACTTTGGTGGGAAAGTGCTAATCAATCCCAGAACAACAGCAAAGGACCTTGTGAAGATACTGGTGGAAACGGGTACAAAAGTATCTATATCCATATTAAAACGAGTCCTATATCGACATAACCTGAAAGGCCGCTCAGCAAGGAAGATGCCACTGCTCCAAAACCGCCATAAAAAAGACAGACTATGGTTTGCAACTGCACATGGGGACAAAGATCTTACTTTTTGGAGAAATGTCCTCTGGTCTGATGAAACAAAAATAGAACTGTTTTGTTTGGAGGAAAAAGGGGGAGGCTTGCAAGTCGAAGAACATCAACCCAACCGTGAAGCACGGGGGTGGCAGCATCATGTTGTAGGGGAGCTTTGCTGCAGGAGGGACTGGTACACTTCACAAAAAACATGGTATCATGAGGGAGGAAAATGATGTGGACATATTGAAGCAACATCTCAAGACATGGACAAATGGACAATAACCCCAAATATACTTCCAAAGTTGTGTCAAAATGGCTTAAGGACAACAAAGTCAAGGTATTGGAGTGGCCATCACAAAGCCCTGACCTCAATCCTATAGAAAATTTGTGGGCAGAACTGAAAAAACATGTGCAAGCAAGGAGGCCTACAAACCTGACTCCGTTACACCAGCTCTGTCAGGAGGAATGGGCCAAAATTCACCCAACTTATTGTGGGACGCTTGTAGAAGGCTACCTGAAACATTTGACCCAAGTTAAACAATTTAAAGGCAATGCTACCAAATACTAATTGAGTGTATGTAAACTTCTGACCCACTAGGAATGTGATGAAAGAAATAAAACCTGAAATAAATCATTCTCTCTACTATTATTCTGACATTTCACATTCTTAAAATAAAGTGGTGATACTAACTGACCTAAGACTGGGAATTTTACCTGGATTAAATGTCAGAAATTGTGAAAAACTGAGTTTAAATGTATTTGGCTAAGGTGTATGTAAAATTCCGACTTCAACTGTATTGGGGTGTGAATACTTATGTAAATTAGACATGTCTGTATTTCATTTTCAATAAATGTTCTAAATGTTCCTAAAACGTTTTCACATTGTCATTATGGGGCAGTGTGTGTAGATCGGTGATTTTTTTATTCATTTTGAATTCAGGCTCTAACACAACTAAATGTGGAATAAGTCGTGGGGTATGAATATTTTCTGAAGGCACTGTTTATATAATACTTGTTTTATCCTTAGAAACACACTTCTCTCTCCTTGGGGACCATTCAGAGTTCTTAGACAGGGTACAGCCAGTTCTGATTGGTTAATGTGTGGCCAGTAAGCCATGGGGTTAGGGGGTCAGCTTGTGGACACCTTGCGGTCGAATGGGCGTTTGAGACAATCACAAAGACAAGGGTATGCAAAGTTCCGCTCAATTGACCTTCCATTGTAGCCCCGGGTTAAGAGGTGACAAGAGGGCAGTGATGATGTTCTCTTTATGGGGTGGTGGTCAGGGTGCCCCCAAACCCAAGTCTGGTCACAAGCAAACAAACATATGCTCTTTCTCAATGGAGGCGACGCCATCTGAAAGCACACGTGGGGTTCCAGTTCATTAAGTGGACTTGAACTTTTGCTCTGGTCAAGATTAGTCAGTATTGATGTAATTCCATAGTGGATTAACTGAGCCTAATGTAGAGTCCTAGAGAGACTATTGTCATTCAGTGTGGCAATGCCTCAATGGAAACATTGCGGAAACAGAATGGTAAAATTGACAATCTTATATGCAAATATCAACAATTTAAAAACGAAATAGGCTATGTCACTATCCTATGGCATTATCTGACTGTTTGATTTACTGCTTTGTATATCTAGATTCCTTTTATTTTCAAAAAATGTGTCTGCTTTAAAATGGCCCCTATTTGGCTGTGTAGCTGACTATGGTAAATATCTGCCTGTGTTGCATAGGTTTACATAATTACTTAGCCTCTCAAAATGAACAACCAAATCAGGATAAGAACGCAGGTTACCACAACGACCATCAGCTCTATGAAGACCCTTCCCTTATAGAGTGTAATGGTACAACCTCTGACTCGTAAACACATATCCTGCATAAGTCACTGAACATTTCCTTTTCTTGCCAGTAAAATACCACCCACCTTACCAAAACGCATAATAATCCCTTCCCACTCTCCCATGGAAGCCACTAGAAGTTCAAAATCACACACATTACCATAAGTGTCACCCAGACGAATCCTGAAACGATGCATTGTTTTACTTCCACCTCTATTCTGCCGATAGGGCAGTAGTGAGACAAAATGGAATTTGTGTTTAGCCTCAGATTTAATGTTGGGAAGAGGAGAGAATGGGGGTACCAATGGGAGTAGAAGAACTGGGTGGGTGTGGTATGGCGGTTAAAATGCAGACAGTGACAGTTGCCTTGAACTTGAACCCCCCTGAGTTCCCCTTAACCCCGGCTCTTTTCCCGTACTCCTCTCTGCCCCGATGGCGGTGGATGCCTTTGTTGAACTGTCTGCATTAACTTATCGCGCCTCTCTTCGCACCCCCCAGCCCCTCTCTTCTCTAGCCTCCTCCGCCTATTAGAGGGGCCTTCCTCAGACCTTCCATGGCTGCTTTCGGGACACCCTTCTGGTCCCATCCAACGCCACTGTGTGTGTATGCTAATGTGACCCAAGGGTTCTGTTCCCACACACTAGATCTCAGATTTATTATTTTGTTTTTAAGGAATTAAGGGAGAAGCTCCACTAGCTTTCTGCCTTCCCATGATAAGACACCAGACACACGTTTCAGAATCTGTCGAAAGTGTCAGATTTGATCCATTCTCTAATGGGATTGATTGGTATTCAAACAACAATCAAATCCAATCAGCACTGTTTAATATAATTCTCCATAACTAACTTACTTTATGGTTTCAACATCTGACTCAAAAATATTCTATGTTAAAGAGAAGCTGCGATTGGAGTGGATGCACAGTTGATGTAGGTCGAAACCAAATACAAGATGATAGGATTTCTGTCAATCAAGGAGAGATCAAGACCGTCAAGACCCTTTCAACAACAGCAATGTTGATTTGTGATAGTTATTGAGTTAACCTAACCCCCTCAGTGATATTTAAACCCCCCCTCGACCACACCAATTAAAAGTTGAGTGCTTGAACTGAGCAAACATGGCCGAATGCCATTTAATTTTACGAGATTGTATAACCAACCTTTTGAGTTTCCTTGATTGCATTTGGCCTTCCACCAATTCACTTTACAAATGCTATTGTTATAATTAAGGACAGAAGTAAACTAGATCCCTCTTGTTAAATAGTTATGGTAGGCTATGCTTAGTTAGCCTCAACAATCCTATGTGTCCTGTTGAGAGCTTTTTGAGTGTTCATGTATAAGTAATATTTTAAGAGGATCCAAACAAGGTTTGTGCTAAAATAACTTGATAGCGAGGATGAGTAAGTGGATGTGGGGGATGGTAGGAGGAGGGTGATTTAGGTCTACACACTTTTCTCAGGTCTTTTGGTTAGTGACAGGCAAGTGTAATGGTCCTTCAAGTAATGGAATCGACCACTCGAGTAACATGTGAATGCACACACTCATTCATTCACTCACTCACTCACTGAAAGCAAACCTCTTTTGCATTTGAATGACATCACCATAAAGTTTGGAGGGACGTTTTGGCGGTTGAGGATGCAGGGGGTTGAGAGGCTGTGAAAGAGAAGACATTACTCACATTGCTTATTGCCTCCATTCGCCAGCTCTGACCAAACTGGTTGACATTCCAGGACAGGATTCACTTGATGCACCCAAAAACACCGAAGGCAGTGGCCACAATTGATCAGTGATCAATGCGTTTCACTTGATCCATTGATATTTCAGCCCAGTGCTTTGTTACTTTATTACGTTTTTCTGTTGATAACATTTTTATGTTGATTACATATTTATCATATTTTTAGCATGCACCTCTGGCCACTGTCTTTTTGCTCACTGCATGGAATGGCCGTGCAACGAAAGACGGCAAAAGCAGCAAACTATGGACAAACAAACGCTTAAAAAGAGGTCAAAATTATTTGAACAGGGTGACTGCTAATACTTGGCACTGACCACAGTTGGATCCAAGGACACGCATCCTCGGTCCATAGTGATAGGTTGAGAACGCGTTTCCCTCTAAAACCACACAGAATGGACTCCTAGGGGCACATTCCTGCATGGTAATGATGATGCTGAGGAACCTATGAAAGGAGCAGCACCCGAATTCCTGCCCCTTGGACAACTACCAAAACACGCCATTTTCTCCTCTGTACTCCCTTGGCACTGGCCCTGGTGCCACTGTCCATCAAACAGCTATGGTCAGAAATGTGAATCTTCCATTTTACGTATCAGCTTAAAGCTATGTTGACAGACCGTTGCCGCCATCTTGGAATGCCTAAGAGTCTGTATTCCTACATCGCTCTCATGTTAGACGTAGCTAATGCATGCTTCTCCCGAAAGAAGGCTACACCCTCTAAATGTTAACTAACTATAGCAACTCCTTATTTGCGTATGCTAATCCTTTGTTTGAAGCGTTCACATTATCAGTCAATAAAGTGGCGAGTGACCTCAAGTGTTGCAAATCAACATTGTGCATCGTAAAATGAAGCTCACAGAGCCAATACGATTTGTAGCCCATATGATTATAGAACATTGAATTCTTCCTCTATTTTCCATGGCTCCCCCTTGTTGACGTGATGCCAATGGATGACGGGGCTACAAAAGAAGCCGGGTGGTATCTTGGCGAGTAGCAGGAGCGTTTCACAGACGAGCTGGGTGACTTTACCCTGGACCTGACCCTGACCAACCTGTGAGTCCAAGCAGCAGCTAGCTCAGACCATAATCCACCATCAGACTGACAACAGTTCCGTTGTGTAGCTAGCGTTGCTCAAATGTGCTTAACATCCCCGCTCAGTTCATTAAAGCCTATAGCGCTCAGCAAATGCAACTTGTCTCTTGGCAGGTTGACAAAAACCAGTGAATTAGATTATGAGAACGATAACACCACCAAGAAACATGGAGGGCGAGGGGAGATGTCACAAAAGACTGGATGTTAACGCCTGGAACATAATGTATTAGCAACCTGGCCCAGTTAATAAGGGCACTATAATATTTGCATGGAGTGGATGTTTATTTGTACAGCCAATTGCTTTCTGCTGGCCATAGCTATACAAAACAGTAGAGTTTCTTCTAGAACTCCAACACTATCCAATGTGCATATCAAAATCCTGTATCGGCATGCTTGCAGCATTAAAATGTTTACATTAAATTGCACAAAGATTCATGAAATGATAACAACTGCTTGATAAACCTATGCTGTTAGGGTTGCATTTCATTTGTTTTACAGTATATTTACAGTCCTATACACTAGGGTCAGCAGACTCTTTAACATGACAATGGTAGTGACTTGTGAGGGCCCATATGCCGGTGTTGGCACATTTGCCATATGTGGTGTCAGACATCCCAGGGGGACGGTACACTGTGACATGCAGTACACAGAGGACTACACAACTGAGTAGGGTTGTGTGTGTGCGCATGTGCCTGTGTGTATTGAGGGTTTTTTGGGAGTGCCCTTGAGTCCTTGAGTTCTTTGTGTTGAGTAAAATAAAAATAAATGAGAGCAATTGTGGATTGCGTTTACAAAACAAAATCCATCTCAATTATGTATTGAATTGGAATTTTACTTTTTAGATTTTACTTTTTATCACAATTACTATGATCTCAAGTAGCTCAACACTAAACGTGTAAGATCCTTAGTCCTGTGGAATTTGGCAATAGATTCTTCCAGTCCTGGCTCTGAGTTAACAGTAAATCTGCTAACAGCTTCGAAGTAGGGCTAGTATGTCTTGTGATATACTGTCAGTGATTTTTTGGGGGGTCTTCCACCTTCTCTTCTTACATGCCAATAGATTCATGACGATAGACAGAAATAGAACAAAACTGTTTTTTTCTGTTTGTTTTCAATGTAAACTTTTATTACTAATCCATGACAAGACAGTTTGTTTTTCATACAAAGGCACATGTGGTTCATTCAGTGCATTCAAGCATTACATAATACATATTAGATTGCATAACCCAAACAACATCGGTTGCTTAAAAATATCTGAATAGACATTTCATCTTGGTGCAAAACAAAACAAGAAACATAGAATTATTGAATAACTTCAGCGACCAGACTAGACTGGTTTTAGCCATCCCTAAAGTGACTTTTAGTTACGGACTAAAAATGTTGTTCAATTTCAAGCTTATCCAGGCAGATAAGTAATAATATAGCATTGTGATTATCAAAATAATACATTTACAAATTCAGACCAAGATAGTCTCCTTCAACTCAATTGTACAAGCACTGAATAGATTGTTAAAAGAAATACTTCAAAGATTAGCATAGATTATCAATTGGAATAAAAATGTGCCACTTTCTGAAAATGTATATAAAACAAACTAGTCTATGATAGTGCTTGCATTATTGCATTATTGCATTTGCTCGCATGTGTATTGTGTGTGTGTGTGTGTGTGTGTGCGCGTGTATGCGATAATGTCAAGGACAGGAAATGAAGGAAGCCTTTGAAATCTCTGTATTTATCATGTCTTACTCTGAAGTACCTTATATTACGCTGATGTGGTTTGCTAGGGAAAGCCAGACTATTGCATTCAAAGCCTACTTGGAAAGCGTTAGTGGTTTAGTATGTTCTGCCTGTGCAGCCTAGCTTACTCCCTATAAACCGCACCGCTGATCAAACAGAGCTCTGCCATCAAGAATATTAGATGTGTAATTCCTACACTGATTTGTGTTGGCAGAGGCTTAGGGCCAGCATATTGAATTCTGTTATTGAAAAATTAAAACTAAAATGTCTCTCCACAATTTGTTTTATAAATCAAATGTGTTATGTTCATCTGTAATGTCTAACTTTCTCTCTAACTTTCTCTCTCTCTCTCTCTCGCTTTCACACACGCACACGCACGAGCACAGACAGACAGACAGACAGACAGACAGACAGACAGACAGCCAGACACATACAAAAAACCTACACTGTGAGAGAGAACTGAATAAACAGCATAATATTTCATGAGATTGTTCGCCCAAGAATAATCCAGTTGGCGGCTTGCCCAATATATTTGGTAGCAGACCAAAAACAGTTGCATAGAGTATAAAGACAACAGCTCTCCCATTCGCTTGTGTGTCATATGACACACGGAGCCGTCTAATCGCAGTGCAGTATTCTTCACTGCTGCCGTGGGTCTCACATTCATGTATCTGTCTGTCATAGCAACTAGTAAATAATAAAACATAAACATAAAAATGGGCTAAAATTCGAACCATTATGATCTAGGTAGGTCTATGTTATTTATACAGCTTGTTATACAACATTCCCATGCAACACCATGGACTCTATTCATACATTGTTATTTACTTTAAATTAAAGTAGTAGTAGTAGTAGTAGTAGTAGTAGTAGTAGTAGTAGTAGTAAAGTGCTCTATGCTATTATATAAATGTTTGCACTTAAGAATCTGTATTGCAATGAACATTTCCTCACATGTACATACACTGAGTGTACAAAACATTTAAGGACACCTTCCTACTATTGAGTTGCAGCCTCAACTTGTTGGGGCCTGGACTCTACAAGGTGACAAAAAGCGTTCAACAAGGATGCTGGCCTATGTTGACTCCAATACTTCCCACAGTTGTGTCAAGTTGGCTGGATGTCCTTTGGCTGGTGGACCATTCTTGATACACACAGGAAACTGTTAAGTGTGAAAAACCCAGCAGTGTTGCAGTTCTTGACACAAACCGGTGTGCCTGGCACCTACTACCGTACCCCGTTCAAAGGCACTTACATTTTTTTGTCTTGCCCATTCACGCTCTGAATGGCACACACCCAATCCATGTCTCAATTGTCTCAAGGCTTAAAAATCCTTCTTTAACCTGTCTCCTTCCCTTCATCTACACAGATTGAAGTGGATTTAACAAGTGACATCAATAAGGGATCATAGCTTTCACCTGGATTCACCTGGTCAGTCTGTCATGGAAAGAGCAGGTGTTCTTAATGTTTTGTTTAGATGTCATTGAGGCTGCAAGCAAATACTGTAGGAACACAGCACATGTAATGTATCTCATTCATAGCACAGTGTATCCAAGAATCACTGCTTCTCTGTTCATCTTGGATCCTGAGATATTTGCTCTTGTTTTCCACGCCACCAACCCACTTTCTTATTGGCTTAAGAAAGGAAACAAAACCAATCCAGATTGGCCCTTGCTGGATAACAAAACCCAGGCCGGAGGTCCAACCACACGTCAGAGGCAGCTAAAGTGCTCTGATGCTCAAATGTTGGGGTACAAGTCGGAGTATAGCGGACAAACATTGTTGTAATGGGCCTGTTCCATTGCAAATACGAGGGATGGGTTGGTAGTTTGCAACTTTTCTTCTCCCAATGGATTACTGCTCGCTGTTTTTTCTGCCCTCTATCAGTGTTCTGGACCATTATTTGCCTGGAGGGGGGAAAAAATGTATGTTAGAAGCAGGGGTTGGAACCAAAATTATTTTCCAATCGTTCCCGAACAGAACCCCTAAATTTTTTGTTCCGTTCCAGTGTTCCGGCCAGCATAATAAAGTTCTGAACCGGTTGAAGAAGAAAAAAGTAGTGGTTCATATACTTCCTTTTTCCCCCCATTTTTTTACCTGTGAAATCGACATCGTTTTTATATTTAGCTTATTATTTTACCTCACCAATTAGCACGGATAGAGCATCTTGCTATGGAACAGGTAGGCTAGTTGTTTGCATGTTTAATTGGTCAGAGATGATGCGACTGAAGTTTCACGGGTGGGGAGAGAGCGAGAGAAAGCAGTGGACATGGAGGAACATGGTTTGAAGCGCTGAGCATCATGACATGAATTGGGAGTGTGTATAGGCTATTACTAGCATCAAAACTTCACTGAATTGCAGAATTATATACAAGACATTAGGAATATTTTTGGAACAAAAAATAACATTATTAACCAGTTCTCAAGATTTAAAAAAAACGGTTCTGTTCCGGAACACTAGAGATCCTTGACATATTTAGTCATTTTCTGGTTTTCGGTTCTGTTCCCTGAACCGGTTCCAACCACTGGTTAAAACACCACCATATATAAAACAAATTCAAAATAAAGCCAGTACATTGTGTGTTAAAATATTTTCGAGTGAACGGCCAGTCTCTTTCATATAGCAAAAACCATCAGGGAGTTTCTGACAAGTGGCCTTCGGTGCGCCTGGTCTGGTTTTAGCTGAGGTAAGCCCTGCTCTGTGTGCTGGGCGCAGACTGCCAGCTAGCCAAGGGGATTGAGGGTGAAGTTGAAAGGCACTGCCGGGAGCCTGGTACGCTAAGGGGCCATAATGCAAAGAGGAAGCATGTGACACACCCTAAGCTGTAGGAGCTGAGACTGAGGGACTTCTGAGAGCTGTGGGCCCTTTTATTTTAGAGCCACTCAGACAAGCAACTTAAAATCTTACCCAAGGGTCATAGAGTACATAGAGAACCAGCCATGATGTTTGTGGTTGTCTGGTTTCATAACTACAATGGGTAGAGCCAGCATGCTAACTAGCTAGCATCATGTTAGCCATATTAGCTATTAGCTAGAATCATGTTAGCCATATTAGCTATTACCCAGAATCATGTTAGCCATGCCAGATAGCATCTCGATAACAGTTTAATATGTACTGCATGTCAATGGGCTAACTACAAGTAAAGGAAGGACATTTCCAATGAAACGCAAAATGAGACAGAAGGGGTGTCACAAAAGGGGTTTAGGGTATTGGTGTCGGTTTGAGTTATTGGGAAGCATGGTCTTGTTTTTGTTGAGTGGCCTACGGTGAATGAGCTAGTTAATGGTAAATTTACAACCCCAGCATGTGGGCCAATAAAACCAGGGGGACAGGGGGACATACAGGACGATGAGAATGATTGTGAGAGGGGGGGAGAAAGAGAAAGAGGGGGAGAGAGTAGAGTGGAGGACGCTGGTAATTAAGAGTCTAAGGGAGTGTGAGAGGGGGCACACACTGCTCAGAGCAAACTTTGTGCATGGAATCCTCACTCTTATTTATGCACCCTGTCTATTCTCCCCTCCCTTCTACCCTTTATCTTCTCCTGGCCTTTCCTCTCTCTCCATTCACTTGTCTCTCCCTCTGAATGAATAGTCACAGCTCTGTGGTGTCCCCCCCCACCAACACCCCCACCGTACTCCCCTTAAACTCCCCCTCTAGCTCAGTCTTGAATAGGGAGTCGAATTGAGCAAACAGTCAGCCTGTCAGCTCAATAGGAGGTCTGGCCGTGAACTTCAAGTCCTTCCCAGGCCCCCAGCGTCACATTGGGAAGAGAGGCAGGGAGTTGGGAGGGAGGTGTGGGCTTGGGGAGCTGTGGGGAGACAGGAGGGAGGGGGTGAGTGGGAGCCACAGACACAGCCAGACTTTAGGGGGCCCCTACGTGCCAATATTGGGGGGACCTCTGCCTGCCACAGAAGTTCCCAAGACTGGAGCTTTCGCTGGAGCTATGGGGGAAGGTGCTCCAGGTCCCAGCTGCCTCCCCCCCACCCCCTAGTCTAGGCAGGAGGGGTGTGTGCAGACGGGACAGTGTCTGCCCCCTGCCCAAACTCCAGCCCTCCAGACCCGGACACTCAGACGCAAGCTGCTGACTGTGCCCACCCACCCCCTCGACTCGCCTCGCTCCCAGCCCGCACAGCCCACACATCATCTCATTACCCAACGCCAGCCACTCTACTGTCTACTGTTTGTATTGTTTTGGGCTCTGCATAATTTACACAGTAAATTGAGAATGGCCCTGGCCCCTGCTCAATCTACCACCTGTTTACAGAGACTGCCCGTGATTAGTGGCTTTGCATTAGATTAGACACTGTTACTACTAAGGCTCTCATGCGATGTTTTGTTAGACTGGCTCCCCAACATAGAAACTTTGAATGTTGTTGGTTTTGTCAGGATTTTTTTCTATCTCCACATTTGGCTTAATCAGCTGCTATAGTTTATTTGAATATCCTTAATAAATTCATTATGTCTAGTCCTAACAGCAATGTCTCTGTAGACCTCATGCAGCGGAATACCTTGGTGGGATTGGCGACGAGACAGACTTAATAGCACTCTAGTGTTTCACCGTCCATGTGCATGGGTAGTAACTCAGTAGCCTATCCATTAGCAATGCTCTGGCACCGTACAGTATCTTAGCGATAGCACTGTCTCGACCTCCAGTACGCAGACACAAACAAAGGGAGTTCTCTCCGTGCAGCACGGACAATGGCACACATTGTTTACCGGCTGCCTTATTTAATCGGGCCCAGCCGACTCTAATTGGTGTTTTGGTTATTAAGCGGTTTTTAAACTTGCAGCTCCCTGCTCGGAATAAAGGAGTCGTTACAACAAGCTTGCTTAGGAGAACAATACACGACTTGTCTCAGCACCAGCTCCCCCAAAACCTCACCCACCAACACAAAGACAGCTTTCCTCTACTGAGACCTCGCTATCATACTCTCATTCGGCTTCTGCCTCTCTCGCTCCCTCTCTCTGTCTCTCAACCACACTCACTCTCTCCTGGTCCCTTTCTCTCTGTGTTGGTGTTGTACTGCAGTCTCTGTCTGAGTAGCATACGCTGGCTCATGGGTGTCACAGTTTCCTCCTTTAAAGATATGCTCTGAACTGCTTTTAGAATTTTTAACTAAACAGTCATTAGCGTAAATGTTTACATGTCAGCAAATTAGGATTATTCATTACAAAAACGGAATGATAAGACTTGATTACTATTGATAATAAGAATAGTGATGATGATATAATATAGCCCTAGCTAATATTTGTTAATAGTCTCTGGGTGTAACTATCTTGTGTAATATGCTAAATGTGGAACATTCATGTCTCAGTTATTCTGACCAGGGAATACGGCTCGTGTATTTCAACCTTCAACCAAAATGGCAGCCGTCGCCATGTCGGGCATGTGTGTGAAGAGGATGGCACAACAATTCCCAAACGGGAAGAAAACTGGGCTACTCAGAGCACAGATGCCCCCTGAGAGAGAGCGAGAGCAAGAAGTGATTTAATGCAAGCACACACACAAAAACCCCAGCCTGCCCCCCCCCCCCCCCCCCCCCCCATCAACGCGTCCCGTGATTTCTGCAATTAGCAAACACATCTGAGTTGCTTAAAGGCAAGGCCAGCCTGGCAGAGGGAGGGAGCGAGAGAGAAGGGAGGGTCCGGAGGAGGAGGAAAGGATGGGGTGATGGTGGCGGTGGTGGTGTTATGGAGGCGTGATGCAGCATGGCGAGAACAGGGCTGTTATTGTTACCTGCTCTCTCTGATCCTCACTTCCATTTCATGCCAGCGTGCGTCGTCCTAAGATGGTGGCGTGGGCTACGTCTCGCGGTACAGGAGAATGGGGAAGGCAGCTGAGGATGAAGCGAGGGAGGGGAGAAGGGGAGAGGCGATACGGAGGAGGGCGAGAAGAGGGAGGCAGAGTCAACAGCAGCCTCTCTTCCTCTCCCTGTTTTTCAGGCTCATTTTGCCAGCATTCTGTCACGGTGGTGTTGGTAGTCTGCACAAAAAATAAGAATAGGTAAAAAGAGAAAATGTGAGTATGTGGTTTAACCAGCCGAGATACACATACATACATATGTACGTATACACACGCACCCACACATGTCTTTTCTCATGGTACAGTCTGCCCCTGAGCATGCAAATGACTTTTATTATGCAAATGCATGCAAATCAGATCCAACCATCTGAGAATCAAGCCTGGGAAGAAAAAAAATGGACACAGAGATTGAATGAAAGAATGAAAGAGAAATAGAACAGGGGGAAAATCCTTTTGAGTGGCAGGAGGCGGTAAGTCAGGTAAATGGTATGTGGAGGAACAACGGTGGCCCAAATTGGACAAACAAGATTGCCTTTTGTATTATGAAGATGACTTATCTTTTTTCTGACTGCACTGTATTTTAACATCATACTTGATATCATACAAGTTTCACATGAAGTTAAGTTCAGACTCACATCATCTGCAATAGCAAGCAAGGAGATTGCTCCAGCTAACAGGCTTTTCAGCAGTTCCACAATGTCTTCACTTTCATTCAAGGACGCAACAAGGACTTGAGCTCCGTTATTAAAAAAACACATGAATTTCACGTGATCACGTGATCTTATGTGAAGTTAATGTGATAACATGTAAAAGCAACATGTGATACCATGAAACTACACATGTGAAAACATTTGAGCACACGTGAAAACATGATCTCGTGAAAGAAATGTGACAACATGGGGATGCAACATTTTTTTACGTTTTTCACATGTGAAACTGCAAATTTCACACGTTGCTTTTATTACAATTCACGTGAGGTGAAAACCTGTTATTCTCCACACATGTGAAAAGGTGGTGTAAATGTAATACATGTGAACATATGGTTTAACATGTGAACAACTAACCACACTTGTCTCTTTTCCTGCTTTTTTTGTAAAGGAAGTAATGAAATGGTATTGGAGATTTAAGGTAAACGGTACGCTGTTCAGCTAAAATAGTGTAATACTGTACATTTAATCAATATGATGACATTTGATGACATACCTGGGATTTGAAATCACACTCTCTATATTTGGAGTACGCTGATCTTTCTGCTGTGTCACAAAGTCTGTTGTATTCTCAGAAGTCCTCTACAGATTAATTACCTACAATGCATCTCTGCAATTAGCAAAAAAGTGCCATCTGCACTGCTATTTTAGTTCTAAATTAATCTGACTATTATCTCATCATTGATTTCCTGCACTTATTTCATCAATTTGTGGGTTTTCTGTATAGTTGTCTAACGTTGGTGGGGCATTTATTTACTTTGTCCTGAATCACTATGATAAATATAATGGTGTATTATTAACAAAGCTGAGATTTACTTTGAAGTACAAAGTGTAGGAATAGAGGTGAAATCAGTTACTGACACAGACATGGTGGTGTAGAAAGGAAGATCGTACGTAATGCCGTGAACCAAGAGGTTGTGAGTTCATATCCCAGGTGAGGACATGTTCAATAATAATTACTGTATAAATAAACATACACGATGTAATCATTTGTGTCAAATATGTCAATTGAAAATACTGTGACTGTGGGACCTTTTGTTTGTGCGGGCATCACCTATATAATCATGTGCCTTGGGGCCTTCCCTGTGGCTCAGTTGGTAGAGCATGGTGTGTGCAACGCCAGGGTTGTGGGTCTGATTCCCACGGGGGGCCAGTACAAAAATAATGCATGAAATGAAATGTATGCATTCACTACTGTAAGTCGCTCTGGATAAGAGCGTCTGCTAAATGACTAAAATGTAAATGTGCAATAACCCCACATGTACTGTAAGTTGTACCAAAATCACATGAAAGGTTATGTGATCACATATGAAAATATAATACAGTGGGAGAAAGGCTGTGACCTCGAAGAGGATTGCTGTCCGAAATATGCTGTTGGAGTCACAGATGGTTGGCTGTATGAGATCAAATGTTGTGAAACTTCATTATACCAAAGACAACAATGCTACAGTATCAACATGCTAGGTTGATGAAGAGGTTGATGAAGAGGTTGACGGAGCTATTATGTTAGCCTTCGCATTCTTTTAGCACAAACTCAAACTAGTCAAACATATTGTAGTGGTGCTTTTCCATGTCATTCTCTGGCCAAGCTACACATGCAAGTAACCCAAGAGCTACAAACTAACTCCACCAATCTGGGTTGGAATCTACTAACTAGTTACCAGTCTAGCCTATACATGACATTTGGTGAACCAACGACTAATCGGGGAGGAGAGAGCTGCTGTCTGTTTTCACTCTCAGGCTTGAGGAAGGAGGAAGCTTTTGTTTCAGGGTGCCAGTAGGGAGACACTATTTTGTAGGCTGTAATGGGGGAGTAGGGATAGGGGTGAAGGGAAGGGGCTTGGGAGTATGAGAGAGTAGGCTAGGAGGAAGGGAGGGGCAGTAGAAGAGGGGGTGGGGTACCACTGAATGGTGGCAAACCTCTCCTAATTGGCACTTGACATTTTTTTGCCATTGGCACTAAAGTGGGCCGGCTTTCAAGCCCGCTCTGAGTCCTTGTTGGAAAAGTGCCATATGCAAATATGGCGAATGGGCTCCATTGTGAAGCCTCTGATATTAACAGCTCAGGGAACAATGCAATTGTGTGCTTACTCTGGACTCGAAGGTGTGTGAGTGAGAACAAGACAATGGCTGCCAAAGCCGCTTCGGTCTGAACAGCCCCTTCACATGACGTTCTGACAAGTAATTTCACCAGAATGGCCTTCTGTGGACTGGGGCTCTGTCAGGCTCTGTCCAAAAGCTTGGTTCAAGACTGAAATAGTTTGTTTCAGATTGTGCAATACTTGCCCAACTTCTGAAAATGTAATCTTTCTCTTTTTGTTGAGAGGCTCTTTTTCCTAACTGTTAAAATATTCTGAATATTATTAGCTTTTTTGTAAAAATGCATCCTATGTTAAAGCATTTCCAGTTGAGCACATTGCTCTAAATGCTAGAATGTACAGTGTTCTGTAATCCTTCTGATATTTCTCTATTTGGATTGTTTACACTTCACTAGCTCCCTGGGGTGAGTGAGATCTAAACATAACTCCTGTCTCCCTTTGGAGACTTCTTGGCAAATCAATGATGAATTGTAGCAAAACTGAGAAGTATTTTCAAAGACTGAGAAATGATAAGAGACTGATCTTGGACAGCTAGACCAAACAAACTCCCAGCACTAACTTCCAAGAGGAAACATATAAAGCAGATTGTCAAAGGCCGTAAAGCAGTTCCATCTTTATCTCCACACAAGTCGAAGCTGTCAGGGAGGAAACAGAACAACGGGTCCAACAATAGCACCCACCTCCGGTGTGGTCCGAACCAAGTCAAAGTACACCTGTTACTGCTAAGTTACCAAACTTAATCTCCTTTGTCTGGGTGGGTCCATTGACTTCTGTAAACGCCTGAAATACATGAATTTCTCTTTGAGCGACAGGGAGGCGGGGGCCGCTTTAGAAATGGCAAAGTCTGCCCCTCTGTACCAGCCCAGCAGTGAAGCCAACTCTGTTGGTGTGTTCTGTTGAGAAAAAAAAGAGGCAGAGAAAAGGGGGCAAGAATCACTGGGCCTTTTTCAGAAACCCGTCTGGCTGCTAGGACCCGGAGGTGCTGAAAGGGTGGTAAAGGAGCCCATTGTCTCCCTGTGACAAGTGGACTAGCTCTATTGACTGTAAAGTCTACTGGTGGGGGGCCGCCAGGGCGCCTGTTTTTCTACTTGACACTTGGAGTCTAAATCTGCTTGCCTAGAGCCTGAAAGCTAAGACAAATCCACCAAACCCTCCCTCTGCCTCCCTTCCTTTCTCCTCTCCCTCCCTCCATCCTTTCTCTTTACCCCCTCTCTCTTTCCCTCCCTCCACTCCAGACAGGGCTACAGTAGAGTCCCGGAGGTTTTGTGGAACTCCTGTTTTTGTGCCATTTTCAGGCAGGCAGTGCAAAGGCCGTCTTTCCTCTGGGGTAGGGTTGCAAAATTCCAGGAACTTTCAATGAACTCCCTGGTGTTCCAGAAATCCTGGTTGGAAGATTCTGGATTTCCTGCTTATTCCCTCCTTACTCCGTGCATCCTCCAACCAGAAAGTTCCTGGAATTTTGTAACCATACTCTCGGGTCCCTAGTATGGACTGTTTTTGATATGACTGTGCCACACACAGTCATCCCCCTTATCGCCACCAACAAAACAGCTGCACCAGTGCACACACCTTTATGGGAGTCTGTCACTGACTTCATATCATCTTCTCTTCAAATAGTATTCATGCTTATCGTACAAATTGTAGCTAATTGGAGAGAAAAAAAACGTTATTACTGCCTGAAAAATAAATACAAACTGATGTCAGAAAGCTAATCTAACTTTGCTAAAATCTCTACCCATAAATGTTGTCAATCAATCAAATTTTACTTGCATAACACTTTGTAAAAGGCCAATTTGTCACATTAACAACCACAACGGCATGTATATAGCTATACAACCACAGATAACAGCCAAGAACAGTCGTTGGGGCCTTGTTCCAGTTCCCCTGGATTCTTCCGTTGGTAATGACAGTGGCTAGGGAAAACAGACAAAGAGCCAGGTACCACTGTGCCACCGGAGGAGGTGACATCACCGCCTGTCACTTCCTGTCAAGGCCCTCGTCTCTCGTTCCCTCGCTGAGCCCTGAGCTCAAATGTCTCACTCAGCACCTGCAATGCAGCAGGCAGGGACCGCTGCACAACGTGCTAAAATTGACATTGTGAGTGTTGTTGCTATACAAACGCTCCAACAGGAGTTTGTCTAGTCCGACGTGCCATATTGGAATAAGTATTGTGTTTGCTATCAAAGCAGAATTCAAATGTATAAATTTAGCCGAGTAAATGTGATTAAAACCCTGTTTAGGCCATTGATCACCAGATGAATAACGTGTTTTTCAAACATACTGGTGCTATAGTATACAATTTACTCTCCAATTTCTCTGTAATGTCTTGAAGCTATGGAAGGCTGATTTGGTCGAAAGACAGAAAAATCATACTAGAGGCCTCACTCGACATGATTCTTTTTCTAGTTGAAAAGAAATCAACATCATTGCCTTGATGACTGATTGAAGGTGTGAAGATCTGATTGACCAATTACTCCCACTATTGGCTGAGGCCCGGATTGTTCCCTCTCTCATGGCTCTGTCACTGGGGGCAGTTTCTGGTTGATTGCCCTCGGACCACTCCCCCACAGAGCCCCACACAGTGGCATTCAACAAGACCCATCAGGCCTTTCCACATGGTAGCACCTCATGCAATGGAGGCTTCGCCATGGCCCATTCACAACCAAGCCAACTGTCACCTCAAATCAAACACCCAAACAAAAGCAAAATCAAACACCTTCCGATATGAAAGAAAGAGGGGGAGAAAACAAATAAACAACCATCTAGCTTAACAAAGCGGGCCTCAAACAAATCTGTCCATTCGACTATGTGCTGGCAGGGGAGATGATCGTGGGATTAACTTAAAAAGTCCATTGTAAACTTCCACAATCCAAATAACATATGACATTAGAGGCTATAATCAGCAACCATACTTTCTATTCATTTCACCTGTTTTCCAAACAGCCTTAACTAAAACCCCATCAGCCCAGTACAGAATTGCTACAATGGTAGGATGGTTACTTGCAGCTACTGACTGGCCAATTTTGTTAACCACTTCGGCAAAGTCCGCAGTCAGCACCATTCAGGTTGCCGTTGGTTCTTTGGGACCCGCCCACCACTGCTGGCCATGTGATCGTAAGGATAAGCCGCTGCATGCAGCCCCACACAGAGGGATCAGGGGCTTATTAGATTACAAGTGATCCTGTTGGACCAACCGGGCTGCTAGGGACCAATGCCACCGGCCATGTGCAAATATGAGGAAATATGTGTATAGCTCATTATTTTTAGAGATCAATCTCAAAGAGATCAGGCTTTCCCAACTATATGGCTCAGGGGGAAATATCAAAAATTCTAATACTCAAACATGTAAATTTATAAGAAACTCAACAAATACTCAAACTCTCAAATCTGCTGCTAAAATTCTCAGAGGCAATTGTGATATATTTGAATACGGCACACAAGGGCCAGCAGAGACCAGATAGTTGTAATTGTCAAGCTGAGTTAAAAAGACACACACACGTACACATACACACATAAACCTGTGCAATTGGATGACATCACACGACTTACTTGACTTTTTCTTCTGCTCCCATGTCCTATGATGTCGTCCATTTTTTTGCTTGTTTTGCTGTGAATGGTAGAATGGGGTGGTGCGGCATGGGGGATATGTGTTGGGGATCTTGATGCCTTTCAGGAGCGTAATGGGATTCTTGTTACTTTCGGTTATCTAGCTTTATGAAGAATGTACATCACTCATACAGCTAGATAACCAAAGATAACAACCAACCCCCAAGGCTGCCCATCCTCTTGTGCCACAGGTGATACGCAAGGGCCAGATTCTGACCTATAATCAGGAAGAAATAGTATTAACAATCAGAACAATTAAGACTTTCATTTCCCTTTTCAAACTTAAGTGCACAGTGAGTAAACTGTATCAGTTCTATAGAGAGGTCTGGTCACGTTCATGCAGTATCTAAAATGTAAGACATGCTGATTATTTTAAATGAATCAACTTTCATCAAATGTGTACTAACAGTTCACAAAAGTACCAGAACCTCCCGACCGTCTGCTTAAAGTACTCATCAGCAATTGGCCACTTACTAACTGTAACATTTCCCTGCCAATCCGCCCTCACTGTTCTGCTGTTACAAAGCCTTTGTTTGGACGGCCGGCCCGTAACAAGGCAGCCAAAGCCTTGACTCCTCAAAGTCAAATAATCAGCGTGAGGCTTGATCAAAACACACAGGCTGGCGAACCAGTCCAAACTGGTTACGGCGCCAGTCTTCCCAGACCACACCTCTCCGCCCCTGTGCCCACCCCTATGGTGAGGCAGTCTCTCACATGGACTGGCTCCATAGGAGGGTGATGGCCCCCCACCATGTCCAAAATGTATTTTTTTAAATTAAAGCTGTTTTACTGTAAGATACAGAGAGAAAGGTTTGCCTCTTGCGTTTGCATATCTATCAGTGATTCCACAGTAAATTGGGGAGGGCATGTTCAAGGTTGGGGTCAGAATACGGCACTAAAGCACAAACACACACAAGTGCAAACCTACACACACAGATACACACACAGAGTACACACATTTCTGGCACATGGCACAAGGGCCAATTAAAAGCTTTTCTGTGTGCCCAGCCCGACAACGAGGCTCCTCCCATCTATACATGTTCTAATGACTGACAGGAGAGAGATGGAGGGAGAGAGAGAAAGACAGAGAACATTCTCCCCTTTAGTGTACACATCTTTACCTGTAGTCTCACACTGTTGGCAGACAACACATCCTCTCCTTACTGTCAGCTAGGACAAGGATTCAAGCTTCAAAATGTCTTATTTTTGTTCATAATCTACCAGTCACCATAAGGATTTCTAATCACCTTTATCATTTCTTACTACAGTATGCTACACAAGGACAAAACAAGGCTCTTTGAAAGCATCCGCACTCGCAAACATGCATATTCCATACAGTGCATGCACATACACCCATGCACGCACACACACACACACACACACACACATGCAAACCAAACAAAAGCATGCACACATGCTGGAAATAGGAATGCCACTATTTTTCCTGGAAAAGTGGCTATTCACTCAGGAAGGTATTTCTTCCTGCCAAGGACAAAATGCCATCAAAACAAAATACTGATGCAGTTACAGAAATGTCCTGATCTCTACGTGTTTTTTTTGTCAGAGAGAGAATTTACATCATTTGAAATGATATCTGACATGGATATTGGATAAACCTTGTTTAAATAATGAGACTTGATTATATAAGCATAAAGGGTTATCAATACATTTACATTTACATTTTACATTTGTCATTTAGCAGACGCTCTTATCCAGAGCGACTTACAGTAGTTCTATCTCAGTGATTAATTTGTGCTATTTATTGGCACAGCCAATAACTTGATTGTACATATAATGCATGAAATTATTTTTAGTTATACTGTCCCAGGATTAATATTTGAAATCCAACTAAATAATAATAATAATTGACTGTTTTTGTGACACTGTACACAGTATGTGAGACAGTTGTGTGAATATATATATTTTTTAATTGCTAAGTTATTATATAATATAAATACTTATAATACTACCACAAACGATAAGTAGCATTATATTCTCAACATTATATTGAAAACAATCAAAAACATGTATTTTATGTTATTTTCATGAAATTACATTTACCATGTATTTCATCATTTGCAGTGGAGAGTTTGAATTGGAAAGTTGTTGTTTTTATTATCCTATTTTATTAATCAATATTATTATTATTAATATTATTATCATTATTATTGTTTTTATTATACTGTGCAAATTCCAAATAGTTTGATACGCAGTTGCGACGTTTCCTTCTGATATTGTCAATGCATTTGACCAACTTTATTTCAAGTAATAATAATATACATTATTTAAGGAAATAAAGTAAGAAATAATATGTTTCATATTAGGCCTACATTGCGCCAGATAAGATTACAAAGAACTCACTGCGCAACAGTAACGAAGCTCACCTCAGATTCAGCACCACAACAGTGGACAGCGGCCGTGTCTCTTAGGATTCTTCAGTGCCAGGATTTCAACACCACTACAAAGTATCAAAATCCCCGATAAGCATATTAACTATCATACAATCAGTTTGTTAAAAATAACTGCATTTGTCTTCTTGTTTTAACAGTTAACCTAGGCCTACCCCTTGGTAAATTCAGATAGGCCTATATGGCGCAGTAACGTGCCAGGGAGAGATCCGGTTCGACTGTCTATTACTGCATCTTGCCAACCACATAATTGTCAAGGGGTATATCTCATTCAACCATTCATTCATCCAAACAAACCTAATCACTCCTCGTCATTGGATAAGACGTTGGTGACGTCCTTCAAATTGATCCTTAGGAATAATTGAAGCGCACAGGGATAGGCTGCATTGAAAATGTTTGATGAAGCAATACACAATGCACATATTTTCTGTAGATGTATTTTAGGTACAAAGAACGTAGTTATATCTTTACAATAAAGTGAGCAATGTATGCCTTTGAGATATGACGTGAATCGATGTAATTCAATCCAACCTGATCCGTAATGTATTGGCACAACGCTGTTGCCCAGGTCTCAATGCTTATGCACGAGGCACGAACTGAGGTCATTTCTAAATGTTCATCATATGTAATTGGCGCGGTCCATGCAATCTGTTGGCAGAGGGCCTAAGCTACTGTAGCCTACGGCTGCACCCTGGAACCTTGTGGAGTCATAACACCAACAGCGTCCACTGCTACGAAAAAAAATTGACGAGCTTAACAAGTATGAACGCAAAGGTGTAGATATGCAGTAAAATAACATTTCATTTCTGTATTCTCTTGTGAAATTATGATTGATTGATACAGTATTAATATCCATAGGCTTAGTCAATTTGTAATACTTTATTAACTATTGACTCGATTTTACTAAGTTTTCAACGGGTACTTTCACTGCACTCTTATGCACAAATTATATCATATAGGCTAATATAATAACAAAAGGTCAGCGCTATCGAGGATCCTTGGGACATCCCTACCCTAAACCCTAACCTTAACCATATCAATAACCATAACCATAACCATACCCCATTACATAACCCTAACCATAACCCTTACCTTAACCATTTCGACTTCAACGGGGTATGGACGTTACAAGGATCCCGGATAGCAGGGACTACAAAAAACTACGATTTTAGCTAAACACGCCCTACAATGTCTCTTCCACTTGGATTTTGTGCAAGTGATTTAACTGAGTTAAAGTGAACAATGTCTAAGCCATACCTGCCCAGTCATTAAAACTGTAAGAGAGTGTGGTGTATTTATATTACCTATGCCACCTGCTCTGTTGCGCCTATATGTCTCTCCATTGAATCCTGAAAAAAACAAAAACAAGAAAACGCTTATTTTCCAACCCAACTGCAGTCCTATGGTAATTGTCCGGTTTAAGTCAACAATTACAACAACCCAGTCTCGTTTGAACTGAGTATATATATATTTTTATTGTGCCTACAGACAGGTACCAATCCTCAAGCCTGCATCTGCCCCTCTAGATATGACGTTGAGGCGACATAAAACCATTACATGGTCCAAGATAGTAGGCTAAAATTCACGAGAGCGTTGTTACGTAATCTACCTGTATAAAGGCACGTGAGCTAGATAGGTACCCGAGTCTAGAGGTAGGACACGCCCCAGATGACATCTCCAAAAGCACCCTAAAGACATATAGGCAATAGGCAGATCGATTTTTAGACAAGACCTTCAACAATACTCGTAAAAAACCGAGTCAGACTTACATTATGCACAACCCACAATCCAGCTAAGTGCTTGGGAGAAATGTGCAGATTAAATGATTTGCAATTTAATAAAGAAAACACGCACGTTTATGGATAGAAGGTCACCAGATGTAGCACGAACTATGAAACCAAACCAAACAACCTGGCTGTGCAAAACCAATTCACTTTTTGATCTTAGGCCGCAAAATACAAGCGTTACATTTCATATAATTCTGCAGACTCTTTATTTACACATCATACCATGGCCTATGACAACTCATGTGTACGCAATCTGCTATTGCGCATTATTAACGTATGTATTAGTGTCCTGTACAGGCCTACCACTGTCACATATATAGTACTACTTCACAAAGCATAATGGAGGTACATATCAATGGTCTATGCTCCAGTAATGTAGTAATTCAGTACCTGTGCTCAGAAGGCCGCGTATTCGGCGTGCACGTGCGGATTGGATGGCCTTGTGATTCCCCCATCCACCCGCTATAGGTGTGAGCAGTTGTACTTTATACTATTGCTATTAAGGATTTTCATCATCTGGACTCGAATCTCAATTGATCAACTGATCGAGGCCTAACCTACATTTCGAATAGGCGACTTTTCCTTAAAACTATAGAAATGTAATAATAGGCTACATTATTGTAGCCTACATTATGTTGAAAATTACACGCTGGATGTCATATAGACAATTTCCTTGTGATGTTTTAGAAGTATATCTGGCTATATCAATAATTTATGTAGAAATGGTACGGTATGTAAAATGACATATGCGTTCTATTACCTCTGTGGGTCTGCGTCTGCCTGGGTGATGCATGTGGAACCTTGCCGTGTGAGGGGCATGGTTAGTCTACTCCATAGCGCGTAATGGAGGTCGTTATCAAGCCCCCTAGCCTGAGATTGCCCATATCCCATCTTTCTTTGTTTGCTCAAAATGATTAAACTAGAATAGGTGAAGTGTTGGGTGTAATGAAGGAGAAAGCTGTATCGTATCTAATGCATTGTAAGCCTGACCTTTCAGTCATTAAATTCAAGTGAGACCACATCCAAAATCGAGGATATATGGAATTGGTTGTTTCCATATGCTACAAACATAATTTCAGCCTACAAAATGAAACAAGCTGTAATGGACAGGCTAGTTGTTTTTTTTTGTCTTGTAGGATATCTAATGTGCGGATACCATTCAATATAAATTATCATACACAATCTTCAAATGAGCATAAACGTTTGAATTGATAGCCTATTCGATTGATACAGGACAACCCGTGCCAAAGACGCCTATATCGCGCCCGATATTGCACGAGTCGCATACAGTGAGTGCCAAACCCACCAGGATAAAATGATGCGCTAGCGTGTTCTTTTATTTGTTATGTTTTATGCTATACATGCATGCAAAATGACGACTGCGTTGTACGCGTCCGCGTGAATAGCACGCAACAGAACATACATTTTCTAATCATATAGGCCATACTCACCCCGGTGTCTGCCAGCCACGGTCACAAACGCTCTCCACAACAATCAACCGAGCGAGTCAAGAGATGTAGAACAACTGAGCGCTTGTAGGTTGGCTCGCGCTTGGTCTTGAGCTTCATGGCTGCAGCTCGCTGTGACGTGGCGCTGGCCCCATCCATTCATCTTTTCGCGGCCGGGTCCCCCCTTGTTTATAATCGAGATTATTTCCCATAGAGATGGTGTTCGCCTCCCCCCGCTGAGAGCGAAGTGAACTGTTCGCTGTGCCTTGCGCTCGCCATTCCTCTTGTACAATGCATATGAACTTAAACATGCCTGCCAAAAAGCATATAGCATCGCCAAGACCCTCCCCTTATGACACGACAGTAGGGGCCTCTTTGACACGACGCAGCTCTATTGTGTCCCCTCCCTCTGAAATTAAGAAAACGGGCTGCGATATGAATATTTTCAACATCTCTCCCACCCATGGTTTTGTATAACCATAAATGTTATCGCCCTCAATAGTGCACGTGTCCAAGATATTCGTCTCATATAGGCTAGGCTAGGCTACTACAATCCTTTACGTCTGTTCCTGGCGTCCATTTTCTTGTGATTTCATGCCAACGTTATGAGGATGAGTTTATATGAATCAAAACTCCCATTGGGATACATTTCAAATATTGAGTGAAATAACTCTGTTGCTTTGTGAAAGTCTAAACCGTTTGGCATGACTGGTTGGAGACAGTTTTAGACCCTGGCTCCTGTGGGATTGTATGAATTCCATGTAATCTTGTCTAGTTACCAATATTCGTTTGACGCGAAGGCCCCTGCCACTACGGACTAACTCGTGCGCCTGAATCAAGTGCGCGCATTCCCCATTCCCTTTGTCTGTCTCTTTGATACAGAAGACTCGTGGAATGTGACCACTGGATCGCCAGGGTGAGACCGTGTAAATCAACTTTTACCGTCAGCAACGTGTCCAGACCAGCAGACAAGGGTCTAGGTCGGTTGCTTATCATAATAATCAGATTGTGGGGATGAAAATCTCCTTTGAATAAATTACTTATTCAATAGGAGGCTCGACTGCCAAAGAGACAACTTTGTCAGCCACAGTTGTTGTCAGTTTCTCTCTGTCAGTGTTCAGGGGTCCCCATTTCTTTCTCTCCAAATTTTGGACGCTTCCTAGAGATCAAACTATATATACGGCTACTGTTTATTTCCCGGTAAGCTTTCCTGGTAAGCTTTTTTTTCTTCTCTCCAGCGCACAACGATGCACAGGTTACCAAGGGCAAGCCTAAAACCGTCCTTTGGTAGCGGCTAATGGGCTATGGGTTGGGACAATGGCTTCGTTTCCCCCAGCGACCGCATGATGGGAACCCGGGACTGTGGTGGACAAGAGATATTGTTCAGAAATGTATGATGGCAATTTGCACGTTCCAAGTTCATTATCACTCGTCAGGCAACTCTAGCATGTCCCCCCCCCCCCACTCCCCCGCAGTACAGACTCACTGTTTGCGCATTTTAGACTAAAACCACAAAAAAAGGTTACACTCTTCTTATACGGTCCTATTAGTAGTAACATATTTTAGGCTAACATTTATGAGGAATAATGTCATGCGTCATTACCTAATTACGCATAAATGGAACATGTCCCGTAGTGCTTATTCTGTGACGTGTCTACTGACGGGTTTAATCTCTTGAACAGCTCCCTGTGAAAAAGTAGCCTATCAGTTTAGGGAACACCCATATTTTGGCTAGTAAATGCTGTGGTAGACACACAATGTCACCATGCGTAACTTTACATTCGTGGACTTCACGCATTGGTTAACAAAATGGAATATGAGGGAGGATTTTGATTAGGAACTTATTTTGTGTGACACCACACCTGACATAGCAATTATGTAAAGGACAAAGCACTTATTATATCATCCAGATTCCATGCACCCATGGACTATGGTATCCTTCTTCATTTGATTCTGGTAATAGATTCAGATTAAGATTTAGAAAATCGTTATTGTCCAATTAGGCGTATTGCAACAAAAACACAAACACACAAGGACAACACACATAGGTCTACATGAAAACATAAACCATGAAAACGTAAACCCTCTTGAGGAACATGTGTGTGTAGGTGTGCGTAATGACAACCCGCCTGAGATCCATCTTTGCTCGTGCTTCTAGTGAAGCAATAGCCTCGTACTCACCTCTGGCTGAGCATGGAAACGTGTTGATTTAGACTCCCAATGCGATAGTAGGCACTTCGGGCATTATGCAAACCTGATCCATTCATCTCTATGCATATTTCAGACTTAAGCCATTGTGAGTGCGTCAAATAAAATGCCAAGACAATGTTTAATTTTGCATTGGTTTGAACGTAAGTTACAGAGCCAAAGTCTTATTCACTCTTTTTCACGAATAGCTCCGTACTTATACAGTGAGGCCTCATGTAGCCACATTGCAAAGGTAAGACGTGGCACAATGTTTATAAGAGCACCGTAAATTCTATCTGCACAGTTAGAAATAAAAAAGGAGATGAAGCAACAAAATTGAACAAATACCGACCATGTTTTTGTGGCCTTATTCCTCCAAATAACATATTTTTGTTATTCACACTTCAATCCACATTAAAATATAGCCGAGCCCAAACCAGCAGAGGTGTGTTTCCGGCAATAGCAACGTTTGCCAGTGCAAGAGCTTGGGGTCAAAGGCACAGGTCACTCCAAATCCCTTTAGGCTGTGTACGCTGTATTTTAATTGAAATATGAGGCAATTATAAACAACAAGTGCAATGCAACTTTGATAATAATTGTGTGTGTGTGTGTGTGTGTGTGTGTGTGTGTGTGTGTGTGTGTGAGAGAGAGAGAGGGAGAGAGAGAGAGAGAGAGAAATACAGATATGTGGTGTGGAAATTGAAAAACCCCAATACCTCAATTGTTTTTAAACTTTGCACATAATGCGTTCACTCGTATTTATCAATTATTTTTTAATAATATCACATTTCCCCGATAAACAATCATATTTTACATTTACATTTACGTATTTGTGTGTCATGGCTTGAAATGATGCGCTTTGCAATATATTTCCCAAGTCCATCCTAGCTATTTCTAGTTTTCTCACCACTGCTAATAAATTGCCACCCTTGTCTTGGCAAGCTAGAATCTGAGACGTGCTTAGCAACTCAAAGCTCAACGATCTTTTGTCCCCTTTAATCTCGACATATTGTCAAGACTCCATGGGAGCCCATTGCGCGCACACACTCTTCTCGCGCCACACGAGACAATCCCTTCCCCCTATATCATTCATCAACCGAGAGGAAGTTTTTACGTCAGGTATTTTAGAAACAAGGCGATAATCTAACGCCTACACATTTCAGTAACACGGATATCAAATATGCCTATTGTAAATAGGCTACAAATGATACCTACATATATTCTTACCTTTACATTTACCATAGGGCTGCACCTTTCCGCTTGCACTTCTTGATATACAATATTAAAAACAATCAACATTGAATCTGTTCTGGAATTGTGTGAATAGCATTACGTTAAGAGAATTGCAACCTAGCGTTTCAGTAGTAGCGTACATGCCTCATGCCTCGTACATGCAGATAAAAATACAAACTTGCAGGTCTACTTACAATTACAGTACATTTAGTAGGCCTACATTCTTTGGTATTAAGTGTAGGATTGTCTTATGAATAACAAAATAATCAAGATCTGTTTATTGAAACAGGTTTTCTGTAAACCATGCAGGAACAAAAATGGCGGGTTGAAAAATCGCACACGCAAGAGTCATTACGCCTGCAATTAAAAATTAATTTGCATATGCTAATCAGTTAAAAATTAATATTGACGCTCAATTGGAGAAGAGAAGGAGGCCCTTCGTGTGGACCAAAAGCAAAACCATAATATATTTTTGGTGCAATCGGTAAAGATAAGGTTTAGAAAGCATTACGAATGAAAAATGCCAATATATTTTACAGCAAGTTTTTCACTTCACTGCAGGTCTACTTATCAATGCACTTCAATGCACATTTGCACAAATACATAATATGCACAGAAGAAAAAATGCAGTCCAGGCCTATATTTCTGATCTCAGTGTGTGTTTAGTGTCTGTGTGTGTTCAAATTCCGAAAAGGATTTCCTTATCTTAGATAGAACAATCTAATGAATGTATACGGTCACATTGCAATGACGCATAAGTTTAGTTCATGATTAATATCTTAAACAATGTTTATGGGCCATATACGTTATAGGCTATTAACAATCACAATGCATGTGTGGTTTTACAGGAGTGAGAGCGCTTTATTTCACTCCAAGTGTGCAGGAAACAACCTCTCCCAGATGCACTTCTGACGTTGCAAAACTTGAGGGGCAGAATGCGTATATAGGCCTTACACAAACCCTGTTCAGTATTCATGGAAGTCCAATGGTCCCGTTCATTTTGTAAAGAGCCAGATTGGTGGGACAACACAAAACGCAGGTTACATCACGATTGAATAAATAATTGATAAGTAAGTAAATACAGCACCAAGGTTATGTGACAATATGTATGTACTTTGCACTGTTGCAAACGCCCATTAAATCTGTTCCTGAGTCAAAAATCTGTTTCCCCAATGCATTAGACCTATTTCAAAAGAAGGCTCTGCTTTGAGATATAATCTCTCACGGACCAACAATAGTATTTCCGGTGGATCATGTTAGCTCGCAGGTCTATGGCCGCTGGTTTCTCCTCCCCATAGCAGGACTCTCGAAACGATGAAGAGTGATGCGTAGGCCCTAATGCCAAATGAATTGCTTAATTAATGCGTTCATAAATATGAACGCAAGAGGCCCCAATTTGCTGACATGCGTGTAGGAGCTTTGCGTAGCTACATGATGTCATCATGGGGAACACAAAGTGCTTCAGATTGACAACGTTACAAAGGCTGGTAACCTAAAGATGCCACTCTCATAATGGTATAATAATGTGGCTGAAAAATCAGAATTTACTTCCTCACCACAAATATAAGGGTGTAGGCCTAGTCCATAGTTGCTAATCTCCTTCATAATAGGTATTGCTCATAATTTCGAATATAATATAATACAATACAGATCTTGTATTTGGCTGTAGGTTCATATTTAATATTAGTTTCTACAATGTTGTGTTCTAAAAAAAAATGTTGCCACTTGCTTGCCTGTAGCCTGAATTGTCATAGAATAGTCTTTTTTTTTTGTATTTTAGGGAGACGTTTGTGGCGGTGGCAAATCAATGGAAAACATATTTTGAAACTGCTCTAAAATAGGCCAAACAAACATTTAATGCTGTGAGTAATTATACTTGTATTATATTTTACAAAGTACAAATATTTTTAAGGTCTTGTGAAAGGGGCGATCCAAGCTTTCTAACGTTCCAATCTTGAATTGCATGAGCTTTGCTAAATCCAAATAGCCCTCGTTCAGTTGAAGTATTAATCAACGTAATGTATTTTGACTAAAACAATACCACAGGTAGCCTAGTGGTTAGAGCGTTGGACTTGTAACCGAACGGTTGCAAGATCGCGTCCCCGAGCTGACAATATAAAAATCTGTTATTCTGCCCCTGAACAAGGCAGTTAGCCCACTGTTCCTTAGGCCGTCATTGAAAATAAGAATTTGTTCTTAACTGACTTGCCTAGTTAAACAATTTTAATACAGAAACACAACATAGTATGAATGCATATTATGTACCCACAGTTCAAGAAAATAAACACAGGAAATTGAGGCGATTGTAATACCAATGTAACTTGATTTCTATTTATAGACCTTCAAGCCAGTGTACTGTAAACTGTATGCATTTCAATTGTCGAATTCCTGCACTATTTTGGATATGTGCAGATTTGTGCACAATATTTTAATTGATCAGAAGAATTTGTTGTACAGGCATTTGGCCCAATTATAACCTCTTTATCGTAGGCCAATACACATGCAATTGAATGCGTTCCGGCTAAACAATCACTTTGAACGACAAACTTGTGAAAAGAAGAAATCACAGGCCATGTTTCCGAGGAAGAATATCAACAGGTGTCCACACTTAAAATGAGAAAGAACTACGAATATTTAAATCGAAGTATCTCTAGCGTGTCATACGCGTTGCCATTTATTTTACTGGAGAAATTGAGGTTATAGAGGCTATATGAAAAATGTCAAACCTCATAGATGGTCACTCACGTCAGTTTTCGAGGCCCATTTAATGCATTTCTCTAGGCCCATTCTGTCGGTTTTGTCCTACTCTGTCCTCATTAGGACTTGATACCAAATGCTTTATTGTCGAATATGAATGAATGATGGGCTGCATATTGAATACACATTGCCATCTTCTTACATAATTTGCTTGGCCGAGAATTTACTTGGAGTAAATCCAATGCGCGAAGCACTAATTGGGTTTGGGGATTAGGGTTCAGGTTACCCTTTGCGTTCTGACGGTGTCAGTGGTAAAAGACAGCTCGATTTAAACTTTCTCAGCACCGAGCACTCCTACACCATACCTGACAGGAAGGCTTTGTAGCAATTATTTCTCTCGGCCTCCCTTCCCCATTCATAAACCAAAGAAAGAATCGAATGAAAAAAAATAGGATTTGTAATAATACGACCACGCCCATCATGAAATGTTTTGAAGAGAGCGAAGTGCAGGGGGCACAATGGTAAAAGTCAGTCTTTGAGCACGGTTCACCTCTGCGATTGAATTGTCAGCGTGGTTGTATGCTTACAGTATTAAAGAGCAGGAGGTCGATGTGTTAATAAAAATGCACTGGGCTGCACGAAACCGAGCTTATTCCTATTAAGGTGACGCGCGAGCGTGAAGATGGGACCATTTTCATTATTGGACCTCTGAGCTCGTGGGGCTTTTGAATGTTTATTGAATCTATGCCTGGGGGCGTTTAGACAACATTAGAGATATTTTCCTACTACCAACCCCCTACGATCCTTTGAATTTGGCCTCATTTAAAAGAGGTTAGGCCTATGTGCCTGCACCAGTTGCTCTTGTTTAGTTTAAGTGCCGGTAGCCCTAAGTGAAGGGG
This sequence comes from Salmo trutta, assembly GCF_901001165.1. NCBI lineage: Eukaryota > Metazoa > Chordata > Actinopteri > Salmoniformes > Salmonidae > Salmo > Salmo trutta. The sequence continues at coordinate 53,827,073 of NC_042959.1, read as the reverse complement.
GTGGAGATGCACTTTGATTATGATATCAATCTGGGAATCATGTGTGAGAATCAATGGGAGTTAAACCGTTCAGATTTAACTGAACTAATGATGGAATACAATGGGATTAAGGGTTAATTATAGTCTTAACTAGGCCTGTTTTTGGACGAATTGGATTGATTAGATCTCAATGGACAAAAGGTTTTAACCAAACAAGTAGACTAGCCTTTATCGCCTGACTTGTTCAAATGGATAGGATATCAACTTCCTAACTTGTATTAAACCCATACGGTGCCTTGTGACATGTGAGATCAGAGCAAAAAGGCTGTAAGGCTGTATTTTCATCATTTAAATCTGCGGAGAGCATCCAAACTTGCTTTATTTGTCGATGCTATATTTTTAAATAAATTCAATGTCTCATCTATTGAGTAAACAAACCGTGTTATTTTATTAATTCATCACTTTTGCAGGGCCTGAACCTTAGGTCTAAAACCTTACACAGAAGCATATGTCAAATGAATCGGTGCAAAAATGCATATTTGAGATCAGCACGTTTACTATTGACGATACATCAACGTCCGGCTGCATTATCTTCCTGAATAAAAGTAAATGGAATTATATGGACTGTTTGTCCCTTCTTTGCAGGAATAAAACATCCCCCCTGCATTCAACAAATAGGTATATTCTTGGAGAAGAGGTAAGATTGTATAACACGATTCACCTGACTGAGTGCGCCACCGCACCTGTATAGCCTTCAGTCACCGTTCACTCCATGCATGGTCCTGAAGTTACGCGTCACTCAAACTTCAGCCCTGGAACACAGGGTTGGTATTTTTTATGTAAACTTATTCTTGTCCTGGATCTAAATATAATTGGTGGAATATATAGCGTAGTGTCAATTATTAGTATCACATTTAAGTAAATGGATGCTGAGGCCATAACGTTTTTTTTTTACTGGACCCACATCACACATGATGGTCTGCACCCCTTTTAAATACAAAAAAACAGGCCACATGTTCTCAATTGTTGTTTTGTAACTAGAATGGGTCTAATATTTTTGGCATTACTTAAAGGCAACCCAAAGTTCTAATTAGGTTATACATATGTAAAGCCTATTATAGAGTTTTTTTAATGAGTTTATGTGTATCCCACATCCTCTTCTTGAATCAAGTATCATATGGTAACCAGGGAACTTAATTGTTTTATTCAAAATAGAAGGCTCTGGTGGTAAACAATAATGTCCAAATGGAATAGAGGAATTTTAACAGGGAAAACCTACACATATTGCATGCACCATGTATAATTAATATAGCATAACGCAACATTGCTAACGTGTATTCGTCTCTTCATTCTGCATATTGGTATTTTACTTCTTACTTACTGACATACTTACTTATCAGGATCAGATAGATAGTCAACTAAAAGTAGGCCATCTCCAGCAATGGCCGTTGATCATAGGTTACTTACTTTATGAGTATGAGAAGAAAAAAAATCGCATGTAGGCCATACACGTTTATGTCCTTTAAAACTCTTCCATATAGATAGACAAATAATGAAAGATAACCCCCAACATTGTAAAACGGAAACCTCAATGATCATTTAAAGGAAACATTAATGTAAACTATAGGCCTATATATGGCTATACATTATTATGGGATTGGAATTTACCTGCATATTTTCTTTAAAGGCCCAGTGCAGTCAAAATCGTGATTTTTCTATATTTTCTATATATATCCATACTGTGAGGTTGGAATAATGTTGTGAAATTGTGAAAATTATGATAATGTCCTTTTAGTGTAATAGCTGTTTGAAAAGATTGCCTGAGATTTCAGCCTGTTTTGGTGGGATGGAGCTTTGGCCTGCCTGGTGACATCACCAGGCAATAACTTAGCTAATAGACCAATAGTAATTGGGGTGGCAGGTAGCCTAGTGGTTAGAGCATTGGACTAGTAACCAAAAGGTTGGAAGATCAAATCCTAGAGCTGATAAGGTAAAAATCTGTCGTTCAGCCCCTGAACAAGGTTGTTGATAGTTCCTTGGCTCTCATTAAAAATAAGAATTTCTTCTTAACTGACTTGCCTAGTAAAATAAAGATAATTCCAAACCTCTCTGCCAATAAAAGCTAGTTTGCAGATTTCTCACTTCTTGCTTGAGAAATTGTCCTTTGCTAAGAAACTATTTTGGTTTCTTTTGACCATTTTCATTGGAAACAATCACAATAAGGTTGTTACCCCAAAATAATTTGATATTGAAATAAAAACAGCTGCGTTAGACCTTTAAGGCTATTTGTATGTTCATGCTGAGAATAAACAAATATGAACTAGTCACTTTCAAAGTGTAAGAACTTACTTTTGTGCGAAATGATAGCTGAATCAAAAATTAAATGTCCATTATGTTTTACTTGGAAGAAGTCAATTACAGTTTCTCCCTTGATATTAAATATTTTGTTAGTTGTTTTCAACGAAGAGACTTTGCCTTCGGTGGGCCTATCATGTTCCATATTGGCTATACTCCGTTGTGCCGCCAACGCTACATTTAGCAGAAATAATGGAATTTAAATTGCATATTTAAAATATCAAAATATGGAAACATCCCACGCTGATGTAGCCTATAGCACTCTTTACACTTAGGCCTACTATTTTAACATTATGCTAACCACCTCTCATCAGGTGAAAAAATGATCAGGTAGTTTTTTTCTATTACATCGGATCCTATTGAATAAACATTGCCTTCTGGTTGCTTACCTATGCCTATAATTATTCGTATTATTTGTATAAAAAAAAACACTTAATTAGCACAATTTTCATTTATGGGAATATTAATTTCATGACGTTTCCATGCAACCAAAGACCGAGAGGAATACACCACTAAGCATGGCAGAAACGTGCTAACTGAACCAACTGTAGTCATAATTCAGAATTTGTTTCTTGTCCATTGTCAGGGTATGCGGGCTACTCACGATGTTTTAGAATTATGGGCATGTGGGTTGGTTTTAGAAATATTCCTCTCTTGCGGTAGTGCAGGATTAACAGAGGAGAAAAAAAATCTGACAAACACACACTGTTCATTTGCATGTTGTATCCCACGGTGGAAATTACAATGGCGTGCAATTAATATGCACATAAATTAAAAGTGAGAGGGTTCTAAATTCCAGGCACAGGCGGTCTTCCTAGAGGAAGAGAAAGGCCTCCGTTGGCGGAGTAACAAGCAGAGTGTTCACACGCTAAATTAGGGAAGGAGGGAGGAAAGTGTTTCTGCAAGTAGGCTACACCAGCCCTATACCACCCCCACCACTCTCCCCAAGGACAAATGTAGTCCTATTCATGAAATGACGGTATGCGGAATACCTAGCTCCACATAAAGGTGGGCGTTTCCACTTAACCACTCCATAAACATCATACAATATTATATTAAAAAACATATAATTATGGAAATTGTTTGCAGTTATGTTATTGCACTGTAAATGGTAATGATCAGATGGCCCATTTAAGGTTGACATATTGCCCCACCCCTTATGTCGTATATAATTGTATGGATAAAGGTTTACAAAAACAACTATTTTGATTACCCCATACAGTGCCTAGTGAAAGTCTACAGACCCTTTTCACAGTCTTCACATTTTGCTGCCTTAAAATTGAACTTAAAAAGGGATTACATTAGATTCTTTTCCTACAGTTGGTGGAAGCACCTTTTGCTGCCATTACTTACAGCTGTGAATAGAAAATACAGCAATATTCAAACCTTGTCAATCTATGATTTTCAAGCATATTCAAATCAGGACTGAGACTGGTCCACTCAGGTCCACTCAATATCTCTTGGAAAGCCATTCTGGTTTATCTTTGGCATTGCGTTATTGTCCAGCTGAAAAATAGAACTATCCCAGTGTTAGGTTTTCAGAAAACTTAAAGAGTGTTTTCCTCTAACTTTTTAGCTTGGCTTTGCTCCTACCATATTTATTTTGATCCATACCTATTAGCATACCTATAACATGATTCTGCCACCACAATACTTTCAAATACAGAAGGTTTTACTCTGTGTTGTGGTGTATTGAATTTGATCCAAACCTGTAGTTTTTCATTTAACCCTCCTGCTGTGTTCTGGTATAATTTGACCAATTTACAAGTTTTCTCTCTGAAAAATGTAGTTCATTTAATCTGATTGTCATAAGGTTCCATGACTTTGTCCACACAGGGCATCTGAACACACAAAATACATTTTGATGATTTTCATTACAAGTTTTATTTAACTTTTGTACACCTGTGGTGTTCCTGGTCAGAAATGACCGTCATTAGAAATGAATGGGTGAGACTACAATTAGTGTATAAAATTGAGTTCAGGCATATAGCCATTCATCAGATGGACACACTTCTCCCAGACCTCCACACACACACCTCACTCCCCTTCTTGGCTTCTATGGCAACCCCCACGGGAACCTTTCCCCAATAGAATCTTTCCCTCCACGGGAACCACACCTGTTGGCATTCTCACAAACAATCGCAACATTGTTTCAATAATATATAGAACTTTTCTCGAAGCTCTGGTATATAAAGCTTTTTTGAGGCCTTGCTCACAATTCATTCTGTGGCAGCACAATGGCCAAACGATATACTGTAGATGAGGCTCTTGATCATATCTTTGATCATGACACTGGTGAGGAGGAGAGAGTCCTTGTTAAACTTTGACACAAAGTAGTCTGTGATAAATAGCACAATATGTTTCATCTGAGTATTTGTTATAGTCAAAATAATCCATACATTATGCTTTTTTACTCAACATCTAGTTAGTTGTATGAGCTCAGGTCAATAAGGCCTACAGGCCATTAATAGCAAATATAAGTTCACAACTTTTAATGTTCACAAGAACTTAAGTTGATAAAAAGATCTAACACAACATTAGGGGATAATATATGTATTGTTATGGATTTATAATCAGCTATAATGGGGCGGTCATTTTGGACCGGGAACACAGAATGAATTAACATGAAACGAACACAACAGGAGGGTGAAGCCAAAAAGTTCATTTCCGTGTTATTTTGCAATATTCCTTAACAGCCTTGTTGCAAACAGAATGGATGATATGGAGTGGATTTTTTAAATACAGGATTCCTTCTTTGTCATACAGGCCAGTAATGTGGAGTGAATGCAATGTTGTTGATCCTCTGTATTTTCAAGTATTGCTGTGGCAGCATCATGGTATGCCTGTCACCAGCACCAGGATCAAAAGAAATATGTAAGGAATAAAGCCGAGCTAAAAAGCTAGAGGAAACCATCCACTTCTGAAAACCTAATCCTGAGGTACAGTTCTATTTTTCAGCAGGACAATTACACACATTTTAATGACAAAGACACCACAATCACTTTTCAAGATGTGAGTGTTCCTGAATATTCCAGTCTCAGTCCTGACTTAAATAAGCTTGAAAATCAGAAACAAGGTTTGCATATTGATGACCATCAAGGATTCCCAACCAATTTTACTGAGCTTGAGGAATTTTTACAAAAACAATGGATATACACTGAGTGTACAAAACATGCTCTTTCCATGACATAGACTGACCAGGTGAAAGCTATGCTCCCTTATTGATGACACCTGTTAAATCCACTTCAATCAGTGTAGATGAAGGGGAGGAGACCGGTTAAAGAAAGATTTTAAAGCGTTGAGACAATTGAGACATGGATTGTGTATGTGTGCCATTCAGAGGGTGAATGGGCAAGACAAAATATTTAAGTGCCTTAAAATGGGGTATGGTAGTAGGTGCCAGGTACACCGGTTTGAATGTGTCAAGAACTGCAACGCTACTGGGTTTTTCACACTCGACAGTTTCCCGTGTGTATCAAGAATGGTTCACAACCCAAGGACATCCAGCCAACCTGACCCAACTGTGGGAAGCATTGTAGTCAACATGGGCCAGCATCCCTGTGGAACGCTTTTGACACCTGGAATAGACCATAACCCGACGAGTTGAGGCTGTTCTGAGGGCAAAGGGGGGTGCAACTCAATATTAGGAAGGTGTTCATAATGTTTTGTACACCCAGTGTATGTTGCACTGAGAGTTGTGCAAGGTTGTTAGAATCCTATTCAAAATTATTCACAGCTGCCAAATATTAACACTGGAGTAATCTTTAACTTTTGTAATAATTTGGAACATTTTCCATAATTCTTTCACTTTCAAAATGTGGAATAGGTTGTGTAGGCCGGTACTCCCCACAGGAGAACCCTTTTTAGTTCCAGGGAGAACCCCTTTGGGTTCCACGTAGAAACCACTCTGGAAAGGGTCCTACATGGATCCCAAAAGGATTCTTCAAAGGGTTCTACTATGGGGACCATCAAAGAACCCTTTTGGGTTCTAGATAGCACCTTTTTTCTACGGATGTAGTGACTGTATATGAAGTGCTTACTCATTGACCTGCGTCTAGTATTTATTCACAAATGACAATGCAAGGAAAATATAAAAGTTGGTCTTATAGACTCAACCCTATATGGATATGTCTTATAAGTTTCAGTTATTGGGCATCATCTGCCTAAAGATTTGTAAGTATTCTTAATGCTGCAGATAATGAAACCTCATATTGAGGTTTAGTTCTGTTATGGATCTACCTGTAGGCAAATCTTATTGATAGGTCTAATATCAACATGTAATAATATCATAAAAAAGCACAATTATATATGTCATTTTTGTAACTTTTTTTTAAATAGGCTTCTAATGAATTACAACCTCTTCATAGCCTAATTGCCATGGTTATTGTACACATGGTTTGAGCCTAGGGGTGTTGAATGTGTAGAAATGTAGCCCCCATCCTTGATACAAAAGATTGCTCGTGCAGGATAGGCCAATTCCTTGATAGAGGTCGCCACCAAGTGATTTTATTTGTCCATTACATGTTTCTTCCAAAAAAACATTGGTGTCAAATTAAATAGGCCTAATTATACCGATTTAGATTCTATTAATTTACATGCAGTATCCTAGCATTGTAATAAAAAAAATGCATGGGTTCATAGACTTTGTTTAAATGGTATAGGCCTCTAAGCCTCCATTCACTGTAACACTACATGGCCATTCTATATCCATCAGCTGCTTTAAAATGGGTTACTTTTAAATAACATCAGCAACTGAGAGAGTAGGTATAATGTACTGACTATGTAGAACCAGAATCAATCAAACCCTAAACAACAGGGGTGAAATGGCATGTTTACACGTGTGTAAATACTACATGTGGATTCAATTGAATTAAGCCCACACACAGTCATGTCCTCATCTCAATGTGAGCATATATCAAACCAGTTACAAAGCAATGTAAAAATGGCATAAATGGTGTAAGTCGTCAACAGTGAATTCATGATATCTTTGGAACTTGTGAACTACGACCTTGCTGTCAATTCTCACTTGGGTGTAATGCTTACTTATACCCGCTAGAGGGGGCACACTACCTCTAACTCAGGGCTTTCCAATCCTGTTTCTGGAGAGCTGCCGTCCTGTAGGTTTTCACTCCAACCCTAATCTATCCGGATTCTAATAATTAGCTGGTTGATAAACTAAATCAGGTTTGGATTGGAGCGAAAACCTACAGGAGGGTAGCTCTCCAGGAACAGGGTAGAAGAGCCTGCTCTAACCAAAGCCATACATTTATTGTTCACATGAATGTATACAGTAGGCCTATATGCATCCATGTCTGTCTCTAATCAGAATGAAAACTCAGGTGGGCTTCTGTTAAAATAATCTCAATCATAACTTTTTACAGTTTTTTCATATCGGAATGAAAGACAAAAAGGTACAAGTTGAAAACTAATTTGACCCTGGTTTAGTTACTTTTTATGTTGTATTCTCTTTACAAAATAACAGATACAGCCTCTGCACTTTGGAAACTCTACGCTGGTGCAATTAATTGGCCTCCCTCTAGTCTCTTATTTGGGCATCTTGGTTCTCGAGAACCTGTCACCCTTTTTGAACCCTCAGCAGTTTGGTCGTCTTAGCTGAAAATTGGTGGGCTCTCACTCCCAGAAAACAACCAGTATTAACACATGGTGATTGCTTTACTGTAACATTTGACTCCACCTGTTCACTATAGCCCAGATACTGGATTCCAGTCCTCCTCCTGATTGCCACATTTAAGCTCTGATTGTAGAGGTACAGCTGATGGAGGTGAGAGGGTTTGTTGGCTCCGTTGCCATGGACACTGAATGTTGCTTGGCAGCCTGACAGGATGCTTTGGAAACCAAGTGCGGCGGAGCAGCGGGTCACTGCAGAGAGGGAGCTGCACCCACACACCTTTCACGTGGACTAACACACTCTCCACACAGAGAGAAAGAGAGGGAGAGAGGAATAGAAGGGAAAAAGAAAGGAAAGATTGGCTTATGAAGAGGGAGCGAGAGGAGAGAGCAAGGGTGAGGCAGTGAAAAACAATATTTACAAGTATGTCAGATATTGTCTGACCTCAAAAGTGGTCCAATATCAAGATAAATCAATTTCCCACAACATCTATTGAGAAGATTTAGCTGTAGCATATGTAAAAAAAAAAATATGGGCCCCATACACACACACACACACTCTGATTGGTACTGATTCTGGTCTGCTGGACACAAGAGCCCTGATAAAGAGCAATCTGGTTACATCACTATAGCAGCCTGCTTCCCTCCTCAAAGCCTCTTGTTGCTAATGTGTTTGTTTGGATGGGATGAAGGGTCTCTAGCCTGCGGAAGTCTGGGGTGAGAGAGGCAGCTAGGTCACCAGGGACACTGCATTTAGCTTGAACGCCAAATCAACTGTGACAGAGACACTCATAATGTCATTGTGGAACCCTTTTTCTTTCAACTAAAAACATTAACCTTATGCAACAATATGATCATATATGTGTCCCCACAATCAGGATCCTCCACATAGTGCTGCCTGCATATTGCCTACACAACTAATATTATGGTGACTTTTGAAAACATTGCTTATTCGTGAGAAGTAACTATTGTGTGGAATGTGCTTGGACACTTACCTGATCTTCCATAACATTACATAGCTCTTGATGACTGTTTCAGAATAAACAAAGTTTTCTAATTGCAAGTGAACCCCTTACCGAAATAATAATGTATACTGAACAAAAATATAAATGCAACATGTAAAGTGTTGGTGCCATGTTTCATGTTCCCTATGCACAAAAAGCTTATTTATCTCAAACTGTTTGCACAAATAAGTGTACATCCCTGTTAGTGATGAGCATTTCTCCTTTGCCAAGATAATCCATTCACCTGACAGGTGTGGCATATCAAGAACCTGATTATACAGCATGATCATTACACAGGTGCACCTTATGTTGGAGACAATAAAAGGCCACTCTAAAATGTGCAGTTCTGTCACACAACACAATGCCACAGATGTCTCAAGTTTTGAGGGAGCGTGCAATAGGCATGCCGAATGCAGGAATGTCCACCAGAGCTGTTGCCAGAGAATTTAATGTTAATTTATCTACCATAAACTGCCTCCAACATCGTTTTAGAGAATTTGGTAGTACATCCAACCGGCCTCACAACCGGAGACCACATGTAACCACGCCAGCCCAGGACCTCCACACCCGGCTTCTTCACCTGTGGGATCGTCAGAGACCAGCCACCCAGACAACTGCTGAAACTGTGGATTTGCACAACCGAAGAATTTCTGCACAAACTGTCAGAAACCATCTCAGGGAAGCTCATCTGCGTGCTCGTCGTCCTCACCAGGGTATTGACCTGACTGCAGTTTGGCTTTGTAACCGACTTCAGTGGGCAAATGCTTACATTCCATGGCCACTGGCACGCTGGAGAAGTGTGCTCTTCATGGATGAATCCCGGTTTCAACTGTACTGGGCAGATGGCAGACAGTGTGTATGGCATCATGTGGGCAAGCGGTTTGCTGATGTCAACGTTCTGAACAGAGTGCCTCATGGTGGTGGTGGGGTTATGGTATAGGCAGGTATAAACTAAGGACAGCGAACACAATTGCCTTTTATCGATGGCATTTTGAATGCACAGAGATACTGTGACCAGGTCTTGAGGCCCATTGCCGTGCCATTCATCCACCGCCATCACCTCATGTTTCAGCATGATAATGCACGGCCCCATGTCACAAGGATCTGTACACAATTCCTGGAAGCTGAACATGTCCCAGTTCTTCTATGGCCTGTATACTCACAAGACATGTCACCCATTGAGTATGTTTGGGATGCTCTGAATCGACGTGTACGACAGCACGTTCCAGTTCCTGCCAATATCCAACAACAACTTCGCACAGCCATTGAAGAGGAGTAGGACAACATTCCACAGGCACAATCTACAGCCCGATCAACTTTGAAGGAGATGTCTCTGGGGACTTATTCCCACCAGTGTGAATAGTTTGTTTTTATTTCCCATGGTATCTCCATGGCTCCAAGTCCAACTGGTTGAAGGCTATGCTGTCCAACTCTAGGAAAAGGCCGGCGTGAGAGAGGCCAACAGGGTGCCCATCTGTTTGCATTAATTCTCCTCTGCAAAACCCCACTACTTAAGCTCCTTACATAAAGCATAAAATAGAGTGTAATCTCTCTACCTACAGCCTACTCCTCCCCACTACTACTTCTGTTGCTTGATTACCCCCCAATGATCTCTCTTTCTGATTATCTGGCTGTTAGTCGATGGATCACAAAATGTCCAATGTACATTTATGGATACACTGATTAAAGTGTCAGGCAAGTAAATGGTCCATTTGCAGAGCTTCCCTGGCTGGGTGTTTCCATGTGTTGCTCTGCATCGACTGTGGCAGCATAGAATGAAATACGACACATTAATGGTGTGTGTGTGTGCGTGCGTGCGTGCGTCTGAGAGAGATCGAGAAAGTGAGAAATGGGAAGTTAAGGAGAGCCCCCAAAAGTGACTGGAAGTATTACAACAGGCAAACAAAGGCACATTTGATCTAAATAAGAGGAACCTCATCTGCAGTTCGATAAAATGCAAAATGTGGGAAAAGATTAAAGTAGGCCCATTAAACGTTTTATTCATTTTTTTGTGTCATCAAATCAAATGAAATTGTATTGGTCACATACACGTGTTTAGCAGATGGTACTGCGGTTGTAGCGAAATGCTTTTAAATCTGTCATCAGCCTGTCTAATAATAAATGGACACATTTGTTTCAAAAATGGAGATACTGACATCATTAATAAACCGTAGGCTACTTTCAGATACAATATCATTGAATATTTCTGTGATACCATGTCCTGTAACTTAGATTTGACAGCCCTGACAATTTGCTTCATACCGACGAAGTGGTGACGTAGGCTACGTGCGACAGACTGTAATATGAAACTGAATAAGATATGAATACTGTATGCATATTTTCATTAGTCTGGAATAAATAACATTACGTGTTTATACTGGTGAAGTAGCCTTAAAACTTTACAGATGATTATGAGCAAATGAACATTCAAGCGTGTCATGCGCTTCACACTACATGCGTACATTTCCATTTCTATGCAGACCAGCATCACCCCTTTCCTCACTGTAAACACCATTTTCTTCCGCAGCCATGAAACGCTGCTCTGCGTTTCGCTCAGTGCGTACCCTACCCTTCAAGTCTGCAGAAATCGAAGTTTCCAATTTTACCTCATTAGGTGATACCCATTGTACAGGATTTGTATGCTACTTTCCGTAGGTTATGCTGTACCTATATGCTACTTTATGGAGCTTATGGATGCACTTTTGTCCAACAGCATATATAGCCAAATAATAAGACCAAATGCAAGACACATTTATTGAGGGAAAACGCACACGTATAAGGTCAGATGGCCGTAGAAGAGGAAAGAGAATATTTATTTTGCTATTACGCTACAAGGCCAACACATAAGACATCACTGGCATCACAATTGAAATGACACACTGCATTACTTCAAACGCTGTGCGTAAATTCGAGAAGTAAGACAATATTGACAATGGATATCATGATTCAAATAGAGACATTCCCACTTACAGTAAAATAGAAGAGGCGGAGGGATACACTCACACATGATCTCACCATTAGTCCTTCCTACTTCACGGATCACCTTCTACTAACTTCACGTTGACGAGTCGAATCCTCTGACTTCTCCAGTGATTGGTTAAACAACACAAATATCTCTTGCCTATTGGTCCGGCTAGTGTCAATCATGAAGCAGTGCCAATCAAGATAGATTGGGCAGCAGCAGCTACATTGTATCGTTTGACAGAACTAAATAGTTACCTTGTTCATCAAGAGGAACGATTTTTTAAATTTATACTGACGTCGACAGACAGCCTGTTAACAATAATCTTTATTCCTCAATCAACATTTTAAATACATATTCATATATTTTTGAATCTCCGGTTTTACCAGACAGATGTGGATACAGTTCTACAGGGTAAGTCACTCTTCACAAGCTCGCTAACGTTACCCAGGTTAGCTACCTGCTAGTGAATATGTTTGGTCAGTAACATTAGGCATCTGTTTAGTTTGAATAACTTACATTTAACAACATGTTGCTTTCGAATGGCCACTTTCTGATGTCATTGAACTGAGGGCCACTCCAAGCAACCATAATTCGGTGTGGTGGTCGCGCGCTGTCTCGTGCTTTATTTTGAGTGTCAAGGGTAGACTACATGATGGAGAGTTTTCTTGCTGGTTTGTATTTCTTGCAAACTAGGGATTACTTTATGTCACCTCAATGGTATGATACTAGCACAGTTAATAAACGCTAATAATTGGTGACTGTATTGATGTAGGGATTCTCTTCCTTCATGAGCGCAACAGCCGTGGTGACCGTTCACCAGGAGCTGTCAGAACGATTTATGAAAAGTGTCACCGATGTTTTGACACGATTACTCTTCAATTCTATGAATTGATTTAACTTAAGTGAGTAGAATGAATAGTTTACTGAACACTTTATTCCTATTAAGATGCTATGGTTGGTTGTTCCTTCATGGCAGACACGCAATTTGATGGTCTCTTTCTCCATCGGCAAGAGAGTTACAGCATAGCATAGCGCCAAGAAAGCATCAAGGTGTCAGAAAAAAAGTAATTTAAGGAACCTTTGGTGTCAACGGAATGCGCATGTAAGCCAACGTTAATGTTTTGCAACTATCAATTGGTAAACATTGCCAAAACACTTGACCTGACTGTATAAGAATTTGACGGCGCAAAAATGGTTGCCTGTGGTGTAATTGCTGTTTCCTCAAGGGAAAAGTGTCAACAAACTATTGATTACTCCTAAAATCCGGAATCCATTTTGCCTGTGAAAGTGTTGGAGATAGCATGTGTAGACTAAATCTTCAGTGTAATTAGTGTGTTGTAATAGGAATTCTTTCCCAATATTCTTTGAGGGATAAATTATATTCTGTCAGTTTTTCCATTACCCTTGCATGTTGTTTTTACAGTAAAATAGGAAGTCTAGTTATTTTAATTAATGCTCTGCCTAAACCTTAATATGTGACAGTTTAGTGTCTCACTTGTGGGATTAAATGTATTAATGTCTTTCCCCTCCCCCCATAAATGAGGGGCATAAACTGATGAGTGTTTCAGCTATGCATGTAGGTATAGTGCACGTTGTGATTCCAGTCAGGGTGTCACATGTCAGAGACAGGGTCCTCAGGGACACAGTCCAGATAGAGGTTCTCACCAGCCCTGGCAAGCCTCAGAGCAGTCAGAGACCGAGTAGGAGATTACAGGACAATGAGCTGTCCCCGTAATGACATGCCCCTGTGTTTCCCGCTGAGGAGTACTTACAGGTAAGACAGGGAACAAATTACACTTTTCACCCTGATAAAAAGATAAAGGCTAATCTGTTTTCATCGTTAAGACAGTATGGGTCAGGACCAGTGGCATGGACTGGGTATTCCAACCAATACAAAATAACTCTGCTGTCTCTGACATTGTCAAGATGTCAGAGCTAATGGGAGCTTTACACCCCTCCCCCTACCTTATCTATTCTCATCTCTCTGGAAGACACTGGCCCTCATGAGTCTCCTGTGCTGGCCTCAATTTTGACATCATTAGAGGCTCCCGCCATCATTCCCGCATGTGCCACAGGACACGGTTGGATGTCATGAAATAGTTTAAAGTGTTTAGGCATTGCAATTGGATTGGATGATTTGCACCCTCTTTATTTCTCAACACACACACACACACACACACACACACACACACATGGCCTAAATTGGCAGATTGAGTGTAAGTAGACTTTTACTTTGCTGAGCCTAAAAGCGACAAATAACTTTTAGGCTCAGCAAAGTAAAAGCATTTTTTTGTGCCTGAGAAGCGTGACCGCATCCTACTAGCCTCTGCCAGACAAGTCTCTTACAATTTTTTTTATTTAACCTTTTATTTAACTAGGTAAGTCAGTTAAGAAAAAATCTTTATTTACATTGACGGCCTAGGAACAGAGAGCAAACTGCCTTGTTCAGGGACAGAACGACAGATTTTTACCTTGTCAGCTCGGTGATTCAATCTAGCAACCTTTCGGTTACTGGCCCAACGCTCTAACCACTAGGCTAGCTGCCGCTCCTACTTCTCTCTTATTTAATAATGGGCAACTCAAAAATGTAACTTAAGTTATATTAAAGGCAAATGGGTAACACTTTACATTAAGTTGGTCTTATACCTATGTAATAACTCTGTAATTACTCAAGTGAAAACATAATGTTTTTATGGCGCCCTCAGTATAGCCATGCCACATGGTGGCTCCAGTCAAAAAAATAAGATTCCTCTTGTTAAATCAGTCTCCAAGGAATAACAATCATCCTCTCATGCTGCAGTGACCTGCTTAACTGCAAACACAGATGGTCAGCTATTGTGCTCTTCAGACATCTCACATGTGGCAGTCTGTATGGAATAATGGCTGAATGTTTTCATGTAAGTGTTTGAGTATGTGCCCATACAATTACTGCATTTTTATGTGTGGTACATGTGTGAATGTAAAATATTTGTTTTGGCGTGAGCATCTATTGGGAAGGAGGGAATGACAGAGAGAGTAAGGATACATGAGAAGGGATAGAAGTGGGGGTCTAGCAATCTATGGATTAGAGTAAAGAATGAGTGATCAGCATAGCCCTAAATCCTTAAGATGCCTGCTGCCCAGAACATTCTATTGGTCAAGGCCTTCTCCTCCAATTACAGTGTAATTTCAATTAAGCACTAATCTCTGGGACAATCAATGGTGTACTGGCCACCCCTTGCCTGACACAAATATTAATGTGATTTAATCACTGCCTAACCCTAGGCTAAAATAATGACTGGACAGTTCAAGGTAAATGTCTGTCTGACCTCCCATGCACTGGCTTACAGCTGACCTCATGTTATCTCGCTCTATTGCGAAGGAAGATGTCTTACCTTCACTTCAGTCAGGTCAGATAAGTATAGGTCAGATAAGTATAGCCTCTGCTTATTGTAATGCCGAAGAACCCAATTGTTCCACCTGTAACAAACCAACAGCTTTGGAAAGAATGAGAGCATTTTAGTTATATCAAGTATAAAGTACTGAGTGTGTGTTCTCGCCGTGTTTGTTTCATTGCCTCTTTTTTTGTGTTCTTTTATTCCAAGGCAGCTTTGCCCACTGCTTTTCCCACGCTGAGTGTTGAGAGCAGGAAGAACTCCGCTGCACAGCAGGTACCTGCCTTCTGCCATTATGGCTGTGATTCAATCATCACAGGGCCTCACTTTACCCCAGCACACTGTAAGGGAAAGAAATGTCACCCTCTCTCTTCGTTTAATGGAGCCACAAGCCAAAGGTGCTTAAAGTGAGAAGTATACTGGCAAGCTTTGCCTCTCCATCCCCTTTCTTTCCATGTCATTTCAAAATGGCCTCCCCTCAATGCTTCATCCTGAAATTGCAGCCAGAGGACCTCTGCACAGGGCAAAGATCTACAGAGGTGTAATGTGGGAAGCAGTCTTGGCAACCTTTGTCTCCCAACCGTCCCCTGCAAGGATTAAAGCCCAGTGAGCTCTGCTTCTCCTTGGCTATAGGGCAGAAAAGTCTTTACTAACCCAGGACTAATCTCTCCTCCAGCAAGCTCTTAATTGCTGACCTCATGTAGAGCGATGGCCCAGTAACCGAAAGGTTGCTGCATCGAATCACCGAGCTGACAAGGTAAAAATCTGTCGTTCTGACCCTGAACAAGGCAGTTAGCCCACTGTTCCCCGGTAGGCCGTCATTGTAAATAAGAATTTGTTCTTAACTGACTTGCCTAGTTAAATAAGTTTAGATTTAAAATATAAATAATAGCGCCATCAGCAGCTGATTCAGGGGTTAAACATCAATTAAGGTAATGTGCAGAGAGGCACAGAGGAGAGAGGGCTCCAGTCCAGATGACAGGGAGGTCAACTAGGCCCTAGGGTCCCTGAAGGAAAGAGGGGGCCAGTAGAGGGGATACTGTGGGAGAAGTGAAGATGTGAAGTGCCCGCTTAGGGATGAGTGGTTTGGACCATGGAATGGAACAGGTTGATGGTGATAATGAGATTCTCTACCGATCAGTGGTAATAGAACATGAAAAACGGTTCGGTACTAGACTTTTTGTTACTTTCGTTTCTTCTGTCAAACGTGTTTCACGTTGTCTACTGATTTGAGAGAGGATTAAGTCTATCAGCGCAGTCGATGTCCCCTTATAGCACGAGAGCACCATGCATGCTCCACTTACTCATTGCTAGCTATAGCCTGTCCTGAGGAACCACTGTTCTAACTTGTAGTCTGGGCTGCATCACGACTCGTGCTGCACAGAAGTTAACACACTTGAATAATGCAACACGTCATGTAGAAATGTTGAAACTGTTCATTACTGGTTGCAAAACAATGTCCATTACAGGCTAGAGCACTTTACAATGCAAGAAGATGATACCGGCATCTTCCAGATTTGTAGGCTAACTTTCCTTGCTAGCTTACAGTTGAAGCTAACATACATTCACTTACCTAGTACCTTGTTTGTGATAATATGCAAACCATAACGCAAAAAGCTGATTTTCTCCGAAAACTTGATTCTTTCATTTCGTGTCCCTCGCCTCATGTCTCTTCCAGTCAATATCATCTTTGCTGGTGCCTTGAATTGACTGTGTGTGTGTGTGTGTGTTAATGACGTCATGGGTCTTAACTACAGAGACAGCTCACACTTTTATAGGAGAAGAGATTGCTTCTTCTATTCAAATGTTGTTGATCAGTTAGGGCAGGGATTCGGTGCTGAGATTAATTCTAATTTATGATTTAGCATGATATTTCAAATGCCTGTATCGCAAGAATCAAGTTTTTATTTTCATGAGTGTTTGTCCGCTTGTTCTCATGTTGTCTTTTTGGCCTTGCCTCCTCTGCTCCTTCTGTGCTGTTTGCACCTTTTACACACATACCAAGCCCCTCCCCCTGCCACTCACAACAAGAAAGCTGAGAGATCACTTCTTCATCTCTGACAAGCGGTTTCAACTCGCTATTTGCATTTGAGGTTTGGTCCAACAGAATTGGTCATATGGACACTGAAACACATTGAGAGATTATTTTACTGTGATAGAGGAGAAATTAACCTTTCTAACCATACCATTTGTATGTCTCATCTCCATGCATGCAGAGCAGACACTACTCAAATGGGAGTATCAATGAACATTGATTCTGGAAAATGTATACTTAGTTTTTTGCGTGCGGCATTGCGATAACACGTACCGCTAGTAGCATTTTAGCTAGACTTATGCTAGCTGTCTAGTCTGTGTTTATAAATGTGCAATAACCATAAAAAGCACAATTTATATAAGGAATTGGCAACTCGTTCTCATTCTGAGAAATAAGGTAGGTCACTTGATTTCAACTTCTGAACAAAGTGGAGGGGCTAGCATGCTGTCCAAACAGTTGGAGACGGACATAAGGGTGTGTTCGTAACAATCCAACGGTTCTACCTTGTTAGCTAGCAAATAGATCCAAGTTGGCTAAACCTAAAGTATAAAGATTGGATGGCTACTCACTACAGATAGGGCTGGGAATTGCCAGGGATCTTAGATTGTATCACGATACTTAGATACGATATGTATTGCGACTCACAATTGTATATTTATTGCAATTTAATGCTGTGATTTTGCGATTTAATGTTCCAAACATATTATTTTGATCAGTTATATAAATAAAAGTGCTGGAAACAAATTGGCTTTCTATTTAAAAATAAGATGGAGAACGAGCTATGAAGGGAAAATACTGTAGTTTTGGTGCAGGTACAGCCAACTAGAGCAAAATAATATAGCTAAATTGTCAAAACGATACGATAAATTGTCAAATAATATCCCGATATGTAACTGTATCGATTTGTCTCCACCCCCATTGCTAACTCCCTAGCACCTGGGCTTGTGCTTGAGAGATTGTTTATGAGACCTGTGTTAATTTTTTATAATGCCTGCTACAAGAAGTTAGTCATTATTAGTGAATGTGCATTATGTGTGGTTCTAGTTAAATCTAACAAAACGGGCATTTTCATAGACAGACTTGAAAGCCAGATCAGTGATTATAAGTTCCAAATGGAAGGTGAACATATTGTTTTTATTCTGTAGCCCCACGAAATCAGCCAAAACAAGCTCAATAATTCAATGCATACACACACTCCTATTGAATCTGATTCACCTGTATTGTGAATAGGCCTAGGCTACATCTTGATTTACCCAGTTTATCAAAAGACTAGAGATTACTATTATGTGGTTAAAAAAACTAACAAAGTAAAAATAAAAACAAGTAAATGTAATGATATTGAACTCAAAAGGTATGGATCAAGTGCCATTCTGTGACTTTGGCTAATACTCCTTATTTTTTGTACGTATCATTTTGGTATAGAGTATCGTGATTCTAAACCTGGTATCGGTATCGAAGTCAAAATTCTGCTATCATGAGTGGCAACGGCCTGGTACAGTTGAGGTCTGATGGAGTAGAGTCTTATTCTAATTACCAAAGGGTGGTTCTTGGCATACCCCCAATCTAAAGGCAAAGTAGAGAGGATTGACATATTCTCAACACGGTTGTAGGTAGTCTATTTGAGGCTCCCATTTTGCATCTTTTACTACCCTTCAGATTTGATTCTCACCCACCTTTTCTTGGTCATTTTGAATAATTGAATGTTATGAAATAACCTGAATAGCAATGAGAAACAGCTGAAATCCTCTCATATTATTTAGAAATACTTTATTTGACTTGAAACGGCTGCTTGCTCTCTAGCGGAGGTTCAAACACCTTCAACCTGAGCATGTAGAACTTCGCACCAGTTAATTGGGTACAAGGACGCAATGTTTCAAACGGCTCCAACACACCAAAGAGTAATCTCATGAGCATTTGAATCTGTTACATCCGTTCTCTGAACTGAAAAACTATGAGAACTGACTGGTGTCACTCTGGAAAAACGAGTTCCCTGAAACGAGGTGGTTGATTTTGTGCGATCACCGGTGTCAGCTTACAGCAAAAATAGCAGCTGCTCGCCTCTTGAAGGGGAAGTTAGGTTCCACATCTCTGCTTGTTAGAATTCAACCATAGACTTAAAGCCGTGAATGGTATAGCGATTAGCGTTCCATTGTACTGCCGGTCATAAAAGCATACCGATGATTCCCTATTAATTTAATATACTGTAGCATTCATCAATTCTCACTGGAGCCATTAGTCTACCATAGCTAAAATAACATGTCCTTTCCTTTCACAGCTCTAAATGGTCACTCTTGATCCTTGTTGTTGTAACAGCATTAGTAAGCATATTAACATCTCGCATTGATTAGATGGACTTCGAAAGATGAAGAGATCTTCCGTGGTTCTTGTAAGGGCAGCTAAATTCACTGAAATGACCCATCTCAACAGTTCTTCAAAAGTTGGTTTATCATCAGATACCATTGTCTTGTGATTGGTTTGCTCACCATGTTTCTATATGTATGTCAATCATGCATCAGGTTATAGCTTAGTGATCAATGTTTTGTAAAAATATAGCTGAAGAGAAAAAAATCAATGGTAAATCCTTACATCCAGTTGTTGCTTTTCTCTAAAAATACTCTGCTCAGAGCACTACATTTATCCAATCCGCCTCTAAAGACTGCTTGAAATATACAGCTTTGGAGAAAAACATTGAAATCTGGGTTGACCTCCTTTTGGCTAGTAGGTAGAAACAGATGAATAAATCAAAATGGTGAATGCACGTAACATGTATTTTTATCTGGGATTATGGAATCTGTAGGAGTATATTAAAACTCCCTCATTCCGTTCCATGACGGTGTCCATATCCTTTTGTTTTCATTCTTCTTCTCTACCACTTAGTAGTTTTGCCAGAGGCTTTATCCAGATGAAGTCGAATTTCCCTCCTTAATATACTCTTTGCGAATAGAAAGGGTAATCTTGCATAATGCCAACCGAATGGGCTTTTTGGGGGTCTTTGGTGGGATCAAGGGGCGGTGAGATCAAGACATCACAACACATGTAGGCTAAATGCAACACATATGCAAGATTATCATTAACAAATTAGTCTGAGGTGCGCAAGGGATTCGGAACACAAAGTGTTACACTACACCACACCGGGGCCAGCGTGACCTTGACTGTGGTGTCAATTTAATTACATTTGTGTTCATTCAGTTCAAATCAGGCAAGCCTTTTTTCTGTCATTTTCTACATAAAAGATGTCAAAGAAACAATGTAATGAGAACAGTAATTAGAAGTCGAGCACAAATGGTTCATAACTAACCTGAACCAGTGTGTTCAGGTAATGTTAGATTTAATGTAAGGGGAGAGGACGTTGGATCAGGATCAGCAACCACCAGTGAGCTGTATTTAATCAGAGTATAGCATGAGGCCTTTGGGAAAACCAACCCGTGTTCTTTGGAAAATGCAGCTGAATCCATTGAACAATGTGAAAACTTCAAGTACGGTGGGAAGGTCTGTCATTGTTACGAGAGTTCAAAAGCATCCAGGAGAGAGACAAAAGTAGAAATGGAGAGAGAAGAGACTTCCACAGCTGTAGAGAAATATAATAATCCCAACTTTGAGACTGAAAGGGAAAAAGAGCGAGTGAGACCAAGCGCCAGCTATGCCGCTGTGCTGACGGGGTTACCGTGGTGCGAGAGCAGGGGCTAGCCATCACTTCGGCACAGCTGAAACGGCAAGCGCCCGAGCTGAAACACTACACCTCCGCCTCTCACACTCCTCTCTCCTCCTTCTCTCCCTCTTTCCCTTTGATCTCAAGTCCTGCCATTACTTGCTCTTCATCCTTTCCAAACTCCCCTCCCATCCTATTCCCCCCAAACCTGTGTCTTACACTTGTTATGTCACTGACTTACTGCAAATGCTGTAAGTTGTGCTCTCAATTGAATGTATATCACCCTTTCCTCACTGCGGCGTGGTATAGTTTTATGGTTGTACAGATGTGGTACAGTAATGGGGCCATCTGCACAGGGCTCATTGAGTTAGCCGTGCGCTCCATGCAGGGTGTGTTAGGTTACGTTGGGAGGGAAGATGGCTGGCTTATTCCTCTTCTCTTGTGAAGCAGCCATTACCCAGAGCTGGGAATGGTTCCAGTGAGTCAGGGAGAGGGAGAGAGTAAAAAAATCCCCTCTCCACCCTTCCAAAGTGACACACTTCCCATTGTGTGTGTGTGTGTGTGTGTGGGTGGGTGCTGGTCTTGTACTGATCCCCAGCAGCAATCTGAGTAGTGTGGACAACAACTGGGAAGGGCAATCTGATGTTACCATGGAACAAGTGTTGAAATGGCAGACTACTGCTTGTCCTACAGCCTTTGGACCACTGAAATACAGTCTATAATCAGGTTTACATCCAACCTTTTTATGCGAGTAAAGTACATGTCAGATGGAAACGGCTAATTTGTTGGTCAAATTTCCAAATGTAGACCAAACAAAATATGCTTGAAAAGGTGGGATCAGTTTGTGCCTGTAAAATTAAGTATGCTTGATATGGCGGTGGCAAGTCTGTGTGGTCCTCCGACTACGACTCGGGAAAGCATGCAGTTTATTAGTCTACAGATTAAATAAATTATGATGAAATTCACAGGATGGTGAAAGTGCACAGTGATGAGCTTGATGCACCTTTCCAATAAATATCCAAGTTCTTATTCTGGTGACATGGTGATCGATCTTTGGCTGCAGTTTGACAAATAAAACAATCTTGCTATTTTGTCCATAATAATCTCATCATGTGGGCTATACCCACACTGTATCTGTGAGCTGTTGGCTTATGCGCCAATACCAGAGTGGGCTATATAGCAATACAGGTGGTCAGTTAGTTTGCCATGGGGAAAATGCAGTGACATTCTAGATTAGTGTATTTTTCTCACAATTTTTAACCGACAGCCTCACCGTTCCTCTCCATGTATTAGATAACATTTCATTTCAGCGTGTTTGCTGACTGACTTGTCCTCACCTCTCTCTCTCCCAGGCCTCTTATGCTCTTCATCCCACACAGTCATATGTGCACACACAGAGACATCTATCCACTGAGACACATACACACACACTCACTCTCTAACACTCACGCTATGTGTTTACAAGTCAGCTTCCATGTGCGCTTTGGCCTCGACACTCCAAGTGCATCTTAACCACTTCTTCCTCTGGAGGAGTCTAGCTATTGTTTATATAATTGAAATGGTTATCATATTACAGCTAAAAGCCAACAGACTAATTTCCTTCAGAAAGAAAGAGAAATAGAGAGAAGCATGGAGAGGAAGAAAATAAGTGGGAGGAAATGTAAGAGATTCAGCAAGGATAGATGGATGGAGAGATTGGAGGGTGAGAAGGTAAGTGACAAGAGCGAGAAAGTGTTCTGCTCTATTTTACGCACACAGCAAATCCTAAATTATTTTTTTTCACCCCATAGTTGGTTTTCCCATCCAATCCAAAGAAGTGCTGTGCTTTCAAATCCCCTCTCTTCTATAGCTTTAGCCTTTTACAAACTGTCTACTTGTCCTAAATATGAAGACAGCATTCCCTCACAATTCAACTTTCACGAGTCTTTCAGTTAGTCTGTCACCCTTGAGACTCTGTGATCACAGCTCCCTGTAAGAAGAGCACTGCAACCCCTGGTAGTTTAACTGCAGCCCAAGGCCCCTGCAGCTGCTTTGACCTTCTACCACTACCTGTAAAACTGACATCTTGCTGCAATTCATTTTCATTGTGTGTCAGTCTAGTATGCTCCTGAAAAGGTTAAGAACATCTGACTTGTATACCTTTTTTAATGATTGTATTATTTAATAATTGAAGCAAAAATGTAATGCAAAATAGGGCATCATGTAACATAATGTCTACAGATTACATAAAAACATTGAGAAATTATTCCGGATTAAAACTGTAGTCAATGATTCTATTTCCATTGTGGTCTTGCTGTTTGGTAATTCCACTGAGGACATCCGTAAGGGAAGCAGCAAAGGAGCTTAGCGGGTTTGCTTGTACCATAGTTCTAGTCGACACCAGAGTAGCATGTGTTGACGCTCTCACATACTGTACACAGTGCCCACACACTGAGCCGCGTAGTCGAACCAAGCCTCTCCAACACATGCTGTCAGGTCATAAAGCTCTTTTTTAAAGGGCCAGAGAATAGGTGGGTTAGATGGAGAGGTCAACTGAGTTGAACGGGTGGTTACTGGTAAAGCTGGGTTTTCCATGCCGGACAATTCCTGTGGAGTCACAACAGGTGTGGAATTGGGACTCTGTCTCTGTCTCTGTCTGTCTGTCTGTCTCTCTGTCTCTGTCTGTCCTGTCTGTCTGTGTCTCAGAGGAATTATGGAGCTGGGGACTAAGAGGAGAGGAAGGGGGTTATAAAGGGTCCCCTCTGACCCACCTGTAGCCTGTCAGCTGTTGTAAGCCTGTTAAAACGTCAGCTGTTTCTGAGATGTGTGTTAGATGGGGGATAAGGAAGGGAGGAGTTTTTGTGGAGGCCTCCGCCCCACTGTGTACATCAAACGTCTCGTCGCCTGAGTGTCTGTGCACAACACAGCGCCTCGTCTGTATTGTGTGCAATGACAGTTGGGCCATGTCACGCCGTGCCATGCCGAGCAGCTCATATACGCCCCCAGTCTTATTTTCCCTTGGGGTCAGCTGCCTCCATCTTAAATACCGAAGTAGTCATCTAGCACAGCTCTTGTGGTCCATACCAGTCCACGGTGCTCTGAAGGACAGACTTCTGGACCCAATATGAAAAAGGTTTACTGAAAAAGCACAGGTTGCCTCTTCTGTTAAATCCTATTTTGAATCTTATAGGACAATACATTCCCTTTGACTGTAATGGCTAGAAATAGCCATTCGGGTTGGGCAGTATCCAGATTTTCATATCTTCATACCGTCCTTCTCTCACCCCAAGATTTACAGTTTTACAGGCTTAGTACACAAGAGGGCACCAAAAAACACAAAAAAGCCCATTGGGCGTCTATTACCTGAATGCTAACAAAATTAGCACAAGTAATGGCGAACATTTTTATTTATTTTTTCCATGAAGGCTGCTAACTAAATTTCCTAACGAGCGAAAATGAAAATAAACAAATTGCGAAGACAGGCAAACCAGCTCATAAAGTTAGGCATATGTCTTTGCAATTCGTTTATTTTCATTTTCGCTCGTTCCACACCTGTTGTGACTCCACAGGAATTGTCCTGCATGAAAAACCCAGCTTTACCAGTAACCACACGTCCAACTGACTGTGTGTGTGTGCTACCGAATGTCGTTTTTGGTGAGTTTGGACATTTTACAAGCGAATTTGAACGAGAGCCATTGTGCAAATTAACAAAGTTTTGATGCATGCTTGTCTGAAGTAGGAACAGTACTGTCTCTCCAGCAGCATGTCTACACACTGTGTCTGTCTGGAGTCGCTAGGGGAACGGGCCTGCCTGCTCTGCTCAGAGAAGAGGGGGCGGGAGCAGACAGGTTGCGAATGGAGAGGATCAAAAAAACGCAAGGAAATCAAGATTGTTTTGTTTTATTTTATTTATTTAACTAGGCAAGTCAGTTAAGAACGAATTCTTATTTAAGATGGCAGATGTACAAATAACTTATCCAAGGGCTTTGACTTCTCAAACACGGCAGAAAGCTAAAATAATATGATGCCCCGTCACGTTATTAATTCAGCCACTTACTTAGATGGCAAGTTAAAATTAAGGGTCGTGTTAAAGCATAATTCTGCATTTTCCACGCAGGAAAAAAATATAACGCAGAAATATCTTGCTGCATTTTGTAAATGTGGATCTAAAATGTTTCTTGTTGTAATTTCTGCTCGCCATCAGACAAACTTCTGTGCTTCAGTTGCACTTCTAAACTTGGATGACAATTCACAGATGGGAATTTTATCAGCAGACAGCACCCTGACTGATATGTAGCTACTTTTCTCCATACTTTTCTCGGTGTAGCCAACCAATTTTTCTCTGGTAAAATGCAAGATTATCTTTAAGCAAAACAGTAGGAAATGTAGCTGACTACATTCTTTCTATGATAGGCCTAAACATTAGAAATATGATGGCCATGCATTGTTTTGGCAAAAATACATAGCTTTTTCATTGTAAGCTCATTTACTTGTGTGGCTGCCAGCCAAATAGCTTTGCACTTCTGTTGTCATCTGATGAAATTAAGCTATTTTCTGCTGAATGTGTTGCACTAATGTATTTTCTGTGAAGGAAAACTATAGTTGCACTCCCTGATCACTCTTTTAAAGTAAAAAAAACACTGACTTTCAATGTAAAACGCGACCCCTGTCAATACACAGCTGGACTCACCTGCTCCCGCTTTCTCCAGTTGTGCTATTTACAAACGCATGACTGGCTCAACTGTTCTGGGGACCTAAGGTAAGCTTCATAATATAAAATAATGTGAAAGGTAAAATGAAGAACGCGATCTGCTTTATCTCCTAACTCATTGCACAAGTTGACTGCAGGTATTTACAAAACAAATTGCTACAAATATTAAAATCTATTGAAAAACTTAAAATAAATTGTTTTGAAGAACCATCCCGTGGCTATTTCCAAATACCCCAATATAAGGTATACCGCACAAGCCTAATACCCATCACCATAGATTAGAATGTGGACTCGGTAGCCTTTCTTGTTTTCATCACTTCTTTTTTTTATCCAGTGATCATGTATAATCTGAAGGCTGTAGTAGATTTCATACAGATATTCAACATCAAGTATACTCAAATTGGATTTTAACATATGCTCAATTTAAGCCGATATCATTATTCTACAACTTACATTGATTCCATTATTTGTCTTTACAAAAGAATGAGACCACAGGCATTGGTTTTATTGAAATGTCCTAATCTGTTCACAATCAAAACAACATCCTGTTGATAAACCTTTGAGTATAAACATTATGTCTCATTCTGTCTCAGCCTAGACTAAATGTCTGGCGCCTCCCAGGTTGGTCATTCTGCTGTGTGGTAGTCTCCGAGTGTCGTTTCTGGCGACTGCCTCTGTGTGAAGGCAGGGGACCTTTGTGGTGGCAGCTGAGCGAGGCGCGGCTGAAGGGAACAGGTTGCCGCGTCTGTTAGGACTCGTCTCGCTCCTCTTGACCTCTACCCTTTAGCTGTGACAGCTCCCAGGGCTGGGAGATACCAAATTTCCCCTGATTAGGAGAATGGGGCAAGGCTCTCAGGGAGGGACACTAACAGAAATCCATGTTGTTGTTGTTGAACAGTAGTCTTGTTCAGAGAATTTGGGTCAAGTCCTTTGGTTGTCTCTCCAAGCACTGTTGATATTCATGAATGAGATCATATTAGTTGCTAAATGTTAATGATGTTGTAAGGCTGATTAGGGTAAAGTGGGTCGGATGTGTTGGCATCTTCTTTTTGAGAATCCCCAAATATCTTAGTGGCAGCTGTTGCCGCCTAGGAATGAAAATTGTGCTGAATTGTCAAACCCTGAAGGAATGTCTGTCAAGTCTCACATCAGACCTCAGGTCAGAGTTTTAGGGTTTACTACTTTTACCCTGAAGATTATTCTCCTATAATAATGCATTAGAGAACATTGTTTTCACATATTACTGAAAAGTTCTTGTTGTTATGGTTGACACAATTGTAATGTCAATGGTCACGAAATTAAAATGCTGTACTGCAGTTTCTTTTGTCATTTGTTTTTTTTAATGTAGTCCCTGAGAAGGAAGCAGTATTTGTATGATTAGGGTATTCATTGTCAAACACTTGAAAGCATATCATGTTTGTTCACAAATCTATTAGTCATTTACAAAGAGAGTACCAAATGGGCTTGTATTGAATAAAGCATCCATGAATTTCCTATTATGCTGTTAGAGCAGAGAGTTCCTTCTAAAGACGCACCTTTCATGGTTCAATTTCTATTCCGTTATTTTATTTTTAAAGTGTACTTTGTAAGTTAGTGTTGTCAAGATACCAGAATTTTGACTGATACCGATACCAGGTTTAGTATCACAGTACTCGGTACCTTCACAATACTAAATACCAAAACGGTTCCATAGCAACAAAAAAAGTATGCATATTAGCTAAGTCACAGAATGGCAGTTGATTCAGACAGAAACTCGGCTCCTGCTCTGTTCAATCATTGGGCATCTTTTGAGTTCAGCATTATATCTGCAAATGTTTGTCAATGTATGCATTAATACAATCAATTTGACTTTGGTAAAAACAATCTAACTACAAAACAACATGGTAAATCAAGATGTAGCGTAGGTCTTCACAGTACAGGTGAATGCATATTATTCAACAAGTGTGTGCATGCATTGAGTTATTGAGCTTGTTTTAGTTGATTTCATGGGCCTACACACTTATTTTATTGGCAACTGTAGGAGAACATTACTTTATTGTACTGATCAGTGCAATAAAGAAGATGAAGATCTCTTTTATAAAAGTGTGTGCTGCTTCTTTAAGAAATTGAATGATGTCATTTGCTGAGACAGAATGTGGCTGTGGAATCTGACTTTGTGGCTATGGATCTAGTGTAAACCAGACGGGAGGCAAGGGAGACGAAGAAGTGAATGAGGTTTTTGGTGGCGAGGGAGACGAAGTGAATTAATATATATTTCTTGGTGACAATCAACTTTCAAATCAGCATATTTTGCATTATGGTTATCACAAACAAAGTACTAGGGTAGTGAATTCGGCTGTAGCCTAAGCTAGCAAGGAAAGTGAACCTACAATTAAAGCTGGAAGCTATACCGGTATCGTCTTGCATTGTAAAACAGTTCTAGCCTGTATGGACATTGTTTTGTGAACTGTAATGAACAGTTCAACATTTTTGCATTATTTCTACATTATTCAAGTGTGTTAACTTCTGTGCAGCAAGAGTGGGAAGCAAATGCAGCCCAGACAGCTCTAGCAATGAATGAGTATGTGTAGCAGGTGCTTTACTGTGTGTGCTCTAAAGCCATAGTGCAAAGAACCTGCTTTATTAAAGGGGCTGCGCTCAGTGTGCTGATTGAAAGGATCAAGTCTCACGTGAAACACATTTTGACAGAAGTACCGCACGTAACAAAAATTCTAGAACCAAACAATTCTATCTTTTTTTTTATTTTTTTTGTATCTCAAAAGTTTCGGTATACTGTCAACACTAGTGTAAGTAGTATCCACATTCTCTGCCTGGGTAGACCCTGAACGAAGTGAATCTGGACTCCTAGGGTAAGCAGCTGTCCAGCACAGAGAGGTATAAGAGCTCTATGGAGGTTTATTTGCATGTCCTTTTCTAAAACAAAATATCCCTTCCAGTATCGCAAGGGACCTTACGATACGATATCATCATGATACTTAGGTGCCGATACGATATGTATTGCTATTTGAGACTGTGACTTTATTGAGATTCGACGTTCCAAACATATTGCTCACCACATGTCTTCTGCAGAGGGACAAGGGAGAGTTTGAAAAAAGGAAAAATACTGGAGTTTTGGTACAGGTACAGCCAACTAGCGCAAAAATAATATTGCGATTATTGTCAAAACAATACAATATATCGGCAAAAAGAATATCCCGATATGTAACTGTCTATTTTTCCCCCATCACTACAATCCAGCATAATAATTCAATGATCCATTTGGTATGGTGACTTTTTTCAGGGAAAAAAATAAATGCCTTAGTTCTTTAATACTCTCCATACTGCAGCTCTACCACCACCATCCCTCTCCCTCTTGATGCCCGTACTCTACCACCACACGTGGGCCAGCAGCACCACACAGTCCTGGGCAGCATTCACATTAGTCACCGGAAGAGAGGAGGCAGTCACATGGATCCCCTTATTAGGCTGTGGGCCAACACAATGTGTTCAACATGGAGAGCCCCAGGCTGCCTTGCTAGCACATAGACGATAAGGGGGAGGAAGGGAAAAACCTGGAGAGGGGCAGCGAGATAAGGCCAATACCAATCACTGGTGTTTTGTTGTTGAAGTAATTGTGTCCTCAACGTGTCTTGTTGTGTTTAGGGCTGTTGTGCATTTTTCCCATCCATGTGCAGATTTCCTCTCCAATACTCAAAGGGAGCCATTTCTTTTCCCTCCCTCAGATGTATCCATATAAGTTATTGCTTCAAGATGAGATTGCTCCTCGGAATTTCAACCCTTTGTTAACCAGTTGGTTTCTGGACTTAGACGTGCCTTTACCCATAAAGATATTTGCTGTGTTTTGTGGACACTCAATGACACAACTGTTCAACAGACTCCTGGCCTCACATTTCCCACACCCTCTCGACCCCCTCAGAGATTCAAAGGTCATGAAAGGGCACAGCCTGAGATTTACTCCTTGGGAAGCAGAGTCATGGCATCACTTCTCAACTCTCATGTGGATTTCTCCAGTTTTCCAGTTTTTAATTGGGCCTGATTGTGAGATTATAGCTAGTCAAGTCAGAGCCTTCAGTCGTACCCTTGAACGTTTTGCCTTCTTGTATATGACACACTAGCAATTTGAGGCAAACTATGTGACTACACGCAACATGTGTAAAAGAGAAGATGAGTAGGTCAAAAGACCAGTTCAGAACATCTACAGATTTGGGTCTGCATAGACCAGCACTAGTCCGGTGTGCCCAACCTTTCAACAGCTGAGCATGTGTGAGGAGATGACAGGGGGTAGGGGGAGAGGGGCTGTTGGAACAAAAGGTGTGTAGGGACAGCTGCCATTGCACTTACAGCAGCTTGTGAATCCGAAGGGAGAATGTACACATGTGTACAGGCCAGGGAATGGGGGGTATAGAGGATCTGACAAACTACAGAGCCTGACTGCATATTAGGGCAAAGGGTGACTTGGGAAGAGTTAGGGAGGGGGTTGACCGGGGGTGTTGTCCAGGGGATGGAGGGGGGGTGTTGTCCAGAGGGAAGGCGAGTATGGGGAGGGGGTCTCCAGTGTGAGGGACTCTGCTGCAGTTGTCATTTCTACCAGTCATGCGGAGGACGGGACACACCACACTTTGTCTGGACCCCTCTCACTGGGAATATGCCTGAACTTTGACTTAGAATGCTCTGGGTGCCACTGAAACAGTCTTTTGGATTCAATTCAGAGTGCTTGCTGGTGCTTTCTGCCTTTTTTAAAGAGTCTTTTTAAACTTGTGCCTCTGATTTTTGACTGCGGTTTACTGATCAGCTAAGGGTAAGGGCAACCAATACCGGCATTGCATTTTCAAATAAGATTTGTTGCTTCCTAACAATGTCACTTGTGCATTAACTCAAATGTTGCTCCAGCTAAATGCCTAATGAATTTAAACAGAAAAATGTCCCTCCTGAGCACAGTCTGGGGCCTCTGCTCTGGCTTAAGTTCTAAAGAGAAAAAAAAGTTGTCTTGGTGCAATAATATTACTGTAAGACTGTGCTTTCAGCATATTCTTTCACAGAACAGCCACACGTTCAGGGTAGTTACTGTGTTTTATGTTTTGCTTTTGTGGTTTAGTAATCAGTATCGGAGGCTAGTGTGGCTCAGGCACATCCTGAGGACTTTACGAGGCAGATGTCAGACTGTGAGGTGACTTACTGTGGGGCCTGTGCTTCACTGTCAACCACACAGTAGGGCCAACACTATTAACAGTTTCCATCCTGGTGGTTTGGTAAAGGCTAGTTTGTGAATTCCCCACTTCTTCTACAGCAGCTCATGTGACTCAGTAGGCCTAAGTGAAATTTTGGTTTATTTTATAGATTTTAGGTAGACAGTTTTCATCCAAGTTCCATCTACATACAGTAATAGCCTAAGGGTATGCTATTTAAAAAAAAAATGTATGTTAGCATTGTGCTAATACGCTATGAAATATGGCCTTATCGTTTTATTTTTGTCTGTTCTTTCGTGACTAGCATAACTGTGAGAAGAATAACTCTTTCAAGCTACTGATCTGTGAAGTGTGGTTAGTTAACTCCAATTTTCCACATTTCCATTGCAATTGGCTGCTCACTGCAAGTCTGTTTTCAATAGGGGTTTGAGACGCTAACCGAAAAGGAGTTGAGTTTTTCCAAGACATGTCAATTTTCTTTTCTTTAATTATATTCTTAATAAGGTCACTGATCAGATACTTCTGAGCAAAAGGCCCTGCTAATGATCATGCAGCCTCAATAAATGCTCATAGGAAGAATAACAGAATGGTGAGAAATCTTGTGAGAGTCACTGCAGGTGCATAGGAGACGTACAGGATACAGTGTAAGTAGGTTGAACTCTTCAAATGAGGTTAGTCAAAGAACCTTGGTTGTCTAACCAGAAAATAACCACATGTTTGGTAAACACATTGCAAGCTCCTTCTATACGTAGAGTTGTGCTAAACACGGGTAATCTCCTGAAAACAACATCACAAGGTTTGGTGCGCTGTTGAGTATTTACAGACTCATTGTCATGTTTATATGCAAATGAGCTTTTATTCACTAATGACTTGATGGGAACATGGGGACATCTACCTTGATCTTGTCTGTCTACTTCTTTTGTGAGTTCTCATTGACAGAACATGTTCGACTGGTGACGACAACCAACAATCGCGCACACACACCCTCTTCCCTAATGTCACATTGATGTCGTCAGTGTTTTGTCTGCAGGGTGTTTTTCTCTCTCAGACCTTCAGCGCTGGTTGGCCCTCATCTGATGCGAGGTGAAAGGGAAGTTTTGTGGGGGAGGGGCATCCATTAGGTTTCACCAACCGAAAGGCTGAGAATAAAGAGAAAGATGATGGGTTGAGTATTCCCATTAGAGACATACTGGTGGAATAACCTGTGGAAAGCAGCAAGGGATACTTTACTCTACCCAGGCACCTGTGTTTATTTTGTTCTGGCATAGCCCCAGGAGTGTTACAGGTGAATGGGAGCAGTTTCCAACTCCCAGGGCTGGGTGAGTGGGTGTGGTCCTGTTTGTGCATGAGTCTGTGATGTCACCTGACAGGTCAAACCACATCGCCACACTAATAACATGGTGACAGAGACGAGCCTCTGTCAACAACAAACCTGACTACACCAGTCTTGTGGCCCTCTTGGTGCATATGAATGTGTGTTTTTGTGTGCAGTTACGTGAGAGTGTCGCAGAAGGCAGACTTGTTTGTGTAGGAGTTTGTGATTCGTTGTATGTGTGGTGGCGGTAGTTCCGTGACAGTTAGGTGCTTTGAGGTTATGTCTTTGTGTATCGTGTGTGTTTGTTGTTGGGGTAGACTGCAGTATTGACATGACTGGCAGCAGGGGCGTGATTCATGAGCCGAGGAGCGCAGATCTCTTTACCACCCATTCCAAACCTGTCCAACCTTCTCCAATTTCCCACCCCTTTCTAGAAGTGCTGCTCTTGCACTGCAGCTAACCCCTCACCAAAAACCCACCCTACAATTGGTGAAGAGAAGGAGGGGGGTGGGATCATATTCCCCTGCCAGTTTTGGCAGCATGAACACAGGCACAAGCCCAGTCACAAGCCAAACCGCAGACCCAAGGTCCAGCCCCCATCCTTCCTTCCTCTCCTCAAAATAATCCAAGCCCACCACCAACCATTTCTCCACCATATCACTCACACAGATTCACCTTCACACTGAATACTTCGGTAATAAGCCACAATGCACACCCGTCTTACCAAACAAGAGGTCAGTCAACAGGCAGAGTGGAAGTGGACCAGGCGTGCGGAATGGCTGTGCCGGAACATGAGGCAACAGGCTGTAAATATCCCACAGCTGGTGCTGGGACTACAGCCCAAGGTTGGGGTGAAAGCACTGGGCAGGATGAGCGAGCGATCAGTAGCCCAGTTACTGCCTGTGTTTGCGGATATGTCTGCCCCAATCAATGGCTAACTAATCAGACTCCTGTCCCTCTGTTCAGGTGGCCTCCATGCCTCAGGTGTGGATTGCAATGATTATACGCAATACCGTGGTGGCACTCTGGTTTGATTGAATTCTATTCAATTCTGAGTAGCAATTTCATTTGTATGGAGCAGCCAGACTGTCATCCATCATCTAATATTTTATCGTTCATACAGGGAGAAGGGATTCTACCTTAACCCTCGCTCGGGTGACCATGGTGATACTGAATATAAGTATTGATTTCCCTGGACCACAAACTGAGAGAGATCTGTCTTGTTGATAGCCTCCACAGAGCCCGTAGCCCCATGCAGCCAGAGAGGGAGATTTTGCCTGCTCTCAATGAAACCTGAGCTGTAGGTGACTCTCCTGATATTGGTGATGTCTGCCAACAAGACAACGTAAGCATATACACAGCGAAGCTTGTAACTGCTCTCAATAAACAGATCTGTTTACATAAAACGAAACCCGTTCTTAAGTAGCTGCCAATGAGAGGTAACTTAATTTTAAAGGTTAGTTTTCTCCTGATTTGGGTGTAAGTAACAGTTTCCTAACTATAGTGTAGCTGTGTTTGTTATGAGCAGACTGGTCAGTCCTGGCAGGCTCTGGTGCTGAGTGGGAAAGGTGATGGATTTCTCAGCAGTGCTCTGGCCTGACTCCAGCAGCCCCCAACACTGACTTATTTCTGTGCCCCAGGGTGCTCTGATCCAACTTACAAAGAGCTGTGTGTGTGTGTGTGTGTGTGTGTGTGTGCATACACAATTGATAGCTTGACACATGTATAGCCGACTACACTAACAGGCTGACACACTGTCATACATACACGTATATATGCATTGACAGAAGGACATGCATACATGCACATAACCTCTCCAACACAAATCTCTCTGCCCATATGCCCTGCTGCTGTGGCATGCAATTGTCGTTTGTGCTATACGTCATGACTCAGTCGTGACCCCTGTGCCTATGGCACTGTAGGCTATGACACATGCAGCAGGATGAATAAGGTGGTGGCAACTCTGTGTGACACTGTGGCTCCTACTGTGTTGCACCACCTTTTAGCCAATGGCTCTGCTCCCTCAGGCTGAACAGGAGGTGGTCCTCTGAAATGGTTGAAAGAACAGCAACAGATGTTCTGAACTTACACACAAATGATGCACCATTGTGTATCTGTTCTTTTATGGATTATTCTGTCGTGAGTGTTTTACAGTTCTGACCTTACATGCAAAGATCAAAGATCTTGCCCATGTAGTGTAGCTGTTGATATTTTAGTGTGCAGTATACGATCTTCAACAATACAGATACAAATTGCATATATTTTAGGGGGTTCCTCAGGGCTCAATGCAAGGACCACTGCAGAATAGCTTTTATCGGTGTTAATCTGTTCCTTGTCTAAAGTATCTCACAGACACTCCCTAGTTCAGTCAGTCAGTAGACACTCTCCAGGCCCTCTGCCTTCAATGTGAGAGGAGAGATTCTACCTGACATCAGACATGGGAGGCTGACTCCCGCTGCATGAAAGGTAAAAGGTCGAGGCTTGAACACCCAGGCAGATAAAGCAGCCTTTTCATGTGTGACTGGCCCGCAGCCCAAAACAAATCCCACTGACCGCTGCCTTTGAACTGTAGACCAGTGTTCCTATGGCAGGAGTAGTGCTCTGCTCCCTCACTAAATCCTCTACTATTTGAGTGTATAACATAAAACTCAAAAGTGTTTTCTGTTTTAGTTTGAGTATTTTCAGTATAAACCTGTCTCTTCTACAGCCTTTGGCAAATATATCACCCCCCTCCAGAGTTTCTCCTGTTTGCAAGTATATAATGGGCATTTCCATCAAAAAGGACCCATGAGCACGCACGTGAAGTTTATAGGAGCATGTCAAATGAACTGTAAGAGTCTATATGTTTTAAAAATTAAGGCTTTTTAAAAAAAAATTAACATTTTCCATCCCAAAAAATTTGAATAAGCAAAGACTTTCATTTCTGGTCCAACAGATGGAAAAAAGGGTCTTGGACAACATTGACCAGAAAAATGATTGAAAGGTATTAGACGTACATCAAAACTTAATAATGTTGAAGTAAAGACCCCTGCCAACTAATATCAACACTTACAGTGCCTTCAAAGTATTCACACCCCTTGACTTTTTCCACATTTTGTTGTGTTACAGACAGAATTTTACATTTGATTACATTGAGATTGTGTGTCACTGGCCTTCACACAATACCCCATAATGTCAAAGTGGAATTATGTTTATAGAAATGTTTAACCCCTTTGTTATGGCACGCTTAAATAAGTTCAGAAGTAAGCATTTGTTGAACAAGTCTCATAATAAGTTGCATGGACTCGCTCTGCGTGCAATAATAGTGTTTTAAGATTATTTTTAATCATGATTTCCCCACACATCCAGTTATCTGTAAGGTCCCTCAGTCGAGCAGTGAATTTCAAACACAGATTCAACCACAAAGACCAGGGAGGTTTTCCAATGCCCCGCAAAGAAGGGCACCTATTGGTAGATGAAGAAAAAGTAAAGCCGACATTGAACATCCCTTTGAGCATGGTGAAGTTATTAATTACACTTTGGATGGTGTATCAAAGATACAGGCGTCCTTCCTAACTCGGTTGCCGGAGAGGAAGGAAACCACTCAGGGATTTCACCATGAGGCAAATGGTGACTTTAAAACAGTTAGAGTTTAAAGGCTGTGGTAGGAGAACTGAGGATGGATCAAAAACATTGTAGTTACTCCACAATACTAACCTAAATGACAGAGTGAAAAATATTCCAAAACATGCATCCTGTTGGCCATATTTTTTGCCTGCACAGTACCGCTTGTCATGCAGTAGCAGAGAGAACAGTCTATGACTTGGGTGACTGGAGTCTTTGACAATTTCTTTGGGCCTCTCTCTGACACCTCCTAGTATATAGGTCCTGGATGTCAGCAAGCTTGGCCCCAGTGATGTACTGGGCTGTACGCACTACCCTCTAGCGCCTTACGGTAAGATGTCGAGCAGTTGCCATACCAGGCGGTGATGCAACCAGTCAGGGTGCTTTCGATGGTGCAGCTGTAGAACCTTTTAAGGATCTGGGGACCCATGCCAAATCTTTTCAGTCTCCTGAGGGGGGAAAATGGGTTGTCATGCCCTCTTCACAACTGTCTTGGTGTGTTTGGACCATGATAGTTTGTCAGTGATATGCACACCAAGGAACTTGAAACTTCTCGACCACTTCAGCCCTGTCGATGTGAATGGGGGGCTGTAGTCCTATAGTCCACGATCAGCTCCTTTGTCTTGCTCACATTGAGGGAGAGGTTGTTGTCCTGGCACCACACTGCCAAGTCTCTGACCTCTTCCCTATTGGCTGTCTCATCATTGTTGGTGATCAGGCCTACCACCGTCAGAAAACTTAATGACGGAGTCGTGCTTGGCCATGCAGCCGTGGGTGAACAGGGAATACAGGAGGGCAATAAGCACGCACCCCTGAGTGTTGAGGATCAGCGTAGCAGATGTGTTGTTGCCTACCCTTACCAGCTGGGGGCAGCCCGTCAGGAAGTCCAGGATCCAGTTGCAGAGGGAGGTGTTTAGTCCCAGGGTCCTTAGCTTAGTGATGAGCACTATGGTGTTGAACACTGAGCTGTAGTCAATGAACAGCATTCTCACATAGGTGTTCCTTTTGTCCAGTGTGGAAAGGGCAGTGTGGCGTGCGATTGCGATTGCGTCATCTATGGATCTGTTGGGTCAGTATGCTAATTGGAGTTGGTCTGGGGTTTCCGTCATGATGGTGTTGATGTGAGCCATGACCAGCCTTTCAAAGGACTTCATGGTTACCAACATGAGTGCTACGGGGCGGTAATCATTTGGGCAGGTTACCTTCACTTTCTTGGGCACAGGGACTATGGTGGTCTGTTTGAAACATGTAGGTATTAGACTTGGTCAGGGAGAGGTTAAAAATGTCAGTGAAGACACTTGCCAGTTGGTCTGTGCATGCCTTGAATACACGTCCTGGTAATCTGTCTGGCCCTGCGGCTTTGTGAATGTTGCCCTGTATAAACGTCCTGCTCACGTCGGCTACGGAAAGAGTGATCACACAGTCATCCAGAACAGCTGGTGCTCTCATGCATGCTTCAGTGTTGCTTGCCTAAAAGCGAGCATAAAAGACATTTAGCTTGTCTGGTAGGCTTGCGTCACTGGGCAGCTCGCGGCTGGGTTTTCCTTATTTTAGACAGGTCTAAAGAAGCATGATATGAAGAAAATGTAGTATATTTCAGAAGACAGAATAGCATACTCTGAGTTGTCCTTATGTTAGTTCCTGATCTGGCTATGCCAAATGGCTGTGGCCTACACTAGTTTATTTAGCAGACAAGATTTGCTTAGAATTTCATGGCATTATTGTATAGTATGAAGAATACAATTGAATAAAGCTGAATAAAATAGAAAGGATATTTTCTCCAAACAATTTGTGGGAGTGTGCACATGCAGCTATTCTGTGTTGTGGTTAACAAAAAAATATATATATTCCTATATGCTTAATTTAGAGTTATTCATTTAACTTTAGTAGTTCTACAAACATTGGGCTATATGTTTAGATTTTTAATACATTGTACGGCTGCATGATGCAACTTTAATGATGTGACTCTCCCTTTATGTGGCCATAATGCAGCCTACAAAAAATTCCATTCCTTTTGCGGCCAGTAGCCTTTGTGCCCTTCTCCTTGAGTGCTGCGTGCTCCATGGCGTGATCGGGTCTTTCTCACAGGCTAGAAGTGAACACAGACATATCGGGGACACAACTGTGCCCTTCCTTATCCAATTCCGAGGTGAATATTGAAGATATTGGAAGATCTGTCCACATTTACTTTTCGTCAGCAAACAAGATGAGTAGGCCTAACGAACAGCAAAAGCACTAGCCTATGTCAATCTACTATTCTTCATAGTGCAAAGGTCGACTTATTCTGTGCGAGAAATAAATATTCCAAACATAGTCTGGAACAGTTGTGGGATGTGATAGATCCCAAATTAATACAACCACTAGCATCCCCAAACTTTTTTTTACGCAATGTGGCTGACGCAACAGATCAGAACGTTTTAGCTTAAAATGTTGATAAACTATTAGGCTATTTCTTGACATTATAAGCACCGCAATGCGCACATGGTAGTAGGCTATAAGCGCATATGTTCCATTAGAGGAAAACACCATTATCAAAAGTGACCACAAATGCAATTTATGCATGTAATACTTTTATTATAAAGGTGAGTTTTTTTATGGTGAAAATGATCTTCCCCAAACTTGAAACTCATGTGCTGCTTATTGTATGCCAGTTAGGCTCTACACACCTTGTGATACATGAGGCTACATGAGGTGTGCGAATATGATTTGAAAATGTCGAAAAAAGGTATTGTTACTTTTTCACGGCATCATTCACAAGTGTTAATATATAATTCACAAGTGATAGGCTAATATTTTCAACCATCAGACTATTCTTGATTTAATCTCGAATAATATATGTGTGAAATTTGTTTTGATTTAGAATGGACTATTATCATGCACCTGTATTGAAACAGAGGCAGTGGGGAAAAATACATGTCATCTATGCACTTAAATAGCGATTGGGGGAGGCTTTTCCCCGTGGTTTATTTTCATGCCAGGCTATAATCCTGTTGTAAATATAAGCAATGTGCTTAATATAAAGGAAGTTGAGAAATAAAAATAGTAGGCCAAGCCTATAGAAAGCTGATCCTCCTCTTTTTAGTAGAGGCCATCATTGATGACAGTGTGATTAGTGGACCAATAGAGTGCTGAGTAACAGGCAGTTAGCAAGTTTGGTAGGCTACTAATGACCATCAGCAGCATCAGAGCTTGGAGAAACCTAATTACCATGACTAAACGGTCACATGGAATTTGACTGCCTTCATGACTCGTGACCGCTGGTGTGGCGGTAACATGGTCACCGCAACAGCCCTACTTGTTCCTTGAAATTCCATTACCAAAAACCCTCGTATCTTAAAGATATTTTCTTATTTATCTCCCTCATGAGGAGGGAGGATAATGAAAGTTTACAGAAGTGACAAGTAAAGGAAGACCGACCAAATAGTTGTAGTGTTTTTACTGATATCAAGTTTGTTAATTAATTATTAAGTGATTCAAACTCATAATTCTGTTACCAAATCATTAACCGAATTACTGAAAAATCTGTAAGGGAATTGCTGCAATTGAATTGGCTACAATGGGTAATTGTAGTAGTCACAAACCACAGTTAGGTCACCTGCTACTGTCCTCCCTTCCACTGGCATACTGTTATGTTCAGATCATAACAATTTTTTTTCTCTTTCTGTCATCTGGTGGTCAAAGCAATGCTGTAAAAACAGTCTGGACAACCTCTCTCTCCCTCTCTTTTAATTCAATTTCAATTTGAGGGGCTTTATTGGCATGGGAAACATATGTTTACATTGCCAAAGCAAGTGAAATAAACTAATAAAAGATGTACAGTAAATAGTACACTCACAAAAGTTCCAAAAGAATAAAGACATTTAAATGTCATATTATGTCTATATACAGTGTTGTAATGATGTGCAAATAGTTAAAGTACAAAAGGGAAAATAAATAAACATAAATATAGGTTGTATTTACAATGGTATTTGTTTTTCACTGGTTGCCCTTTTCCTGTGGTAACAGGTCACAAATATTGCTGCTGTGATGGCACCCTGGTATTTCACTCAATAGATATGGGAGTTTATGAACATTTGTATGTGTTTTCGAATTCTTTGTGGGTCTGTGTAATCTGAGGGAAATATGTGTCTCTATTATGGTCATACATTTGGCAGGAGGTTAGGAAGTGCAGCTCAGTTTCCACCTTTCTCAATAGCAAGGCTATGCTCACTGAGTCTGTACATAGTCAAATATTTCCTTAATTTTGTGTCAGTCACAGTGGTCAGGTTTTCTGCGACTGTCTAGTCTCTGTTTAGGACCAAATAGCATTCAGTTTTGCTCTGTTTTTGTAATTCTTTCCAATGTGGCAAGTAATTATCTTTTTGTTTTCTCATGATTTGGTTGGGTCTAATTGTGTTGCTGTCCTGGGGCTCTGTGGGGTCTATTTGTGAACAGAGCCCCAGGACCAGCTTGCTTAGGGGGCTCATCTCCAGGTTAATTTCTCTGTAGGTGATGGCTTTGTAATGGAAGGTTTGGGAATCACTTCCTTTTAGGTGGTTGTCTCTTTTCTGGATTTTGATAATTAGCGGGAATCGACCTAATTCTGCTCTGCATACATTATTTGTTGTTTTACGTTGTACAGAGAGGATATTTTTGCAGAATTCTGCATGCAGTCTCAATTTGGTGTTTGTCCCATTTTGTGAATTATTGGTTGGTAAGCGGATCCCAGACCTCACAAACATAAAGGGCAATGGGTTCTAGAACTGATTCAGTATTTTTAGCCAGATCCTAATTGGTATGTCTAATTTTATGTTCCTTTTGATGGTATAGAAGGCCCTTCTTGCCCCTCTCTCCTCTCTCTCTCGTTAATGTCACCTCTCCCGGCTGTCACTGACACCTACCCTCTTTCCCTTTACTGTAACAAGCATCCTCACCCACTGGGCACCGACCAACATCGCACGTCCATGGATGTTGAAATTTGGTCAGTCCGCCCTGACCGGACCAAATTTTAACCAATCATAGAAGTCTGTTTCACAAGTTTGGACAGTAGAGTAAAGTAGTATAGTACAGTATAATTTAATGTACTGAACATATCTACTTTACTGTGCTCTGCTGTACTGTACTCGACTCTACTGTGATGTCCAAACTTGTGAAACAGACGCCTATGATTGTTTCAGATTTGGTCCGGACCAACCAAATGTGTTCTTGTTTGGGGGCGGTGCTCATTACAATAATTCCCAGTGTGTAGAATAATACCCAAATATGCAAAAGAAGGATGTTGCATATTTCTAACTTTTTTTTGTACCTATTCAGGATACATTACCATGAAGAGAATTATATTCATATCCATAATTATGCATTTCTATAAAGTACAGATCAGGGAATCATGATGTAATTCTGTTACCTTAATTCTGTTACCAGATGTAAATCCACTTCACCTACTGTAGTTCAATAAACAAAATATTTTTTTTCAAATTAAAGGTGTCATGTCATAGCTGACACC
The DNA here is from genome assembly GCF_901001165.1 of Salmo trutta. Taxonomy (NCBI): domain Eukaryota; kingdom Metazoa; phylum Chordata; class Actinopteri; order Salmoniformes; family Salmonidae; genus Salmo; species Salmo trutta. The sequence goes on along the minus strand of NC_042959.1, from coordinate 53,785,808 downwards.
CCGTTCTTTCAGCAGACACCTTTTAACCGTAATTGGAGCAGATATTTAAGTTTTTCTCAAATGTGGTCGCCTAAAAAACTGAGGGAGATTTTACAGTAATTATGTTACCAAAGGTTGCATCTGCACAGTTCTTCCAGTAAATGTGTTTTTGTGAAATGTTCTGTGTTAATTGTTCAAAGTAGTCCTTGTGCATTGAGTTGTATGCTTTGTTAAACTTTGAAATCAATTGTTTTTGTTTGGCATACATTTTAAAGTGAAAAAGCGTAATTCCATTGCCGTGAAAATGCCCTAATACAACCCCCTCCATATTTTCCATGTAAAACAAGAGCTGAAGCTGCCGTTAGTTCTTTTTTTTTAGGGCTTTATTTTTAAGAGAACAATTATGACACGCATAACACCCTTTTCTCAGACCTCCCATTGTCCTTCCTCCAAGCCAAATACGTAGTGCATAATTCATGGAGAAGTCATTGCTATAGTGAAGGCAATTGCATCAACTGGAAGCAAGTGTGTGGTACGTGTCCGTGCACACACAGACACACAGAACCTGTTCTATCACGTCATTGTTTGTTTTTTATGGTAATGGAAGCAGAGCAGGCATTAATCAGGGGGTGGTTTTACTATTCTCTCAGGTAAACAATGTGGGTGATGTAGTGTTGAAACTGCACTCAAGGCTTTCCAGATGCACTCACTCTAATGCAATGTCTCGGCTCCCACTGTCATGCGGGTGTGTTGGAACACTACACAGTCTGGATGTATATATAGATAGCTATTTTTAAGGCTGAACCACAAATAGTAGTAGTAGTGGGGCTTAATTAAAATGGTCCATGCCTCTGTTGCCATTCCTGGGTTGTGGTCTGCTCGTTCATTCATTCATGAATTTATATGCACACATGTACTCTGTTCTCTCTCATTTGCCCTCTCTCTTTTTGTTGTTACAAATTGCTATACATTGCAAAAAAATAATAATAATACATCCCTGTTTAGTTAAAGGGGCAATCTGCAGTTGCTACACCCACTTTTGAACTAATTAAATTCATGATATTTACTGAATGATATATATATGTATATATATGGATTATTAAAATAATATAACTTTAAAAATGCCTCATGAGCTTAGTTCAACTGTTACACCCCATCAGAACCCAAAATATAAGCTTGTTTTTACTCCAATGTTTGTAAACATTATAAATGTAAACAAACACTGTATAGCCTCAACATGGTTAAAATGATCATTTTGATTTATTATAGATGGTCGGTCCATAGCTCTTTCTATGAATTTGAGAGTGGTTACATTTATCCAATCCCATCCCTCAGCTTTTTACCAAAACAGAGATGGGGTGGCGGCTTTGTTATTTTTTCAACTGCGGATTGGACCTTAACTTTTCTGTCTTCAATTAAATATTTTTAAATACAGTCCTTTTCCTTAAGGTGAATGCACCAATTTGTAAGTCGCTCTGGGTAAGAGCATCTGCTGAATGACGTAAATGTGGATGTATATTAAAGGGACACAGAGTGTTATCTATCATGGAACTGTGCCAAATTACCAGAGTTTAGATAACAAAACCTAGTGGTAATGATAACATTACTTGTTCAGTGACTGAATCCAAGAGCCTACTGCAAAACGCAACAGAAGCTCTGAGCACTAGCGTCCCGCCCATTCGTGGCGAGCAGCCTCACTGGGCCATAGGGCCGGGCTCTGCCTTCGATTGGGAATCGCATGCAGCGTGTCAGGTCGAGCAGGCAGCGAGTTGCTGCAGGCAACCAACAGATCAATTATGTGTCGGTGATGCCTCTAATAAAGCTGACACAGCACAGTCTCCCCGTGGCCCCCCTGAGGGGCTCCCGCTCCGCAGCGCGCCAGGCTCACTTGCCCCCATGGAAACACTAACCCCAAGAGAAGGGTTCCCCCATCCTTCAGTTTCCCCCACTGCTGCGGCTGCTCTTTCGAAGCGTGCTTCTAATTTGTCCGAAAGGAACCCTGACTTAAATGCATCGCTTTGGTTTCTCTGTTGAGTACTGTGGAGGTTAAAAGGCTAAGACAATTGTTGATTCTGAAGGACGTTGGCAGGAATGGTACATGAATGATACCTCTCCTGAATCTCATACTGATCCGATGCTCTCTATTTTCCAGGAGTAACACACCTGCAGTAAAGAGGGGAAGAGGATCCTAATTCAGAGGACCAGTGGATGACCTGCCTGCTATACAGACCATGATCTGAAGGCCCCGCCACATGGCCCCATTCTTTCTTCTTCATTATTTCCTGCAGGGATAAGAGCTCCTAGACTAGCCGCCTCAGACAGGTGGAGCGGAGGGAGATAGAGTGCGACAGCCAAGCGCCTAGTCGTCAACAGTGCCCACCAACCACCTCCACAGGACAGCCGTGCCCTCTGATCCCGCCACGCCCCCTACCCCTCCCACCGCCAGACCGGAACCATGGGAAGGAAAAAGATCCAAATACAGAGGATTACAGACGAACGGAACAGACAGGTGTGTGTGTGTGTCTGTGCATAATGTTTAGTTGTATGTTAGAACTCTATCATGCCTATGACTACACCAGTATTTTTCCAAGACGATGAAAGGCTAAATGATCCTTCTAAAATGAGTCAACTGGTTAATGGGCTTTGGTTCATTGAGCTTATTGAGTAATGGATGTGATGCGTCTGCCATCCCCAAAATGTCCCTGGCTGAGTAAAACCTGAGTGTTTTAGACACTAGGTGGCCTGAGGTCCTACAATCATCTTAAGTTTCTCCTCGTTAATCTTTAAAGGTGCCCATTTTCATAGAGCAGCACACACAGAGACTCAAAATGCTTCAGGCATTCAAGCATTATGTTGATTCGTCAAAAGTTGACAAATATTGGTGAACCATCATCCTGCTAGATGTTGATTATAAGATACTGTCAATAGCACGAATGGATTGGTCCCGTCCCCAAGGCTATAGATAGACTCTGACCGAAATTCAACAGCATGTTGTGAAAAGAGAGCGTGAGAACCACAAATACTTTACATAGTAATGGATTATTAACTGAATGCCGAATGCTACGGAGACCATGAACACTTCTGAAACATTGCAGGTGCAGAAAGTAGAGCAGCTGGGGAGGTTGTGGTTGTCACTGTGGCTTCCTCCTCTCCTCGCCACACAACCACGCTCGTTAGGACACGGCCATGTCTCATGGCGGATGTCTTGTTCTGTCGTTCGTTGCCATTGGTTACTTGCAATTCTATTCTTAATGTCAATTATGTTCAGCTTGTTTATCCTGGCATTCATGTCGAAGGAAGGATCAAGACTAATTATTGTCGAAGACTCGGTGTACCTCACGCCTCCGACAAATCAGAGTATTTCTCTTCGTGATAAACCGTCTTATAATTGGTTATGAGAGTCATTGCAATAGTATTGTTTATCAGCTCTGTGAGCCTGGCTTGCCATTGTCCTCGCTGAACTTTCTTCCCTGTGTGTGTGTGTGGTGTGTGTGTGGTGTGTGTGTGTGTGTGTGCGTGCGTGCGTGCGTGCGTGTGCGCGCGCAGAGATGATTGTGTGTGTGTGTGATGGGGTTTGAGGGGGGGGGTGGTAGGCGGTTGCCCATGGATACGACCCCAATATAATTTTATTTGTGGCAGCGGGAAGCAATGAGTGAGCAAGAACGACGCAGAGAGGAAAAGGAGGGAGAGAAAAGGAAATGAGAGAGACGGAGACAGTGAGAGAGGGAGACGGAGACCATGGGGAGGACAAGGAGAGAGCACAAGCTGGCTCAGAGAGGCATCAGTGTAACATGGGGGCGCTCAAGCAATTATAGAGGGAGAGGGGAGATGGAGAGAGCGAGCAATTGAAGGTCTCACGTGGCAGCTGTAGAATCTGCCTGTGTGGTTCCTTTCCGTGCGTCTGCTTCCTCGTGCTCCTCTCTGATCCTGTCTACAGCAAAACAAACAAACTCAAATTCCCCATTGCATAAATGCCTCAAAACCAAGGGAGTGGTATTAAACAGAACCACAACACACTGCAGGGCCTCATCCCTGTTGTCACCTTTAATTAGCTGTCTGTAATGTGTTGTTTGTTCACACATAGTCTGTTCTCTAAGAGACTGTTATTTATTTACTGTTATTCAAATATTCCCTCCCACTTTTATTACATTTAACCAATTGTTATACAGTACCACAAATTCCTTTACTTTTTACAGTATCGCTAATGTTATTGCTCTTCCTCTTTCCTTCTATGCCAAATATTCCCCTTCCCTTCCCAATATCACCTGCCAATCCCCCCCCCTTCTCCACAACGTCCCTTCTCTACCACCCTCTAATATACCCACACCATCCCTCCCCTGACAGGTGACGTTCACCAAGAGGAAGTTTGGCCTGATGAAGAAGGCGTATGAGCTGAGCGTGCTGTGCGACTGTGAGATCGCCCTCATCATCTTCAACCACTCCAACAAGCTGTTCCAGTACGCCAGCACCGACATGGACAAGGTCCTGCTCAAATACACCGAGTACAACGAGCCCCACGAGAGCCGTACCAACGTCGACATCATGGAGGTAATGAAGGAGGGAGCGAGGAGGAGGGAGAGAGGAAGGGGGGGGTGTTACTGTGTAATTCCCTGCAGGAGAGGGTGAACTGAGTGGTTGTGTGTTGTGAAGTAGTGGGGGAGATGTGTTACTGTGTAGTTCCCTGCAGGAGAGGGTGAACTGAGTGGTTGTGTGTTCTGAAGTAGTGGGGGAGAGGTGTTACTGTGTAGTTCCCTGCAGGAGAGGGTGAACAAGGGTGGTTGTGTGTTCTGAAGTAGTGGGGGAGAGGTGTTACTGTGTAGTTCCCTGCAGGAGAGGGTGAACAAGGGTGGTTGTGTGTTCTGAAGTAGTGGAGGAGAGGTGTTACTGTGTAGTTCCCTGCAGGAGAGGGTGAACAAGGGTGGTTGTGTGTTCTGAAGTAGTGGAGGAGAGGTGTTACTGTGTAGTTCCCTGCAGGAGAGGGTGAACAAGGGTGGTTGTGTGTTCTGAAGTAGTGGGGGAGGGGAGAGGTGTTACAATACGACGTTTCAGTACAGTGCCATGGAGGAGAGACGGTAATGAAACGGCTCGCTGTGTTTTAATTTTGTTTTCACAACCGTGGTTGTAATTTGGTCGCAGTATGGTCATTAATATGCTCGTTTTGAAGGTCGTTTAGATTTGATAACACTTTATTTTAGGGTTTGCCTATAAACTGATGATTATTTTATTTTGTTGGTAAATTAAGTAGGCAACATTTCTAGCGTGTTCATGATTTATGTTTGATAACAGGCCCATGTGACCTGGTGTTATGTTTTCTTGATATCAAGAGCTGTTTTATTTTTGACTACCACCACTCTGGTCTGGATGAGCGCTTTCAATCCAAAGCCATCAGGTCTTTATTTATGTAGCAGGAGAAAGGGATGGTTTTTTTCTTTCTCTTTTCTTTTTTTAGTGTTCGAGTATTCAAGATCGCTTTTTTTAGTTTCTTGTGCTTTTCTCTGTTGAACTCTTGGTTGAATCCAGAGTTGTTTGGATGTTGTGTTTGTCATAGCCAGAGTAGATGCATATAAACACAAGCTATAAGCCTTCATCATTAATTCCTCTTAAAGCAAATGTCTAGTGAGAGGGCAGCTACAGTAACTTCCATGACATTACCTTCAGAGAGAGAAAGAGATGGATCAAGAGAGATAGAGAGACGGTGTGGGCAGTTAGCCTTGCATGGCCGCCCCTATGCATGTACACCAGTGTGCTGTGGCCAGATTACAGGCTCGTGTGGGGCCTGTTCCAGTATCCATCCTTCCATCCAGGCCTGGCCGGCTGCCTGGTGCCTGGGATCATGGAGGGAGGGCAGAGGTAGGGACAGCTGGACCTGCTGTCACCACCCCCTGGCCTTGGCCGGGGCTCCAAGGCCACTCCAACAAAAAGCCTCCGGTCCCCCTGGAACCACACTGTCACAAAATGGAGGGTTGCACGAAGGAGGTGGAGCGTAGAGATTAGTTTCTAGATAGGGAATGTGAATGAGGTTACATTGAGAGCTCATTCGCTCAAGTGATATCTTTTTTTCACCAATATGTGCGGTATAATTTATCTGCCTTGACCCTTTCATACACAAAGGTTTCCTCATGGATTCATAACAAATGGGCAGATGCATTTTAACTGGCTATTTAAATATTAACTTACCACTTATAATTCATATGAAGTGAAGTTGTTTCGCTCTATGAAGACCATGTCACTGGATCATGAAATACTTGGTACAGCCGCTGCAGCTGTCCATTACCACGTGGAATAACTGAGATGGCATTCTGAGTGTTAGTCTCTCTCGGTCTCGGTGTCTCTCGGTCTCGGTGTCTCTCGGTCTCGGTGTCTCTCTGTGTCTCTCTGTCTCTCTGTGTCTCTCTGTGTCTCTCTGTGTCTCTCTGTGTCTCTCTGTGTCTCTCTGTGTCTCTCTGTGTCTCTCTGTCTCTGTGGATGGCAAAGGTGAGGGCTTTCAGTGGGAGAGCTACATGGAGCTCCAGTTGCAGATGGCTCTTAAGTGTGTGTGCTAGTGTGCTGTGGCAGGGCTTTGGGCTGCTCTGGGCCACATTAGCTTAAGCTCCACTGGCTGTGTGTGTGTGTGCCTCCTAATGTGTGTATGTCTGCCTGTATTTGTGTTGTAAGCCTTCATGTTTGTGTGCATGCGCCCACTCTGCAGTGGCCCGTGAGAATGCCTCACAATATTCAGGCCAGATGAGAGTCTCAGTGCAGGAGTGTGTCACTGCCTGAATCCATATGAGGGTTCCCCAATGCATCTCCATCTCCTTCAGCAAGCCTCAGGCCCAGAGGCAAACCACTGTTCTACTGCCATTCCTCAGACCGAGAGGCTCCTTCTAGCTTGTTTAGTTTGATCTGTACTGTGTAGTGAGGGAGAGGGGCAGAGTTTAGATGAATCGTTTGGCACGGGTGAGCAGGAAAAGAGGAGGAGAAAGAGGAGAGGGGTTGAGCGAGGGGTTGAGCAGATAGGCACAAAATGTGTCCATTTGCCGCTCTGCCTCCCCGGGTCCCTCCAAGCAAGTGCTTTGGTGTATGAATTATGGAGTTTGATGCAGTCATGCACACACACTTAGTCATACGTTATGCTTACTATGTACCCTACGCGCGCACACACACATACACACAGAGTACATTAATATACATACATATAAATATACAGACCCAATGCTCAAAAGCACTTATACTAATAACACTGAAATGTGTATACATACAGTACCAGTCAAAAGTTTGGACACATCTACTCATTCAAGGGTTTTTCTTTATTTTTACTATTTTCTACATTGTAGAATAATAGTGAAGGCATCAAAACTATGAAAAACACATATGGAATCATGTAGTAACCAAAAAAGTGTTAAACAAATCAAAATATATATTTAGATTCTTCAAAGTATCCACCCTTTGCCTTGATGACGGCTTTGCACACTCTTGTCATTCTCTCAACCAGCTTCAAGAGGTAGTCACCTGGAATGCATTTCAATTAACAGGTGTGCCTTGTTTAAAGGTCATTTCTGGAATTTCTTTCCTTTTTAATGCGTTTGAGCCAATCAGTTGTTGTGACAAGGTAGGGGTGGTGTACAGAAGATAGCCCTATTTGGTAAAATACCAAGCCTATATTATGGCAGGAACAGCTCAAATAAGCAAAGAGAAATGACAGTCCATCATTACTTTAAAACATGAGGTTCAGTCAATCTAGAACATTTAAAAAACTTTGAACTTTTCTTCAAGTGCAGTTGCAAAAACTATGAAGAAACTGTGAAGAAACTGGCTCTCATGAGGACCGCCAGAGGAAGGAAGACCAACAGTTACCTCTGCTGCAGAGGACAAGTTCATTAGCATTACCAGACTCAGAAATCGGCTATTAACTACACCTCAGATTGCAGCCCAAATAAATGCTTCACAGAGTTCAAGTAACAGACACATCTCAACATCAGCTGTTCAGAGGAGACTGCGTGAATCAGGCCTTCATGGTCAAATTGCTGCAAAGAAACCACTACTAAAGGCCACCAATAAGAAGAAGAGACTTGCTTGGACCAAGAAACACGAGCAATGGACATTAGACCGGTGGAAATCTGTCCTTTTGGTTTGATTAGTCCAAATTGGAGATTTTTGGTTCCAATCGCTGTGAGACGCAGAGTAGGTGAACGGATGATCTCCGCATGTGTGGTTCCCACCGTGAAGCATGGACGAGGGGGTGTGATGGTGTGGGGGTGCTTTGCTGGTGACACTGTTGGTGATTTATGCAGAATTCAAGGCACACTTAAACAGCATGGCTACCACAGTATTCTGCAGCGATACGCCATCCCATCTGGTTTGCGCTTAGTGGGACTATCATTTGTTTTTCAACAGGACAATGACCCAAAACACACCTCCAGGCTGTGTAAGGGCTATTTGACCAAGAAGGAGAGTGATTGAGTGCTGCATCAGATGACCTGGCCTCCACAATCACCCGACCTCAACCCAATTGAGATGGTTTGGGGACCTCAGAGTGAAGGAAAAGCAGCCAACAAGTGCTCAGCATATGTGGGAACTCCTTCAAGACTGTTGGAAAAGCATTCCAGGTGAAGCTGGTTGAGAGAATGCCAAGTGTGTGCAAAGCTGTCATCAAGGCAAAGGGTGGCTGCTTTGAAGAATCTCAAATATATTTAGATTTGTTTAACGTTTTTGGGGTTACTACATGATTCCATATGTGTTATTTCATATTTTTGATGTCTTCACTATTATTCTACAATGTAGAAAATAGTAAAAATAAAGAAAAAAACAAACGAGTAGGTGTGTCCAAACTTTTGATTGGTACTGTACGTACACACACACACTCACACTCACACTCAATATTCTTCACACAGTTGGGCATTCCTTCACTCTAGTACACAGCTGGGAGGTGATGCATATGTACACACACGGCTTCTCTCTGTGCTGCACGTGTTGTGTGTGTGTGTGTGTGTGTGTGTGTGTGTGTGTGGGCAGCCTGCCTCTCCTGCCAGAACGTGTTAATCCGCTTGACTGCAGATCCCAATCAGGGCCGAGGGAAGGAAAAGCGAGGGAGGATGAGGGAGATGAATAGCCATGGAGAGGAAGAAGAGGGAATGCCTTTTTTCTTAAACAGCTCAAAGAGGAAGATCTTACCACAGCATGGCTTAAAGACTTTGTCACTTCCCCGATTCAAGGTCACGGTGAGAGGAGCTCCTCACGACACGCGCCACAAAACAGCACTTGACAAGATTCCCCCTAAGTAATTGATTCCAATTAGAACATATAATTGCCCATCACTTTCCAATATGGAGGCTCACCACCAAAAGGGGTTCTGGGTGGGGGCCAGGGCCCTTCGGAACTGTCCTATCACAACGCTGATGGTTCCTTAGGAGGCGGGCCTCCCTCTGTTGCCCTGGCGATGCTCCCTACCTCGGGACTAATCCCATTTTGCCATGTCAACCAAATTCCTGGGATGTCCCCTAAGACCTGTCGTATCCTAATCAGGGCAGGACAGGGTCAATGGGGGCTTCTCCTTATCACGTGGCCTCCAAAGGTCACATGATGCACCATGATTGCCATGGAGACGGTAATTGGTTTAACGATGATGCACCAGGGTGTGATGGTAAATGGGATCAAATCAGATTCCGTTTTTGGTTTTTGTTAAACAGGCACTTAGTCTGCATCATGTTTGTTGTTGTTACTGTCAGGAACATTAATGTAGCAGGGTTGATTATTTAAGAGCAAATGAAAACCACATTTATTTATTCATCACGGCAAGCTAAGTAAATAGTGTGATTTGATGCCTGAGTTAAAATGAATCTCAATATGTTAAAGAGCTTATGCAGCATTATGCCCATTTTACACTGTTAAATGCAACAGGATGCGATTGCTAGGCCTGTGATACAGATCATATGGTCCTCCTCATAGGCATAAGTACACTGTCATCCTATGAGCTGCTATCTGACATCCGGCAGATTCCAGACATCCGGCAGATTCCAGCCACTCAGTTTCCCCGATGCAGCCACGTTAGTGATGTGTTCTTTGGCAGCCCAGTAGTGTAGTAAGCAGAGGCTTTAGTTGTGCTCCATCAGGATGTCCTGGGGGGCACCATGTACCTGAATGCGGGCAACTGCAAATGGGACGTGACATTACATTCTGCCATTGTGGACAAGGGCCCCGGCCCGTACTGCTCAACACATACTTCCATTCTAAAGAGCGAGAGGAGGTAGAATTGGAGAAAAGGAGAGATGGATGGCATTTTGAGAGCAAAAAAAGTAGGATGGGAAGCTGTGGGAATAGGTCAACAGAGGGAGAGCAGGTAAAAAGAAGACGGGTGAGGAGAGAGATGGATAGACAGGAGATGGAGGAAAAGTGAAGGCCGGATAAGAGGAATAAGGAGAGCAGCAAAGGAGAACATGTGGGAGAATAGGAGGCTGACGTGAGAGGACTGTATGGATCGATTATGAGATCCTGAGAGAGAGAAAGATGGAGAAAGAGAAATGAATATAAATGGATAGAGTGGAAGAGAAGAGGGTGAAAGGGGAAGGAAAGCAAGAGATACAGCTGGAGAGGGAGACGAGGACCAAGCGACCACGAGAGAATGAAAGAGAGAGCGAGGGAGAGCAGGAGATAGGACGAGAGTGCCAGAGGGGGAGGGGCAGGGAAGCTCACAGCCCAGCCAGTCACTGTGTGCTGCTCTACAGGGGAATCTTACCCTGGCAACACAATAGAGGGCAGCACTTGAAAGATTGTGCCAGTGGGGGAGAGGTGCGGAGGGACCGGTGAACAGATGGAGCTGACTGAGACAAGCTGATCAGCTGACCGGTGTGTGTGTGTGTGTGTGTGTGTGTGTGTGCCATTATATAGGACTGCCAGGTCCTATTGTCAGGGCAGTTTTGTATTTAGCGATTTTTGTTCTTGTTGACAGTCGGCTGCATATGTCCATGACTACCACGTCCCCCGCACAGACTTTTGTCACATGTTGTCATTGTCAGTTTTTAGCTTTTTAGGTCAGCTCAGACACACAAGGATCATGTTTTCCATGAACAGTGCAGAATAAACAGTATGGTGGCTGAACAGTGTCAGGAAGTTCTAGTGTCTAATTTGATCAGTGCACTGATTTGAATTGATATGCCTGAACAGAGAAATCGGGTACTGATGGAAGAATCATCTCCATGTGGGTGGAATGTGGAATGGATTTCATAATGTGTGTAATAATATGGATATAATATATACTATATATTTTGGATATCATACTTTACATTATGGATAATAGTATTGGCATCACATTTAAAGTGAATTTGATCTGTATTGGGGGGTTTAGCTCAGTAAACCTGGATTTAACTTCACAGTTGGGTAGCTAATGACTGCGTTAGTCTTTTTACGTCTTTTATTCTCTCTGCCTCTCAGCTTGGCATTGAATTTCATGGTATTGAGTCATCCTCACTACACAGAGAACAGTGATCGTCCCTAGTGGGTGTCCTAGAGAACATCCACTTATCTACTAATCAAATCTCCATCAGGCAGCACTCACTGTATGGCAGATAATACAGTCATCTCTCTGCCACATAATACTGTAGATACCCATTTATTTATGTTGCTTTACTTAAAATCACATTCCCCTTTTCCATATACAATAGAACTTAATAGTACATCTGTCGTGTAGAAGAATTTGCCACACTCTAGGTTAGAATTCATTTTGCTAGTGTCGGGGATCTGGTTTGCTGTTTGGTCCAGATCCCACTGGCAAAGCTACTTACAGTAAAGCTTGTTTCCAGAATAATGTCAAAACAAGACCCTTTCCACTGTGCATTAGAGCTGAAATGGCCTCACTGCTCTAGCTCTGTGGCTGGTGGTGTGCTTCCGTCACCACGGTGTGCTTCCGTTTCACCCCCTACCCTTTACCTTTGCTCAATGGCTTTTGTTGGCGTGACGCTTCACACCAATTTAGAGGTGCTCGAATATCCGAGCCGGCAGATGAAAAAACATGTTGATGTGCCCTTAGACAAGGCACTTAACCTTAATTTGCTCCAGGAGCGCCGTACTACTACGGCTGACCCTACATCTATCCGGTGTATGTGACAATAAAATATATACAGTACCAGCCAAAAGTTTGGACACACCTACTCATTCCAGGGTTTTTCTCTATTTTTACTATTTTCTACATTGTAGAATAATAGTGAAGACATCAAAACTATGAAATAACATACCAAAAAAGTGTTAAACAAATCAAAATATATTTTAGATTTTAGATTCTTCAAAGTAGCCACCCTTTGCCTTGATGACAGCTTTGCACACTCTTGGCATTCTCTCAACCAGCTTCATGAGGTAGTCACCTGGAATGCTATTCCCACAGTCTTGAAGGAGTTCCCAAACATGCTGAGTATTTGTTTTCCTTCACTCTGAGGTCCCCAAACCATCTCAATTGGGTTGAGGTTGGGTGATTGTGGAGGCCAGGTCATCTGATGCAGCTCGCCATCACTCTCCTTCTTGGTCAAGTAGCCCTTATACAGCCTGGAGGTGTGTTTTGGGTCATTGTCCTGTTGAAAAACAAGTGATAGACCCGCTAAGCGCAAACCAGATGGGATGGCGTAACACTGCAGAATGCTGTGGTAGCCATGCTGGTTAAGTGTGCCTTGAATTCTAAATAAATCACTGACAGTGTCACCAGCAAAGCACCCCCACACCACCACCTCCATGCTTCACGGTGGGAACCACACATGCGGAGATCATCCGTTCACCTACTCTGCGTCTCACAAAGACACCAACAATTTCAAATTTGGACTCATCAGACCAAAGGACAGACATCCACTGGTCTAATGTCCATTGCTCGTGTTTCTTGGCCCAAGCAAGTCTCTTCTTATTATTGGTGTCCTTTAGTATTGGTTTCTTTGCAGAAATTTTTCCATAAATGGCCAACTCTGAACAGTTGATGCTGATGTGTCTGTTACTTGAACTCTGTGAAGCATTTATTTGGGCTGCAATCTGAGGTGCAGTTAATTTCCGATTTCTGAGGCTGGTAACTCTAATGAACTTGTCCTCTGCAGCAGAGGTAACTCTGGGTTTTCCTTTCCTGTGGCGGTCCTCATGAGAGCCAGTGCGACAAATAGGGCTATCTTCCCACAAAACGCACACAAAACACCAGTCTCAACGTCAACAGTGAAGAGGCGACTCCGGGATGCTGGCCTTCTAGGCAGAGTTCCTCTGTCCAGTGTCTGTGTTCTTTTTCCCATCTTAATCTTTTCTTTTTATTGGCCAGTCTGAGATATAGCTTTTTCTTTGCAACTCTGCCTAGAAGGCCAGCATCCCGGAGTCGCCTCTTCACTGTTGACATTCAGACTGGTGTTTTTAATGAAGCTGCCAGTTGAGGACTTGTGAGGCGTCTGTTTCTCAAAATAAACCGTCTAATGTACTTGTCCTCTTGCTCAGTTGTGCACCGGGGCCTCCCACTCCTCTTTCTATTCTGGTTAGAGCCAGTTTGGGCTGTTCTGTGAAAGGAGTATTGCACAGCATTGTACAAGATCTTCAGTTTCTTGGCAATTTCTTGCTTGGAATAGCCTTCATTTCTCAGAACAAGAATTGACTGACGAGTTTCAGAAGAAAATTATTTGTTTCTGGCCATTTTGAGCCTGTAATCGAACCCACAAATGCTGATGCTCCAGATACTCAACATGTCTAAAGAAGGCCAGTTTTATTGCTTCTTTAATCAGAACAACAGTTTTCAGCTGTGCTAACATAATTGTAAAATGGTTTTCTAATGATCAATTAGCCTTTTTTAAAATTATAAACTTGGATTAGCTAACAAACGCAATGTGCCATTGGAACACAGGAGTGGTGGTTTCTGATAATGGCCCTCTACGCCTATGTAGCTATTCTATAAAAAATTTACGTGTCCAGCTACAATAATCATTTACAACATTAAAATGTCTACACTATTTCTGATCAATCTGATATTTTAATAGACAATACATTTACTTCTTTTTTTAAACAAGGACATTTCTAAGTGGCCCCAAACCTGTGTGTGTGCGCAGTTGAAGTCGGAAGTTTACATACATCTTAGCCAAATACATTTAAACTCAGTTTTTCACAATTCCTGACATTTAATCCTAGTAAAAATTCCCTGTCTTAGGTCAGTTAGGATCACCACTTTATTTTAAGAATGTGAAATGTCATAATAATAGTAGAGAGTGATTTATTTCAGCTTTTATTTATTTCATCACATTCCCAGTGAGTCAGAAGTGTACATACACTCAATTAGTATTTGGTAGCATTGCCTTTAAATTGTTTAACTTGGGTCAAACGTTTCAGGTAGCCTTCCACAATCTTCCCACAATAAGTTGGGTGAATTTTGGCCCATTTCTCCTGACAGAGCTGGTGTAACTGAGTCAGGTTTGTAGGTCTCCTTGCTTGCACACGCTTTTTCAATTCTGCCCGCATATTTTCTATAGGATTGAGGTCAGGGCTCTGTGATGGCCACTTCAATACCTTGACTTTGTTCTCCTTAAGCCATTTTGCCACAACTTTGGAAGTATGCTTGGGGTCATTGTTCATTTGGAAGACCCATTTGCGACCAAACTTTAACTTCCTGACTGATGTCTTGAGATGTTGCTTCAATATATCCACATAATTTGCATGATGCCATCTATTTTGTGAACTGCAGCAAAGCACCCCCACAACATGCTGCCACCCCCGTGCTTCACGGTTGGGATGGTGTTCTTCGGCTTGCAAGCCTCCCCCTTTTTCCTCCTAACATAACGATGGTCATTATGGCCAAACAGTTCTGTTTTTGTTTCATCAGACCAGAGGACATTTCTCCAAAAAGTACGATCTTTGTCACCATGTGCAGTTGCAAATCGTAGTCGGGCTTTTTTATGGCGGATTTGGAGCAGTGGCTTCTTCCTTGCTGAGCGGCCTTTCAGGTTATGTCGATCTAGGACTCGTTTTACTGTGGATATAGACACTTTTGTACCTGTTTCCTCCAGCATCTTCACAAGGTCCTTTGCTGTTGTTCTGGGATTGATTTGCACTTTTCGCACCAAAGTACATTAATCTCTAGGAGACAGAACGCGTCTCCTTCCTGAGCGGTATGACGGCTGCGTGGTCCCATGGTGTTTATACTTGTGTACTATTGTTTGTACAGATGAACGTGATACCTTCAGGCGTTTGGAAATTGCTCCCAAGGATGAACTAGACTTGTGGAGGTCTACAATTTTTTGAGGTCTTGGCTAATTTCTTTTGATTTCCCATGATGTCAAGCAAAGAGGCACTGAGTTTGAAGGTAGGCCTTGAAATACATCCACAGGTACACCTACAATTGACTCAAATTATGTCAATTAGCCTATCAGAAGCTTCTAAAGCCACATAATTTTCTGGAATTTTCCAAGCTGTTTAAAGGCATTCAGCTTAGTGAATGTAAACTTCTGACCCACTGAAATTGTGATACAGTGAATTATAAGTGAAAGCATCTGTCTGTAAACAATTGTTGGAAAAATGACTTGTGTCATGCAGAAAGTAGATGTCCTAACCGATTTGCCAAAGCTATAGTTTGTTAACAAGAAATTTGTGGAGTGGTTGAAAAACTAGTTTTTATGACTCCAACCTAAGTGTATGTAAACTTCCAACATAAGAAAAGTGTTGTTTTAAATGGTTAGTCATTGTCCAGTAATTATTCCTTATTTCAGACATCTTTGTTGATTTGTGTAGAGTAGACCTTTGAAGGTGGTTAGCTTCGAAACTATGGTCATAGATGTTGACCTTCCTGAAATGGATCGATGTTATCTATTATCTGAGGCTCAGAATCATGTTACTGGTCTTGTTCGAATGCCATCGCTGTTCTTTTCTTTATCATTATTAGAATTTAAATGGTGGTACAGTCTGCATAATGGGTGTTGTTGACATAAATGTGTGTGAAAATGAAATGTTTTCCTCCTTCCTCTGCTTCTTCTTCCTCTAACCGCTTCAGACGTTGCGAAAGAAAGGCTTTAATGGTTGCAACAGCCCCGAGCCGGACGGCGACGACTCCATCGACCAAAGCCCGTTAAACGACGACAAGTACCGCAAGAACGAGGACCTGGATATCCTGTTCAAGCGCTATGGCGTGAGTACCATCGTCCTCTCGTCACGTTCTCTAACCTCCCTTTCTCTCCCTCTCTCTCTCTCTCTCTGTTGTGGGAACAAACGGACCAAGGCTCTGAACAAGAAAGAGCACCGGGACTCAGAGAGCCCAGACCCTGAGGAGCCCTTCTCCCTCACCCCCCACACTGAGGAGAAATACAAAAAAATTGACGAGGAGTTTGATAAAATGATGCAGAGCTATAGGCTGTCAGTGAGTACCGTGAGCTGTACTGCAACTGCTGTGTTACCCGGACTGGATTTTACCCAGATCCGGTTGCAGACAGCAACCCAAATACTCACAGAGCACCCCCCCCCCCTCCACTCCCCTCCATTTCCCACCCTCCCCCTCTGATCGTGTGTGCCCGGGCAAGGGCAAGGAGGTTTGGGCGCGGAGCTCAACAGTCTGATTGGAGAGTGGTTGCAGCCAACCATTTAGGAAATAATCGTAAAGGCTTCATAAACATGACATAACCGGTCTCAGGGGTCATTCATAAGCTATTGACAGATTTCATAAAGACTACATAAAAGTGACATATGATGATGCCATAGCAAACGGGGCATAACACATTCAAAGCAATACGTCTCAGTATGCGTTGTCACCCCTTTGAAGAGTGAGAAGAATCGTACAAATGAATGCTTTTCAAGGGCGTTAGTTTTACAGATAAAGTGTGACCATCTAGGTTCGGATAGGCCGTTCCTCATTTTCCAGGGTGTCAGTCAGACACTCTCCAGGGCTGCCTTATAATTGGCTCGCTGCCACGGTTTATCGCCTCTTTTATTCCTCTCTCCGGTGCCAATTTTTTTAGGATTCATTATTTTCCACTAGGGCTCAATAATGTCATTAACGTCAGTTTAATGAGAAGCACTCAATTTACAACCAGGCTTCCTGTCTGATCTGGCCTCCCTATTGGTCACGAGGGATGGGACTTTGTCTATCGAGTTCCCGCCGGGCCAATGTGAAGGACTTTACTGCTCACAGGATGAGCTGAACTGGAGATATACACACCTATCCCTGACTTAAGCCCTGGTTTCTTAGAATGTATTATACAACATGTACTACAATGTATTGCATAATCTGTATTATGTAGGATATTGTCACTAAAACAAAAAACCCAATGTTGCTGGAAAGGTTTTGTTATCCAAAACTGATATTATCACACACCCAATCACTCACTTACATTAAAGCAGCGGTTCAGCAAAAAAGTTGAATGTCTCTCGATCGAATCAATTCAGTGAATACAGCTCATTTAACCAAAGCCGTATCTCCAACACTTTGATGTTTGTGGTGAGCTGAAATAGCTCCTAAAAGCATTTCTGAGTAGAAAGAAGAATAGAATTCAATCTGCCACCCCCTGGAGAGTGTAGCTCCCGCCCTAGTCGATTGTAAGCAATCAAGCCCCCATCCCCCACCTTGCCCGGCACACCTTTCACAGGGCGCACTGTAGCAAACGGAAGCATACAGCACCAATCTCCCTCAACAGCATCATAATCCACCAACATGACAGCTAGGGGGCTGGGATATACACGCTTAATCCCACTCGTACTGCAATCCCCAGAGTCGAGTAGAAGGCGCTAGGGAGCATAGAGAGGCTAGCTATGCCGTCTACAGGCATGTACAGGATTATAAGGCAAGACTGGAACTTGCCAATTGGTGACTCAGCTGATTTAGCTTTTCAGATTTAAGTGATGTTACTTGATATTGTTTGCAATGTTGTGTTTCCTGTTGTTTGTTTGAAATAGGCTGTCACTGTCAAATTTGTACTAAAAAGAGAGACAAATTTTGTTTATTTCTCCGTCTATTGAAGTTATTTTAGAAATCTTTAAATCACTCGTTTCCCTCCTGTATTCCAACAATACTAAGATTAAAGCTGGGCATTATTTTTGTAAAACGATTCAATCTAATTGCATTTTACAGAGTATTCACTCGTGAGATCATCATTGTAGTCAAATGTCAAGGACCTTTAAAGGTCAACGGAACGTTGTTTGAAAGTTGTTTTTGTGGTTTTAATCCATCACTGCTAACAAATAGGATGAGACATTTCCTAAAGTTGAAAGGGAACTTTCAAAGGCTTCTAGGACAAGAGGGAGGGAAGGAAAGTAGGGCATGAGTTTAATTCATTCTGATACCCTCGCATCTAGGAAATCACCAATGTAGCGCTCCGCTGAGAGAAATAGGTTCATTTTTTGTTATGCTGGTGGAGAAGGCCTTGAGCTGCCTTCAACGAACCCACTTAGCCCGAGGAAAAGCTGAAAGACTATTATTTATCCAATATGATTCATTTTAGGGCCTTTGTAATGCCATGTACTTGACACAATGAATGAGCCACTCTACTCTAGTATTAAGATTATGCCCACTGGCAGTTATCTGACCTAACGTAGCAATACCACTGAATAACTTGTTATCCAAGAGACATCTGACCAAATGGCACAGCACAGTTTAGTGTACATCAGTGTAGTATTCAACAGTATTTTAATGGGTGTACGATAAGTGTATGTAGGAAGTGCTGTCCCAGTGCTGTATGCTCCACGTTTCCACACCTCTGCCCCCTCACACTAACCTCACCGCCATCCTTCCATCCCTCCACCCATCCATCTCTCCCTCCTCTCTGCCTGGCCAGTGTGCAGTGCTGTAACCTTCGGCCTTATATTGTAGACTACCTCCCCAGATTCCAGACCTAGCCACCAGCATGCCCAGTAGGCTTACCCATTTGGTCTTTCTCTTTATTTCTCTTTCGCTCTTCATTTTCTCTCCCCTACCCTCTCTCGCGCTTTCTTTCTCTGCCTCTCTCTGTTTCTGGTGCTCTGGGATTTGAGACATCTCTATTATTGTGGAGTCCAAGGCAGATTGGTTTTGTCACCATAGTCCCCTGAACATTGTTGCCATATGCAGCATATTGAGTGAAGTTGTGTACGTGACATGACGCCCTCACGGGTCTTATGGGTCAGAGGAGCTACAGCACTAGTGACAGCCCGGATGCCTTTCTGTCTTTACATTACCTAGCACTGTTGTTGTTCGTAACTAGAACAGGATAATGCAGACACAGACTAATACTCTGTCTACTAAAATGCTATAAAGAAAGGAAAAGTACACACTCCGTCTCCCCACATTGACAAATGGTTTGTCACAAGAATGACAGGACTCTTATCAGATTATGTCAGATACAATACAATACAAAACACACAATACCAAAACAACTTAGTCCTCCCTGCTCCCCTTTCTTCCCCTGTATAACATCACACACACATCCCAGATGTAAACTTGTGGAATACACTGTAGGCTAACGGGAAGGAAGGTCGATATGATGGACAGATGAGAGCATCTTCTTTCTCTCTTTTAAACTGGGTCCCACTCAGCACATACAGTACCAGGCCACGCTTGGCCCATATTCTATATATAGAGGCCCTGCCTGCTTTCTGCCATGATGAGGAACAGGGTGAAATGGGTTACAGGCAGAAGAGTGGACAACCTTGGCCTGGGTCCTGTCTCTGACTAGGACCTGGTGTTGGGCTGGGTCACACGGTAGTATTATTTAGCTGACTCAGGACCTGTCAAAGCTATTTCCTAACTACACTTCTTATACTTTAAGAAAGCACTCCTTGATACTTTAGAGAACGTTTTAGTGGCTAGTTATATACATTTTTAAGGGTAAACGTTTACTTCCAGGTAAAAGTAAGCAAATTAGCAGTCAACTTCTCAGGTAGAGGCTACATATCAAGATACTCAAAGTTCCAAGCTCTGTGCAAAAAACTTTTTTTCCCCAATGGTTTCTCTTCAATTTTCTCTGCAATTAAAGATACTATATGGGGTCATGAGATGTATAATGTGATGTACAATATGACATGTCACCAATAACCAATGCAATAACAATCCCATGTAGCTTTTATGATGTACAATAAATAACCTTGCATGTGATCTGAAAGCAAACACTTTTTCAGCTTCTTATTTCCACAAGTCAGTTGCATGCTAACAAATCCTGTGCGATAGTATGTGTGTGTGTTCTTGTGCATGCACATGCTTCTGAGAGTGTGTGTTTAACATTATACATGTGCCCATCGTGCGTTTACATTTCTAAGCCCCTTTTCCTGTCTCTCCTCCAGTCAGCCGTCCCACAGCCCACTTTCTCCATGCCCGTCACGGTGCCAGTGTCCAATCAGAATGCTCTCCAGTTCAGTAACTCTGGCGGCCTGGTAACCACTTCCTTCGTCACCTCCACCCTCACAGACCCCCGCCTGCTGTCGCCACAGCAACCATCTCTCCAGAGGAACACTGGGTCTCCAGGGTTACCACAACGACCGGCCAGCGCAGGTAAGGAACAGAGTGGACAGTGGTTAATGGTTGACTTCATCACAAGTTCAAGTTTTATTTGTCACATGCACAAGTACAGTGACATACTTAACTTGCCAGCCCTACACAACAGTGCAGTAATATTGAACTAATAATACAAAATAAAAAACAGGAGAAATAAAAAATAAAAGAGGAAGCTATATACAGGTGCAGTGCCAGTACAACATGTGCAGAGATACTGGAGTATTTGAGATGTACTGTACATGTAGGCAGGGATTAGGGGAAAGTGTCTGGTAGCAGGATAAATAATAATAATAAACAGTATGGCATAAGTTGTGTGTGTGCGCAAGAGTGTAAATGAAGGTGTGATAGGAGGTTTATACAAAACATTAAAACCTCTTAGGGATCCCTTAAGCTCGAATCCCGTTACCGGGATAGATTTGACAACATCCGGTGAAAATGCAGAGCGCCAAATTCAAACTACAGAAATATAAATATTTAACATTCATATAAAAAGTGTAATACATCAAAATAAAGCTTAACTTCTTGTTAATCCAGACGCTGTGTCAGATTTCAAAAAGGCTTTACGGCGAAAGCACACCATGCAATTATCTGAGGACAGCGCCCCGCATACAAAAACATGAAAACCATTTTTCAACCAGGCAGGTGCGACACGAAAGTCAGAAATAGCGATATAATAAATGCCTTACCTTTAAAGATCTTCATCTTTTTGCAATCCCAAATGTCTCAGTGAATGGTCGTTTTGTTGGATAAATTCCTTTTTTATATCCCCAAAATGTCAATCTATTTGGCGCGTTTGATTCAGAAATACACTGGTTCCAACTCGCCCAACATGACTACAAAGTATCTTATAAGTTACCGGTAAACTTGGTCCAAACATTTCAAACAACGTTTCTAATCCAACCTCAGGTACCCTAAAATGTAAATAATTGATCAAATTTAAGACCGGATAAACTGTTTCCAATACCGGAGAAAAATAACGAGGAGCGCGCTCTTGTTCACGCGCACCAAAAGACTTGAGTCCATCTTAGTGACACATGGAAAGAATAGGACTACTTCTTCATTTCTCAAAAGAAAAACATCGAACAATTTCTAAAGACTGTTGACGTCTAATGGAAGCCATAGGAACTGCAATCTGGGCCCTAATAAATCAGGTGTCCCATAGAAAAGCATTCGAAAACACAAAGACCTCAAAATTTCCCTGGATGGATTGTGCTCGGGGTTTCACTGCCAAATCAGTTCTGTTATACTCACAGACATTATTTGAACAGTTTTAGAAACGTTAGAGTGTTTTCTATCCAATACCACCATGCATATGCATATCCTAGCTTCTGGGCATGAGTAACAGGCAGTTTACTTTGGGCGCGCTTTTCATCCGGATGTGAAAATACTGCCCCCTAGCCCGAAGAAGTTTTAAGAACACCTGCCCTTTCTATGACAGACTGACCAGGTGAAAACTATGATCCCTTATCGATGTCACTTGTTAAATCCACTTCAATCAGTGTAGATGAAGGGGAGGAGACAAGTTAAAGAAGGATTTTTAAGCCTTGAGACAAGGCGTGTGTATGTGTGCCATACAGAGGGGGAAAGGGCGATATTTAAGTGCCTTTGAACGGGGTATGGTAGGTGGCAGGCACACCGGTTTGTGTCAAGAACTGCAACACTGCAGGGTTGTTCATGCTCAACAGTTTCCCGTGTGTATCAAGAATGGTCCACCACCCAAAGGACATCCAGCCAACTTGACACAACTGTGGGAAGTATTGGAGTCAACATGGGCCAACATCCCTGTGGAATGCTTTCGACACCTTGTAGAGTCCATGCCCAGACGAGTTGTGGCTGTTCTGAGGGAAAAACTGTGGTGCAACTCAATGTTGGGAAGGTGTTCCTAATGTTTGGTATACTCAGTGTACATGTAAACAGGGCTGAAAAGTGTCTGGTAGCAGGAATATATAAATACTTATGGTAATATGCTAATGGTTTATATTTATATTATATAATGGATAAATATGAATGGTAATGGCAATCAATAATCAGTGAACAGCAGCGTAGTGGTAGTAATAGATCTAATCAATAATAATTTTAACAGCAGCGTAGGTGTGAGGGGGGGCAGTAGTTGTTAGCCATTGAACAGTCTTATGGCCAGGGGATATACGTTTTGGTAATTTTTCAGGTCTTTCTCAAACAGCTCCTAGCATGTACGTCCTGGATGGCTGGGAGCTCACCGCCAATGATGCACTTGGCTGTCTGCACCACCCTCTGTAGGGCCTTCCTGACGAGGGTGGTGCAGTTGCCATACCAGACAGTGATACAACCAGTCAGGATGCTCTCGATGGTGCAGCAGTAAAAGTTCCTAAGGATCTGCCAACTCGTTTCACTCTCCTGAGGGAGAAGCAACACTGCCGTTCCGTCTTCACAATTGTGCTGGTGTGAGAGGATCATGTTAAGTCCTCAGTGATGTGGACCCCGAGGAACTTGAAGCTCTTGACCCTCTCCACTGCGGACCCGTCGATGTGGATTGGGGTGTGCACCTGCTCCGGTTTCGAGTAGTCCACGATCAGCTCCTTGGTCTTGCTGACGTTGAGGGAGAGGTTGTTATCTGGGCACCACACTGCCAGGTTTCTGACCTCCTCCATGTAGTCTGTCTCATCGCCGTTAGTGATCAGGCCTACCATCATTGTGTCATCAGCAAACTTGATGATGGAGTTAGTTGTGCGTGGCCACACAGTCATGGGTGAACAGGGAGCACAAGAGGGGGCTAAGCATACACCCCTGGGGGGGGGTCCCCCTGTTAAGGATCAGCGTGGCTTTGGTATTGTTGTCTACTCTTACCACCTGGAGTTTACCTGTCAGGAAGTCCAGGATCTAGGGAGGTGTTCAGTCCCAGGTTCCTGAGCTTGGAGACGAGCTTGGCGGGCACTATGGTGTTGAACGCTGAGCTGTAGTCGATGAACAGCATCAATGTTTTGGATTCAGCATTATTCATGTTCATGTTTTCTTCGCAATTCTTACCATTCACATCAACTCGTATGTGCAACTTGTCCTTTTCAACATGGCCGCTGTCATTTGTTCTTCCCTCCACAGGTGCTCTATTAGGAGGTGAACTGAGCAACTCCAACGGAGGATGCCCGAGCCCTGTTCGTAAGTGACGTCTACTTCTGCTAAAATACCTAGTTGTGTTTGAGTCGTTTTTACATGGCAAATAAGATGATACCGTATACACAGTGAACTGCGTCTCTCTGTTGTACAGTGGGGGAAAAAGTATTTGATCCCCTGCTGATTTTGTACGTTTGCCCACTTACAAAGAAATGATCAGTCTATAATTTTAATAGTAGGTTTATTTGAACAGTGAGAGACAGAATAACAACCAAAAAATCCAGAAAAACGCATGGCAAAAATATTATACAATTATTTGCATTTTAATGAGGGAAATAAGTATTTGACCCCTCTGCAAAACATGACTTAGTACTTGGTGGCAAAACCCTTGTTGGCAATCACAGAGGTCAGATGTTTCTTGTAGTTGGCCACCAGGTTTGCACACATCTCAGGAGGGATTTTGTCCCACTCCTCTTTGCAGATCTTCTCCAAGTCATTAAGGTTTCGAGGCTGGCGTTTGGCAACTCGAACCTTCAGCTTCCTCCACAGATTCTCTACGGGATTAAGGTCTGGAGACTGGCTAGGCCACTCCAGGACCTTAATGTGCTTCTTCTTGAGCCACTCCTTTGTTGCCTTGGCCATGTGTTTTGGGTCATTGTCATGCTGGAATACCCAGCCACGACCCATTTTCAATGCCCTGGCTGAGGGAAGGAGGTTCTCACCCACGATTTGACGGTACATGGCCCTGTCCATCGTCCCTTTGATGCGGTGAAGTTGTCCTGTCCCCTTAGCAGAAAAACACCCCCAAAGCATAATGTTTCCACCTCCATGTTTGACGGTGGAGATGGTGTTCTTGGGGTCATAGGCAGCATTCCTCCTCCTCCAAACACGGCGAGTTGAGTTGATGTCAAAGAGCTCCATTTTGGTCTCATCTGACCACAACACTTTCACCAGTTGTCCTCTGAGTCATTCAGATGTTCATTAGCAGACTTCAGACGGGCATGTATATGTATTCTTGAGCAGGGGGACCTTGCGGGCGCTGCAGGATTTCAGTCCTTCACGGCGTAGTGTGTTACCAATTGTTTTCTTGGTGACTATGGTCCCAGCTGCCTTGAAATCATTGACAAGATCCTCCCGTGTAGTTCTGGGCTGATTCCTCACCGTTCTCATGATCATGGCAACTCCACGAGGTGAGATCTTGCATGGAGCCCCAGGCCGAGGGATATTGACAGTTGTTTTGTGTTTCTTCCATTTGCGAATAATCGCACCAAATGTTGTCACCTTCTTACCAAGCTGCTTGGCGATGGTTTTGTAGCCCATTCCAGCCTTGTGTAGGTCTACAATCTTGTCCCTGACATCCTTGGAGAGCTCTTTGGTCTTGGCCATGGTGGAGAGTTTGGAATCTGATTGATTGATTGCTTCTGTGGACAGGTGTCTTTTTATACAGTTAACAAATTGAGATTAGGAGCACTCCCTTTAAGAATGTGCTCCTAATCTCAGCTCGTTACCTGTATAAAAGACACCTGGGAGCCAGAAATCTTTCTGATTGAGAGGGGGTCAAATACTTATTTCCCTCATTAAAATGCAAATCAATTTATAACATTTTTGACATGTGTTTTTCTGGATATTTTTGTTGTTATTCTGTCTCTCACTGTTCAAATAAACCTACCATTACAATTATAGACTCATCCTTTCTTTGTCAGTGGGCAAACGTACAAAATCAGCAGGGGATCAAATACATTTTTCCCCCCACTGTAGCTGTGACAATCGATTATTAGCTTGTTATTTTTTACCCTTCATGGCTTTCCTTGACGTGATGGGAGTTGTGAGTTATAGTAAAGCATAAAAGGTATATGGATTACACTTTGGGACAGACTCCACTGTTTGATGGAAGAGAAAAAGATGTCAGGATAGCTGGTCAATGGCAACCGCCACAAACACTGACACTGGCACTCATGTACTCAAACACACACATACACACACACACACCTGTTGGCCAGCGACAGCTGAGGGTCACAGGAAAGCCGCTTGTAAATAGCCCAGGGGGTTGATGGGAAAGAGAACGAGAGAGAATGAAAGACTGAGGAAAAAAGGGAGAAAGAGAGGTGTAGAGAGAGACCTGAATGACATGAACACTCTGGCCTAGCATCTTCACCGTCTCCTCACCCCCCCCCTTCTTCTGTCTCCCCTGACCCAGCTTTCTCCCTCCCTCTCTCTGTCCTTCTCTCCCTCTATCGCAGCTGTTGCTCCATGCCCCCCCCCTTCCACACACACACACTCCAATCCCCCGTGGTTCAAACTGTACCTTGTCTTGGCAGAGCCGTCTCCTCAGAGGTGACTTTGACACCGGCCAGAGCCTCACTTCTAATTTAATTCCTCAAGGCATACAGTCATCGGTAGATGACAATATTATCAGATATTGTGCTACAACATCTTCCTCAAAAGTGAATGGCTGTATTATTGTATAGAGAAGAATATGTTTTTCTATTTGTGACTAAGGCACTGAGCAACAAATCTTTTGTGAGCATAGGTTCGGCTTTCACATTGATATCAATGAAAGACTCGTATGACAATGAGTTACACAATCCTATCTCAAGTTTCAGAATCAGACCCAAGTCACAAAGTCATGGAACATGGACCACAGTAGTCACGATGCCTTTCTCTCTCTAAACCGGGGTTGTCTCAGTAACCCTCCAGTGCAGTAAACAGTTCGGTGGTCCCAAGACGCAGCTCAAGTGACTCACCCTGCTAGCCCGCTGTCTCTCTCTCTCTTCCCCCTCCTCCCTCCACATCCCGTCCTCCTCCCCCTCGCTCTGTCGTTCTCAGCTGTTGAACACAGACCCAGGCTCTGGGCTCAGGGAATGTCACCATTGACGTCACCCGGCATTCCTGAGATTCCCACGCCCGGCACTGGGTAATAGGAGTAGAGCCTGGGAGAGAGAGCACACACACACTCACAGGTATACACTAAAACGCATATGTTGATGCATACATACAACACATAAACACTTAGAAACATACATGAACATGTACTTACACAAACGCATGCATGGATAAACCTTCACACAGACACATAATGAGTGTGAATTCTTACACACTAGAGCCCTGTTGTTCAAAGAGCCCAGGGCCTGGGGCCAACATCCGACTAACACATGTTCTTTCTCCTCCTTCATCTCCCTCTGTTGCTGGGGTAGATGAGTGAGCGTCCAGTTTCTTAGAGGAAGGACTGAGCGAGTGTCTGTCTGCTAGGTCAGGTACAACGCAAAAAGCCCTGTTCGCCCTGTTCCACTTTTGCCTCGGCTGTGCAAAATACAGCCGAGGCAAAATATTCCCATCCCAAAACACCTCGGTACAAAGTAACCTTCACTGGCTGCCCAGAGTTCTCTATCCAGTTGTGAATGGCAAGAGCAAAATTATGGTAACTGTTACGTATTTGTATGTTTGATGGAAGTAGTGTGTTATTGATACTGCTGACACAAATGAGTCTGGCGCAAACATCATTCTGTCCTTGCCACCCGTCAGTGTGTACGTTTGTGTGCGCGCGCGTGTGTGTGTGTGTGTGTGTGTGTGTGTGTGTGTGTGTGTCTGAACTGAAGTATGTGTGACTGAGATGAAACGGTGTCACATGCTGGTAGCATCTGGGACACGTCATGGAGCAACTTTTATCTGCTATCGCAGAACCCTGCCCAGCTCTAGGGAGTGTGTGTGTGTGTGTGTGTGTGTGCGTGCGTAGTTGTGCGTCTGACTGTGTGCCCTCCCACAGTATGTGTGCATGTCTCTTTGTATATATCGCTCTCTCTCTTTCTCTCTGTCTCTCTCTCTCTCTCTGTCTGTGTGTGTCTACTGTCTGTGTTTGCCTGGTTGTGTTCCTGACAGTGCTTGGAAAGTCCCCCGCTCCCCTATCCACACAGTGAGCCTGTCTTTCTTTGAGTCAACGGCTCCTTTTAACCAAGTAAGGGGAAATCAGGCTGAGGTTCTGTCCCATGGCAAGAAGGAATGCTGTTGTCTGAGTAGCTTGATGCTGTCCCAGATTAACACTGCTCACCATTGAGCCGTTCGATGGATAGACCTTCATAATGAGTGAAACCAAAACGAAGCGTACGTCGTTTGATTTGTAAACGAATTAAAATATTAGAGGCATTTATTAGTTTTTTAAAATTGTGTCTTATGAGACAACAACACATCAGGAGGTTGGAATGTCTTGAGTAATAACAAAAGGTTGTTTCTCTTAGGGATGTGTCACATGACGTAACCTGAAGGGGACTGTCTGAATGTTGACATAGGGATGCCGTAGGGTTGACATAGGAGTGACATTGCTCCTGTAGTGAAAAGCTATTAGGTTTTGTCAGTAGTGTTAGTGTAATGCGTGAAAGGGTCAAACGAGTAATGTTTACGGATTCATACTAATATTCACAGCGTTACAGTTGTCCTACAGTAAGTGATAGGCATACACACACCACACAAACACTCCATCCATTCCTTAACACCATATTAATATCTCCTCTCCGTCTCCCTCTCAACCAGCGAACGGCTACATCAGTGCCAGGGCCTCCCCCGGCCTCCTCTCCATCTCCAACGGCAACAGCCTGGGGAAAGTAGTCCTGGCCAAGTCTCCACCTCCGCCCAGCCCTCAGATGGTGAACAGCCGCAAGCCTGATCTCCGGGTCATCACCTCCCAGAGCGGCAAGAGCCTGATGCAGCTGGTGAGCCACAGAGAGATCCACTATGGGAGCCCTACTGGCCAAAACTGAGTCTGTTGTTTTCTCACATTGATAAATGCTTCATTGGTGTCCTGCCAGTCACAAAACAATGGGGTGATGAATCTTTATGAATCTCTATTCCTTCTGAGATAAACATTTAATACCAAAACGAAGCGTATGCTGTTTGATTTGTAAGCGGTTGAAGTATGAGAGGTATTTATTTATTATTGTGTCTTGTGACTCAACTCAACACATTTTAGGAGGTTGGGATGTCTACAGTAACAACAAAGTTTTGTTTCTGAGTGGTGTCACTCGGAAGCTCACATTTTTCTACAAAACAGATGCTGAGTCATTATTAGTTTATAAAGCAATTGAACAATTAATAGGACAGCAATTATAGTAAGATTAAATTCAAAGGTTGATTTTGGCACGCACTGAGTGCGGCTTTAGACTGTGCTAAAGAAGGATTGACGTCAAAATGCATCCATGCATCTCGTCATAATTGCCGTTCTGAATTTCATATTTTTGTGAGTGTGGTGAAATACCCCACCAGACGCTGATCTGAGTTCAGTTTTGCATTTTCCCTTAATGAGCCCAATGGTTAAGGATTGGGGGCTGATCCTGGATCAGCAGGTTAGTACAGAGCTGTAACCCGTGTTCTCTGTCCTACTGCCCCCTGCAGACCGATGAGGAGCTGGAGTTGGTGAGTGAGGTGAATAGAAACTCCTCCTAGACTTGACTGTGGTTGCTGTGTCAACACTGTGGTCTCACAGGCATGAGTGTCATACTGGTATACTGTCGTGGTATACTGTCGTACTGGTATATTAGTAGATAATTAGTATACAGTATTTACAGTGTAGTATTAGTCGAATAAGAGCACAGTACAATGTACAGTACCAGTCAAAATTTTGGACACCTACTCATTCCAGAGTTTTTGTTTATTTAAAAAAAAAATCTACATTGTAGAATAATAATGAAGGCATCAAAACTATAAAATAGCACATGGAATCATGTAGTAACCAAAAAAGTGTTAAACAAATCAAAATATATTTTAGGTTCTTCAAAGTAGCCACCGTTTGCCTTGATGACAGCTTTGCACACTCTTGGCATTCTCTCAACCAGCTTCATGAGGAATGCTTTTCCAACAGTCTTGAAGGAGTTCCCACATATGCTGAGCACTTGTTGGCTGCTTTTCCTTCACTCTGCGGTCCAACTCATCCCAAACCATCTCAATTGGGTTGAGGTTGGGTGATTGTGGAGGCCAGGTCATCTGATGCAGCTCGCCATCACTCACCTTCTTGGTCAAATAGCCCTTACACAGCCTGGAGGTGTGTTTTGGGTCATTGTACTGTTGAAAAACAAATGATAGTCCTACTAAACGCGAACCAGATGGGATGGCGTAACACTGCAGAAATGCTGTGGTAGCCATGCTGGTTAAGTGTGCCTTTTTTTTTTAAATTCGAAATAAATCACAGACTGTGTCAACACCATAATATGTTCTTGTTCTATTACCAAATAGGGCTGTCTTCTGTATACCACCCCTACCTTGTCACAACACAACTGATTGGCTCAAACGCATTAAGAAGGCAAGAAATTACACAAATTAACTTTTAACAAGGCACACCTGTTAATTGAAATGCATTCCAGGTAACTACATCATGAAGCTGGTTGATAAAATGCCAAGAGTGTGCAAAGCCGTCATCAAGGCAAAGGGTGGCTACTTTGAATAATCTCAAATATATTTTGATTTGTTTAAAAAAATTTGCTCACTACATACTTCCATATGCGTTATTTAATAGTTCTGATGTATTCACTGTTATTCTACAATGTAGAAAATGGTAAAAAAAAATAAACCCTTGAATGAGTAGGTGTGTCCAAACTTTTGACTGGTACTGTATGTTCTAGAATAGTGTGTATGCATACTATGTGTGGTAAATCCAAAATGGAGGTAAAGCTCTCTGTGAATGCATTGTATGTATCTTGGCATGTGCATGGGTCAACTCCATGTGTGTGTAATCCATGTCGGGTTGGACAGGAGGTCATTGTGTATAGGCTACAGTACTCTCTGGAGTGTGTGTATCCATTGACTAGGACAAACTGTTTACAAGGTGACACCAATGGCACAATGACCTCCACCCCTGGAGCGTCTGAGCCCCGACTCACACACTTATCACCACGCACCAACACACACACAAACACAATCACTTTGTCGCTCACTCTGGTTGTTCTGCCCGATGCATGCCTCTCAATCAATCCGCATGATTCTCCATTTGAGTGGAACACTTCCTAACACCCCCACCAACTGTTCTTTCACGTGGCCGTGAATGTTGGTGTTTCCGTGTCATAGAGAAGTCATGAACCGTACAGGCCAGGATGTTCCCGCCTTCGTTTCTATTTGATACTGTTAGTGAATGTCATGGTACTGCGTGGGCACAAACCTTTTGGTTTAAAATAAGTCTTTACTTCCTGTGTCCTGCTGTTCAAGCGTCTTTCCTGTGTCCTCTGTCTTCCCAGAATGCTCAGCGGTTAGGTGGTTCTCAAGGGAACCTGTCCACGCCAGTGGTTTCCGTGGCGACGCCCAGTCTCCTAGCCCCCTTCTCCGCCATGCAGACGGCCTACAACACTGGTGAGTAAAAGAGGAAAAGGGTACTCTCTGTTCACGGGCAAAGCTTGCAGAATATGGGAATTGGACACACACTGTATGTCTGTAGTTTGTCTTAAAGCAAGTGTATTAGGACCAGTGGGTGACAAACACAATGGTGAATACTTTCGATGAGTTTATTCAGTTATTCTCTTTTTGTCAGTCTGCTCTGTAATTACCCAAATTGGCAAAGGCAGAAAAGAACACAATTTACCACTGTAAGTGAATCCTATGCATATTCACTTTGATCAATGTGTGAGTATTTCTTTCTCTCTCCCTCTCTCGCCCTCCCTCTCTTCCCCTCCCTCCCCCTCAGAGTACCAGCTGACAAGTGCAGATCTCACAGCGCTCCAGACATTCACGCCATCAGGGCTGCTGCCTAGCAACATGTCCACCTGGCAACAGCAACCAGCAGTATCCCAGCAGCAGCAGCAACAACAACAGCAGCAGCAACAACAACAGCAGCAGCAGCAGCAGCAACAACAACAACAGATCAGCTTGGCGTCACTCAGTAACTTGGTGTAAGTACACTTCCCCGGTCACCCTATTGTATAAGTGTAGCTAGCTGCACCCTAAACCAGTGGTATTCAAAGTCGGGGTCACGACCCCTAGTGGGCCCCCCTATATTTAAAAAAATAATAATAATACAGTTAAGAGTACAGATTATTGTATGAAACAATATACAAAAACAATTATTAAGTAAATGTATTTATTGGTTTCTTTTCATGTTAATAAGAGCAGAAAATGCAATTCATTGAAGGTGGTGTCATTCGATTTTAACATTGTGTCGTTAGATTTGGGTTGGGAGGGGGGAAATTCATGGGGGGAAAAATGGGGTCACCAGAAAATAAAGCTGAAAAAATTGGGTCCCCGCTGAAAAAGTTTGAATAGCACTGCCCTAAACCGATATCTGCGTCCTTCAGTTAAAGGGAATTAACCCAAAACTTTCCCCATACTATGTGACCAATCATTGAGTAGTAACTCCTCACCCATGCCATACAGACTATCCCTCTGTACTTACCTGTTCTATAGCCCATAGACCCGTAAACACACATGCACTTACTGTCTGCACACAATTTCATCAGCAAGTCTGACTTACTAAATTAAGCATTTTTCCTCAAGAGCAGCATAGCATGGTTGCTAGCTACAAAACAGACCCAAACTGTGAACACCTCAGACACCTCACACCTCACACCTCAGACCGTCACTGGTATCCACTTGCTATAGTATAGTATGCATCAGAGGAGGCTGGTGGGAGGAGCTATAGGAGGACAGGCTCATTGTAATGGCTGGAATGGAATATATCAAACATATGGAAAACCACGTTTGTCTCCGTTTCATTGATTCCATTCTAGCCATTACAATGAGCCGTCCTTCTATAACTCTTCCCACCAACCACCTCTGGTATGCATGTACCTCCACTTTCAGTTTGAGGATGTCTGAGAAGCTGACCTAAACTCCCTCTCCCTTAATTAACATCTCCCCACGTGGATACAAGATCGCTTTAGGTTTAGGTGTGCATTGACCACCTGCTGTAGGCTAATGCTAGCTAGTGACCGTCATTAGCCATCAGCTTTGTCTCGTTACTAGCATTGTTAGAGCCAAATGCAGGTTTCTGTGATTGTGGCGGCTAGGCTAGCCGCGGGGTAGCTGTATGTAACCGCCTGTTTGTTCTCCCCCTCTTGTCCACAGCATGTGGGGCGCAGAGAAACAGAACGGGGAGATGGCTAACTGCATCTCCAATTTCGCTGCTAACCTGAGGTGAACGAATTAGCATCTAGCGCTACATGTGTGGTTATCGTCATGCCGTATCAAATTAAGTTTGTGCGGCTCTCAGGTTGGGTTCAATTCATAAGAACATAATGAAGGTATAACAGTTTAGATTTCATGTAACTTACACTGTAAAACATTATTTATTTGTTTCCCCTTTTTCTCCCCAATTACATGATATCCAATTGGTAGTTAGTCTTGTCCTATCGCTGCAACTCCCATATGGTCTCAGGAGAGGCGAAGGTCGAGAACCATGCGTTCTCTGAAACACAACGCGCCAAGCCGCACTGCTTCTTGACACACTGCTCGATAAACCCGGAAGCCAGCCGCACCAATGTGTCACAGGAAACACCTGGTGACTGTGTCCGCGTGCATGCGCCCAGCCCGCCACAGGAGTCGCTAGAGCACGATGGGACAAGGACATCCCGGCCGGCCAAACCCACCCCTAACCCGGACGACGCTGGGCCAATTGTACGCCGCCTCATGGGTCTCCCGGCCGGCTGCGACACAGCCATGTATCGAACCCAGATCTGCGTCTTTCCTCCTTCTTTTATATCTTGTTTGTGAGGCTTTGAGTGTTGGAACCAAAGAGAGAAATATGCAGGAATATGGCAGACGCCCAACGCTGTGTGTGTCAGTCTCACAGGACAGCATTGACACACACCAAGAATGAGTAGTGTAGTCCTCCTTTTTTTGTCTTGAAGCACAGGTCTATTAATCTCTCTCACTTGGATGGCCTGACAGTAAGATCAATAGTCAGATTTCACTCATCCATACTTCATATAGATCAGTGAAACTGCTTCTTCAAAGTAACGCACTTGATCAAACCGTTCTCATTTTGCCCTGAAGAGCATGTTCCACCCACGATTTGTTCTCTCACACAAGCGTTTGATTACATAGGCTATACGTACAGTCCCACTGTTTTTGTTATTTATTCCCTTGCACGGTAGCTGCAGTGAGCAGACACTTCCAATCAAAGGTGATTGACGGTTTTTCACTGCAAGCCTCGCGTTCTCTGTCAGCCCTGGTTACCCGCCGTGGGAAGCAAGGGGGAAATGATTTCTGCCGGGTTTTTTTTCTCCACTTCCTTCTCTTGCACTGAGTGGCCAATCATTCCAGAGCCTCCTGTAAAGACTCACTGCAACTAGCGTGCACCTGTTGACTAGCACACCAATCTAAATGTTAATGCTGTGTCAAGGGCATCCCGCTAGCCTTCCCGCGGTGACTTGTTTATTGAATCGTTTTCCACACGTCAATTGCTGCCTTCAGCCTTGCAGGATGTGTTGGCCTCTGTGTTTGAGGAACCCAGCTGATGCATTCAGGAGAGAAAGGGTCTGAATTGAGGAGTTTTAAGGGGTTTTGGAGAAATGGTTCCTGTTTAGGGAACATGTCTGTCCTTGCATTAAGGACATGTCCTTTTGCATTGGAGAAATGGTGCACACACACACACACACACACACACACACACACACACACACACACACACACACACACACACAACTCACTACCTCAGTATGTTGCTATCTGTCTATCACTATTAACTCACTCTCTGTCTGTGTCTCTTCCTTTCAATATATCTCTTTCTCTGCGTCTGTCTCTCTCTCTCTGCGTCTGTCTCTCTCTCTCTGCGTCTGTCTCTCTCTCTCTGCGTCTGTCTCTCTCTCTCTGCGTCTGTCTCTCTCTCTCTGCGTCTGTCTCTCTCTCTCTGCGTCTGTCTCTCTCTCGCTGCGTCTGTCTCTCTCTCTCTGCGTCTGTCTCTCTCTCTCTGCGTCTGTCTCTCTCTCTGCGTCTGTCTCTCTCTCTGCGTCTGTCTCTCTCTCTCTCTGCGTCTGTCTCTCTCTCTCTGCGTCTGTCTCTCTCTCTCTCTGCGTCTGTCTCTCTCTCTCTGCGTCTGTCTCTCTCTCTCTGCGTCTGTCTCTCTCTCTCTCTGCGTCTGTCTCTCTCTCTCTGCGTCTGTCTCTCTCTCTCTGCGTCAGTCTCTCTCTCTCTGCGCGTCTGTCTCTCTGCGCGTCTGTCTCTCTCTCTGCGCGTCTGTCTCTCTGCTCGTCTGTCTCTCTGCACGTCTGTCTCTCTCTCTCTCTGCGTCTGTCTCTCTCTCTCTCTCTCTGCGTCTGTTTCTCTCTCTCTCTCTCTCTCTCTGCGTCTGTCTCTCTCTCTCTCTCTCTCTGCGTCTGTCTCTCTCTCTCTCTCTCTCTGCGTCTGTCTCTCTCTCTCTGCGTCTGTCTCTCTCTCTCTGCATCTGTCTCTCTCTCTGCGT
Source organism: Salmo trutta (assembly GCF_901001165.1). NCBI lineage: Eukaryota > Metazoa > Chordata > Actinopteri > Salmoniformes > Salmonidae > Salmo > Salmo trutta. The sequence continues at coordinate 53,750,952 of NC_042959.1, read as the reverse complement.
CTGTCTCTCTCTCTCTCTCTGCGTCTGTCTCTCTCTCTCTCTGCGTCTGTCTACTCTCTCTCTCTCTGCGTCTGTCTCTCTCTCTCTCTCTGCGTCTGTCTCTCTCTCTCTCTCTGCGTCTGTCTCTTTCTCTCTCTCTCTCTGCGTCTGTCTCTTTCTCTCTCTCTCTCTCTCTGCGTCTGTCTCTCTCTCTCTCTCTCTGCGTCTGTCTCTCTCTCTCTCTCTGCGTCTGTCTCTCTCTCTCTCTGCGTCTGTCTCTCTCTCTGCGTCTGTCTCTCTCTCTGCGTCTGTCTCTCTCTCTGCGTCTGTCTCTCTCTCTGCGTCTGTCTCTCTGTCTCTCTCTGCGTCTGTCTCTCTCTCTGTCTCTCTGCATCTGTCTCTCTCTCTGTCTCTCTGCATCTGTCTCTCTCTCTGTCTCTCTCTCTCTGCATCTGTCTCTCTCTCTCTGCGTCTGTCTCTCTCTCTCTCTGCGTCTGTCTCTCTCTCTCTCTCTCTCTGCGTCTGTCTCTCTCTGCGTCTGTCTGTCTCTCTCTCTCTCTGCGTCTGTCTGTCTCTCTCTGCGTCTGTCTGTCTCTCTCTGCGTCTGTCTGCGTCTGTCTGTCTCTCTCTCTCTCTGCGTCTGTCTGTCTCTCTCTGCGTCTGTCTGTCTCTCTCTGCGTCTGTCTGTCTCTCTCTGCGTCTGTCTCTCTCTGCGTCTGTCTCTCTCTCTCTGCGTCTGTCTCTCTCTCTCTGCGTCTGTCTCTCTCTCTCTGCGTCTGTCTCTCTGTCTCTCTCTCTGCGTCTGTCTCTCTGTCTCTCTCTCTACGTCTGTCTCTCTCTCTGCGTCTGTCTCTCTCTCTCTCTCTCTGCGTCTGTCTCTCTCTCTCTCTCTGCGTCTGTCTCTCTCTCTCTCTCTGCGTCTGTCTCTCTCTCTCTCTCTCTCTGCGTCTGTCTCTCTCTCTGCGTCTGTCTCTCTCTCTCTGCGTCTGTCTCTCTCTCTCTCTCTGCGTCTGTCTCTCTCTCTCTCTCTGCGTCTGTCTCTCTCTCTGCGTCTGTCTCTCTCTCTGCGTCTGTCTCTCTCTCTGCGTCTGTCTGTCTCTCTCTGCGTCTGTCTGTCTCTCTCTGCGTCTGTCTGTCTCTCTCTGCGTCTGTCTCTCTCTCTCTGCGTCTGTCTCTCTCTCTCTGCGTCTGTCTCTCTCTCTCTGCGTCTGTCTCTCTGTCTCTCTCTCTGCGTCTGTCTCTCTGTCTCTCTCTCTACGTCTGTCTCTCTCTCTGCGTCTGTCTCTCTCTCTCTCTCTGCGTCTGTCTCTCTCTCTCTCTGCGTCTGTCTCTCTCTCTCTCTCTGCGTCTGTCTCTCTCTCTCTCTCTGCGTCTGTCTCTCTCTCTGCGTCTGTCTCTCTCTCTGCGTCTGTCTCTCTCTCTCTCTCTCTGCGTCTGTCTCTCTCTCTCTCTCTGCGTCTGTCTCTCTCTCTCTCTCTGCGTCTGTCTCTCTCTGCGTCTGTCTCTCTCTCTGCGTCTGTCTCTCTCTCTGCGTCTGTCTCTCTCTCTCTGCGTCTGTCTCTCTCTCTCTGCGTCTGTCTCTCTCTCTCTGCGTCTGTCTCTCTCTCTCTGCGTCTGTCTCTCTCTCTGCGTCTGTCTCTCTCTCTCTGCGTCTGTCTCTCTCTCTCTGCGTCTGTCTCTCTCTCTCTGCGTCTGTCTCTCTCTCTCTCTGCGTCTGTCTCTCTCTCTGCGTCTGTCTGTCTGCGTCTGTCTGTCTCTCTCTCTCTGCGTCTGTCTCTCTGTCTCTCTCTCTGCGTCTGTCTCTCTGTCTCTCTCTCTGCGTCTGTCTCTCTGTCTCTCTCTCTGCGTCTCTCTCTCTCTCTGCATCTGTCTCTCTCTCTGCGTCTGTCTCTCTCTCTCTCTGCGTCTGTCTCTCTCTCTCTCTCTCTCTCTCTGCGTCTGTCTCTCTGTCTCTCTCTGCGTCTGTCTCTCTGTCTCTCTCTGCGTCTGTCTCTCTCTCTGTCTCTCTCTGCGTCTGTCTCTCTCTCTGTCTCTCTCTGCGTCTGTCTCTCTCTCTCTGCGTCTGTCTCTCTCTCTCTGCGTCTGTCTCTCTCTCTCTGCGTCTGTCTCTCTCTCTGCGTCTGTCTCTCTGCGTCTGTCTCTCTCTCTCTCTCTCTCTCTCTCTCTGCGTCTGTCTCTCTCTCTGCGTCTGTCTCTCTCTGTCTCCAGTTTTGTTCAGGGAAAAGCTTACCTTTATGTGTCTACTTTACCCATGTTTTACAATGTACACAGTAATGAATAGTTTGTGTACACACTGCTGATTTGTGTGCTGTGCACATAATATCCTATTTAGTTCAGAGAAAGCTCCTTTCTCCTCAAGGAATAGTTGTTTGTTTGCACAGGCGACAGGATAGGGAATCATTGTGTCAACACATCCACTCCAGCTTGATTACCCTACATTGCAGGAAAGGGAAAAATAATAGAATCAATAAAATAACATTTATTTAGGGACTACGTTGATGTCTTGGTCAATATATTCAAAATGATGAGTCTATAATTACATTTTATTTTGTAAATGAATACCCAATGTTTGACTAAGTTTGAATGTAGAGTGATTTAGTCATGTTTATAATAAGTATTTTCTATCTCTGCCAAGTTTTTGGGCTGTCTGTTATGTACATTAATGGAGAGCAGGTTTCTGAATCACCCTCCCTGTGTTAGTTTCTCAAACTTTCTTTTTTACCCTCCCTTTACAGCATGGCCTCTCAATCAAACTTGCTATTTGGCAGGGAAGAGGGTCTCTGCTGGTACTGTATATCTCCTCAGTCAGAGGAGGCTGGTGGGGTGAGCTATAGGAGGATGAGCTCATTGTAATGGGTGGAATGGAATAAATGGAACTGAGTCTAACATGTGGTTTCCAAATGTTTGATGTGTTTGATACCGTTCCATTCATTCCATTCCAGACATTACAATGATCCCATCTTCCCATAGCTCCTCCCACCAGCCTCTTCTATCTTCAGTGTATAACTAGCCACACAGCATGGCACTGTTTCCCAAACCTGGTCTTTGAGGACCCCCATGCATGCTGGTTTTCATTTAAAACCAGATCCAATAATTATTCAACAGAAGCTACTGGTAATAATCATCAATGAAACTCACTATCAACTCAGTTTAAGCTCATTTATTGAGAGATTGGTTTAATGTGAAAACTGTGCACACAATGGTCCTTCTGGACCAGGTTTTGGGAAATGGCGCTATACTGTACTGTACTGTAACCGTGTGCTTCTGACTGCGCTAGCTGTGTTAGCGCTCTGAGCTAGCCTGAAGAGCGAGCCTTCATCACTGTCACCAGCCTGCTGACTCTGACCGTATTATTCTCCATAGCAACAGGACCCTTGTGGCACTATAATCCATCAACCTGTACAAGTCCATAATGCCGGGCTTACACTTGATAAAGTGGCACATAGAGGCAGAGTAACACAGTCAAGGGTTTAGGGAGTGAGTGTGCACATGAGCGAGAGTATGTGTGTGTGTTGTAGGGTAAAGAATCACGTTCTTGCATCTTTTATTGTGCAATTGTGAATATATAAAATAATATGAATGGGTCCATTGTGCCCTATAAGTACACTAGCTTAAAGGCCCAGTGCAGTCAAAAACATTATTTACCTGTGTGTTATGTACAGTGAGCAAAAAAAGTATTTGGACAGTGATTTATTTTGTTTGTTGTTTTGGCTCTTTACTCCAGCACTTTGGATTTGAAATGATACAATGACAAAATGCAGACTGTCAGCTTTAATTTGAGGGCATTTTCACCATATCTGGTGAACCGTTTAGAAATTACAGCACTTTTTGTACATAGTCCCACCATTATATGGGACCAAAAGTATTGGGACAAATTCACTTATGTGTATTAAAGAAGTCAACATTTTTGTATTTGGTCCCATATTCCTAGCATGCAATGATTACATCGTTATTCTGAATGAATCGTGAATAATGATCACTGAGAAAGTTAGACACACAAATATCATACCCCGCGAAGAATGCTAACCTCCCCTGTTATTGTAATGGTGAGAGGTTAGCATGTCTTGGGGATATGATATTTGTAACTTTCTCACTCATCATTATTCATGATTCAGGACTATCCGTAATCATGGTAGCATTCGCATGAAGGTAGGAGTGTTTAAAAATATAGGGGGACAAAAAGTGCTGTAATTTATACACGGTTCACCCGATATGGATGAAAATACGCTCAAATCAAAGCTTGACAGTTTAACCTCATAGTATCATTTCAAGTCCAAAGTGCTGGAGTACAGAGCCAAAACAACACAAAATGAGTCACTGTCAGAATACTTTTGGAGCTCACTGTATATTTCCACACTGAGGATGGAATAATACTGTGAAAAGGCCCTTTTAGTGTAAGAGCTGTTTGAAAATACTTTTGGAAAAAAATGGCTGCCTGTTTTTGTGGGATGGAGTTTTTGCCTGCCTGGTGAATATCTTTTTTTATTGGTCTATTCACTAATTTACCGCCTGGTGACATCCAAACCTCTCTGCCAATAACAGCTAGTTTTCAGTTTTCCACTCCACACTCATGAGAAATTGCTCTTTGCTAAGAAGCAATTTTTGTTTATTTTTGACAATTTTAATTGAAAACAATCACAGTAAGGTATTTAATTGTTAGCCAGAAACGATTTGATATTGAGATAAAAACGGCTGCGTTGGACCTGATTTAAGGGTGAAGTGATTCAAGTGAGTTGGCTTTTCCAATCGAGGGGAGTGGTGTGGGAGAGAGGGGGAGGGTGCTGAGGGCTGTGTGAATTTACAGATGGGACTTGTTGGCGGGGTGTGAAGTTGGAGATGTCTGGGTACAATTGCATGAGTTACTAAATGCTAAAGATAAGTGACTGTGGACACATGGCACAAGGCATGGGAGTGGTCTTTCGGAATCCAGAGTCCGTCTGCATGGCTTGTGGACCGTGCACTTCCGTGTGGCCTTTTCATCCAGTCTGTTTGCGTCTCTGTTCGTGTGTCTAACCTCAGTCCATCAACCTATAGTCGCTTTTAAAAGCTACGTCATGACATAGTGTTCCCTAAAACATTTAGCAGTGAAACATTACCTGTCGTTAGCAATTAGCCAAAACATGAGCTGTCATCCCAGGGTGTGTATGAACAGTAGGGTGGAACACAGAGCACGGCACATAGAATTGAAGACCTACGCAGTTCATAGAAGGGACACTTATCTACCACTCCCATAAACAATTACATTCTTTCCCTCTGCAAGGTTCTGTTTGTTTTTCCGCTACTCAATTTGCTGGCACATTTGTCATCTAGGACCCCCCCCCCCCCCCACCTAGTGTGTGGAGGTGTTGACTCTATGTTCCATCAGCGCTTACTACACTGTGTGCTGGTTAGCAGGTCCCTCTCTGGGCTCCTGTATTTAAAGTGATGTTCATGGTGATGTGGATATATGTGTTTGGAAGTAGTGTTGCAGTTACCCTGGCTGACCAGCAGATGTCAGCACACGTCTCACCAGCAGATGTCAGCACACGTCTCACCATTTCTTTCTCTCTTTTCTCGGTCCCTCCAGGCCGGTGGGCCACTTACCCCAGGGCACCATGCTGACGATTAACACCAACCCCAACATCAGCATCAAGTCGGAGCCCGTGTCGCCCAACCGCGACCGCAGCACCCCGTGCTCCACAGCTGGGGGTGGCGGAGGAGGGGGCCTAGTGACCATCACAGGGGCCCCTATGTCAGGCCAGTACCCAGGGGCCCTGCGCCTGGAGCCGTCCACCCTGCAGGGCCGCTCGCCCGTCGGCAGCCTGAGCAGCAACGGCAGTTCCTACGAGGGTGACCGGGACGATGGGGCCCAGGGGCGGGCCCAGGACTTCCACCACCAGGGAGGGGCCTCCTCTGCCATGGGGCTCCTGAGGCCCTCGTCCACTCAGGAGCAGCAGGAGCATGAGGGGGCCAACGTGAAGAGAATGAGACTGGACACCTGGGTCACATAGATGTGTAGAACAAGAGAGTGGAGGGGAGAGATGCCCCCTCTCCCCCACCCTTTTACCGTATGTACAGTAAATGCTGACCTCACACACATGCCTCCACCAAACACACACACATGCACCGGACACGCCCATTTGCGCATGCTCTTACACTCTTACACACACTCTTTCTCTCACAAATGTATGCGTTGACACACAAGCTGCATACTGTTTTACACTATATTGTACTACACACACACACACACACACACACACACACACACACACACACACACACACATTCTCACACAAACACCCTCTATTTGGGCAGAGACACCGAACCAGGGATTACATGTCAACATAGTGTGTTGGACAAGATTAGGATTGGAATGAATTGAGTTCTCTTTTGTTCAAGCTGGTTCTGTCTCCTTTTCGTTTTGAAGGGAGAGAGAGAGCAGCTAGAAAACTGACTGACTATTGACTGACTATAGGCTTTGCTGGGTTTTCTCTTCACCCTCTACATTACATAATACACACCTGGTATCCTCCTGTCTTTTATCCACAGTAGGTCTCTAGTCCAGCTGCACTGCTCTGTTGAGAAACAGTAGAACAACCAAAATGAATCCACTTCTTTGTATCTGCTCAGTGGCACTGTTATATCCAGCTTTTGGTGTTTTTGTAAAGAGTATGAGATTGGTGAATGAGATTTTAACTGTTCTTTTTGTAGTATTACGTCCTCTCTCTGTCTGACTGTTGTCCATCAACCATCTTTACATTTCTATAAACATTTCTGTTTTAGATTTGAGAACCCAAAATTCACTGAGTCAAACTGATTAGCTATCCATTTTATAAGACAGGATTTACTCTTCTAAAGTGGACGATCCTTGTTTTGTTTAGTTTTAGCCAGGTATTTAATCAGGACCATGCAAATAGCTGTTTTAATCTGAAACATCGATACCTTGTCTAGGTCAAATACTGTTTTATCAGGGAAGGGCTGCACTAGCTGTATGACACATGCTGCAGATACCTACAGATCAACTTCAGATGCTTCGTGTGTTTCCTGTTCTGTGATATTTATTTCAAATGCTCTTTTTGTGGGTTTTTTTACTACCTTCTTGACTTTTCGATTTTCCCCACGCTCAAATCCATCCACACTCACATACAAAAAGTATTTTTGTTAAACAATGCCTGTGTTTCAGAAGGCTCTGAATAGGAGATGTAAACTGGGAGAAAAAGTGAAGAACTGTGTATATAAGCAATTTGTTCGGTTTCCTTCTGTATGGCTTTTGTATGGCAGGGACATCGTTCTTTGAGGGTAAACATATAGAGCATATAAATATATATTTAAACAGCAGCGATAGCAGATTTTGAGAGTAAGTGATGAACTGCATACGATGCAGAGAAAACGATAGACGACAGGGATTGTATATAGAAATATATGTTCACATATGTTCAGCAGGATATCCCTAAAAGCTAATGTGTTGATTCTCAGTGGATCTGTCTTTCTATTTATGTGTGTGTACATAAGTGTACTAGGTTGCAAAGCCAAGTGAGGGTGCTAGAGGGACAGAAAAGGGAAGTAGCGATGGATTGGACTGTTTGAGTGAGCAGTGGTTAGTACTCTGACGGAGCGCACTTTAACCCCTTCCTCCCCCCAAGCCCCCAAAATGCCCCCTCTCTTTAAAAGCCAGGTGTCCTCCAGAAAGGGACAGTCATGTCTGCATGTCCTCAGGCACGTCAAACTCATTCAACACACACACACAAACACATTTACACACATTAGCCAGACAAGTATCCCCTGTGCTTTCTGTTAGAGGAGAGTTCCATGGCCACATGAATTAATTACAGCATTTCGCTCATTGAACCGTGGTGTAAACGCGACTGCTCCCTACCAGTGACTTAAGACAAGTCCATCTCACGCTCATTTGACCCCTGCCACTATCAATTTTCTGCCAAAACGCCTCATTGCTCCACACACTCAAACACCATACTCGCATATACTCTGCACTCTATCCAGAACAGGTTCAAATGACCTCCCATTGGCTCTTTCTCGTTTTATATCGTTGTAGTTGTTGCCGTAGGGATTGTGCAGCCTGACTCGTCAGGAGTCTAGACGATCGTCTAGAGGTGGATGGCAGAGAGAGAGCGAGAGAGAGAGAGCGATCACGCCTGCCGGCATATTCACCTTCCCTTAGACTGTAAGACTGTTGTGTCCTGAGCTTTGAACAAACGTTGACCCTGATGTTTTTTTGTTTTTTTATAATAATGGTAGCTATGTCTTGAATAGGGCTACATGCCATGAAGCGATGTTTCATACCTAGACGAAATGGTGACTAGCGGAAGCAGACGATGGGGTTGGTTAATACTCTGGATGCTGGCCAATCGAGGTGTTGTATAAAGCCCTGACATTATCTCAGAACAACACTAAGGGTCACTGTAATCACAAATGAAAAGACAATCGTCATGACAATAGTTAACCTGCGCCCCCATATTCCCCATGTATAATGAATGATGTTTCGAGAATCTCACTTTCCAGTGTTAATTTGTGCCGGTGACAGTTCTATTGTCTGTTTTTATTATAATTGTTCTATGATAATTGCTATTATTAATGTTAATATTATCATTATTGTGACCATCGATGGTAATTGTAATGATGATATAGAAAAGGCAATTTTTATTTTTTGCGGTTTTGTGTAGGTTAGGAATCTTGTTTTATTTGAATTTTATTTTATTATATATAAATATATTTTTGTTTTGTTTTCATTTTTTGTTTTTTTTCTTCAAAGGGTGTACTAAAATTGCACGATTTATGACGTAAAACAAAACCGCTGTAGTAATATTAGTACATGTGAGATCATGAAAGGTGGTAAACAAGTTTAATATACTGACCAGTTCAATGCTGCAATCTTTTGTCAAATGTACAAAACTTAGTCTACACATAGTAAAGTGAGGACAAGACACATTTAATTTATTTCTGACCAGACACAAAGATGTCAATGCATGGGCGTAACACAAAAAAAGAATGAATCATATTATAGGAAATAAATATGAAATGTAATATCAATAAGAATATACATCACACAGAAATAAAATAGAAATTGAAGAAAAAAGTACAATTATAGCTAATATATTGTGTTCGGCTAGTCTGCTTTTTGTTGTAAACAAAATGAACTTTTTTGTTGTTTTTGGAGAATGATATACAATTTGTGTATATTTTCATAAATAAAGTATGCACTGATGTTATTACAAATTCTATACTGCTTTTACAAAAAAGTGTTTGTTATTGTACCAAAGTATCCATTTGTCCCTTCTTACCCTCCCCTTTCTGCGTATGTTTTATCGTATTTTATATATTAAATAGACAAGTTGACCTACAAAGAGGTTTGGTTTGTTATTATGATTTACATTAGAATGTGCATTTGTGTTGTTCACCATCAAAACATTTGATCATTTATCAATACAAACTTGTTTTCTGAAAGAAGTTTTTTGAAACGTGATGTATCAGCTATGTTTGGTAAGTGACAGAAAATATGGGACTGTTGAGAGAGTAGTTTATTAATTGCCAGAGATATGTGAAGTGGAATGATGTATTTTCACCATAAGATGTCATCACGTGCTGGTAATGCTTTGGGCATCATTATCACATGTTCAGATCTACTGAATTATTTTAAACCTAAACCAAATTTGTTCTGGTTTTTCTTAGTTTTACGAAATGGAAATGTTTCTAGAAATAATTTACTATATCGAATCACATTTAAAGCATTCCATTTTTCGCAAGCGAAGTGATAAACTTAATTGACTTAAACTGCATGTTATGTGAGACACTATGCCACGGTATTTGAATGACATAACTAAGATTAATACAAATAAAACTAATGTTGATATAAAATTCCTCTGTTTCTAAATCATAACTGTCATGGGAGGAAAAGAGAAAGCCAAATCAACTAGGAAGGAGAGACTTGGGGGAGTTAATGGAGAAAGGTTGTATTGAGGCGTCTATTCATTGCATGATAACTTTTCCACTGACATAATCTCTATTTATTTAAAGAAGTGCAAGATTTCAGTTTCCAAATGTATCATTGGACATTTTAAATTGCACAGTAAACAAATACTTAATAAATAAGACTTTGTTTAGTCCCAATTTTCTGAATGAGAGAGATGAAGTAATGAGACAAGAGGATTGGGGTGATGTGGTGGGGGTGTATTTTCCCCTCCTCCAGACAGTTGACCATAGTGTCAGCTGGAAGTGTCAGCTGTTCTGTCCTGTGTGGCCCATGAGCACATGTCTCAGACACACACTTCTTTCTCCAGTGGCAATGGCCAACTAATAATCATGTATAATCCAGACCACTCAGTCTGGCATTAAACCTCGCAGGTTAGCATTTTTTGTCATGAATCTTAGCTCTGCAGAGTGGTCACTAGCTGGCGCAGCCACAAAGTAATACAATCTGATTTGAAACCTAACCTTAACCACACTGCTAACCCTAATGCCTAACCTTAAATGAAGACCAAAAATATCATTGTTGTTTTCATTAATTATTACAATTTAGCCAATTTTGACTTTGCAGCTGGCCTAAGGGGAAATCACTCAGTTCTGCCTCCAGGACAAGACTCATGACAATAAACGCCAACCTGCGTATATATCATCCTTTATCACTATTTACAGAGAGCAAGCTACGTTGTGTGTCATGTGGCCAGGGATGAGTCAGGGTGTGGCTCCACTATTGCAATCAAGGTCATTGGCTGGACGTGTGTGATTATTTCTGTTACCCTGTTGCTGATTGCCAGACATGACCTTATCTCATCATAAGAGGACCTTTTTATGTGAGAATGATTCACACATTCTTTGAAGCAGCTGGAGCCAAACCCTGTCAGAAGCGGCTCTGTCTAAAGTGCTTTGTCATTTGTTTGTCCTTGGTAAGGGGCACTTGTCCTTAGTGATGTATTCATACAATTATTTGAGTCTAATAGAACGAGAACATACTGTATATGCATCAGGTTGCGCTGATTTGAATATATTTGTCTATTCTGTTTACAACATGGCACGTATAACATATTTCTCTTCCTTATAGCCCATTGTTTGCAAGGGGTGGGCCAGCCAAATTTAGAACAGAGAAAAGGAAGACCAGTCAAGGAGCCACCCCTTCCTCCGTCTTCCGTCACATGGAGTAAATCAACAGAAAGGGAATCATGGATGACATATGGTTGTTGAAGGAGAGCAAACACACTCCCTATAGAGAGCAGGTATAGTTTTACATCCCTCCTGTGTCAAATTCACACACACACACACACCAGCCCTGCAGCTGAGCCCCTCCCCCCATCTTAGCCAGAATGGCCCAGCCGAAATGGAGCCTCTGGTCGCAGCCGGACATAGTGACCAAGCACTTTCAGCCTCTTGCATCAGATATGGTCATCCTGGCTGTTTGTCAGGAAACTATTCTTCTATTAATAGCACTGGGCATGTGTTCCTGGGATAGACATAGCTTGTCCATCCACAACATCTCTTTATATAAATATTATTTCATATACTGTAGATCATCTATGTAATCTAGTTAGTTTATTCTTATTCCCTGAACTGAATAGATAACGTTGTATTGTCATAGCTAGTTATAAGGCTGAGCAGGAGCCATAGACGTTAGAGAATAAGAGCATGCCAGACAGCTGCCATAATGCCATTCCAGCACTCAGCCTTTCTCTCTGTGAATGGCTGTGGTTTCCCCCTTTATTCAATCAGTCATTGCACAGATTTGGGCAGTAAGCAGGCAACCGGCAGCTAAAATAGCCAACATTGTTCTGAAAACTGACTAATGAATGACAAAAAAGGGGGAAAGAAGGCCGTGAGGCGGGAAGAGGAGGAGGTGAGGTCACCCATTGTTCCTTGTTGCCTATTTTATCCCTCGGTCTTCCCATGGGATGGTTGTTATGGAGGGCCCAGTGCAGCTTTGTTAGCTAGCCTGCTTTGAGGTCAGTAAAGCTGGGATGGTGCCAAATCTCCCCTCCCACACCGCCCCTGGGTCTCACTCACTTTAATGTAATACACAGAGGAAACAGATAGATGCAGAGGAAGGAGCCAGCTGTTTTCTTGGCCTGGTCTAAGGGTATACTTTCCTCTGAGCTTCATCCAGATTTCAACACACTGGATAATTCTTCTCAGAACCCGTTGTGCGCTGGTCTTTCCTCTCTCAGAAGAGACTACTGGATAATTCTTCCCAGAACCCGTTGTGCACTGGTCTTTCCTCTATCAGAAGAGACTACTGGATAATTCTTCTCAGAACCCGTTGTGCGCTGGTCTTTCCTCTCTCAGAAGAGACTACTGGATAATTCTTCTCAGAACCCGTTGTGCGCTGGTCTTTCCTCTCTCAGAAGAGACTACTGGATAATAGACCGTCATTGTTAAATAACTGACAGTTTCTTAACTGACTTGTCTAGTTAAATAAAATAAACATATTTCAATGTAGAGTAATATCAAAGCTGTATCATGAAATAAGTCATACAAAGTTCTTAAGCAATAATAAAATGATAAACATATTTGTCAATTTGTTTTATTTTTCCATGTATGTTTTTTTTGTGCATTTCTACAGAGAGAACACAAGCCAAAAAACAACACAAGTTTATTTTGCCGTAATCGTGAACAAAGCATAACTAATATGGTACCATGTTGTTTCATTGTATGTTAGTTATGCGTTGTGACACTGCATTGTGAAATGCTTTCATAAAATGAAGGCAAACTGTTCTTCTAGGATTTCAAACCATGCACTGCTGAACATCTAGTCAAATGGCTACCCAGACTATTCACATTGCCCCCCCTCTCCACACCACTGCCACTCTCTGCTGTCATCGATGCACAATCACTTTAATTAACTCTACCTACATGTACATACTACCTCAACTAACCGGTGCCCCTGCACATTGACTCTGTACCGGCACCCCCCTGTATATGTTGTTATTTTTTACTGCTCCTCTTTAATTACTTGTTACTTTTATCTCTTACTCTTATCCATATTTTTTGAAACAGGCACTGTCGGTTAGGGCTCGTAAGTAAGCGTTTCACTGTAAGGTCTACACCTGTTGTATTCGGCGCATGTGACTAATACAATTTGATTTCATTTGCTGCTTGTAGTGTGTGAGTTGAAATATTAAATTATAATCATAAATAACACTATTCAATGGAGTAAGTCGAGGGGTATGAATACTTTCTGAAGGCACTGTATATATCAACTGGAGTCCTTATCAAATGGACTTAAGATGTTAAGATAAAAGTTTTGACTAGAAAAAACAAGCTCCCAGGTCTTGTGCAATGAAATACCTTGGTTCTCACTTTTGCTCTAATTGATTTCCTTCAATCAGTGCAATCAAATCAACTATCAATTAATGGCAGTTCAGAATGCTTTGACTTTCAAATGTCCTTTCTTTGGTTTTTAATTAAGTTACTTTTGTTCTTCAAAGGGGGGGATGGGCCAAACCAAAACAAATGCTATTCAAACATCAATTTGTAAAACTTACAAAAAATGGCCCTCAATGTCTTGAAATGGAGTAGGTACACTGGTGTTTTGTGTCAGCAGGGTGTGCACCAAAGCACAACTTTGGTTTTTGAAAACAGCATAAATATTTGACGGTCTGTGCTATCTCGCATCCTTGGGATGTCCCTACCCCATTGAAGTTGACATTTTAAATGGGGTAGGTAAGGATTATGGTTATAGTTAGGGTTTAGGGTAGGGACATCCCAAGGGTCCCGGGTAGCACTGAATTGTCATGACATTCTGTGACATAGTACATTCATGTTTGGATGAAATTATCGTTTCATTTACTTTCGACTGTGATGATCAATGTGAATCAATGCTCAAATTCAAAGCCTGTAAAATGTAAATAGTTTTACACTCTCAGTAACACTTGTTACTTCTACTTTACTCCTTATAGAAACCATGCTGAAATTGTTACTATTCTTCCCCATATGACCAGGAGTCTCCCTCATCTTCAGAAGTAACATTCACACCCTCTACCACATCTCTACACACCAGCTGCTTCACCTGTGAGGGCATCTGTTTGTCCTCTTCTCCAAGGGTGGAAGCTTTAGGTGTGTCGCTGTCCATTTTTGTGTTCCAATTAGCTGCCTGTGGATTCTCCAAATCCACCCAGGATAGGTTGTCAGCCAAGGCTAGGTTCTGATTGGGTAGTTCGGTCACATGGTCATACGGCTGATCCGGTTGATTCGAGGCTCCTGTCTCCAGATTGGAACCCCAGAAGTTGTTGTGTACACCAGAGCTGAGGAAGCTGTGTAGGTCCTGGCCTTCGCTGTCAGTTTTGGATGATCTTTCGGAGTCTCTCTTGTGACCTGCAAAAGGATCTCTAGATTCTAGGTGTTTGTTTGGACTTTCTAAGACTTCCCATTCATCTGTCTGAAGACATTCATTACTTGCCTGATAGCTAGTGACCTCCTCTGCAGAATGTTCAATAAGAGTATTGCAATCCTCATAGTGAGAGACCGCCATATCTAACAAGTCTTCCTGATCTGCAGTTAGATTTGCTTTGGTGACAGGTTGCAAATACTGGCTTGCATTTGGCGACTCATCATCTGTGCTGTTGGACTCTTCTATATCCAAGTTGTTCATGTTGGTTTGACTCTCAGGCCTGCTGTTTAAACTGCTGTAGATAGAATGGCTTTCAGTGAAGTCTGCATGAGTCAGCATATAAAGGTTCTGGTCATCCTGTCCTTCTATTTTGTCTGGTACAGCTTCAGTTCCCAGTCCCCCTCTGAATTCCTTACCTTGAGCCAAAGATTCTTCTTTGGATATTTCTACTGAACTTTCTCTAAGAGATGTGTGTTCAGATGTCTTTAGAATCCTAGAATGCACCGAATACATAACCTCTGAGGAAATACACTCTTGCTCAGACTGATTGAGTTTCTCTCCACCTGAAGGTATATACTCGAGATCGGATTGATTCATTTTCTCTCTGTCTGAGGGTATATGTTCTTGCTCATATAGACTCATTTTGTATTCACCTGAAGTTATATACTCTGGCTCAGATTGATTCAGTTTCTCACTGCCTAAAGGTATATTCTGTTGCTCGGAGAGATTCAGTTTCTCTCCACCTGAAGGTAAACACTCTTGCTCATACTGATTAAGTTTCTCTCCGCCTGAAGGTATGTACTGCTCTTCAGATTGATTCATGTTCTCTTCTCCTGAAGGTATATACTCGGGCTCGGATTGATTCAGTTTCTCTCCACCCGAAGGTATATCCTCTGTCTCGGATTGATTCAGTTTCTCTCCGCCTGAAATGACATACTCTTGTTCAGATTGATTCATTTTCTCTCTGTCTGAGGGTATATGTTCTTGCTCACATATATCTAGTTTCTCTCCGCCAGAAATTATATACTCTGGCTCGGATTGATTCAGTTTCTCTCCACCCGAAGGTATATCCTCTGTCTCGGATTGATTCAGTTTCTCTCCACCCGAAGGTATATCCTCTGTCTCGGATTGATTCAGTTTCTCTCCACCCGAAGGTATATCCTCTGTCTCGGATTGATTCAGTTTCTCTCCGCCTGAAATGACATACTCTTGCTCATATAGATTCAGTTTCTCTCCGCCTGAAGGTATATACTCTGGCTCGGATGGATTCATTTTCTCTCTGTCTGAGGGTAGGTATTCTTGCACACATAGATTCAGTTTCTCTCCGCCTGAAGTTATGTACTCTGGCTCTGATTGATTCAGTTTCTCTCTGCCTAAAGGTATATACTCTGGCTCGGATTGATTCATTTTCTCTCCGTCTGAGGGTATGTGTTCTTGTGCATTTACATTCAGTGTCTCTCCGCCTGAAGTTATATCCTCTGCCTCGGATTGATTCAGTTTCTCTCCGCCTGAAATTATATACTCTGGCTCAGATTGATTCAGTTTCTCTCCGCCTGAAGTTATATACTCTTGCTCAGATTGATTTAGTTTCTCTCCGTTTGAAGGTATATGCTCTGGCTCGGATTGATTCAGTTTCTCTCCGCCTGAAGGTAAATTCTCTTGTTCAGATTGATTCAGTTTCTCTCCACCTGAAGGTAAATTCTCTTGTTCAGATTGATTCAGTTTCTTTCCACCTAAAGGTATATTTTCTTGCTCAGATTGATTCAGTTTCTCTCCGTTTGAAAGTATATGCTCTGGCTCAGATTTATACATTTTCTCTCCATCTGAGGGTATATGTTCTTGCTCACATAAATCCAGTGTCTCTCCGCTTGAAGGTAAATTCTCTTGTTCAGATTGATTCAGTTTCTCTCCGCCTGAAGGTATATTCTCTTGTTCAGATTGATTCAGTTTCTCTCTGTCTGATGGTATGTGTTCTTGCACATACACATTCAGTTTCTTTCCATTTGAAGGTATATGCTCTGAATCGGGTTGATTAATTTTCTCTCCATCTGAGGGTATATGTTCTTGCTCACATATATCCAGTGTCTCTCCGCCTGAAGTTGTGTACTCTGGCTCGGATGGATTCATTTTCTCTCTGTCTGAAGGTATATTCTCTTGCTCGGATTGATTCAGTTTCTCTCCACCTGAAGTTATGTACTCTGCCTCGGATTGATTCCGTTTTTCTCCGCCTGAGGGTATATTCTCTTGCTCAGATTGATTCATTTTCTCTCCGCCTGAAGGTATATTCTCTTGTTCAGATTGATTCAGTTTCTCTCCACCTAAAGGTATATTTTCTTGCTGAGATTGATTCAGTTTCTCTCCGTTTGAAGGTATATACTCTGGCTCGGATTGATTCATTTTCTCTCCGTCTGAGGGTAGGTATCCTTGCGCATATAGATTCAGTGTCTCTCCGCCTGAAGTTATATCCTCTGCCTCGGATTGATTCAGTTTCTCTCCGCCTGAAATTATATACTCTGGCTCGGATTGATTCACTTTTTCTCCGCCTGAAGGTATATTCTCTTGTTCAGATTGATTCAGATTCTCTCCGTCTGATGGTATGTGTTCTTGCACATTTACATTTAGTTTCTCTCCATTTGAAGGTATATGCTCTGAATCGGGTTGATTTATTTTCTCTCCATCTGAGGGTATATGTTCTTGCTCACATATATCCAGTGTCTCTCCGCCTGAAGGTATATGCTCTGGCTCAGATTGATTCAGTTTCTCTCTGCCTGAAGGTATATTCCCTTGTTCAGATTGATTCAGTTTCTCTCCGCCTGAAGGTATATTCTCTTGTTCAGATTGATTCAGTTTCTCTCTGTCTGATGGTATGTGTTCTTGCACATACACATTCAGTTTCTTTCCATTTGAAGGTATATGCTCTGAATCGGGTTGATTAATTTTCTCTCCATCTGAGGGTATATGTTCTTGCTCACATATATCCAGTGTCTCTCCGCCTGAAGTTGTGTACTCTGGCTCGGATGGATTCATTTTCTCTCTGTCTGAAGGTATATTCTCTTGCTCAGATTGATTCAGTTTCTCTCCACCTGAAGTTATGTACTCTGCCTCGGATTGATTCCGTTTTTCTCCGCCTGAGGGTATATTCTCTTGCTCAGATTGATTCATTTTCTCTCCGCCTGAAGGTATATTCTCTTGTTCAGATTGATTCAGTTTCTCTCCACCTAAAGGTATATTTTCTTGCTGAGATTGATTCAGTTTCTCTCCGTTTGAAGGTATATACTCTGGCTCGGATTGATTCATTTTCTCTCCGTCTGAGGGTAGGTATCCTTGCGCATATAGATTCAGTGTCTCTCCGCCTGAAGTTATATCCTCTGCCTCGGATTGATTCAGTTTCTCTCCGCCTGAAATTATATACTCTGGCTCGGATTGATTA
The DNA here is from genome assembly GCF_901001165.1 of Salmo trutta. NCBI lineage: Eukaryota > Metazoa > Chordata > Actinopteri > Salmoniformes > Salmonidae > Salmo > Salmo trutta. The sequence continues at coordinate 53,733,232 of NC_042959.1, read as the reverse complement.
ACTTTTTCTCCGCCTGAAGGTATATTCTCTTGTTCAGATTGATTCAGATTCTCTCCGTCTGATGGTATGTGTTCTTGCACATTTACATTTAGTTTCTCTCCATTTGAAGGTATATGCTCTGAATCGGGTTGATTTATTTTCTCTCCATCTGAGGGTATATGTTCTTGCTCACATATATCCAGTGTCTCTCCGCCTGAAGGTATATGCTCTGGCTCAGATTGATTCAGTTTCTCTCTGCCTGAAGGTATATTCCCTTGTTCAGATTGATTCAGTTTCTCTCCGTTTGAAGGTATATACTCTGGCTCGGATGGATTCATTTTCTCTCCGTCTGAGGGTAGGTATTCTTGCGCATATAGATTCAGTTTCTCTCCGCCTGAAGTTATGTACTCTGCCTCGGATTGATTCAGTTTCTCTCCGCCTGAAATTATATACTCTGGCTCGGATTGATTCACTTTTTCTCCGCCTGAAGGTATATACTTTTGTTCAGATTGATTCAGTTTCTCTCTGTCTGAGGGTATGTGTTCTTGCACATATAGATTCAGTTTCTCTCCGCCTGAGGTTGTGTACTCTGACTCAGATTGATTCAGTTTCTCTCTGTCTGAGGGTATGTGTTCTTGCTCATATAGATTCAGTTTCTCTCCGCCTGAGGGTATATACTCTTGTTCAGATTGATTCAGTTTCTCTCCGTCTGAGGGTGTGTGTTCTTGCACATATAGATTCAGTTTCTCTCCGCCTGAGGTTGTGTACTCTGACTCAGATTGATTCAGTTTCTCTCTGCCTGAGGGTATGTGTTCTTGCTCATATAGATTCAGTTTCTCTCCGCCTGAGGGTATATACTCTTGTTCAGATTGATTCAGTTTCTCTCCGTCTGAGGGTGTGTGTTCTTGCACATATAGATTCAGTTTCTCTCCGCCTGAGGGTATATACTCTGACTCAGATTGATTCAGTTTCTCTCTGTCTGAGGGTATGTGTTCTTGCTCATATAGATTCAGTTTCTCTCCGCCTGAGGGTATATACTCTTGTTCAGATTGATTCAGTCTCTCTGAGTGTATCTGCTCTACCTCCTCACTGTATGATATGTCATGTGTCTGGGAAAGTTCAGTGTGAGACTCAATTTGAAGACTCAGTACTGACTCGCTCTCAATCATCTGCCCAGTAAAGTGTTCACTGTAACTGGATATAGATAAATTCTCTAACTCTTGCTCCACCAATCTATCAATTGTTTCTTCATTATAGTCCTCATCAGAGCACACCATGGAGTACTCTCCAGGTTCTGTAAGTTCCTCATAAGATTGCTCCTCTTCTGCCTTCTGAATCAACTGATCGACAGCATTCTCCTCATCGTTCTCCTGTGTAGCATGCTCCTTTGTTTGGCTAGCATCCATGTCCTCTTGGTGAGTGGAGCCCATGTTACTTTCCTGATCTATGACATCCCCTTCTGACTCTTCATACAGATACTCCATGGTGTCAAACTGTTTGGACTTGCCTTCGCCCCAGGTGTCTGTTCCTGTCTGGCAAACCTCCCTGTCCTCTTCACCATCACTGGAGTCACTTTCGCCCATGTGTGAAGCCTGAGTGTTGACATCCGTCTCGTCACTCTTGTAACGGATCAGGGGGTGTGTGTCGGCTAGTGTGTTGTCCTGAGCATAGCTGTCGCCTTCTAGCTCAGCCCTCCATGAAACAGAATTATTTTGACAGAGGTTTGCCTCATCATGATCCTCTTTGTCATTGTCGGATATATTCAGTTTCTCTCCGCCTGAAGGTATATGCTCTTGCTCAGACTGATTCAGTTTCTCTCTGCCTGAAGGTATTTGCTCTTGCTCGAATTGATTCAGTTTCTCTACATTTGAAGGTATATCCTCTTGATCATACCGATTGGGTTGGGTTTCTCTGTTATTCCACGTCTCTTCCTCTTTCATATGATACTTTCCTTCTTTCCAATCATCCATTCTTTCTCCAATTCCATTCTCTTCATTGTACCCTTCCACTCTATCCCATTCATCCTTTACATCCCCATTGGGGTTCAGTGCATGTTGTTCCTCACGTTTGTTAGACATATCATTTTCATCATCCCCTTTTCTGAAATTTATGTCACCTTCCACCACTCTTTCAACATTGTGAAATACCTCTTCTGACCAGTGAGAAGCTTGAGCAGATTCATATGAGATAATCTCCTCTTGGTTGAACTTATCGATTCTTTCTGTCATATCATTTTCCTTATTGAATCCTCCCAATATCTCCCAATTATCCTTACCATACCCATAGGGGCGCAATTCATGTTCCAATTGATCTTCATCTTTGTTAGACATATCATTTTCATCATCCTCTTTTGTGAGATTAATAATATTCTCTTGGTTGAACTCGTCGATTCTTTCCGTCATATCATTTTCCTTACTGAATCCTTCCAATCTTTCACAATTATCCTTATCATACCCATAGGGGGGCAATTCATCTTCCAATTGCTCCTCATGTTTGTTAGACATATAATTTTCATCCTCTTTTGGGAGATTAATAACATCTTCCTCCACTCTTTTAACATGGCGAAATGCCTCTTCTAAACCGTGGGAGGCTTGAGTAGATTCATAAGACATATTGTCCTCTTGGTTGAACTCTATTGGCTTGTTGTAACTTTTCCCAGCTCCATACTCAAAAGCTTGACTGCTTGTGAAGGTCTCAAATGCTTGTTCTAGCACTGATGCAGTTTCAGATTCCAAGCCTTCATTTCCCCCCCATTCAGCATCTTTCCTTGCTGTTTCAAGATCTCTTTCCTCCGATGCATTCATGGGACCGTAAGGCATATCTAGTAGAGGTTCCTCTTTTTCAAAAGACATTTCAAAAGGTACATCATTATCATCATTCGCTGAGAAAGCAGAATGTGCCCCTGTCACCGAACCTGCTCTCTCATAGCTCACTGAAGGGCTGTAGAGCTCTTGAGCATCAGTGCTGAACACAGTTGGCATTATGAAGCTGGTCTCAACCTGGTGACTCATGGCAGATTCCAGAACGGGTTTCTCTTCAGCAAACCAGGTTCTGACTATGTTCTGATCCTCTTCCTCCTTTTCCATATCCCACATGGATTGTTCCTTATGGTCAGATCCAAGCAAAGATACAACATCAGCTCCTGCCTCTTCAGTGGGAGGTGAGAGAAGCTCAGCATAGTTGACTTCTTTATGGACATCTTGGGGTCTGAAGTGGTCAACTGAAATTCCGTCCTGTGGTACTTCGGGGTAAGGCGTTGAATAACTTACCTGGTGGTTGGACCCTGTGCCAAAGTCAATATGCTCTTCTTCTGTCTTTCGACAACTCTCGGGTGTTTCGTTCAGGGTTACCCGATTTTGAGTCCAGATTGGTGATGCGGACATCATTGTTACATTGGATCGGGGGCTTGCTCTATGGATGGTAGAGATGGGCCTGATCATGTGACTGGTAGCCTGCTGTGACTGGAAGCTTTGCTTAGCCCCTCGAGAGCTGGGCACTCCATCTGTGAATGACATAGGAAAATTATTGAATAGGTACACCATACATAATGGTACTGGGTAGGCCACAGGCCAGGGACTATCGTAGATAGACATCAATAAGGTTGAAATGACACTGACAATCTTGACAATACCAGGAAACATTCACCAATGCTTTGATTGCTTTTTGTCTTACAATCTCTGTCTATTCCAAAATGTCTTCAGTTTTATCTTAGGTTGACAGGGATCTCGAAACCCCATCCCAAAGTCAATATTAGGAGACATGTTCTCCTGAACAGAGGTTAGACAGTAATGGAGAGATATTGATCATGACTTCCTTCCCCTCCAGTCTGAATTACCGGAAAGCAAAGCCATATGGCTCAATGACCTTTGGGGACTCTAGGTAGCTTGTGTTACAGAGCACAAAGCGCCTAGCTCAGCCCCCTAACCAACCCACACCATCCCCCACTCGTTTTTGTCTAATGTGAATATATACACGGTACAATACAGAGTCAGGACTCACCTACCTTAAGTATGAGGAAGATGCCTTTTGGTTTACAGTAACATTTATACAGTAACAGGAGTACATGTCATGGAGGTGTTGGCTTTGACACCTATCAATATCATGTTGTACTACAACACAGTCACTGATCTAGCTGGTTGATTCCTGAATGAAGTGATCATTTACCAGAGATGTAGGTGCTCCTTAGCTGATTTGTTGAAGAGAAATCCCCCTTCAGATTTTCATTGTCCAGTAATGCTCTGAAGGAAAAGAGCAGACACAGACAAACGAGAGAAGGATTCATAAAGGGAAAGTGATGTAATATTCCTTTTCAACACTATCTAGAAAATCTTATGTCCTGGTTAGAAGCAGCTTGAATACTAATGTGACGAATAACCATTTTTTTTTTTTTTTTTTACTTTGGCCACACTAGGGGGGTATTCTGAAATGATGTGTCATAGGGTGGGGTGAGAGGAGTGAAGTGGGAGGGCTTTTGTTGCCAACATGAGATCTGTTGTTATGGAAATGTGGGGACGACATTGTCATTGACGAGCCATCTGCTGTGCATACCACTGCCTTCAATTCCCCCTCTCACATACTCACAGCCTAAAATACAGGCATGCACGCCCTGACATTCTGATTAGCCCAAGCAGAACTAATACAATTTGTATTCACATATATGGACCATGCCCATTCCAACACACATTCAAACCAGCATCTCTAATGAAACAATACTTAGAAATACTTGTAAACTGGTGCAAATGAATATCCCAATATGATCCCAGAATTACACTCCAAGTGTTGCTCAATGTGTTCTATTGCATGTTGGGATGTACTGTATAGGTGCCGATAATATGAATTTGATGCATTTAATACATCTCTTTGAGACTTGCTCTCTCCTTCTCCCCCTGCCTCTTATTCCTGTTCCTCTAGACTCCCTCCCGTAGCTCCTACGCTGGTCATTCCCTGCTGATACCTTGGGGTCACTATGGAGTGGGAAGAGACCAAGGGAAAGAGAAAGGCACCACTATAGAGGCCCATATAAAGTTACCCTGCTCAAGACAGCTGAGACTGGCCTTTTCAAGGGGATGACCTTTGGGCCAGACGGCTGAGCCCTATTGGACAACAGGCCTTGGACATCTACATATTGTTCCACATTCTCATAGGGGGAGGGGTGATGGGGCTCAGTCTGAACTTCCAGTTGAAAAGCCATCTTTGAATGTGATAAACTAGACATCTAAATCAGCATGGACATGGGGCTAATAATGATGGCTTTCTCAGAAATCGGTAGAAAAGTAAAAAGAAAAAGAACATGTTTGGAAAATAACTCTTGGAAAAGAAGGGGAAGATAGTAGTGAAGATGGGATGATTGGGACATTTGCCTCAATGTTCATATTCTGATCGACAGGCTTTTTTTGCAGACATCAAACATACGTGGGCTTGGTGTCGCTTTTTCAGCTGTTGCCGCCTTCATCAGAGCATGTTCAAACCAACTTGAGGTGACACTTTTATTTGAACCTTCCCACGTCTCTCTTACATAAAAAATGACTACCTCTTATCACCTTTGGCTGTGTGCCAATGGTCTTTCATGGCTTCCTCCCCTCGTCTCCTTTCCCTCTCTACAGTTGATAAGTAAAATAACTGGATGGATGGCCATCAACATACTTTGAAGATAAACATACAAGGAAAACAAGTTAGTTGAGACTGAAGTCCAACTTGAGATCCTTGTATACAAGTAATGTTTTCAAGCAAAGCTCCAATTGACATCAATGCATGATTTACTAGTTACCCTTTAGCATTTGGCCCAAAATGTCTATAGTTTTGTGCTAAAGGTATGATGAGAGAGGTACTGTAGCGTCTGATAAATGTACTGTGACATGTATCGTACCTGTATGTGGCCACCTCCATGCCTAGAGACATCTTCAGCTGCAGCAGACCCCTACTTTCTGTCAGGAGAGTGTCAATCTGATTTCCCAGAGCCCCCTTCTCCATCTCCAACACATCCAGATGGGCCTGTGGAACAGGAAAAGGGAAGAGAATTGATTGGAAATGGCATTGATGTTATCCAACCATAGCACATGAACAGGTATTGAAGGCACCGAATTATGGTTCCTGGTCCCATGGCAAGAGCTTATGTCCAGCATAGAACATAGAATGCTCAATGTTGTGTTCCCTGCATCTTATGGTTGGGCCCCAGTGTGGATTTTCTGGACAAATGATGACCTGGAAGTAATTCCCAGAGCCCCAGCCTAGGCCGAGTCCAACATGCTGTTTCTGTCCAAACATTTCATTAGCATTTCAAATGAAAGGGAGCACAATATAAGCCTTCTCAGAGAGACTGCGTTGGTATGTTTCTACTTCATAGATATCAGACTCATTTGGACAAAAACACCTTGTTTTCCTAAAATTACCATATTGTTCCTGTTTTTATTTTGGGCCATGTCCATTTGAAAAATGTTCTACTATGACTGACATTTGAAACGCTTTGTTTTGCTCTGGTTTGCTCAACTGGAAGCAGCTTTAGCTGTCTCGATTAACTGGCAAGATGCACAACAAGCACATTGTAATTTGTCTTTGGACTGAAATCATTTGAAGATCCTAAATCCCAGACAGCAGTCACATTCAGACAACACACTCAAGACGTTTTAAACAATGCATGATTATTAAAGCGTCACTCAATATGGAATTTAATAGTATGGTTAGGAATCTCACTTTTATGGCTTCAGTCTCAGTTTAGGTGAACAGGAGTTCTAAATAATCTAATTGATACTGTTATATGATTGAATTAGCAAAGGACACTGTTAACAAAGTTACCTATGAGATATTGACATGAATAAACCCACACCCATAAATACGCCCACACCAAAGACCAGGGTCGGCTACTTTAACTGTTCTTACCTGCAGGTTTTGTATCTCTTGCCTCTGCCTGTCTCTTTGTTTGGCCACACTCCTCTCCAGATACTGCCTTTTATCCTGGGCTGATTGCAGCTCATTCTCCAGGGCCTGAAGTTTCAGCTGGCTCTCAATCTTCTCCTGGCCCACCTGGGCCAACCGGGTTCTGGCCTGGTTTAGAGACTCGTCCAGGCTGTCCACCTGGCCCTGAAACACCATGGCCGCCTCATGCCACGCCCTGACAGCCATCTGGGAGTACTCCTCACCCAGCTCCAGGAGGCTGGGCAGCTGGGTACCCGTTTGGGGTGGAGGGGGTGGCAGTGCAGGTCTGACATGGATTAGTGTAGCCTGGAAGCCGGCAACATCTTCCTGGTGGGTTTGTATCTGGAACTGGATTTGTTTCTCTAGCTGGCTCACCTTCTCTCGTAACCAGATCTGAGCCCTCCTCTCCTCCTCCATCTGCTTCCTGCTGTCTGCCAGCTTCTTCTTCACCTCCCCATGGGCGTCCGCCTCCCACTGTCTCTGCAGCCCCAGGACTTGGAGCTCTTCACCCAGGCTCCCTAGCTCCAGCTCCACCCGATCCTTCTCCCTCCAGGCTTCCTCTACCTCTTGCCTGGCCAGGCTCAGCTTGTCCTCCAGGCCCATCCGCCCCCCCTGGCCGCTGCCCCTCAGGGCCTGGATCTCCTGGCATAGTAGCTTGTTCTCCTCCTCCAGCAGCCTCACTCGGCCCAGGTAGGTCTCCAGGCGTTGGTTGAGGTTCAGCATCTGGAGCTTGTCGTCGGTCCGGTGGCTGTGGTGGTGCCGGAGGCGGTGGAGCTCCATGTCAGAGAGAGAGGACGGATAGTAATGCTGGTTGAGTAATTCAAATGTTTTAAAGTAAAGAGGGCCTCACTCTGGAGCGAGCAGTTTCTGTCAATGTGTGTGAGGTGCTGATTTGGTCTCTCTCTCTCTCTCTCTCTCTCTCTCTCTCTCTCTCTCTCTCTCTCTCTCTCTCTCCAAGCCTGTGTGTGAGGGTCAGAATGTGCTGTGAGGCTGCTTGCCTCCTGGAGTGTGACCGCTGGTGAGATACTCTCCTTTCATACTGGAATTAATGCAGGGGGAGGGCAGAGGGGAAGAAAGGGGAGGAGGGATGGAGAGGAGGGAAGAGAGGGAGGTGGGAGTGAGCAATGATGTCATTTGGGGGTTAACTCTAGCACTGCTGGGAATGTCTTTTTCTTATTCACTGGGAGAAATTCACATTTTGATTGAATGATTTCTGTTATCTCTCTACAAGTACACATTCAGTTATTTATGAAATCATGTATTTCTTTACACAATTTTTTTCTGATAAAAAAAGCATTGTGTGTAATTGTTAGACTACTGAATGTACAGTGGGGCAAAAAAGTATTTAGTCAGCCACCAATTGTGCAAGTTCTCCCACTTAAAAAGATGAGAGGCCTGTAATTTTCATCATAGGTACACTTCAACTATCACAGACAAAATGAGAAAAAAAATCCAGAAAATCACATTGTAGGGTTTTTAATGAATTTATTTGCAAATTATGGTGGAAAATACGTATTTGGTCAATAACAAAAGTTTATCTCAATACTTTGTTATATACCCTTTGTTGGCAATGACACAGGTCAAACGTTTTCTGTAAGTCTTCACAAGGTTTTCACACACTGTTGCTGGTATTTTGGCCCATTCCTCCATGCAGATCTCTAGAGCAGTGATGTTTTGGGGCTGTCGCTGGGCAACACGGACTTTCAACTCCCTCCAAAGATGTTCTATGGGGTTGAGATCTGGAGACTGGCTAGGCCACTCCAGGACCTTGAAATGCTTCTTACGAAGCCACTCCTTTGTTGCCTGGGCGGTGTGTTTGGGATCATTGTCATGCTGAAAGACCCAGCCACGTTTCATCTTCAATGCCCTTGCTGATGGAAGGAGGTTTTCACTCAAAATCTCACGATACATGGCTCCATTCATTCTTTCCTTTACACGGATCAGTCGTCCTGGTCCCTTTGCAGAAAAACAGCCCCAAAGCATGATGTTTCCACCCCCATGCTTCACAGTAGGTATGGTGTTCTTTAGATGCAACTCAGCATTCTTTGTCCTCCAAACCCGACGAGTTGAGTTTTTACCAAAAAGTTATATTTTGGTTTCATCTGACCATATGACATTCTCCCAATCCTCTTCTGGATTATCCAAATGCTCTCTAGCAAACTTCAGACGGGCTTGGACATGTATTGGCTTAAGCAGGGGGACACGTCTGGCACTGCAGGATTTGAGTCCCTGGCGGCGTAGTGTGTTACTGATGGTAGGCTTTGTTACTTTGGTCCCAGCTCTCTGCAGGTCATTCACTAGGTCCCCGCGTGTGGTTCTGGGATTTTTGTTCACCGTTCTTGTGATCATTTTGACCCCACGGGGTGAGATCTTGCGTGGAGCCCCAGATCGAGGGAGATTATCAGAGGTCTTGTATGTCTTCCATTTCCTAATAATTGCTCCCACAGTTGATTTCTTCAAACCAAGCTGCTTACCTATTGCAGATTCAGTCTTCCCAGCCTGGTGCAGGTCTACAATTTTGTTTCTGGTGTCCTTTGACAGCTCTTTGGTCTTGGCCATAGTGGAGTTTGGAGTGTGACTGTTTGAGGTTGTGGACAGGTGTATTTTATACTGATAACAAGTTCAAACAGGTGCCATTAATACAGGTAACGAGTGGAGGACAGAGGAGCCTCTTAAAGAAGAAGTTACAGGTCTGTGAGAGCCAGAAATCTTGCTTGTTTGTAGGTGACCAAATACTTATTTTGCACCATAATTTGCAAATAAATTTATTAAAAATCCTACAATGTGATTTTCTGTATTTTTTTTCCTCATTTTGTCTGTCATAGTTGACATGTACCTATGATGAAAATTACAGGCCTCTCTCATCTTTTTAAGTGGGAGAACTTGCACAATTGGTGGCTGACTAAATACTTTTTTGCCCCACTGTATATGTAAGGCTAAATGCCATAGCATGAATGCAATACTCTAAGACAGCACTGTAAATGAAGAGACTTGACAGGATGCCTAGAGGAAACATTTGTATTTGTACTAAAACAACTCTGATTGTCACACATGTTGAGAAATGATAGGCTAAATAAATCTAATAGGATAATTGTTTTATTTAAAAAAGTTATGTATCCACTTCTCAGATCCATTTTGACCTCACTACTACCCTCTGGTGACAGTATTTCAACATTGCAGCAGCCCCACATCCATACAGTAACAAGTCCACTTCGATTCAACCTTGATCCTATGGTTGGGAAAGGGAAAGGGGGCTACCTAGTCAGTTTTACAACTGAAATGTGTCTTCCGCATTTAACCCAACCCCTCTGAATCAGTAGTGTCCTGAAGATCTATTGCAGACATATGGAAAATTAATTACAGACAAATGAGAAACACATTACTACATGTTCTGAAGTCTTAGCAAGTCAGGGTATTCCCTTTAACTTGTCAACCACAATGTGAATTGGCCAACTTCTCAAAAAACTTCTCAAGCAACCACTGACAAGAGGGTATGGCATGTCTTCAGAGGTGTCCTCATACTAAAACAAGTGAGCATAGAATGAGATACACTACGTACAAAACTATTTCTGTTTTCCATTCACAGTTGTATGCCTATTGTTTTCCATCCAGTTTTTCATATTAACTACAGGTGTATGACAATGGCACGTCAACATGACTTCCTCTTCTCAGTCAGGTGAAACAGGGAAATTGTTGTCTGACATGAGTAATGCAAACCAGAGTCTAAGCAGAAGTACTAATACTGGTCCTAATTGGAGCCATCACCACTCATATAGATCAATACTGGGTAAGGTTTCTCTGTACTTGTATCTCTAAGAAACACAATTTTTTGTAATTTTTTTTTTACTCACAAGGCAGGAAATACGCTTGACCTCATCTTTACTAGATGCTGTTCTTCTACTAATCTCACTGCAACTCCCCTCCAAGTCTCTGACCAATACCTTGTATCCTTTTCCCTCTCACTCTCCTCCAACACTACTCACTCTGCCCCTACTCAGATGGTATTGCGCCGTCGCAACCTTCGCTCTCTCTCTCTCCTGCTACTCTCTCCTCTTCCATCCTATCATCTCTTCCCTCTGCTCAATCCTTCTCCAACCTATCTCCTGATTCTGCTTCCTCAACCCTCCTCTCCTCCCTTTCTGCATCCTTCAACTCTCTATGTCCCCTATCCTCCCGGACGGCTCGGTCCTCCCCTCCTGCTCCATGGCTTGACGACTCATTGCGAGCTCACAGAACAGGACTCCGGGCAGCCGAGCGAAAATGGAGGAAAACTAGCCTCCCTGCGGACCTGGCATCTTTTCTCTCCCTCCTCTCTACATTTTCTTCCTCTGTTTCTGCTGCTAAAGCCACCTTCTACCACTCTAAATTCCAAGCATCTGCCTCTAACCCTAGGAAGCTCTTTGCTACCTTCTCCTCCCTCCTGAATCCTCCTCCCCCTCCCCCCTCTCCCTCTCTGCGGATTACTTCGTCAACCATTTTGAAAAGAAGGTTGACGACATCCGATCCTCGTTTGTTAAGTCAAACGACACTGCTGGTCCTGCTCACATTGCCCTACCCTATGCTTTGACCTCTTTCTCCCCTCTCTCTCCAGATGAAATCTTGCGACTTGTGATGGCCGGCCGCCCAACAACCTGCCCGCTTGACCCTATCCCCTCCTCTCTTCTACAGACCATTTCCGGAGACCTTCTCACCTCGCTCATCAACTCATCCTTGACCGCTGGATGCGTCCCTTCCGTCTTCAAGAGAGCGAGAGTTGCACCCCTTCTCAAAAAACCTACACTCGATCCCTCCGATGTCAACAACTACAGACCAGTATCCCTTCTTTCTTTTCTCTCCAAAACTCTTGAGCGTGCCGTCCTTGGCCAGCTCTCTTGCTATCTCTCTCAGAATGACCTTCTTGATCCAAATCAGTCAGGTTTCAAGACTGGTCGTTCAACTGAGACTGCTCTTCTCTGTGTCATGGAGGCTCTCCGCACTGCTAAAGCTAACTCTCTCCCCTCTGCTCTCATCCTTCTAGACCTATCTGCTGCCTTTGATACTGTGAACCATCAGATCCTCCTCTCCACCCTCTCCGAGTTGGGCATCTCCGGCGCGGCTCACTCTTGGATTGCGTCCTACCTGACAGGTCGCTCCTACCAGGTGGCGTGGCGAGAATCCGTCTCCGCACCACGTGCTCTCACCACTGGTGTCCCCCAGGGCTCAGTTCTAGGCCCTCTCCTATTCTCGCTATACACCAAGTCACTTGGCTCTGTCATATCCTCACATGGTCTCTCCTATCATTGCTACGCAGACGACACACAATTAATCTTCTCCTTTCCCCCTTCTGATAACCAGGTGGCGAATTGCATCTCTGCATGTCTGGCAGACATATCAGTGTGGATGATGGATCACCACCTCAAGCTGAACCTCGGCAAGACGGAGCTGCTCTTCCTCCCGGGGAAGGACTGCCCGTTCCATGATCTCGCCATCACGGTTGACAACTCCATTGTGTCCTCCTCCCAGAGTGCTAAGAGCCTTGGCGTGACCCTGGACAACACCCTGTCGTTCTCCGCTAAAATCAAGGCGGTGACCCGATCCTGTAGGTTCATGCTCTACAACATTCGCAGAGTACGACCCTGCCTTACACAGGAAGCGGCGCAGGTCCTAATCCAGGCACTTGTCATCTCCCGTCTGGATTACTGCAACTCGCTGCTGGCGGGGCTCCCTGCCTGTGCCATTAAACCCTTACAACTCATCCAGAACGCTTGCCTACGGAGCTGTGAGGGGAACGGCACCTCCGTACCTTCAGGCTCTGATCAGTCCCTACACCCAAAGAAGGGCACTGCGTTCATCCACCTCTGGCCTACTCGCCTCCCTACCTCTGCGGAAGCACAGTTCCCGCTCAGCCCAGTCAAAACTGTTCTGGCACCCCAATGGTGGAACAAGCTCCCTCACGACGCCAGGACAGCAGAGTCAATCACCACCTTCCGGAGACACCTGAAACCCCACCTCTTTAAGGAATACCTGGGATAGGATAAAGTAATCCTTCTAACCCCCCCCCCCAAAAAAAAAGATATAGATGTACTATTGTAAAGTGGTTGTCCCACTGGATATCATAAGGTGAATGCACCAATTTGTAAGTCGCTCTGGATAAGAGCGTCTGCTAAATGACGTAAATGTTTTTATTCTTTTTTTACATTTTTTTTTAAGAAACACACTGTTGACAACTAAAGGATGGCAGAAGAGCTGCATTATTCTACAGTGGTTTTCAAGAATCCCATAGTTTCTTTGCAGAAAAGTGAGTCTTGGCCTTTCTTTCTCTTCATCAATGTCACTCACTTTTAGTTCATTTCTATCAGTTTACAAAAATGCCCCTTCCAGACTGAAGACTAAAACAATCACAGTTGTTTGTGAATATTCCAATTGAAGGGTCCTTAAATCAAGTGAGCCAGATGTGACAGCTAGAGTATGCTGAATCATGTTCATGTTTTTTGTGTCTTTGTGATGGCAAATCTACTCTGCCATTATGTTTTAATCAAGTATCTTTACAGTTTATCAAGTACAAATTACATTCTTAACCCATTTAATCTCATGGGTCACAATAGCAAGAATATATTTTTGTACTTTACAGGCTCTGGAGAAGTTAAAGTTGTATTTATAATCAATGTTTCATACATTATCAAATCATTTAGAGAAGTTTAATTTGATTTCTCAAAAATGGTCACAAGACCACAAGCATATTTCTCCAAGATGTACTTTTACAGACAAACTTGGCACCAGAAGTCTGTACTCAACAGCTTTAAAAACAAATACGTTGTTGAAATAAAACAATATTTTCTCTGTAAATATAATGTTTAAAGGGTCTAGTTTACATAGACTATATATACCAAAGTATGTGGACACTCTTTCAAATTAGTGGATTCGGCTATTTCAGCCACACCAGTTGCTGACAAGTGTATAAAATTGAGTACACAGTTATGCGATCTCCATAAACAAACATTGGCAGTGGAAAGGCCTTACTGAAGAGCTCAGTGACTTTCATAGGATAGGATATGTCATAGGATGCCACCTTACCAACATGTCAGTTTGTCAAATGTCTGTCCTGCTAGAGCTGCCCCGGTCAATTAAGTCCTGTTAAAGTGGAAACAGTGCAACACTCACTACCGAGTTCCAAATTGCCTCTGGAAGCAACGTCAGCAGAAGAACTGTTCGTCGGGAGCTTCATGAAATGGGTTTCCATGGCCGAGCAGCGCACACAAGCCTAAGATCACCATGTGCAATGCCAAGCGTAGGCTGGAGTGGTGTAAAGCTCGCTGCTATTGGACTCTTGAGCAGTGGAAACGAGTTCTCTGGAGTGATGAATCACGCTTCACCATCTGGCAGTCTGATGGACAATTCTGGGTTTGGCGGATGCCAGGAGAACGCTACCTGCCCCAATGCATAGTGCCAACTGTAAAGTTTGGTGGAGGAGGAATAATAATCTGGGGATGTTTTTCATGGTTCAGATTAGGCCCCTTAATTCCATTGAAAGGAAATCTTAACACTACTGCATACAATTACATTTTAGACGATTCTGTGCTTCCAACTTTGTGGCAGCCTTTTAGGGAAGGCCTTTCCTGTTTTAGCATGACAATGCCCCCATGCACAAAGCGAGGTCCATACAGAAATGGTTTGTCGAGATCGGTGTGGAAGAACTTGACTGGCCTGCACAGAGCCCTGACCTCGACCCATCGAACACCTTTGGAATGAATTGGGACACCGACTGAGAGCCAGGCCTAATCACCCAACATGAGTGCCCAACCTCACTAATGCTCTTGTGGCTGAATGGAAGCAAGTCCCCGCAGCAATGTTCCAACATCTAGTTGAAAGCCTTCCCAGAAGAGTGGAGGCTGTTATAACAGCAAAAGGGGGAGCAACTCCATATTAATGCCCATGACTTTGGAATGAGATGTGTCTACACAATTTTGGTCATGTAGCATATGTGCCTTAATTTTCAATACATTGAATCCATGATGCTTGAGGTATATTAATTAATACAGTGTCTCTAATTTATAAAATACAGTACCGGTCAAAAGTTTGGACACATACTCATTCCATTATTTTTCTTTTTCTCTTTTTACTATTTTCTACATTGCAGCGTAATAGTGAAGACATCAAAACTATGAAATAACACATATGGAATCATGTAATAACCAAAAAAGTGTTAAACAAATCAAAATATATTTAATATTCTTCAAAGTAGCCACTCTTTAGCTTGATGACAGCTTTGCACACTCTTGGTATTCTCTTAACCAGATTCATGAGGAATGCTTTTCCAACAGTCTTGAAGGAGTTCCCACATATGCTGAGCACTTGTTGGCTGCTTTTCCTTCACTCTGAGGTCCCCAAGCCATCTCAATTGGGTTGAGGTCGGGTGATTGTGGAGGCCAGGTCATCTGATGCAGCACTCCTTCACTCGCCTTGGTCAAATAGTCCTTACACAGCCTGGAGGTGTGTTTTGGGTCATTGTCCTGTTGAAAAATGAATTATTGTCCCACTAAGCGCAAACCATATGGGATGGCGTAACGCTGCAGAATGCTGTGATAGCCATGCTGGTTAATTGTGCCTTGAATTCTAAGTAAGTCACAGACAGTGTCACCAGCAAAGCATCCCCACAGCATCACATCTCCTCCTCCATGCTTCATGTTGGGAACCACACATGCAGAGATCATCTGTTCACCTAATCTGTCTCTCACAAAGACACGGCGGTTGAAACCAAAAGTCTCCAATTTGGACTAATCGGACCAAAGGACAGATTTCCACCTGTCTAATGTCCATTGCTCGTGTTTCTTGGCCCAAGCAAGTCTCTTCTTCTTATTGATGTCCTTTAGAAGGGGTTTCTTTGCAGCAATTTGACCATGAAGGCCTGATTCACGCATTCTCCTCTGAACAGTTGATGTTGAGATGTGTCTGTTACTTGAACTCTGTGAAGCATTTATTTGGGCTGCAATCTGAGGTGCAGTTAAATGCCGATTTCTGAGGCTGGTAACTCTAATGAACTTATCCTCTGCAGCAGAGGTAACTCTGGGTCTTGATGGACTGTCATTTCTCTTTGCCTATTTGAGCTGTTCTTGCCATAATACGGACTTGGTCTTTTACCAAAATGGGCTATCTTCTGTATACCACTCCTACCTTGTCACAACACAACTGATTGGAAATAAATTCCAAAATGAAATTTTTAACAAGGCACACCAGTTAATTGAAATGTATTCCAGGGCCCAGATTCACAAAACACTTAAAGGAAGCACTTTAGGAAGTAAATCTAAGCAAAGAGATATATTCAATCCACTAATACTAAACATGTGCATTTAACATAAAAAAATTTTATTTAGTATTCTCTCTCAACCTATGAATGCTCAGCTATGAAAAGCCAACTGACATTTGCTTCTGAGGTGTTGAACTGTTGCACCCTCTATAACCACTGTGGTTATTATTTTGATGTAATAAGGGCTTCTGTAAAATACAGTGGATTGATTGTTTGCTGTGCTGGCTGTTGTGTATTCACTAACTGTCTGAGTGATTGGATATTTTTATAGTATCTGTAACATATTTTGGTGTGGATTTAATCAGCATCTTAACTTCTTAAAGTGTCAATCAGCAGTAGAAACAATAACAAAGTGTCTCCCTGCTCCTCTTTCGGTAAAAAGCTGAGGGATGGGGCTGAAGAAATGTAACCACTCTCAAATTCATAGACGCTTTAGATGCAAGGACTGACCATCCATGATATCAAAATTGTAATCCTGTTTTTATCATCTGTTTCCACTACCATGTACCCAGTTCACTTTGGATAAAGGTGTCTGCTATATGGCATATATTATCAAAGTATACTTTGACTGCCAACTAGTTGCTCAGGGTAGGTACCATTCCTTTGCAATAGATGGCAGACAAAGCTAGTTGAGAAGAGGTCTACTACTCTAGCGACAGGGACACTGGATTAGTGCGTACTGAAAGTCGTTTTATCTTCAAAGCAAGTTTATCTGGAAGTCCAAAGAAGAAAAAGCCTGGAAGGAGGAGAGATGACTAGAAACTATTCGGTTGACCATTTTATATGTGGATTAATTGTCAGAGTAGAGGACCTTGTGCATTTCAGGTAAAATAACTCAACATTTATATCCCAGGACAAATTAGCTAGCAACAGCAAGCTAGCTAAATAGGACAAATTAGCTAGGAACTGAAAGTTAGCTAGCTAAATTGCCATAAATGTTTAATGCTTTTCGACCTGTCCCCAAATTAACATAATTGGTTCAGAGTTTGTTTTGATATTTCAACCTGCGTGTCGTGATCGCATTTGGTGTGCGGGGACAAAATCAATTTGTGCATGTGCGTGTCTGGTTTGGACATGGTGTTTTGGAAGAAACGGCACACGCAGGGATGAGACGCCATACACCTCGTCCAATTCTCCCTTGTGCCGATAGGGTGAACTGGAGATAAGCCAGCCTGTATGCTCTGCAAACAAAATCATAAGAAATGTTAGTCTGATACCAAAACTAAATCACAATGTATTTACAATCAGCATGCCCCATTATTGGTTAGAATGAGATTTCATGAATCATGATGCTGTCTGCGATTCGAACTCCTGTCTAATCTAAAGGGAAATGTGTTACTAACTTGGCAAACAGCGCTGATGATAAACATCATTATAAAATACTGAACACCTACCCACTATTGATATTAACCTTAAGCAATTTATAATCAAGCAAAATTTCACCAATTATTTAACTGGCAGATCAGCTGCTGACTGGTCGAGTAACCTCTTCTGCCAGGAAGTCATTCATAAGGATTAGTAACACGTTCAATAAATACATCGCCATCCAGACAGACTGACATGAACTTCTGACTGCATGTAATACAGCCACCATCCGCTGGGATATTGTGCTGTATCGCTACCATCTCATTACAACACACACACTCCTTCTCCAGCCATTACCTGGCAGCATCCCCACTCACACCAGTTTGTGTTTGCCTACGGCAACCCTCTAGCTGAGGTGTTTCAGGAGGCATATCTGTGTTGTTACTGCTACGAGAACAAACTCTTTGATCAGGGGCAACGATCGGCTCAAACATGAACGGCTTCAGTAGGTTTATTGGCTCCCTAACTAACAATTATGTCATTCTCTGTAATAAACTCATTCTCAGACTTGGAGCTACTCTGTAAATTCTGACATTTTGGGGAATTCCAAAATGCTCTCTCCTGCCAGTGACGCAACAATGCCAATATGGCGATTTACAATTACAGTTAGCTGGTATTCTTAATCATAGTGTTTCCATTCTCCTTTAATGATTTTCTTACAAACTCCTCATATATCTTTTTACAAATCTTCTTATGTTTGTTCTGATGTCTGTTGCTAGGCAACCAATTTAGCTAGCTATCTAGCTAGCAATGGTAATCATGTTAGCATATTTCCTACTGAGATTACTGTTCTAAAATATGTACTTTGGTTTAAAATAATCTATACTGAAACTTTCATATGACGTTTGAGTGGATTAAACATGTTAAATTGCTTATTCTCTCACTGCCCAGAGTTTAAGACAAGGGTTTAGCTATCTCGGAATTAATAACAAATCCAATAATTTTATTTTCAAGAATCTAATTTCTTGTAAACTTTTTGTTTAAGGAGAAACAAAAGAAATAGTACAATAACATTTCCAATAACCTTTTTGAGGAATAGCAACTTTGCTTAACTTTCTTTAAGTTAATAATACATTTTGTCTTAAGAAGATTTTGTGAATCCGGACCCAGGTGACTACCTCATGAAGCTGGTTGAGAGAATGCCAAAGAGTGTGCAAAACTGTCATCAAGGCAAAGGGTGGCTACTTTGAAGAATAGGAAAGCAACAGGGACGAGGAGTTTTGACAAAGAAACTGGGGTCTATGAGTAACAAATAGGACATTTAAGGGTAGGATATGGATGTATCAGTACTTGATTGTTTCAATATTAGGGTATTGGCATGTGGGTGTTAGGTTTGGGGGTAACAGGGCTGTGTTGTGTGGGTTATTTGGGTTTAGGTGTGTGGGTAAGTGGAC
This sequence comes from Salmo trutta, assembly GCF_901001165.1. Taxonomy (NCBI): domain Eukaryota; kingdom Metazoa; phylum Chordata; class Actinopteri; order Salmoniformes; family Salmonidae; genus Salmo; species Salmo trutta. The sequence continues at coordinate 53,714,299 of NC_042959.1, read as the reverse complement.
TGAGGTATAAAGATATTGGGCCTTGGGATGGGGGTAAATGTTTGTCAATTGTATTATAGGCAGAGGTAAATGTGTGTTCACATTGGTCACAATTGCCAGAGAATAAAACATACGTTTTTTTTATATACTTTTAAATCTTCATTAAAAAAAAGCAATACGGATTACATGTTAGGTTTACTAATGGCATAAGATTTGCATAGTGGCATGTCTAGGAAAAATGTAGGAACAAATGGGTTAATATTATTGAATATGTATGTGTCCCCTTTCTCTTCCCCACAGAGAAAAAAGAGGACGAAACAGTATATGCTGAAGTAAAGGTTAAGGGAAATGCAGTCACTCAACGGAATCCTGCCACAGCAGGTACATTTGATAGATACCGAACTGCGGAAGATCTGCGTTATTGTGCAATTAGTCTCTAAATCAAATCAAATGTATTTATATAGCCCTTCTTACATCAGCTGATATCTCAAAGTGCTGTACAGAAACCCAGCCTAAAACCCCAAACAACAAGCAATGCAGGTGTAGAAGCACGGTGGCTAGGAAAAACTCCCTAGAAAGGCCAAAACCTAGGAAGAAACCTAGAGAGGAACCAGGCTATGAGGGGTGGCCAGTCCTCTTCTGGCTGTGCCGGGTGGAGATTATAACAGAACATGGCCAAGATGTTCAAATGTTCATAAATGACCAGCAGGGTCAGATAATAATAATCACAGTAGTTGTCGAGGGTGCAACAAGTCAGCACCTCAAGAGTAAATGTCAGTTGGCTTTTCATAGCCGATCATTGAGAGTATCTCTACCGCACCTGCTGTCTCTAGAGAGTTGAAAACAGCAGGTCTGGGACAGGTAGCACAATATCTGGGTTGCCTCCAACAATTAAAAAATATTTCGTTTTAACACCCTCTGAACGGCAATTTGGCATAGAGGAATTACGTCACTGCCTATGCGAGTACCTTATCCGCTTGAATAAAATAAGAAATAGTAAATAGCAAAATGTAGATACATTTCCTCAAATTATCCACCATTTATTGTTCAATTATTAGATTTCATCAAGTTATGGATTAACGCTTACCATTAAATGTATACACTTATGTTAACAATATGGCTATAATAACATTAATCTTATCTTTGCTATTCCTAGTGGATGAGAGGCCTGCTCTCCACTCTCAACCCTTTCGAGTAGTGGCAGTGTGTTTGGGTGTTCTTTGTGTCCTCTTGGTTTCAGCCATTATAGGCCTCTATGTCTACTGTGAGTATGTGGATCATAACATAATATGGATTGTGGAGTGGTGCAGGATGACATCATAGATTAACATGTCCTTCTCTCTCCACAGTCAGCACTGCCCTGTCAGAGCACAACACAAAGTTGGTGAGGGAACTGGAGCAACTAACAGATGCGTGTGCATTCCTACTGGCGGCCAATCAGGACCTTACGAACCTCAACAGCAATCTGAGTACAGCTAATCACATTATGCAGAGTGATTATAGCAATGTAAGCACTGCAAACCTACGTTTAGCAGCTGAGAAAGAAGCATTGTCAAGAGAGAGGGATAGACTGAACTGGAGTCTTAGGTTCATATATCAGTTTGAAGATTTTCCAGTCAGTCAATATTGTTCACCAAAAGATGGCGTAGGAGGTAAGCCCCCTTCCTGTTGGCCTTGTTTCCATCATAGTGTACACCACGTGTCAAACTCATCCCACAGAGGGCCAAGTGTCTGCGGGTTCTCTCTCCACCCTTGTACTTGATGGATGATTTAAGGTCACTCATTAGTAAGGAACTCCCCTCACCTGGTTGTCTAGGTCTTAATTGAAGGACAAAACTAAAACCCACAGACACTCAGCCCTCCATGGACTGAGTTTGACACCCTTAGTGTACACTAAAGACAAACTTTACACTTTCTATCTTACTCTGTAATATTGATAATACATATGTAGTATAATTACTTAATAATTACCAAATAATAATTATTACCTGTAATTCTTCATTGTTGCAGAGAGAAAGTGTAACCCTTGTCGAAGTGGGTGGACGTTGTTCAAATCTAGTTGTTACCAGATTTTATACCCTTCCAATCCGTGGAAGACCTGGGAACAAAGCAGAGAGAACTGCAAACAAAATAATGCTGATTTGGTTGTCATAGGAAATCAAAAGGAACAGGTGGGACAATGCTACAGACTAGAGTTCTGAGGGACAGATTCATTTCACATTTAAAGTGGATCTCCAAAAAGTGAAATGGGAACTATATAATAATGTGTGATATATAGATATGAGCTCAAGGTAAACCAGCTGTTACTGAAAAACAAAAGCACAAAGGTCATTATACTGCTGCTACCTGTTGTGCCGTTTGTTATTCTCGCTCATTTGGACCCGATTTATATACATTTATTCATAACGTTTAGACACTCTCTCTATAAAAACATTTTTTTTGAACTACTTGTGATTTCATTCATTTCACATTCAGGAATTCATTCATAACCACACTCAGTACTACTTTGATATGCATCATGGGTACTGGATCGGTTTGTCTGGCATAGCTAATATCAGCCAATGGCTCTGGGTTAATGGAAGTCAACAGACAGATGGGTAAGGATGTTTCATTCAAGGTAAATACAACAAAGAAGCAATGTTAAATCATTATTTGACTCAAGTCATTTCTTTTCATTCATGGTGGTGTTCTCTTTTCACAGGTTTTGGAAGAGACAAACTGGGGGTAATTGCGTGTTAACTGTCCCAAAAAATGCACCTTTGGCTAATTGGAATGCTGAATCATGTAGCATGCTGAACCGTTGGATCTGTGAGAGTAGAGCCTTAATATGGTCAGATTAAATTGCAGGGACACTCTCTTAAGAGGTATTCTCACATACTGAACTCATATATTATTGCATCTTTACTTGAGAATTACATTGAGTTTTATTCTTCTAATTTAAGGACCCTGCATCTGTCTGTTGGGGTCAATTCGAATTCACGCAATTCAGGAAGTGATTTTAATTTAAAATTTACAATGACTTCAATTTGAATTGACCCCAATCCGGTTCTGTTTTGTATGTTTTTGATATGTTAACAATCAAGGATTTGTTGTAATGTAGCTATAGAGAAGTTAAAAAATAATGTTCTGTTTTGACCTTTCATATAAATCAGGCATATTTATCTTTAATATCAATAATTTCACTTTGACAATAAATGTTCTTCTATTGTCTTACTGTATTATGTTTCGTACAGTTATGTTCACAATAAAAGATCAACTGTATGTATAGTAGTGTTTTAGAATAACATTTGTTTTGGCCTTTCATAGATCAGAAATCATATCATGTTCAGTTTACAAAGCAAAGCAGGACTTGTCTTCCAAGATTTGTCTTCCTAAGAATTTGAAAGATCTTTGCATATGAAATACAAGTTTAATACATGGAATGGAAGTTGTTTTTAATTAAATCACACAGTTTTATAAACTATGCAATATTTCTGCTAAATCAGCAGCTTAGGCACCTGATGAAATTCATATTTAAAGCGGCAATCAGCCGTTGAAACAATAACAAAGACAATTCCCCGTCCCCCTGTTTTGGTAAAAAGCTGCGGGATGGGGCTGGAGAAATGTAACCACTCTGAAATTCATAGAAAGCGCTATGAATGCAAGGACTGACCATCCATGATATCAAAATTATAGTTTTAAACAGGAGGTATGTTTACATTTATTTTGTTTACAAATATTGGAGATAAACAAGCTTATGTTTTGTGTTCTGGGAACGACAGTTGAACTAAGCTCATGAGGCATTTAGAAGTTAAATTCTTCAAGAATCATTGAGTACATATCATTCATTTATACATCCCAAAATGGATGTAGCAACTGCAGATTGCCCCTTTAAGCGTCATGCAAATGTGTGACATCACAGATACTGTAGTAGTAAGTTTAGCTCACTGAGCAAAGAAAACTATGGACATTACTGTCCTCATATCAAGCAAATATGTAATGTCAATAGGTTTATTTACTGCCTCTTGTGCAATGATAAACCTGGTTTATGTTAGGTTTTCTGAATAGTCTAAAGAGTAGAGCTGGTTTATCAGAGTATTGGGACATGGACACAGGTCTAAACCTGGTTCGTATGGGTATTGGGGCTGAGATGCAGGTGTAGATCTGGTTTATATTAGTATTGGAACTCAGTCAAAGCTGTAGACCTGGCTTGTTGACAGTGCATGTCAGAGCAAAAACCCAGCCATGAGATCGAAGGAATTGTCCGTAGAGCTCCGAGACAGGATTGTGTCAAGGCACAGATCTGAGGAAGTGTACCAAAAAATGTCTGCAGCATTGAAGGTCCCCTAGAACACAGTGGCCATCATTCTTAAATGGAAGAAGTTTAGAACCACCAAGACTCTTCCTAGAGCTGGCCGCCCAGCCAAACTGAGCAATCTGGGGAGAAGGGCCTTGGTCACGGAGGTGACCAAGAACCCGATGGTCACTCTGGAAGAGCTCCAGAGTTCCTTTGTGGAGAACCATCTCTGCAGTACTCCACCAATCAGGCCTTTATGGTAGAGTGGCCAGACAGAAGCCACATGACGGCCCGCTTGGAGTTTGCCAAAAGGCACCTAAAGACTCTCAGACCATGAGAAACACAAGTCTCTGGTCTGATGAAACCAAGATTGAACTCTTTGGCCTGAATGCCAAACGTCACATCTGGAGGAAACCTGGCACTATCCTTATGGTGAAGCATGGTGGTGGCAGCATCATGCTGTGGGGGATGTTTTTCAGTGGCAGGGACTGGGAGACTAGTCAGGATCAAGGGAAAGATGAACAGAGCAAAGTACAGAAAGATCCTTGGTGAAAACCTGCTCCAGAGCACTCAGGACCTCAGACTGGTGCGAAGGTTCACCTTCCAACAGGACAACGACCCTAAGCACACAGCCAAGACAACGCAGGAGTGGTTTCGGGACAAGTCTCTGAATGTCCTTGAGTGGCCCAGCCAGAGCCTGGACTTGAACCTGATCAAACATCTCTGGAGAGACCTGAAAATAGCTGTGCAGCGAAGCTCCCCATCTAACCTAAGAGCTTAAAAGGATCTGCAGAGAAGAATGGGAAAAAGTCCCCAAATACAGGTGTGTCAAGCTTGTAGCATCATACCCAAGAAGACTCAAGGCTGTAATCGCTGCCAAAGGTGCTTCAACGAAGTACTGAGTAAAGGGTCTGAATACGGTTTTTATTTTTTTTATTTGCAAACATTTCTAAAAACCTGTTTTTGCTTAGTCATTATGGGGTGTTGTGTGTATTTTAGAATAAGGCTGTAACATAAACTGTGGAAAAAGTCAAGGGGTCTGAATACTTTCCAAATACACTAACCACAGTATATTTAGAACAATGTTAAGTTTTTAGCTTTCATATAAATCAGGCACATTTTTCTTTATCAAAGTAAAATTAATGTTCTATTGTCTTATTGTATTATGTATAGTAGTGTTTTAGAATAACATTTGTTTTGGCCTTTCATAGATCAGAAATCATATCATGTTCAGTTTACAAAGCAAAGCAGGACTTGTCTTCCAAGATTATCTTCTTTCGATTTTGAAAGATCTTTGCATATGAAGTACAAGTTTAATACATGGAATGCAAGTTAACAAAATCACTCAGTTTTATAAACTATACAATACTTCTAAATCAGCAGCTTTAGGCACTTTATAAAATCTTTTACTTAAAGCAGCAATCAGGAGTTGAAACAAAAGTACATCCCCGCCCCTGTTTTAGTAAAAAAAGAAATCTGAGGGATGGGGCTGGAGAAATGTAACCACTGTCATATTCATAGAAAGAGCCATGGATGCAATGACTGACCATCCATGATATCAAAATTATAGTTTTAACCATGTTATGAGGCTATATAGTGTTTGTTTATGTTTATTTTGATTACAAACATTGGAGGAAAACAAGCTTATATTTTTGGTTCTGATGGAGAATCCCAGTTGAACGAAGCTCATGAGGCATTTATAAGTTATATTCTTTAAGAATCAATGGGTACATATCATTCATTCAAGTCCAAAATGGATCCCTCTTTAAGCATCATGCAAATGTGTCAGATCACAGTAAGGAAAGCTCATTGAGCAAAAGATGGGGTCCAATCCTTTATTCAGTCCATCAATTATCCAATAAGATGAATTGATAAGATTAGTAAATTTTTTACACAAAATAGTCTCAATCTTGATCAGATAAACTAAAACCATTGTGTACATATTTAATTCAATAATTGCAAATGTATATGCAGAGACAGTCTTCTACAAAACAGTAATGTCAATCAAATCATGAATTTCTCCAAGTGACCGACTCCGACACTAATATCAAAAATAAGAAGTCGTCCAAGAACAAAGAGGATTCAGCGGAGATGGAACACACTAACGTAGAGAAACCAACCAATCAGAAACTGCGGTGGACTCTCCTCCGAAAAAGAAATTGTATGCAGCAATAGAGGAGAGAAATATGAAGGAAGAACCATGGAGGAACCTAAAATAAAAGGTAAAACCTAAAAATGCAAAGAGGACAAGCAGACAGTAGAGGACAGGTAACACAATGGGTCCAAACTTCTAAAAAAATAAATAATATGGAACAAGCTTGATGAGGACTTGCCTAAGATTGTTGGAGAGGCAAAGAGGTCAGGCATTTAGGAGCTTGTGGTCAGAGCTCCAATGTTCACTTCATCTCATAGACACATGCAACCATCATATGAAACACAGTATATTTGAATCTGGGCTCAACTGGCATTATTGCAAAACTATGAAAAAAGGATGTTTTGTTTCCTGTCAACAACAGACTTTCAACAATATACTTGTGGAATGGATATTAGAAATAATTTTGTGTGCATCAACTGGTGTTTATATACCGCTTCTTGTACGGTGGTCTTGTATTGTTAATATTCTCAACATGGATGTTTTAAACAATGCTACATCAGATAAAAGGTTGCTAGATATGAACATAGTAGTGTCCATGTTTATCTTTAATAAACAAATGGCGCAGCTATTTTCTCAGATCCATTTTGACCTCAGTACTACCCTCTGGTGACAGTATTCAACATTGCAACCGCCAAACGTCCACATTGTACAGTAGCAACCCCGCTTCCATTCAACCTCCAAGGGTTGGTTCAATAGTGTACTGAAGATCTACTGCATTCATATGGGAAATGACTTAATATCTATTACAGACAAATTGGAAAACTGTTACATTTTCTGACATCTTAGCAAGTCAGGGAATTTCCTTGAACTTGTAACCAGTCAATGTGGCTCGGTCTACTTATTAAGAATCAATCAGTGACTGGAGGTTATAAGGAGGGCATGGCAAGTCTTCAGAGATATGCTCACCCTAAAACAAGAGAGGAATGAAAGACAATCGTATTTCTGTTTCCCACAGCTATAGAGCTTTCCATATCGAGTACCACACAGCAACGTTACCATCATGACACGTAAACATACCTTCCCCCTTTGAGTCAGATGTGTGAATCTGTACAGTGAAATGTCTGTCTGTGAAGTAACCTCGTCCCCAGGCTCAATTGCTACAGAGAGAGAGAGCCAGCTGGATGGAGATTATCTGTGAGTAATTAATGCAGACCAGAGTCAACCCAGAAGTACTTATACAGATCCTTTTGGGGATAACAACAGTAGTCACACTTGTAGAAATAAAGCGTACCGAAACACGCTTCAGACCAGCTTGAACAAAAAAAGGAATCCGGTGCTCGACTGAGGGACTTGAAAATCCCAAAAAGCCTTCCTCACCCCAGGACACTTCAACAGGTAAATAACTACCTTTAAATAAACAGAGAAATAAAGAAAAGGCGCTTATGAAGGCATCCAATGACAAAACATAAGCCCGTTTGCTTTAAATGAAACAGATCAATGCAGACAGAGAACTAGTTTTCTTTATTTTCCTGATAGTCACCTGTTAAAGTCCTGGAGTAAGGAATGCTTTTTAACAGTAGTCACACATGTATTTCAGACACCATTGGTTATGGTTTTATTTGTATCTGAAGGATGCCAGAAGAGCTGCATTATTCTACAGTGGTTTTAAAAAATTAAAAAATGTCTTCACCAAAAGGTGAGTCTTAGCATTTTTTTCTCTCTTCATCTATCTTACTCTCTGATAGTGCATTTCTACCAATTCAGCTAATTCTCACTGCCAGACTTAGCACCAAAACATATGTTTTTAAATGTTCAAAGTGATGGATGCTTAAAGCAAGCAAGCCAGTTATGGCAGCTATTTATTCCAGATTATTTGAATGTTTTACCAATTCTCTGTTGGAGAACATTGATGCCAAATGAATTGTAAATTAAGGTTTAATCAAGTACCTCTGTGTAAAAACTAATAATCTCCATCTCCCACGAATAAAAAGAGGAAAAGGAAGAACATAAGCTATATGTTGAAGTAAAGGCAAGGGGGAGTGCACCCAGTCAACCTGGTCCTGCCACAGCATGTGTTAAATAACAGCTCAATATCCACCATTTATTGTTCAATTATTTGACTCCTTTGAATAATAGCATACTGTCAGATTCACTAACGAAGCATATTAAAATGTAGCTATAATGCACTCCTATCTTTGCTATTCCTAGTGGAGGGCCCTGCTCCCCACTCTCAACACTTTGGAGGACTGGCAGTGTGTTTGGGGGTTCTTTGTGTCCTGTTGGTGTCAGCCATTTTACCTCTCTGTGTCTACTGTGAGTATGTGGATCATAAAGACACAATAATATGGACTTTGGAGAGGTGCAGGTTGAGTAAGCATGTCCTTCTCTCCACAGTCAGCACTGCCCTCTCAGAGCACAACATGAATTTGGTGAGGGAACTGGAGCAGCTAACAGATGAGCATATATCCCTACTGGCAGCCAATCAGGACCTAATGAATCTCTACTGCAAGCTGAGTGTAGCCAATCACATTTTGCAGAGCGATTACATCAATGTGTCTACTGAAAACCAGCAATTGAAGGCAGAGAGGATGAACTTGTCAAGAGACAGGGATGGGCTCAACTGGACTCTTGGGGTCATTTTTCAGTTGAATAATTTCCCAGTTAATAACTACTGCCCATATGAAGATGCCAACACCAAAGGTAACGTTTCCATCCTTGTGAACATTTCCTAATTTGAACTGGTTCATACACTGATGGTCTAGAATGTGTCACAGTGATACTTTGTTACTTTAAATGTCAAAAACACTATGTAGCTGGTCGTAGTGGTCCTCTGTTGCCCAGTTGATAGAGCATGGCACTTGCAATGCCAGGATAGTGGGTTTGATTCCCAGGACCACTCGTAGAACAAATGTATTCACGCACGACTAAGTCGCTTTGGACAAAAGCATCTGCTATCTACTAAATGGTATATATTAATATTATTACTTTGCATGTTTCATGTTGCACAGATAGAGAGTGCAAACCTTGTCAAGTTGGCTGGGTGCTGTTCCAATCCAGTTGTTACCTGTTTCTGCACATTAAAGTACCCTTCGGTCACCTTTGGAGGACCTGGCAAGGAAGCAGACAGCACTGCAAAAACAACAATGCCGATTTGGTTGACATAGGCAGTCAAGAGGAACAGGTAGGACACTGCTACAGGTAAATGCTTTAAGGGAGATTCACACAGCGTTTAAAGGGTTACTCAAGCAATACAAATGTACAAAAAGTAGGAATAGGAACCATATTAAAATGTGACATATAGCTACTGTATGTTCATGGAAACACCCTCATAACATGAAGTTCATTAACACTGCTACAACTGTGCTCCTTGATACACGGTATGAAAGTGGTACTTCCTGTTGTCTCGTTTTGTAGGCTAAGAATGGGCTTCAAATAAGACTTTTCTAACTTTTGGCAATGCGTCTTACTTCTTGAGCATCAAATATTTTGATAAAAGGAATCGGGTATGAGCTATCAATACATGAATATGAATAGAATTGTGTGTATATATACACACACACACACACACACACACACACCTAATACACTTGAGTGTACAAAACATTAGGAACACCTTCCTAATATTAAGTTGCACCTCATTTTGCCCTCAGAACAGCCTCAATTTGTCGGGGCGCGGACTCTACAAGGTGTTCGAAAGCGTTCAACAGGGATGCTGGCCCCATGTGGACAACGCTTCCCACAGTTGTGTCAAGTTGGCTGGAGGACTATTCTTGATAAACACAGGAAACTGTTGAGTATAACTGCAGCCTTGCAGTTCTTGACACACTCAAACTGGTACACCTGGCACCTACTACCATACCCCATTCAAAGGCACTTCAAAAGATCTTGCCCATTCACCCTCTGAATGGCACACACAGTCCATGTCTCAAATGTCTCTAGGCTTAAAATCCTTCTTTAACCTGTCTCTCCTCACCTTCATCTACAATGATTAAAGTGGATTTAACAAGTGACATCAGTAAGGGATCATAGCTTTCACCTGGTCAGTCTGTCATGGAAAGAGCACGTGTTCCTAAAGTTGTGTACACTGTGTATGACCGCCTTTTCATAAATTTGATTATATAAGCTTGAAGCCCATTCATAAAAAGTAGGGTACTGACAACTGTATTCTCTTTCATTTGGACCCGATAAGATGCATTTATCCATAACGTTTAGACACTGTCACACTGCCTCACAAAACTGTGGATTACTGTTAAATGTATCCTATATTTATTTTTATCTACTTGTGGTTTCCTTAATTTCTCATTCAGGAATTCATTCTCAACAACACTCAAGCCTACTATGATGAAGATCATGGGTACTGGATCGGCCTGACTGACATAGCAGAAGACGGTCAATGGCTTTGGGTTGATGGACGTAATCAGAATCTGACTGATGGGTAAGGACATTCCAAAGAAGCATGTTGCCTAAAACAATTCTTCACTAAGGGCTGGATTCAAATCGGTATCGCGGAAAAGTCACAAAATATTAAATCAATGTTCCCACGTTCGCAGACTGCATTCACGGTAAACGCTGCATGCCGGCCCAATTGGAAACCATTACCTTTAAATCTTAACGTGGCTCTTCCACGATACATTGAATCCAGCCTTAAATCATTATTTTTGGGGGTTATGTTTTTTCATTCATTGTAGGATTTCTTTTCACAGGTTTTGGAAGATTCAACCTGTATGGGGTCGCGATTGTGCTTTAACTAACCCAAACAATGCACCTTTGGCTAATTGGAATGCTGCATCGTGTGGCCAGAGAAACCGATGGATCTGTGAGAGTAAAGCATTAATATGGTCAGGGTAAATTGAGCCACGTTCACACAGTCAAAATATCTATTGTATAGCAGTGTATAAAACATTTAAATAGAACACTTGTGTAGGGCTTTCATAGGTTCCGTTTTTTATTAAAAAATATATTTAAAAAATTGCTGTTTTATAAACGATGCAATACTTCTAAATTAGCAGCTTTGTCACTTCATGTAAATGTACCTCAGAGAGTAGTAAGGAAAGTTAATTTAGCAAATAAAATGCATTACTGTGCTCATATGTAGCAACCTCATATCTGATGTTGAGATCACATTGTTTAAAACAGCCATGTTAAGAATATTAACAATACAAGACCACCAGACAAGTATAAAAACACCAGTTGACGCTGAAATATATATTTTCTTATACAGTCTGTAGCTGAATCTTTCCATACAAATAAATATGATGACAAGAAACAAAACATCCTTTTTGCATGGTGTTGCAATAATGGCCATTGAGCGTTAGATGGTTTCATGTGTCTATGAGACGTAGTAGAGCCCTGACCCAAATCCCTGACCTGTTTCCTCATCAATCTGGTTCCTGTTGTTTAGCTTTCTTCTATTTAGAGGTATGGAGTCCGATACATCATGCAACCTGTCCTCTACGGTCTGCTTGTCCTCTTCCTATTTTTTCTTTTTACCTTTTATTTTAGGTTCCTCCTCCACCGTTCTCACTTCCTCTATTGCTCCATCCCGTTTCTTTTTCTCTTTTGGAGGGGAGTCTGCCACAGTTTCCGATTGGTTGGTTTCTCTATCAGAGTGTTTTATCTCCTCAGCCACCAGAGCCACCTCTGTTCTTGGAGGACTTCTTCTTGGTAGTAGTGTCTGAGTCAGTCTGTTGCTGAGTGGCACCTTCTCCCTCTGAAGCCTCTTCACCGCCTCCTCCGGCTTCACTCTCTATAGAAATGACAGCAGTTTCACACACCTCCATTTAGATGACAGCTCTCGCCCTCTTCCAACACCTTCCTCTGTTTTGAACGTTTCCTCTTGGTTGGCTGAGCATTGTCTGCTGTATTATCTTCCACAGACGTTAGTTCTTCCTCTACAGGTACCACCGCCCCACTCCTTTGAACTATCCTTCTTTTTCACCTTTATTTCCAAACTTCTGGAGACGACAGCAGAATCAGCATTCTCTTCCGCCACATTCTCACGGGTCTCCTCAGTGATTCTTCCTCTTTTTTCCCCCCCTGGGTCTCATCCGTCAGTTCACCCTCAGGGATCTGGGCAGCTGGCTGGGTAATGGTGGTGACGCTATCTGGTGTTGCAGCCGCTAGTTGGTTTTTCTTGCCATACTTTGCCATGAACTCTTGCTCCTGCTGCTCCAGTCTGGCTAGTTTGGCACTCATGGTAAGGCTGTGTCTGGCTCCTCTGTGGCGAACAGGAATAGGGACAAACCATGTTTAGTTTCCTTATTAAGACATGCAAGACCAGGTTCAAGCCCTTCACCAACAGCATGCACCAAGATAGAACACACGTTCATGTGATTTGTTTATGGTTTATTACAAACTTATTGGTGACAAGCAAAATACTTACTTGTGAGCGGTGCGTCCTCCACAAGCCTTCACCAGGTCAGCATCAAAGAGGGAAATAGCATTTATTATTTAAACCTGTGAGTACATAAAACCACTGTTGTTCATCTTCACATTGATATAAAAACAAATAACCTTCACAAACTGATATCAATCCCTGTATGGTGGTGGATGGTATTGGGCAGTGAGGTTCTTACTTGGTGGTGCTGGAGAGTTCCAGTCTCTGGTCTTCATCGTCAGAGCTGCTGCTGTCATCTGTACTGGACGACTTCTACTCTGGCTGCTCCAGTCTTGCCAGGAGGGTGGCAGACTAGGAGGAAGAGAAATACAACCTTTCCAGTCCATATCATTAGCCTAAGTGCAGTATCTTTCTCTACTATCAAGAGAGCTCATTGGCACAGATATGGAAGTGTGTTCCAGTTGGATTTGTTTATCTGTACCTTCACAAAGCATCCATAAAGTTTGTCTCTTCCCAGCATGGCTTTCGTTGGCTGCTTGTTGGAAATCATTCCTTCCTCCTCAACCAACTTCTTCACCTGCACACCATTCTAGAACAGAAAGGTGGAGATGTAGCCCAGGCCCAATGTAAGTGTGTGAATGTGTGTATGCGTGGTAAAATACTCATTTCACACACCCCTTCTGAGGACTTAACTCGCCAGATTCCACTTCCAGGCTAGAAGATGCTTTGTTGAAGACATGGTCCCACCAATGGAAGGTGAACTGCTCCCCTTGACAATGTCCCATCCCTCCCTTGCCACATTCACAATGATAGCCTCACATATACCATTCTCCTGCCGACCAAGACCTTTACCTGTGAACAGTGAGGGGTCTTCTATTAGTGGTAGACTAAGAACATTAGATCTAGTTACCATTCATAACACAGAATTAGATACAACTGGCAACTACTACTAGTAGTGACATCAAACATTCAGGCTACTGCACAGACAAAGAGGCTCTAGTCTAGAACGAACGGTTAAATAGTTTGAGAGCATTTTTTTACACTCTAAATCATTAAATTAGTGAGAAATAGATGTCATTGTTGCAATAGTTTGAGTGGGCAACATACACAATCATCTTAAATTGACATGTTTAATTATTTCGCCATATTGAATATTGCACTAATTTCCCTAATGTGGACATTTTGTTACTACCTTACAAGCTTGCATTTTCAACCCATAATAAACTCAGCAAAAAAAGAAACGTCCTCTAACTGTCAACAGTGTTTATTTTGAGTAAACGTGTAAATATTTGTATGAACATAAGATTCAACAACTGAGACAGTTCCACAGAAAAGGAATAATGTGTCCCTGAACAAAGGGGGGGTCAAAAGTAACAGTATCTGGTGTGGCCACCAGCTGCATTAAGTACTGCAGTGAATCTTTTCATGGACAACACCAGATTTGCCAGTTCTTGCTGTGAGATGTTACCCCACTCTTCCACCAAGGCACCTGCAAGTTCCCGGACATTTCTGGGGGGAATGGCCCTAGCCCTCACCCTCCGATCTGATCCAACAGGTCCCAGACGTGTTCAATGGGATTGAGATCCAGGCTCTTCCCTGGCCATGGCAGAACACTGACATTCCTGTCTTGCAGGAAATCACGCACAGAACGAGCAGTATGGCTGGTGGCATTGTCATGCTGGAGGGTCATGTCAGGATGAGCCTGCAGGAAGGGTACCACATGAGGGAGGACGTCTTTCCCTGTAACACACAGAGTTGAGATTGCCTGCAGTGACAACAAGCTCAGTTCAATGATGCTGTGACACTGCCCCAGATCATGACGGACCCCCCACCTCCAAATTGATCCCGCTCCAGAGTACAGGCCTTGGTGTAACGCTCATTCCTTTGACGATAAACATGAATCTGACCATCAACCCTGGTGAGACAAAACCACGAGTCGTCAGTGAAGAGCATTTTTTGCCAGTCCTGTCTAGTCCAGTAAACCCACCGGATCGCCCATAGGCGACGTTGTTGCCGGTGATGTCTGGTGAGGACCTGCCTTACAACAGGCCTACAAGCCCTCAGTCCAGCCTCTCTCGGCCTATTGCGGACAGTTTGAGCACTGATGGAGGGATTGTGCGTTCCTGATGTAACTCGGGCAGTTGTTGTTGCCATCCTGTACCTGTCCCGCAGGTGTGATGTTCGGATGTGCCGATCCTGTGCAGGTGTTGTTACACGTGGTCTGCCACTGCGAGGACGATCAGCTGTCCGTCCTGTCTCCCTGTAGCGCTGTCTTAGGCGTCTCACAGTACGGACATTGCAATTTATTGCCCTGGCCACATCTGCAGTCCTCATGCCTCCTTGCAGCATGCCTAAGGCACGTTCATCCAGATGAGCAGGGACCCTGGGCATCTTTCTTTTTGTGTTCAGTAGAAGGGCCTCTCGTGTCCTAAGTTTTCATAACTGTGACCTTAATTGCCTACTGTCTGTAAGCTGTTAGTGTCTTAACAACCGTTCCACAGGTGCATGTTCATTAATTGTTTCTGGTTCATTGAACAAGCATGGGAAACAGTGTTTAAACCCTTTACAATGAAGATCTGTGAAGTAATTTGGATTTTTATGAATTATCTTTGAAAGACAGGGTCCTAAAAAAGGGATGTTTCTATTTTTGCTGTGTTTATTTAGTGGAATTACATATCCTTTTACCTCAGATTGGTGATGTTAGTATAAAAGAATATAGTCATCACGATGACATAAGATTGATTACTTAAAACAGATCAATATATTTGGTTTTGTACCGCTGATCGTCACACGTGCTGGGATGCGCAGAACGCGGAGTTAATGAAATGGCACGAATAATTTGGGGCAGTCTCTCTATAAAAAAGTTGCTGGGGACACACCAATGGATTTGACAATCAAACTATAATTTATATCAGCCAATCGTTGTCACTGTTGATATCCTATGGGTCGTGATAACTTAAACAAATCACCACGTTTGGGTTAACGTTAAGTGATTTGTTCCCTTTGTCGTGATTGCAGCTTCGGGAAATCAACATCCGACATTCCAAAATATAGATATCAGCCTTATTCAAGTTCTCATCTAACCAACCATATACAGGTTATTCCAAGATTCTTTGTGGCCTTTGAATAGTGTTAGTTTAAACAGCGCTACACTCCAAACGTTTGCCCCCTGTTCAACACTTCAAAATTTAGCTAGCAGTCTTCTACAAATTGTCCTCTAACCAGTGATGTACACATTATTCCATGTGGTTTTCGATAGGCGTGATTGACAAATAAGTGTTGGGATTCTTTTTCTGTTTTGGCAACCCCCATATCAAAATGAATCACCCCAATGTAGCCCACTGTCTTCTACAGGATGTTCTCTAACCAGTGATGTAAAAATCTCTCCAGTGTTTTTAGTTTCAACAGCTCGTACCGGATTTTCCCCCTAATCGATATAAGTGATTTATTGCCACCTGTTAAAACAGGGTTTTTGGTGCATAAAAAATACAAGTAATATGATTACTAATTGTTGCACATGTATGATAGTACATTTTATGTTTAGGTTTTCAAGATATCAAACTTTCTGCATATTGGGTATTGATTTGGACACGTTAAAACTGTTTTGACATTGGGCTATTTATCCAAATGGCTTGTCAAAAGGAAGCAGTGCCAGCATCATTTAACACAAGTTTTAGGAATATAAATTGAACTTTTAACATTCAATTCCAATGGTATTGTACTTAAAATCTGGTAACAACTGTTTAATGAGTCCAAAAACGTGCTGTGATGGATTTATTTTGATGATATACCAGAAATCACCAAAACGGGTTTGCCCTGCCTACTAATGTAATTTACAAGCAAGTTCAAGCTGACATATGTATAACGTTACTCTTGATATAGTAGCCTTACTATTGTTATTTTTCACTGTTGTTTTTATTTCTTTACTTACCTATTGTTCATCTAATAGCTTTTTTTAACTTAGAAATTGCACTGTTGGTTAGAGCCTGTAAGTAAGCATTTCACTGTAAGGTCTACACCTGTTGTATTCGGCGCACGTCACAAATAAACTTTGATTTGAGAAACTCCTGCCTGTAATCGATGTTCATTAGCTAACAGATTGTCCATCATTAATTGACTATAGTTACTAAATACATTTCTGAAAATCTAACATTAACGTTACCTTGTTCCCATCCATGACGCAGTAGCTGTTGCTTTGCAAACTTCAGTCCACGGCTCCTTTCCTGAACAGTTTCTGCCATTTACTTGCAAAGAAATGAACATGTTAGCTAGCTAGCTATATTACACTGCATTTGGCAGGTCAGTCTCAGATGTCAACATTTATGTATTAGATAGTTGAACAGTATTGCACAAAACAAT
The DNA here is from genome assembly GCF_901001165.1 of Salmo trutta. Lineage (NCBI taxonomy): Eukaryota > Metazoa > Chordata > Actinopteri > Salmoniformes > Salmonidae > Salmo > Salmo trutta. The sequence continues at coordinate 53,697,253 of NC_042959.1, read as the reverse complement.
ACACTATTTTATTCAAATATAATATACACATTCCGTTTGGAAGTCTGCAAAAAAAATACTGCTCAATCAAAGTTCAGTTTGGGTTTAGCTAACGAAATCTAACAAGGTATAGCAGCTAAGTTAGGTAGTTTTAAGAGAACAGTTACACTTGAATGCAAGTCATTAACGTTACTGTGCTAATAAGGGCTGGAAATGAAATCATAAACAACGACCGGAGTAATGGAACTAATTATTTTTCCTCGTCTGGTTATCTAGACTCACATTGTTGTTCAAACGGTATAAATAAAAACGTTTTCCCAGTTCTATTGAACCATGAGGTAAATTCAGCATGCTGACACGACACCGGAAAATACTACTTTTCTTGTTCTTTTTCGACGAGGTTTAACGGCAGTTGGCATCCAATAAATGTTGCATTACCGCCACCTACTAGACTGGAGTATAACTCCCTTATACTTTGCTTGTAAATACAAAATAAAAACAAATCAAATACCCTACCATCTAACCATACACTCACCACCCTACTCCACTATTTAAATCTACCTAGGCCTAACTCAGGCCAACAGCCTGAAAGGACAGGTCACCACCACTCAATACACCATGTAACTCTTCTGACGTTAAGTCTCATACACCCAAATACCTCTCTGTAGCATCCACCACAACTTTAATTTTCTGCAACTTACATTCCATCCCTGCAGTACAGTTGAAAACCATTGCTATAAATGCAAAAAAAATCCAATCTTAATGAAGCATACAGTACCAGAAAGTTTGAACACACCTACTCATGCAAGGGTTTTTATTTTTACTATTTTCTACATTATAGAATAATGGCGTCAGGTAACATAGTGGTTAGAGTGTTGGACTAGTAACCGAAAGGTTGCAAGATCAAATCCCCGAGCTGACAAGGTAAAAATCTGTCATTCTGCCCCTGAACAAGGCAGTTAACCCACTGTTCCTAGGCTGTCATTGAAAATAAGAATTTGTTCTTAACTGACTTGCCAAGTTAAATAAAGGTAAAATGAAAACATCAACGCTATTAACACATATGGAATCATGTAGTAACCAAACAAGTGTTAAACAAATCTAAATATATTTTATCTTAATGCTTTTCCAACAGTCTTGAAGGAGTTCCCACATATGCTGAGCACTTGTTGGCTGCTTTTCCTTCACTCTGCGGTCCATCCCAAACCATCTCAATTGGGTTGAGGTCGGGTGATTGTGGAGGCTAGGTCATCTGATGCAGCACTCCATCACTCTCCTTCTTTGTGGTCAAATAGCCCTTACACAGCCTGGAAGTGTGTTTCCTGTTGAAAAACAAATGATAGTGGGACTAAGCGCAAACCAGATGGGATGGTGTATTGCTGCAGAATACTGTGGTAGCCATGCTGTTTAAGTGTGGCTTGAATTCTGAATAAATCACAGACATTGTCACCAGCAAAGCACCCCCACACCATCACACCCCCTCGTCCATGCTTCACGGTGGGAACCACACATGCAGAGATCATCCGTTCACCTACTCTGCATCTCACAAAGACATGGCGGTTGGAACCAAAAATCTCCAATTTGGACTCATCAGACCAAAGGACAGATTTCCACCTGTCTAATGTCCATTGCTCGTGTTTCTTGGCCCAAGCAAGTCTCTTCTTCTTATTGGTGTCCTTTAGTAGTGGTTTCTTTGCAGCAATTTGACCATGAAGGCCTGATTCACGCAGTCTCCTCTGAACAGTTGATGTTGAGATGTGTCTGTTACTTGAACTCTGTGAAGCATTTATTTGGGCTGCAATCTGAGGTGCAGTTAAATGCCGATTTCTGAGGCTGGGAATGCTAATGAACTTGTCCTCTGCAGCAGAGGTAACTCTGGGTCTTCCTTCCCTCTGGCGGTCCTCATGTGAGCCAGTTTCTTCACAGTTTCTTCATAGTTTTTGCGACTGCACTTGAAGAAACGTTCAAAGTTCTTGACATTTTCTGTATTGACTGACCCTCATGTCTTAAAGTAATGATGGGCTGTTGTTTCTCTTTGCTTATTTGAGCTGTTCTTGCCATAATATGGACTTGGTCTTTTACCAAATAGGGCTATCTACTGTATACCACCCCTACCTTGTCACAACACAACTGATTGGCTCAAACGCATTAAAGGAGGAAAGAAATTCCACAAATTCGCTTTTAACAAGGCACACCAGTTAATTGAAATGCATTCCAGGTGACTACCTCATGAAGCTGGTTGAGAGAATGCCAAGAGTGTGAAAAGCTGTCATCAAGGCAAAGGGTGGCTATTTTGAGGAATCTCAAATATATTTGGATTTGTTTAACACTTTTTTGGTAACTACATGATTCCATATGTGTTATTTCATCGTTTTTATGTCTTCAATATTATTCTACAATGTAGAAAATAGTAAAAATAAAGAAAACCCCTTGAATGAGTAGGTGTATCCAAACTATTGACTGGTACTGTATATCACTTGTTGGCCTATCCCTCTGTACTGGTACAGATCTACTACAGTACTCACACCACTCCTCTCAAAGTCCCTCCCCCTTGACCCATCTTCCTCTCTTTCTTCACTGCCTCAGCATATGATAACTTCTGCGCTACTCTAGCCCTGAAAACCTCAACCTGCCTCTTTCGCACTGGACATTTCTGATCCACAGTCCCATGGGCACCCCAACAATTAACACATATCCTGTGGTGGAAAGTACTTGAATGGACTACTTGAGTTTTTCAGGGTATCTGTACTTTACGTTGCTTTTTTGACAACTTTTACTTCACTACATTCCTAAAGAAAAGAATGTACTTTTTACTCCATACATTTTCCCTGACACCCTAAAGTACTCGTTACATTTTGAATGCTTAGCAGGAATGGAAAATGGTCCAATTCACACTTACCAAGAGAACATCCCGGGTCACCCTACTACCTCTGATCTGGCGGACTCACTAAACACACATGCTTCGTCTGTAAATGATGTCAGTGGTGGAGTGTGCCACTGGCTATCCGTACATTAAGATAACAAGAAAATGGTGCTGCCTGGTTTGCTTAATATAAGGAATTTTACATTTTTATTTACATTTTGATCCTTATGTATATTTTAGAAATTACATTTACTTTTGATACTTAAGTATATTTAAAACCAAAATACCTTTAGACTTTTACTCAAGTAGTATTTTACGTGGTGACTTTCACTTTTACTTGAGTAAGTTTCTATTAAAAGGTATCTTTACTTGTACTCAAGTATGACAATTTGGTATTTTTTCCACCACTGCACATATCCCTACTTTCCCCAATGCTACACATTCCTTTGTCTCATGCCCTTATGCACACTTCTCACACCTAGGAACCTCCCTCCTACACACTGCTGCCACCTGCCCATAAACTTGACACGTGTAACAACGTAAGGCACAAAAGCTCATATGGGATAACTTATATATCCTAACATCACTTTGTCGGGCAAAGATTCAACATCGAAACTCAAAAGAACAGACAACGACTTCTGTTTCACCACTCACGCCACCCTGTCTGCGTTGCACCAAATGATGAGCATCACAAACACTGTGTATCTCCCGCTTTAGTTGAAGTGACTGAACACTGGGGTGTATTCTTTACGTTTCTTAAACGGCAGCAAACAGAACGAAACGGGGAGGGACCTAGCGGAATTTGTCCAATAGTAACTCTCGTTTGGACCACAGGAGGTTGGTGGCACCTTAATTGGGGAGGACGGTCTCGTGGTAATGGCTGGAGTGGAATAGGTGGAATGGTATCAAATACATCAAACACATGGTTTCCAGGTGTTTGATGCCATTCCATTTACTTCGTTCCAGACATTATTATGAGCCATCCTCCCCTCAGCAGCCTCCACTGGTTTGGACTGATGATTACACCCTCAACGTGCAGAATCGGCAACGTTCTGAACTTGTTTCTAGTTTTAGTTGATTAGAAGGGATTTTGAACTTGCAAATAATCATTATTTAATAATTGGTAAATGTTGTACTTGTGAGCAAAACTGAACAGAGAGTGTGTTTCATTGCCATTGCCATTCCAATACCAACCCTTACCCAATACATATGTGAAACTTACAGAAGGCTGCTGAGGGGAGGACGACTCATAATAATGTCTGGAACGGAGCGAATGTAATGGTATCAAACACATGGAAACCATGTGTTTGACGTATTTGATACCATTCCACCCATTCCGCTACAGTCCTTACCACAAGGCCATCCTCCCCAATCAAGATGCCACAAACCTCCTGTGTTGAAACTACAGTCATTTGAAACGAATGTGCCCTATATCCTTCCAACAGTGGACTCTTGATTAGCCTGTCACAGTTGACAGTGGGCCTACCTGCCCCCTTGTTCTTGCAAACTGCCTCCTAGGGCCCCAATGGAGAAACCCCATAATGGAACCCCAATGGTGGAACAAGATCCCTCACGACGCCAGGACAGCGGAGTCAATCACCACCTTCCGGAGACACCTGAAACCCCACCTCTTTAAGGAATACCTGGGATAGGATTAAGTAATCCTTCTAACCCTCCCCCCTACCCCCCCCCCAAAAAAGATATAGATGTACTATTGTAAAGTGGTTGTTCCACTGGATATCATAAGGTGAATGCACCAATTTGTAAGTCGCTCTGGATAAGAGCGTCTGCTAAATGACGTAAATGTAACTGTAAAATTGCATTGTGATAACGTTTTCCTCAACAGCTGTTTTCCCAACCTTTCCAACTTATACCCATCCTGTTGTAAAAATGTTGCACGTTTCTTAGAATTATGGAACCTATGGGAAGCTATCAAGACATTGTAATTGTTTTACTTATCATGCTTTGAAAATGTCAATGATTCATAATTAATATCATATTTTATCACAATATTTTAAAGCAGCAGCTTGCCACATGAGTAAGTCTTTCATAATCCATCAGAGGTCATATGAGAGAGAGAGAGAGAGAGAGAGAGAGAGAGAGAGAGAGAGAGAGAGAGAGAGAGAGAGAGAGAGAGCAATCTGAAAATCAACAGATGGGCCATGGTCAAGCACATCTTTCCATGATTTTCTGCAGGACATGAGCTCAATTGATTTTAATTTAGCTTTTGAGTTTGTGTAGAGACATAGGCTACAGTTCCATTCTAACTGCATCCCCAGGCTCAATTAGTGCACAGCCGGCAGGTGGACATGATTAGTTCCATCCTACAGGAGTCCACTCAGGCTTTGCCTCATAGGACCCTGGTCGGGCACTCCAGCCTACAGGAAACCATTTTATTTTTTCCGTTGGCTCTTGGTTTCCTCATGACAAGGATGTGTGCACCATTAACCCACCATGCAGTGCTGTTTATCTGTGTGAACACTCGGCGGTAGGAAAAACACACATCCTGAAGTCCCTAGTTATCATCACCAGCCTACTGTTTACCAGGAAACTCTTCTCTTGCTGCCTTACAGTCCCTATAAACCACCCAGACACATGGCTAGCACAGCAGTCGCAACATATATTGTGAGCCAGAAATACCCAATGTCAATAAAACCTGTGTCCACTGTCTGGTCATGTTTAACATCCCTGTCCTGAAACTCAGTGACCTACTGGGGAGGGGAAAACCCCAAGGGGAAAGAAAGATGAGGAAAAAATGTATAATGTGCAGTATGCATATTATCATTTTTCAACAGGAGTACATTTACGTGACTAAACCTTTACAACACGAGGCCTACTATGTTGAAGTATTGGTCTGTGCAGTGGTGAAAAATTATTTAAAGATGCCTTCATCAAACACTGCGTCTACATGTCATTGATGCACTAGATCTGTCCTCCATATGAGCCAGTCGTAGCAAACTGATGTTCTGTCTACCTAGCATGCAATGAGTTACTTTGTTTCCCATCAAGTATTCATTGCGATTGGTCCTTACTTACAATCTGAACCACAAATTCTTGATCATATCTCCTCATCCACTTCTTCAGATCTTAAACTAGGCTACTGTAATGAATAGCGATCATGTATGACAAAGAGTTGAATAAAACTCTAATGTGCACTTTGACGTGATCACCTACTGTATTAGTTCAACCCCAATGAAAATGTATCAACCATATACTTTAGGCCTTCAACAAGATAATACATCAATTTGCCAATTTCGTTTTTGTTTATTGTGAAAAGTCTAATTGCAATCAAATGTTTACTATTCTATACTTGTATATCTCTCTCTCTCTCTCTCTCTCTCTTCTCTCGTTCTTCTTTCCTGTCACAGTTTTTCAGTTCGCTACTTGCCTCTCCTCCTCTCAATCCACAGTCTGCGACTACAGACCCTCCCCGGATGGATGCGGCTGAAACCAACGCACTGAAGTTGTGAAGTTATACAACTCCTCTTTCTTCACTGACTTCATCTGGAACTCATTTTCCACCGCTGGAAATGTGTTATAATATCTTGAGGTAGCCTACTTCGAGATCGCAAATACAGTGGATTAACAACAAATGCTTTTCACCCAGGTGAGTACAGAAAACATATGCGTTTAGAAAACAAACGATAAAGTCTCTATTGTAAAACCAAGATTCTGATTATGCCTGAGTATTTGCAGATTATTCAAACTGTAACGGTCATATTTAGATCTGTATGATTTTTTAAATTCTCTCCCATACTGTTGTCTTGCTCTTTTCTCTGAAGTACAGCACATACAGTAATACATCCTGACATGCCTGCTTATTACCATGTATATTAGTAAATAGAAAATAACACGTGAATACTGAACGCTTGTATTTGGAGTGTTGATTTTGTGAGTATTTCTTGTCATTAATGTTTGCTGGGGCATAGCCATATCCTCAATCATCATAACTAAACCGGGTCAATTCATATTTTGTTAAAAGGATTAGCCTATAGTCTTGATATGCAAAACATATCTGACTATCATAGAGTGCCATCTTAATGTGTATTGTTTGATCAGGCTTGCAGTTGATTGGTTTAGGGTTCAAGTTGTTTCAAAGACGGTGCTACTTTCATTTTATTAAGCGCCTCTGGGGTATTCCAAGATCTTAATTGACGTTGAGGCAAGGCAAGAGTCCTGACTAATGGCAACGAAACGTGGAGATGAGGTGGTTGTCACTTCTCGCAGTGTGCGACACATTGTGACATGGTCTGAGTGATTGAGTCAACATTCAACACTCTTCCATGTGTAGTCTGTCAAGTTGGAAACATACCAATAGGACAAACATAGGGAGTCCTCTGGTGGATCTGGCTCACCCAGTGGTTTTCATATCTATGTGGAGCGCATTTCCTCTTTGGATGACACATATACAGTTGAAGCCGTAAGTTTACATACACTTAGGTTGGAGTCGTTAAAACTCGTTTTTCAACCACTCCACAAATTTCTTGTTAGCAAACTATAGTTTTGGCAGGTTGGTTAGGACATCTACTTTGTGCATGACACAAGTAATGTTAACAACAATTGTTTACAGACAGATTACTTAATTTACAATTCATTGTATTACAATTCCAGTGGGTCAGAAGTTTACATACACTAAGTTGACTGTGCCTTTAAACAGCTTGGAAAATTCCAGAAAATGATGTCATGGCTTTAGACGCTTCTGATAGGCTAATTGACATCATTTGAGTCAATTGGAGGCGTACCTGTGGATGTATTTTAAGGCCTACCTTCAAATGCAGTGCCTCTTTGCTTGACATCACGGGAAAATCAAAAGAAATCAGCCAAGACCTTAGACCTCCACAAGTCTGGTTCATCCTTGGGAGCAATTTCCAAATGCCTGAAGGTACCACGTTCATCTGTACAAACAATAGTACACAAGTATAAACACCATGGGACAATGCAGCCGTCATACCGCTCAGGAAGGAGACGCGTTCAGTCTCTTAGAGATGAATGTACTTTGGTGCGAAAATCCCAGAACACCAGCAAAGGACCTTGTGAAGATGCTGGAGGAAACAGGTACAAAAGTATCTATATCCACAGTAAAACGAGTCCTATTTTGACATAACCTGAAAGGCTGCTCAGCAAGGAAGAAGCCACTGCTCCAAAACAGCCATAAAAAGCCAGACTACGGTTTGCAACAGCACATGGGGACAAAGAACATACTTTTTGGAGAAATGTCCTCTGGTCTGATGAAATAAAAATATCGCTGTTTGGCCATCGTTATGTTTGGAGGAAAAAGGGGAGGCTTGCAAGCTGAAGAACACCATCCCAACCGTGAAGCACGGGGGTGGCAGCATCATGTTGTGGGGGTTCTTTGCTGCAGGAGGGACTGGTGCACTTCACAAAATAGATGGCATCATGAGGTAGGAAAATGATGTGGATATATTGAAGCAACATCTAAAGACATCAGTCAGGAAGTTAAAGCTTGATTGCAAATGGGTCTTCCAAATGGACAATGACCCCAAGCATACTTCCAAAGTCGTGGCAAAATGGCTTAAGGACAACAAAGTCAAGGTATTGGAGTGGCCATCACAAAGCCCTGACCTCAATCCTATAGAAAATTTGTGGGCAGAACTGAAAAATCGTGTGCGAGCAAGGAGGCTTACAAACCTGACTCAGTTACACCAGCTCTGTCAGGAGGAATGGGCCAATATTTATCCAACTTATTGAGGGAAGCTTGTGGAAGGCTACCCAAAACATTTGACCTAAATTAAACAAGTTAAAGGCAATGCTACCAAATACTAATTGAGTGTATGTACATTTCTGACCAACTGGGAATGTGATGAAAGAAATAAAAGCTGAAATAAATCATTCTCTGTACTATTATTCTGACTTTTCACATTCTTAAATTAAGTGGTGATCCTAACTGTCACATGCGTCGATGAAAGGTGACCAAAACGCAGCGGGTATAGTGCCCATCTTCTTTTATTATTAATAAAAGAGAACACTTAAACGAAAACAATAAACCGACAATCAACAGTTCTGCAAGGCACACGGCTATACAGAAAACAACCACCAACAAACCCAAAGGAAAAAACAGGCTGCCTAAGTATGGCTTCCAATCAGAGACAATGAAAAACACCTGCCTCTGATTGGAAACCATACTCGGCCAAATATGGAAAAAATCCCCTAGAACCAAAAAACCCCAAAACACACAAAACAAACACCCCCTGCCACGCCCTGACCATACTACAATGACAACTGACCCCTTACTGGTCAGGATGTGACACTAACTGACCTAAGACAGGGAATTTTTACTTGGATTAAATGTCAGGAATTGTGAAAAACTGCGTTTAAATGTATTTGCCTAGGGTGTATGTAAACTTCCGACTTAAACTGTACTCTTTGTATGACTATTTCTTATTGCTATAAAGGTAAGCTATATGTCTTTGTTTGTCACCCAGCTTTACCTTAGGACTGCGAACTGGCCTAAAATCCTCCAGTGTAGTACCCAAAGAGATCTTGTGAATGGAGGCTCTTGGGAGAACTTGGCGCTGTTGCACATAGAAACACTTTAAATCTCAACACCTGGAAAGGAAAGATAGGATATGTGATTTACACAGTAAGCCGCTGCCACCTGGACCTGACAGCACCTAAACTCCCATCTACTGTGCTCTTCAAGACTGCTCACCAAAATCCTCAGGAAAACACATTGATATTCGTCTGTAGTATGCTGACCTCTTTACAAAAGTAGATACCCACTGGGCACAAACGTCAATTCAACATCTATTCCACGTTGGTTCAATATCATTTCATTGAAATGACGTGGAAACATCATTAATTCAACCAGCGTGTGCCCAGTGGATAAATCGAGATTCCGTGTGGATTCTTCTGTCTGATGTCCATACATACTGCTCTGCATATCTACAGTACACCTCTTGGATACGTGTCTGTTTGTCTACAGACTGTTACTGCCATCAGTGAGTACTGTATGAAGATTTGGTGATCTCTTTTCTGTCTGTGGTCTAACTACTGATTCCTCTCTTCAATCAAACAGCTGGAGTTTATCCATTGCTCTCCTCTGACTGGCCTTCTATTGACCATCTGTTTCTCCATCCAAGAGGTGAAGTATGGAGGTCTGGTGAGCCATCGGATATGTTTTGATTTGGGATGACACTGGCCAGACACACCAGAGCCGAGGTAGAAATAGGACGAGTAGAGATGAGGTTGTTACAGTATATTTACTTCACGTTAATTTGATCTTCCAAATGGCAGAAACCCTCTGTTTATAAAGGTTTATTGTAACTCCACATAGTACACTGGGTCTCTATGTGTTTTCTTTTGAAAGCTATGGCTTTTCATGAACGGTTTATACCAGGCCACACACCATTTGTGTGTTGTTATTGAGTTGAGATTGTAGTTGTGGATCCTTGCTTGTTTTTTTATCCAAACATGTCACTTTTTGGACTCAAAACATTGTTTATATAGAAGGTGGATTAATGGTTGTACTGTACAGAGGGCCTGGGAGGTTCTTACGAGGTTTTTTGACATTGTAGTCTGGCAGATTTAATGTTGTCAAATCTACACAGCAAACTCCTAGTTGATTCATAAACCTCCCAAGGATTTCTTTCCCAGCCAAAGTGATTGTCAATATTAAAATTAGTACTTGACTTGATTTGATGATTGGTCAATCTTGTCTTTTCAGTCTTTTGTGCAGATAAATCATCGTAATGGAAAACAGCAAAAAGCAATGGCACGTTCAAAAGAAGGTGACAGAGATGTAATATTCCTACGACATGCTTGTATAAGTCTCTCAACCCCATATGCTCTGCAGCCGTGCAGATAATTTGGAGCAGATACGACTGCAGCCATGCAAGACGTGGTTTTGGACCGGTTTTGCTGTGGAACATGGACAGTTACTATAGGCTCTGGCTCAAATAAACTTTCATAAAGAACAGTTGGTTTGGATAGAGGATCGAGGGGGAGGGGACTGGAAAGGGCTAATGGAGTGACCACAGAGTACTTGTACTGTGGTGAGTGTCTTTGGAGCTGCTTGTGTTGTTGGTTGGTTGGGTGGGTGATGTTGGGTAGGGAGGGTGGTATTGTGGAGGGGTGGTGGAGACATTTGTAATTAAGATTTGGGGGCCTGTTCTGGTGCCTCTCGTTTTATGCGGTGTCTATAGAGGAAGGCTGTAACAAACAGAAACCTGAGCTGTAGAGGGAGGAAATGTATTCCCTTTAACGTCTCATTGCTTTCTCAGGCCGTCTTGAGAAAATGGTTGTTTTTTCCACTCTTCGTTTCTTTCAGCAGCTGGTGTGAGGTCATTTATGTAAATGAAGCAAGAGCCGTTTATTTTCTCAACTGTTGGATAAGAATTCATATTTATAATTTAATGTGAATTCTGAATGCTAAAATAAATAACTGTTATGTCATGCTTGGCACCCCATTGACATGTACCTACAGCCAACCCAGTCGTCCACCAGCTGTGTGGAGCAGTGAGTCCATGGCTCTCCATCATGCATTTTATGAGATCCCCTCCCCTCACAAACATTTCCATTATTCAGGTCAGGTAATAAAAGGGAGAGTTAGTCACAGAGAAATGCAGAATGAGAGAGTATCCCTAGTCAACATCACCATTATTCAAAACAACAGTTTATGTTAGCATCCCAATGGATTTGCTCTTGGAAACTCTGGGTACAGCAATGCCAATATTGGTATGATGGTGTTGGTAGAGGATAGTTTTTATTTTAACCGCCTGAATCCCTCCTCAGTTGTGTTTACTTGTCAGAGGAAGGGAAGGTTGGGATGCAGACCTGGGTTTACAGGCAAGATGTTTCCTATCCGCTTCCTATTGTTTGTCCTAGTTCTGTCTCCCTGCACTCCACAGCGATGAGCGAGGGGAAGAGCTAGGAGAATGTGAACTTGTGGGGGTTTGGGAGACTGGGATGTTTTAACTTAGTTTTCTTTTTGCACCATGGCAGATAAACAGAACAAACAAACTATTTGCGTCAAGAGACAGCTTGGCCCCTGTGTTTTATAAGAGGTGAGCGAGCACATGAGTTAGTAGAGTCAATATTGAGCCATCTTTTTTAAATGGTAGAATGACCTATATGATCAAGATGACCCCATTTAAAGGATGCTTTTGGAGTAGTGCTGAAGGAAAGGAAGAAGCAGTAACACTTAATTTTACAGTGTGTTAACTACAAGGAAATGACTTGGTACCTACTCACAGCTATAGCCATTTATAGTTATTAGTTGTTAGGCTACCATTAGAGCATACCACATTAACACTTCAACTTATTTTTTTACGTAAGTTCAGATCTCTACTGATTAGTTCCCACTTTGCACACAGAAAAATAAAGTGTTACATTTGTTTGCTGTTTCCTTGATTGGCGAAGATCATAGCCAAAGAGGAAGGGATGCTCCTGGCCCCTCTCCTTCCTCACCTGCCCCTGCGTTATTTGCCCAGGACAGTCCTGTGTGGTGGCGGTGGTGTGCATCTGGCCCTTGTCTCCAGGTTGCCCCCTGCCTTCCTGTTCTGTCGAGCAGACCTGCAGGTGTGACACAAAACATTTGTTTAACCATATGATTATATTTTGCATGCATAACAACCACATGGCTGTATTTTCCTCTTACTCTTTGCTGAATTTATCACTTTTATGTTTTGGAGCCGAAGTGAAAAAAGTAACGCTGCCACCTATAGGTCTCAAAATAGGTTACAGCACCACCACTGTGAAAAGCATAGTCACAAAGACAAAGGATAGGAACATTTCTAAGGGTTCACCTTCAGGGTAGCACACGTGGCTCAAGTTCTAAAGTGACAAAAAAATAAAACAATTAGTTTGGTCTTTAACTTCCAAAAACTCAGAACGAGGGATATATTTTGGTTCTGTGAAGAAAAAGCTGCGATAAAAGGATCACTTTAATAAGGAGCAGATTTCCTCCTCGCCCTCCAAAAGCAGCGCACCGAAGGCCAGAGGCAGGCCAGTAAATCAATTGGGTTTAAATGAGAGGAATTTACTGGCCCAGACTGAACTTCCTGGAAAAACAGAGAGGTAGTAGAGACAGAGAAAGAAAGAGACAAGTACCTTATGATATGCATCCCACTCTTAGTTCTTCCCCTGGTTACTGTCCCATTGAGTTATTTTTGCTAGCATGTCACAGTACCTTTCTGATGTGCAGTCATTCAGCCATAATGCAGACAGAGGGACGAGTCTGTAGATGCACATCTGCCTGCACGTGTTTAGGTCTATGTCTCTTCATGCCTTATGCATAATGACCTAACCACATACCCTGCAGGCTTTTTACATTTAGGGGGTACATGAGGTAAATAAATGCCCAGATGGGACACCATTATTACTCCCCAAACAGGAAATGATGCGCAGAACTCATCCTGTAAATTTAAAGAAGATGAACAACAACAACAGAGAAAAGATATACCAACAGCTACCCAAATGGGTTCCAGTTCGTGCTTATCTCACTGACCGCTAATAAACTTGCCAGCCAGTTACATTAGAAGTGTTGTCTTATTCGAAAGCAGATGCTGCATGGTCGTAGTCTGTTATTGTAAATTGCTCTCAGTTTCATGGAACTGTGAAGTAAAAAAAATGGGAAGGCCCAGTGCAGTCAAACTTCTGTTTTGTATCGTATTGTACAAGAGCTGATGAAACTAACAATGTAAAAGTATGAACAAATGTGGTCAGTGTTATTTCCTGATAGTTGCTGGTTGAACATACAATATACACAGGACCTTCTAATTAGCAGGTTTGCATAGGAGGGAGTTTCGGCTTTCCATGGCGACATGGGGTAAATTGGTTAATAGACGAATAACAAAGAGCGTTCCAAACCGCTCTGCCAATAACAGCTAGTTTTCAGTTTTCCCCTTCCCACTCAGAGCATTCCCAGACAGTCCTAGCAAATGTTTTGCTTGAGAGATAGTTTTTTGCTTAAATGCAATTTTGCCCATTTGAATGGAAATCTATTACAGTAAGGCACTTAATTGTTACCAAGAAATGATATAATATTGATATAAAACGGCTTCATTAGGCCTTTAAAGCTAATGCCCATGGCATGAAATGTGTGGTGCTTGAACCCTGTGTTATTGAAGAGGACACTGAATCAGATACTCAGCCATGGGATTCTGAAGGATCAGTGTATGTTACACTAAATGTAGAAAATCTTTGTTTATTCCTTGGGGTGTCTTTAGTTTTTCTAAAGATCTGCATTGCACGGAAACCTATACAGTGAGGGAAAAAAGTATTTGATCCCCTGCTGATTTTGTACATTTGCCCACTGACAAAGAAATTATCAGTCCATAATTTTAATGGTAGGTTTATTTGAACAGTGAGAGAGAGAATAACAACAAAAAAATCCAGAAAAACGCATGTCAAAAATGTTATAAATAGATTTGCATTTTAATGAGGGAAATAAGTATTTGACCCCCTCTCAATCAGAAAGATTTCTGGCTCCCAGGTGTCTTTTATACAGGTAACGAGCTGAGATTAGGAGCACACTCTTAAAGGGAGTGCTCCTAATCTCAGCTTGTTACCTGTATAAAAGACACCTGTCCACTGAAGCAATCAATCAATCAGATTCCAAACTCTCCACCATGGCCAAGACCAAAGAGCTCTCCAAGGATGTCAGGGACAAGATTGTAGACCTACACAAGGCTGGAATGGGCTACAAGACCATCGCCAAGCAGCTTGGTGAGAAGGTGACAACAGTTGGTGCGATTATTCGCAAATGGAAGAAACACAAAAGAACTGTTAATCTCCCTCGGCCTGGGGCTCCATGCAAGATCTCACCTCGTGGAGTTGCAATGATCATGAGAACGGTGAGGAATCAGCCCAGAACTACACAGGAGGATCTTGTCAATGATCTCAAGGCAGGTGGGACCATAGTCACCAAGAAAACAATTAGTAACACACTACGCCGTGAAGGACTGAAATCCTGCAGCACCCGCAAGGTCCCCCTGCTCAAGAAAGCACATATACATGCCCGTCTGAAGTTTGCCAATGAACATCTGAATGATTCAGAGGACAACTGGGTGAAAGTGTTGTGGTCAGATGAGACCAAAATGGAGCTCTTTGGCATCAACTCAACTCGCCGTGTTTGGAGGAGGAGGAATGCTGCCTATGACCCCAAGAACACCATCCCCACCGTCAAACATGGAGGTGGAAACATTATGCTTTGGGGGTGTTTTTCTGCTAAGGAGACAGGACAACTTCACCGCATCAAAGGGGCGATGGACGGGGCCATGTACCATCAAATCTTGGGTGAGAACCTCCTTCCCTCAGCCAGGGCATTGAATATGGGTCGTGGATGGGTATTCCAGCATGACAATGACCCAAAACACACGGCCAAGGCAACAAAGGAGTGGCTCAAGAAGAAGCACATTAAGGTCCTGGAGTGGCCTAGCCAGTCTCCAGACCTTAATCCAATACAAAATCTGTGGAGGTTCGAGTTGCCAAACGTCAGCCTCGAAACCTTAATGACTTGGAGAAGATCTGCAAAGAGGAGTGGGACAAAATCCCTCCTGAGATGTGTGCAAACCTGGTGGCCAACTACAAGAAACGTCTGACCTCTGTGATTGCCAACAAGGGTTTTGCCACCAAGTACTAAGTCATGTTTTGCAGAGGGGTGAATTACTTATTTCCCTCATTAAAATGAAAATCAATTTATAACATTTTTGTCATGTGTTTTTCTGGATTTTTTTGTTGTTATTCTGTCTCTCACTGTTCAAATAAACCTACCATTAAAATTATAGACTGAACATTTCTTTGTCAGTGGGCAAACGTACAAAATCAGCAGGGGATCAAATACTTTTTTCCCTCACTGTATATTAGGAATTACCATGCCTGTATTGTAGAAATACTTAAACTAAAGTATAGTGTAACATCCAAATCTGTGTTACTGTACCTATCAGGGTCGCTGTGTGTCCTGTTGAGACCATGGTTCCTTTTGGTTTAGTGTTAGCCAAGGCAGAGGGGGGTTGCTACCACACCCTGCCACTGGAGAGGGGACTGCAGCTAAGATCTGGGACTAGTAGTATGAAATCTGCATGGGATTCAACCAAGGGAAAGGGGATAGTGGCTAGAGATCGAAAGTGTGCGTGCACACACTTGTTGTGGGGGAGGGCATGTGAGGTCCTCCATGAAGTCACTGTTGTTCTCTGTGTGTGCACATCTGTGTTTATGTGGATGTTTGATGGAAGGTTTTTTGATGACCAGGCAATTTTTTGCTGTCCACATCAGTTCAGCATTTCCTTTTGTTAGAGTACATAATGCTTGGCTGTTTCCCTTAGTGAGAAAATACAGAACAAAACATTATTGGAATACTGTACCATTGCTGCTCTACGGCCAATGATTAATTGGGTATTGATTGACAGACCGCAAAATTTAGGAAGTAGGAGATGCAGAGAGTGTTTTTGAATTTGCCACCGCCAGTGTAGTAAATCCAGATGTGCACAGTTTCAGACTACGGTGTGGTCATAAAACAGGCATGACTTTTCTAGACTTGTGTCACGACTTCCGCCGAAATCGGTTCCTCTCCTTGTTCAGGTGGTGTTCGGTGGTCAACGTCACCGGTCTTCTAGCCATCGCCGATCCACCTTTCATTTTCCATTTGTTTTGTCTTGTTTTCCTGCACACCTGGTTTACATCTCCTCATAATTACTATGTGTATTTAGCCCTCTGTTCACTCCATGTCTGTGTGGGGTATTGTTTATTGTCAGGTTGGCACGCTTCCAGCTGGTTTGCGACGGGTTTTGTTTTACACCTGTGCATTGTGGCAGCCGGTACTTTGTACTTGGTGCTGCCTCACTTGTTCTTTGGGCATTTGTTTTTGTGACGCGGTTGCGTTCTGTTCAAATAATTGCCTCAGTAAAGTGCTTTGTCCACTCATCTCTGCTCTCCTGCGCCTGACTTCCATGCACCAGCTACACCCAGCATTTGACAACTTGGGTGATCATAAGGAGGATTGATTTCATAACAAAACTGAAGTGCCTATAGAAAAACCAAACATCATTGAGGACCATAGAAGCAGGTCAAGATAACATTATTACTCTCTTTTGGTCTTGTTATCTTTTGACATAAAGGTTGAACTTGTGGCTAGTTGATGAACTTAGACACAAGTGCTTTGTCGGGTGGTTTTTGTTTTCTGATGGTCCACTTTAGATTTCAAAGGCTTGTGACCTCTTGGCCTTGTTGTGTATGTTGGAAGAACCCAGAAGAAAACAAACATGGATGAAAAGCTGAGTGTTATGTCTGGCAGTGTCATGAGAAGATCAGCCGAGGACGATACACATCATCTAGAATACTTCACTCAAGAGGTTCCCACAATACTCTGGTCCCAAAACAAGACAGAAGTTGAGTTAAAGAGACAACATGAAGAAAAAGAGCATGGAGATTCAAATAATGATTGAGGAAATTAGATTGACGTTGTGGTGTAAATGTTGGAAAAATAGATATGATGTGGGACACATCAGAGTGGTAGAGGATATTTTCGAATAATAATGAAAGACTGAAATCTGCAGTGTCTAACTCAAATTGGCGGTGGTCATAGTAGCTATATTATTGTTGTCACTGGCTGTCCATCCAATGTGTTTGTGTAAGTATGTTAAGCTCTTTGTCTATGCTTGCTTGCCTTGTGTATACGACAATCACTTGTGTTTATAAAGTACCATACGCATTCTTTATGATGAAGTCCACTTTTGTTTATGGAATTACATACATTTATACACTACCGTTCAAAAGTTTGGGGTCACTTAGAAATGTCCTTGTTTTTGAAAGAAAAGCAATTTTTGACATAAATTGATCAGAAATACAGTGTAGACATTGTTCATGTTGTAAATGACTATTGTAGCTGTTTTCTTTATGGAATATCTACATAGGCGTACAGAGGCCCATTATCAGCAACCATCACTCCTGTGTTCCAATGGCACGTTGTGTTAGCTAATCCAAGTTTATAATTTAAAAGGCTAATTGATCATTAGTGTAACGATGTGCGCTGAGAGTCGGGAAGCAAGTTCAGGGAGTGAGTGTTTTAATAAATGAAACATAATACAAAACAAGAAACACGAACAACGCACAGACAGGAAACAGAAACAATGACACCTGGGGAAGGAACCAAAGGCAGTGACATATATAGGGCAGGTAATCAAGGAAGTGAGTCCAGGTGAGTGATGACGCGCAGGTGCGTGTAACGATGGTGACAGATATGCGCCATAACGAGCAGCCTGGTGACCTAGAGGCCGGAGGGGGAGCACACGTGACAATTAGAAAACCCTTTTTCAATTATGTTAGCATAAATAAAACTGACCTTTAGACTAGTTGAGTATCTGGAGCATCAGCATTTGTGGGTTCGATTACAGGCTCAAAATGGTCAGAAACAAAGCACTTTCTTCTGAAACTCATCAGTCTATTCTTGTTCTGAGAAATGAAGGCTATTCCATGTGAGAAATTGACAAGAAACTGAAGATCTCGTACAGCGCTGTGTACTACTCCCTTCACAGAACAGTGCAAACTGGCTCTAACCAGAATAGAAAGAGGAGTGGGAGGCCCAGGTGCACAAC
Source organism: Salmo trutta (assembly GCF_901001165.1). Classification (NCBI taxonomy): domain Eukaryota; kingdom Metazoa; phylum Chordata; class Actinopteri; order Salmoniformes; family Salmonidae; genus Salmo; species Salmo trutta. The sequence goes on along the minus strand of NC_042959.1, from coordinate 53,678,860 downwards.
TGAGCAAGAGGACAAGTACATTAGAGTGTTTAGTTTGAGAAACAGACCCCTCACAAGTCCTCAACTGGCAGCTTCATTAAATAGTACCCGCAAAACACCAGTCTCAACATCAACAGTGAAGAGGCAACTCTGGGATACTGGCCTTCTAGGAAGAGTTGCAAAGAAAAAGCCATATCTCAGACTGGCCAATAAAAAGAAAAGATTAAGATGGGCAAAAGAACACAGACACTGGACAGAGGAACACTGCCTATAAGGCCAGCACTCCGGAGTCGCCTCTTCACTGTTGACGTTGAGACTGGTGTTTTGCGGGTATTTTTATTGTTTCTTTAATCAGAACAACAGTTTTCAGCTGTGCTAACATAACTGCAAAAGGGTTTTCTAATGATCAATTAGCCTTTTAAAATGATAAACTTGGATTAACTAACACAACGTGCCATTGCGACACAGGAGTGATGGTTGCTGATAATGGGCCTCTGTACGCCTATGTAGATATTCCATAAAGAAAACGGCTACAATAGTCATTTACCACATGAACAATGTCTACACTCAATTTTATGTCATTTTAATGGACATAAAATGTGCTTTTCTTTCAAAAACAAGGACATTTCTAAGTGAACCCAAACTTTTGAACGGTAGTGCATGTGTAGTCCGACATCATGAGGAGGGTGATGTGTAGAGGTATGACTGATATCTGACTTTATACCCCCATTTTCTCGTACACAAAAAAAAACTTCACACCTTACAGACTCATATCTCTTCACTGTCAGGAACCAAGGCCTTTTTCTAACTTTAATCCAATGACTTGGATGAGCATCATGATCATGGCATCATGTGTGAAGTGATTCAAGGGGTAGTATAACAATAGGATTGTGGGGTCCAGGGCACCACAGGGTGACTCACAGAGACCTTCAGACTATAGGTTACTTCCTGTTGTAATGTCACCACCATATTGTAGTAGGACAAGGGATATTACTACAGGGCATGGCAGGAAGAGCAAAGGAAGGGGTAGTTCTGAACAAGCAAGCTACTGATGATGATTCATGCTGCAACACCGGTAAAATCAACATTCCTGCGAATGTTTCACTGGTCATGATTATCAGGATGTCTAGAAGTCATAACACAAATTGTGTAATTGTGAAAATCTCAAATTATGTAGTAATTTATTGATTCGTTATTCAAGACCTGTATGTCAGGATGTTACAGTATTTCTTCAGAATAATTATGGTAAATATTCATCTACAGCTGAGGATTCGGTTATGAATGGGGTTATACCATTAGTGGATTGTTCTTTTATACCAACTAAACTATACTAAACAGCTTGTCTCCAGCATGGAGGTTCATTCACTATGAAAACTCACTGTACACGCATGTGGTCTCTAGAATAATACCACTTGATTCTATGGTAATTATATATGGTCTCTAAAATAATACCACTTGATTCTATGGTAATTACATGTTCAGAATCCTGAACTGTTACTGGAGCCTTCTAAGCGATGGTCGCACGATAATGCCAACGGTGTGGTCTTTCTACCGTGTTCTTCAAGCCTGTGTTTTCTGGTTATGGTTTGTGGAAAGGCTATTTTTATTTACAAGAAGCCCAAGTGTCTCTGCACACGTTATGATCCCCAGTACATCACGACGCATATAATTACTGCTCTGTATGGTCATGTCCCTCCAAAACCTCAGCCAGGGCCGCCATTTTAGGTTTTCCACCATTTCATATAGTTAAGCTTGCATAGAAAATACTATTAATACCCTAAACAGTACTTTTTAATCTGAGGTGAGTGTTTTGGGGTGTACTGAACATGTACATATGCATGTGTTTTTATTCTGGCTAGAGTACTCCGGAGTGTTTGTGTTTGTGAGGACCCCTACACTTTCTCTGACCGACGAAACCACAGTCACTCTGCCTGTGGTTATGGTCTGGAGTGTGCCGGCCCTGAGGTAGTTTACACTGTGTGGCTAGCTGGTTGCAGACGAGAACACACAAGCCCTCACTGTGGAGCAATGCCGCAGGGATGGACTCAACTTGGAGAGAGAGGCCTCAACTTGGCCAAACGCCCAACACAACAAGAGAGAATATGTTCCCAGAGTGTCAGTACAACACGTTTCAATTGGCCAGGCATTCATACCAACCTGATCTATAAGATGACTCTGAAGAGGATGGCTGACGTTTTACAGGGACATCAGAACAGCGATTACTCACCACAAACTGGAAGAAGCTTTTTCCTTTAATGAGTCTGATGAGAAGGATATACTGCTTTCCCGGGGGGAAAGGCCAAAATCGCCGTCATTTGCGTGAAGAAAAGACGGAGGAAAAGAGGGCGCAGGCCGGGCTGCCTTCTGAGAATCCGTAGGTGAGCGAGTAAACTCCCACTGCCATCCGTTCTACTTGCTAACATGCAATCATTCGAAAATAAAATTGATGACCTACGATTACGATTATCCTACCAACAGGACATTAAAAACTGTAATATCTTGTGTTTCACCGAGTAGTAGCTGAACGACGTCACGGATAATATAGAGCTGGCGGGATTTTCCATTCACCGGCAGAACAGAGAAGAAGCTACGTCTGGTAAGACGAGGGATGGGGGTGTGTGTCTTTTTGTCAATAACAGCTGGTGCGCGATGTCTAATATTAAGAAGTCTTGAGGTATTGCTCGCCTGAGATAGAGTACCTTATGATAAGCTGTAGACCATACTATCTACCAAGAGAGTTCTCATCTATATTATTCGTAGCCGTCTATTTACCACCACAGACCGATGCTGGCACTAAGACCGCACTCAACCAACTCTATAAGGCCATAAGCAAACAAGAAAATGCTCACCCAGAAGCGGAGCTCTTAGTGGCCGGGGAATTTAATGCAGGCAAACTTAAATCAGCTTTACCAAATTTTTACCAGCATGTCACATGTGCAACCAGAGGGAAAAAAACTCTAGACCACCTTTACTCCACACACAGAGATGCATACGAAGCTCTCCCCCACCCTCCATTTGGCAAATCTGACCATAATTCTATCCTCCTTATTCCTGCTTACAAGCAAAAACTTAAGCAGGAAGTACCAGTGACTCGCTCAATACGGAAGTGGTCAGATGACGCAGATGCTACGCTACAGGACTGTTTTTCTAGCACAGGCTGGAATATGTTCCCGGGATTCATCCAATGGCATTGTGGAGTATACCACCTCAGTCATCGGCTTCATCAAAAAGTGCATCGAAGACGTCGTCACCACAGTGACCGTACGTACATATCCCAACTAGAAGCCATTGATTACAGGCAACATCCACATCAAGCTAAAGGCTAGAGTTGCCACTTTCAAGGAGCAGGACACTAATCTGGACACTTAAGAAATCCCGCTATGCCCTCAGACGAACCATCAAACAAGCAAAGCGTCAATACAGGATTAAGATTGAATCCTACTACACTGGCTCTGACACTCGTCAGATGTGGCAGGGCTTGAAAACTATTACGGACTACAAAGGGAATCCCAGACAGGAGCTGCCCAGTGATGCGAGCCTACCAGACGAGCTAAATGCCTTTTATGCTCGCTTCGAGGCAAGCAACACTGAAGCATGCACGAGAGCACCAGATGTTCTGGATGACTTTGTGATTACGCTCTCAGTAGCCAATGTGAGCAAGACCTTTAAACAGGTCAGCATTCACAAAGTCGTGGGGCCAGATGTATTACCAGGATGTGTACTCAAAGCATGCGTGGACCAACTGGCAAGAGCCTTCACTGACATTTTCAACCTCTCCCTGACCGAGTCTGTAATACCTACATGTTTCAAGCAGACCACCAAAGTCCCTGTGTCCAAGGAAGCGAAGGTAACCTGCCTAAATGATTACCGCCCCATAGCACTCACGTCAGTAACCATGAGGTGCTTTGAAAGGCTGGTCATGGCTCACATCAACAGCATCCTCCCAGATACCCTAGACCCACTCCAATTCTCATACCGCCCCAACAGATCCACAGATAACGCAATCGCAATTGCACTCCACACTGCCCTTTCCCACCTAAACAAAAGGAACACCTATGTGAGAATGCTGTTCATTGACTACAGCTCAGCGCTCAACACCATAGTGCCCACGAACCTCATCACTAAGCTAAGGACCCTGGGACTAAACACCTCCCTCTGCAACTGGATCCTGAACTTCCTGACAGGGTGGTGCATACGGCCCAGTACATCACTGGAGCCAAGCTTCCTGCCATCCATGACCTAAATAATAGGCGGTGTCAGAGGAAAGCCCATAAAATTGTCAAAGACTCCACTCACCCATGTCATAGACTATTTTCTCTGCTACCGCATGGCAAGCGGTACCGGAGCGCCAAGTCTAGCGCCTCCATTTGTTTTGTACACTGCTGCTACTCGCTGTTTATTATCTATGCATAGTCACTTCACCCCTACCTACTGTACATGTACAAATTACCTCAACTAACCTGTACCCCCACACACTGACTCGGTACTGGTACCCCCTGTATATAGCCTCATTATTGGTATTTTATTGTGTTACTTTGAATTATTTTTTCTTTTTTACTTTAGTTTATTTGGTAAATATTTTCTTAACCAACAGTGCAGTTCAAGAAGAGTTAAGGGCTTGTAAGTAAGCATTTCACGGTAATGTCTACACTTGTATTCGGCGCATGTGACAAAGTTTGATTTGATTTAATTTGGATATATTAGGACCGAATGATCATGCATGAACTAGCTACAAGTATTATCTTAACAACACCATAAGTCACATATTCCATGGCTGACTGTTCGGGCCATGTGTAGAGCTCATGTTGATGTTCTCATAAGGCCCAAAACAACAGCATTGCCATGGTACCCTTATCAACTCTACCTCCGTTATCTATTTCAGTCTGTTCAGTGTCGCCCTATCGACAGTGCCTATGACATAAGCTTTCTACACCAGAACCACATGACCAACCTCACAGGGATAGAGTATAACACATACACCCCAACTCTGGTTTATCAGACTGCTAAGCTGCTCTCTAGGAGAAGAGGAAAAGGTGTGGCCATCACGTAGACCTCGTCCCCCTGGAGGTCGTGGGGCCCCCTGATAGCAGATGTTAGCAATATGTGTGCCCTGCATGCCCGTTCGGTAATCCGGCCCTGCTCACACACAGGCCTTGGACCCGTTGCCTGACAAAATATAATATGGTGCGTGTCCCTCGTTTCCTCTAGATAGCATATGATAGCAAAATGTGTAGAATTGCTGGAAATTAGCTTTAAAACTGCAAAATGTTCTCTCAGCCTCATGACAGAATGTGTAGAACAGCATTATACAACTACACATTGTTCTCTCTGCATCATGGCTTATTTCCCCTGGAGGTCGGTGGCCCAGGGCCCCATATGCGGTAGTCCGGCCCTGTATGTGAAGCAGAAGAAGAGAAGTGTGAGGAAATAGAGTTGACATACAGACGTAGGTTCTGTTTTATTTTTCCAAAGCAACTACTCTGATTTAACAAAGCGTTAAAGAAGTGTTTTATGTCTCAAACCGTAGCATAGATTGGCAGACATCATTAAGCATACAGAATGTCACTGTATTGAAGAGGCTGTTGCTGAGAAGGGTTGTGTTGAATCGTATTCAAAATGTTGACCGAATCTAACCGATTTCCCGAGGTTCAATAACATTTTTAAAGAAACAGACACCCAAAAGTGATATATCAAAAGTTAAGAACAGGTCAAGTTCAAGAAATTATTTTTGGTCTTTTATCTTTTGCCATAAAAGTTGAACTAGTGGCCAGTTGATAAACTTAGACCATGGATGGGCAACTGTGATGGGGCTGGGGGCCACCATCTGAACTCATCATGAGGGGCCGCAGTGGCTCGCGGGTCTGCGTACCCACACATACTCACACATGCAGTCAGAGCCAGCACTAGCCTTTTGGTGGCTTTAAGTGACATTTTTTGCCGTAGGGTGGAGAGAAATGTTTGCAGCTTTAATATGATATCAGAGTGAGAGTGATTAATAAAATAAATGCCCCCCCCCCGGGTCTGTAATTAGACCATGATTACTACTGGTTTAGATAGCTGGCTAGACTAATTTACCAATCAAATTGTTTTTTTATGACATGGGCTAAATGAGTGACTGTCAGTGACTGACATAAGAGAAAAACAGCTGATGCACGACCAAATTTCGAAATTGCACCTTGTGTATTCTACTATTCTCACTCTCAACAGTAAGTTGAGACCCCGACTGAGTTTAAAATATACATTTTTTGTTTTTTTTAGGTTGCTCCATGGGTCTACAAAAACGGACCACTAGCTGCCCATCCCTGACTTAGACGCGAATGCTTTTGTCAGTTGTTAATCATTGGTCATCACAGTGTTTAGCTGGGGTTGTTTTTGTTTTCTGATGGTCCACAAAATATTTAAAAGACTTGTGACCTCTTGGCCTTGTTGTGTATGTGTAAAAGCTGAGCGTTATGTCTGGCAGTGTCATGAGAAGATCAGCCGATGACGATACACATCATCTAGAATACTTCACTCAAGTAGAGGTTCCCACAATACTCTGATCCCAAAACAAGACAGAAGTTGAGTTGAAGAGTCATGAAGAAAATAAGAAGTACAACATTATGATTGAGGAAATTAGACATAGGGATGACATACAGTTGACATAGGGACCATTTTATTTGTTTTTCAATAGCAACTACCCTGATTTAACGTAGAATTAGAGAGATGTTCTATGACTCAAACCCTAGCATAGATTAGCAGACACCGTTAAGCATATGTCACTGTATTGGAGAGACTGTGTTGCGTTGAATCGCCTCCAAAATGTTTACGTCTGTGCTTTTTCGAGAACATTCAGCAAAACGAAAGCATCAAACAGATCTGCTGAGATACAATAACAATTCTGTAAAAGGAAGACAAAAGAAGCAGACACCCAAAAGTTAAAGGTGTCTTTTTTTCTCTCAGGTCTAAGGTCAAAGTTCAAGAACTCATAGTTCATTCGCATGAATCCTGCAGAAGACAGCACACTCTGCAGCTCCAAGCTCACTCAGCAAAATACAGCCTTCCGAGAAGTAACTTCCCAAAATACGAACCCCTCCTCTTTCCCTCCATATCATCCCTTTGTCATGCAAATCCTACGACAACCATACAACAAGGGCACTGCGTTCATCCACCTCTGGCCTGCTCGCCTCCCTACCTCTGAGGAAGCACAGTTCCCGCTCAGCCCAGTCAAAACTGTTCGCTGCTCTGGCACCCCAATGGTGGAACAAGCTCCCTCACGATGCCAGGACAGCGGAGTCAATCACCACCTTCCGGAGACACCTGAAACCCCACCTCTTTAAGGAATACCTGGGATAGGATAAAGTAATCCTTCTAACCCCCCCCCCCCTTTAAAAGATTTAGATGCACTATTGTAAAGTGGTTGTTCTACTGGATATTATAGGTGAATGCACCAATTTGTAAGTCGCTCTGGATAAGAGCGTATGCTAAATGACTTAAATGTAAATGTAAATGCATATGAGCTGCCAAGACAAGACTTTCCACTCAGAATGTTCCAGTGTGTGGGGGATGAGACTTGTGGTCCGGTACCACCCTTAATGTACAATGCCTCACTGTGAATACCCCCAAAATGTGTCATGTTCAAGAAACAATAAAATATGTAATGGATAAATGCAAGAAATTGACCAAATCGACAGTTACGCACCACATATATTTCTGATTTGCAAAAAACGTTCATGTTTCAGAAAGTATGAATTTGAAAGTTTGGGTGTGTAGTTGTTCCGTTAAGTCCCCATTCTCCCAAAGGGTTGTTGATGGTGCCTACTCCCTTTGCCCCCACACCCATCCACCTAACATGTGGCATTACAGCGACTAGGGAGTGTGTGCCAGCCTAGCTGTGGTCGAAGGAGCCGAATCTCTCATGCGCGTCATGAAGAAATCCCAGATGCAAAGGATTATGGGATGATATATCTAGTTTATAGTAACTGTGTTTTAATGGAGGGTATAGGGGGGAAGGGGGTGGGGGCTAATGCTGCAGAGTTGGGACTATAGACTGTGGTTAGAGTGACACATCAAGCTCTCCATCTTATTCACTCCAACTGGCAATGCCTGTCAGCTTGAGAGCACTTTTATGGATTTGTTATTCTTACAGTTCATATGTAAATTGATGACACAAAGTCTAAAGCTTGAAATGGTTATATTTTTCCTAAAAAGGCTCTTGATACCACTAATCAGGGGAATTGACATTCAGAAGCGTTCAGCCAATTATATCATGTTGACAAGTGATATCCATTGAAAATCATATATGATTTAGCTCAAGCTTTTTTAAATAATATTTTCTGTATAATGTTCAACTATAATGTTCAACTGTAATGTATAATGTTCAGCTTCTGAATGTCATCTATCATGAAAGCAGTGCAGCTGGTGACATTGACCATTGATTGGTTGTTGTTACCTTATAAGTATCATGGAATCATATAAAGGAGTTGGCTTTTGAATGGATATCAACCTCATTACAAAGTGTTGACGCTTAGCCCATCGTTTTTGCGCAGTGCAGACGTGGCGAATGCAATACTGAAGTGCATAAATTGTTTTCCTGTGTCATTTTCTGTCTTTGGCTTCCATAATTTGGAACATTTGGACATTTAGAAATGGCATTCATATTATTGATCATGTAACATTATTATAACATTTTACAATGCCAGGAGATTCCCAGGAGTAACTTTGAGAAATGACTGTGAACTTGAGACTTCATATTGTGTAGCTTAGTTTCTTAGTCTGGCTTAGATATTGCACCCCTCTATGAAAATCGAGTTGTTCTTGGCATCCCTCTCTCCTCCCTCTTTTCCTCCCTCTCTCTTTTCTCTCTCTCCCTCTCTCTCTCTCCCTCTCTCTCTTTTCTCCTTTTCTATTTTCTCTTTCTCACTCGACCTGTCACCAATCTACAGCCAATGTTTTTCTCTCAATTTTATTTTCCTTTGCGACGCTCTGTTCCAAAGAGTGACTAATATTTTCTACCTCAATTAACATTTCAACCCCAAAGAGGGAGAGGAGTAGAGGGGAGGGAAAAAAAGCAAGCAACATTTTAAACAGTGCCATGTGCGGTGTCTAGAATTTCACCATATACTGACTCCCTCTACTCTAAAGTACGTTTGAATGACACTAAGTGGCAGTGTTTTTACAACTAATGCCGGTTTGCCTGAGGCTGATGCTGTGCAGGTGTTTGTACACATGCATATACACACACTCTCATTCAAATAAACACACACAAGAACACACACATACATGTAATAGTGCCAGACATGCACACAAACATATACAGTTGGCATTGCTCTTATGATTTTAGTTGTCCTTGATGTCCTTTGTTTAAAATTAGTTTATAATTGTTTTGCATTGTTGTTTGCTGTTTTCTTCTATCTTTTCCTTCTTTCTCTTTAGTCCATTCTCTTGGTTGTTGGTGCGTTGGGGGGTTCTTGGGGGTGGGGAATGGAATTAGTTGTATTTTGAATTTTTCTTCCTGGCGGGGGACTGTGGGAAGGGTCTCGAATGGTTGAGGGACAACTATTAGGGAACTGTGGGGGGGGATCTTGGAGGGTTCGGGTTCACGTTTTTTGGCCTGGTGGTAGATTGGTCAACGTGCCCTTGTCAAACGGTGGGTGTAGCTGGTGCATGGAAGTCAGGCGCAGGAGAGCAGAGATGAGTGGACAAAGCACTTTACTGAGGCAATTATTTGAACAGAACGCAACCGTGTCACAAAAACAAATGCCCAAAGAACAAGTGAGGCAGCACCAAGTACAATAACCAAGTACAAAGTACCGGCTGCCACAAAGCACGGGTGTAAAACAAAACCCGGCGCAAACCAGCTGGAAGTGTGCCAACCTGACAACAAACAAAATCACACACAGACATGGGGGGAACAGAGGGTTATATACACGACAAGTAATGAGGGAATGTAAACCAGGTGTGTGGGAAAACAAGACAAAACAAATGGAAAATGAAAGGTGGATCGGCGATGGTTAGAAGACCGGTGACGTCGACCGCCGAACGCCGCCCGAACAAGGAGAGGAACCGACTTCGGCAGAAGTCGTGACAGCCCTTGAGCAGGGCATTGACCCTGGATGCTTCTGTGTGTCGCTCTGAATGGGAATCTGTTGGATGACTGGTATGATGTAGTTGTTGAGCGGCTTCACTGCAAGTATATTGTATGTTTCGAATATTCAATAAATAAAAAATAAAAATAATAATAATAATAAAATACATTTCAAAAAAACTCTCTACTCTTATTTAAGGAGCTTGTTATCCAATAGCGACCATTAAGACCCCACCCCACTCAGGACTGGATTGTCTTGGAAGACAAGAAGCTTTAGGATGCTCAGTAAATGTGAATTAATCACTATTGCATGCATATTTCATGGTTCAAATGATGGTAAAGATGAAATAATAATAATAATAATAATAATAAAAGAGTTTCAGTAAATATGTGTGAGTAGCCTCCTGAGTTGTCATTAAATGAAAACTGTGAACGCAATCTGTGTGAAACCAAATCAAATACTTTTCCTTAGTCTCATTTCTGAGGCTTTTGCAAGACTCATGACTGAAATTGAATGGTAATAACATGCATAAGAGTGTCTCGGTTTTGCAAGATTAATGTGACACGAGTACATCTGTTTTCATTTGGGCCTTGTTTTCATTGAAGTCCCTGTGCAGTTCTGGAAAGAGCATTGTGGGGCCCTTTTAAACATTAGGACATTCTCCAGTTGGTACGATCTGCACACGCGTGGGCCACTTGTTTAGTTCTGTGGCGCTTGACATTGTGAGCCAAGACGAGTCCAATGAATTTGCGAATATACTCAGATACTATAAATAGTCTCTCTGTACTCGTTTGAATGTATGGGACTCATTTTGTGCATGGAACATTTTAAGAACAAGAAAAACAAATGAGCTGTTGATGAAAGTATTAGAAAGTGTGTGTGTGTGTGTGTGTGTGTGTGTGTGCGTGCATTGTACTGTGTATTCCTAGTCTCTTTTTTTTATTGGGCCACATGAAAGTCCAATTGAGATGGTCTGCTTTGCTCATTGAATCTAACCCAAAAGCCTTCGAGTGCAGGCTGCTGCATTAGAGGTCCAGAACCACCTCTGTACCATTCAAGGCACATAGAGATGTACCTCTGGTCCAGATTACACCCCGGACCTAATAGATATGTAGAGCCAAATCTGGTGCCCATCTGCGCTTGTAACATAATAAATAATAATAATAAATATATTTTGCCATATGTGTATGTTTTTATCTTATGTTGATTACATGAAGAAACACAGAAGAAGAATCTTTATTTTTATAAAAGATGATGAGGATAAAGCTAATAAACTGTAAGTTGAATTTTATAAGAGTGTACTCTCAGCAGCAAAGGCTTGGGCAGGAATCAATAATCAACCCACATGTATGGGTGGAGTAGCAAATAAAAGCCTACTTACCGACCTACCGTTCAATTCAAAGGTAACCCAAACATGTAATGTGAACTGCGTTGACTTTACTTTCAGTCAGAGCTGTCCCTCTTCACGTCTGCACTCATTAAACCTACATTCTCTTTCTCAGCACTTAAGCATTCCCATGCGGTTTCAAGACTTTGTCTAACGAAGCTCAATTAAAAAGAAAAAAGGTAATGAAAAATATTTACTCCAGTCCAATGAAGTGGCTGCTAAAGTCGATTGCTCCTCTTAATAAAAACCATATGCCTGTTCTTATAAAATTCTGTTTTTGTGGTGCAGCTTTTTAAGGCGTTAGAGGGTGTGCCAGAATGTGTATTATCTCCTGACACAGAGGACAGGAGGGTTGTGAGGGGTGATATATCAAAAGCAGCAGATCAGTGAATGAACATGATTTATGTTACAGGGAGAATTGTGCCAAATCAACTCATATCTACAGCTGTAGGTTTAGTGTGACTGCTGTGGTGTGGCTGCAGTATGCTTGTCACTCTGATTAGGAAAATGCTAGGGCTGAAGCCCCTAAAAAGGATCCTAGCGTGGCATTGTTGAAGAACCACACCCTTACATTGTGGGGGGAGAAGTAAACCTTGTGAAGGGCTAGACCTAGACTTATTTAAGTGGCTTGTTGTTCCTCTCTTTGCTTGACTGAACAAAAATACTAAATATCTCCTTTGGAATAATGATAGAAATAGTTGAATACCCCAAGCTCTTTATTTCATGCTTGTTGGTGACATGAGAAGCTATAGTACACTAACTCTGTCAGAGGGAATAAAAAGCATTGACCAATTTTATGTCAACATGAGTCCATCCTCCAAAGACCGTCCCTTTCCCATGATGAGGGGACTGGCCCTTCAGTCGACCCATGCTATAGTGTTCCTGAACTTCCCTAAATGTCCATGGGAGTTTTGGGGTAACTCAGGCCTCCCTGAGAGCCTTCTCCGGTCCCCATCACTAGGCGTTCCCCTGGGTCTGCGTTTTGATTGGATCCAGATGGTGTGAGTGTGGAAGGGGACATGGCAGAAGAGTGTGGAGTCTTCTCTCCAGTTCTGATTGATAATAGCTAGGATGGTAGCTGGAGTCACATTCCTCCCCCCAATCCAGTTCTGTCTCGCTCGCTCGCTCACTTGCTCTTTCTCGCTCTCTCACAGATTCAGTGGTGGAAAAAGTATCCAATTGTCATACTTGAGTAAAAGTAAAGATTCCTTTACAGAAAATGTCTCTAGAAAAAGTGAAAGTCACCCAGTAAAATACTACTTGAGTAAAAGTCTAAATGTATTTGGTTTAAAATATGCTTAAGTATCGAAAGTAAATGTAATTGCTTAAATATACTATCATTTCAAATTCTTTATATTAAGCAAACCAGACGGCACAACGTTTTTTATTTCATTTTTACGGATAGCCAGGGGCACACTCCAACACTCAGACATAATTTACAAACTAAGCATTTGTGTTTAGTGAGTCCGCCAGATCAGAGGCAGTAGGGATGACCAGGGATCTTGATTAGTGTGTGAATTGGACAATTTTCCTGTCCTTCTAAGCATTCAAAATATAAGTACTTTTGGGTGTCAGGGAAGATGTATGGAGTAAAAAGTACATAATTGTCTTTAGGAACGTAGTGAAGTAAAAGTAAAAGTTGTCAAAAATATAAATAGTGTAGTACAGATACCTGAAAAAATGACTTAAGTTGTACCTTAAAGTATTTTTACTTAAGTACTCTACACCACTGCTCAGATTCCTCTGTTCTAAGTTGCCATATGGGGAGAGTAGGGAGCACGACGGGGAGGGTTTGGGTAAACGGCTCAATGCTGGCCCGCTGCTTTACCTCTGCTTAGTGTTTAATGAACTCTTTTACAAGGGGTAATAGTTACCATGCTTTATAGGTGCTGAAAATATCATTAGATTCCCCTTGGAGTGAAACTACGGGAAGGTTTCAGATAAATGTTCATATTCTTTACATTGTGAAGTGTTTGATATCTTTGTAATTCAGATGGCGGGCTAAAAGCAGTGCCAAACAAAAAACGGACAAGTGTCAGTTTATCAAAGCCAGTATGATTTGATTTGCTGTTTAATGAGAAAATAAAAAATATAGGTATTTGATTCCCTTTCCTGCTAATAACCTGATCCTTAATAACTAACCCTTTCCTCAAATGTTGGTCCTCATGCTTTCGATCTGTAGCCTGTTATCACTGCTATTGCTCCCATAGATCGACATTATAAATATCCTACATAACCTTTTCCCTCCCTTTCTCTCCTCAGGACCATGCAGTCACTGCAGACCTGTAGCGTCCTGCTGGTTCTGAGCGTTCTGATTGGCCTGTCCTGGTCTCTGAACCCCAGGGACCCCAACGTGTGTAGCCTATGGGAGAGGTAAGTCAGAGTAGCTCATCTCATTTCATTGTACCAGAATAGAAGGGAGCACATTTTTTGTTTATACTGTTTAGTGTGTGAGAAAGAAATAGAAGTAGCAGCAGGTTTCATTGTAGCTAACTTGTTGTTCATTGTTGCACTTATCATTGAATATGTAGCACAAAATATGAACTTCAGGTTGTCTCAAATCTAGACCATAATGGGTCCATTCTGTCAATGTATTATTATGTCTGAGTACATTTTGTCCTTTCATCCAGCTTCACAACGTCAGTGAAGGAGTCGTATGCCCACCCTTATGACCAGGTGACAGAGGAACCTTGCTCTGAGCCACGCACCTCCTACAGATGCACCCGTCACAGGTAACACAGTCTGCCGACTCACTTCATGTTTACTTCCTGGTTGTGTCCATGAGGTCAGAGGGTAACAGGAAGTATTCTGTATTTGACTTTGTGTTGGCCAGGATCACCTATAAGACAGCATACAGACAGGCGGTGAAGATGGACTACCGCCGGAGGTACCAGTGTTGCCCTGGCTACTACGAGAGCAGAGACAAATGTGTCCGTAAGTTTAACGCCATGGCTTTTCTTTCTTAGCATATCAAAACAAACTTAGAAGATTCACTTGGTTTCATCAGTAGCATTTCAATTAATTACATTTCTACATATTTTGCCATTGATTTCTAGAAGTCATCCAGTTTTGTGCTTGGTTGCTGAGTTGGTTACATTCTGCAGAGTTGACATGCATGGCTTACATAATATATATTTTTTATACTGTTCTTTATACTCTCCACCAACCTTCTAGTCTACTTAAGAGTGTGTTTGTGTGTGTTTTTCATCACTAGCCCGCTGTACTAAGGAGTGTGTCCATGGGAGATGTGTTGCTCCAGACCGCTGCCAGTGTGAGGGAGGCTGGCGTGGCGACGACTGCTCCAGTGGTGCGTTACATCAACATCGACACACACACACACACACACACACACACACACACACACACACACACACACACACACACACACACACACACACACACACACACACACACACACACACACACACACACAGTCTGCAGGAAATGACAGATGACCATTACTCAAAAACTGATCCTCACACATAACACTCAAACACACATAGGGCTTTCCAATGGAAACTGCAAGGGACCAAGTAAACAGTGATGCGTCATTGAAGTAAGCCACAGCCCAGAAAACAGTTTATTAGACCAGGAGGACACTATGTCCCACTCCCTCCCCTTCCTTTCACTTGCCATTTTATGCTACATCAAGTATGTAACATCCCCAAAGCTTATACTGCATGCTTAGACCCAGGGCTCGGGATGTAAATCAATATTTAAAAAATGTATAGTTTGCATATTCAGTAAAATAGCTTTATCTCAGCACAGGATTTAAGTTTTACATTTTATTTATCCCAGAAACATTTTATTAACCCAGAAACTTCTAGTTAATCAATGCCAGTGTTCTTCTGAACTCAACCAGGTCACTAGTACAGTGCTGAATGGAGGGCTTAACTTAAGCTGGTGGTGTATGATGCCTTCAGAGGGGATGATGGGAAGGGGAAATGGAAAATGTTACCCCTCTCCCACTTTGTCTCTCTCTCCTTCTCTCTCTGGGCAAACGAGTGCTGGCCTCGGCCCCATACTGCTGAGTCCTATAATAAAGCCCACTGGCAGAATGAGAGCTGACACTTCCTGGAATAGATTCTTGTGTGTTGAGCTAGCTGTGGGAAACGAGAGAGAAAGGCTGAGGTTTAGCACAGAGAGCTGAGAGAAAAATAGAGGAAGAGGGAGAGAGAGAGACCAAGAGAGAGGGGAGAAGGGGGCAGAGGCAGCCAGAGAGAGCGCGAGAGAGAGAGAAGTGGACAAAGAGAAGGAGAGAGGAAGAAAGAGAGAGAAATAAATAAATAAATGTAGTTTAATAAGAGATTGTTTTGGGAGGACTGGACGTGGTTCAGTTAGATATGTTGGAGATAATGCTGTGGTTGGATGCAGAAGTGACCTCCACCACCACTTGGACAATACACTTCGGGAAAGAGAGGAATTGTCCCACCTTATATGTTAATGCATTCCATTTACAGTACAATGGAGACTTGCCATATTTTAAAGAGCGCATCAATCGAAAAACTGTCACTTTTGAACCCTGATCAGATGTAAACAAACACATCGACAATTTCTGTGAGAACAGGTCTGGGTTCTGTTATAAGTTTGGTACGTGCAGAGGCTTGGGCACAGCCAGCTGGTCCTAGCACAGCTCTTCAAAGCATAGGTGTCCAATCCATCACGTTTCACTCACCCACACTCATGGCTGGGCCTGTCAGGCCTGGACTATGATAGCAGATAGTAGAAGGCCTAGTACCCTGCAGGTCCTAAATCTCCATTGGCGTCCTGGAGAACGCCTGTGCAAACATTATTGCTGCTCCAGCTGAGCTTCCCATAACTCAATGTGACACACACTCCAACTGCAGTCTCTCAGCGTCTCTCGCATGCCCACACAGGGAATGAGTAAACGTTTGATTCATTTAAACAAAGAAAAGAGAAAAAGGTCTTGTTCTGAGTTAGAGTAATAAACATTTCTCTGCTATGTGGTAGTTTATGCTCCAAACCCTAATTTGGCCATACTGTCCCCTCCATTTAATTGTCAAAGACGTCCTGATTGAAACTGTGACACAGTACATACTGTATGTGACTGAAGGAAAGAGAGGTGGGTGGAAGATCTCATTAATAAACTACGTGGAAAAGATACAGTTCCGATAGGAAATGTGTGTGCTTGCTTCAGCTGTCTAAAAGTATTTTTCTCATAGTGGAAGAAGTAGTAGTAGTTTTTACTGCAGTAGTAGTTGTGACTGAAGCAAGCACACTAGAATCCATTTAGAACCCTATGATTTGTTTGATCCTTCCCAAATAAGCTCAGTGAGACAAGTATCAATCCATCATTGAATGGTTGTCATCATGATAGTTAGTGAGATCATCACTTGTGTGCAAAGCATCAGTTACATCACCTGTATTGGATATCTTTTTTCTCTCCATTGAATAGGGTTTGTGCCCCAGTCAGTCTGTATTATTGATGAGACATTGGAGGGGTCAGTGTGTGTCCATGTGGGATCCTGGTTCTCGTGGAATCAGGAATGATCCCCCCCTGATGCTCCTTAACTCTGATTGAAATCCAAACCCTGTGCGAATCACAGGTTGGCGATAACCGCCGGAGCCATCCCGAAAGGCCGCTTGTGAAATTCTCAATTTTAACCTCGTCCGTCTTGTTGGCTCCATGCAAATCGCCCTGTCAATCGTGAATCACAAGTCTGTAACATAAGATTCTGGAGCTATTAGGGCTAGAGCTGGACATAGACTATGTCTCGGTTTGTTGGAAATTCATGACTATATAGATATATTGTCCCTGGGGGAGTGATCTTTACCATTGTCTTCTACTCAGGTTCCTGTGCTGTTGTTGTTGGGATGAAACATGACCAGTGGTCCAAATGGAATTGAATTGGATTTGTTTTTGTTAATGTGCATTGCAATGACATCACATATAGTATACAGTGTAACACCATACAACTACATCAGGTTAAGTTAATATAAGGAAAACCTTTTCAGAGATATCAGATGGAAAACATTGTACACTGGCCCACTAGTCCACTGGTTTATGCATACATTTAAATGATTACATATATTTTGTTGTATGGGGTTTCTTTTTTATGTGTCTGTCATCATCTGTGTCTGTGTCTTCCAGCCTGCGATGACAAACACTGGGGTCCAGGTTGTGGTCAGCTGTGTAAGTGTGAGAACGGTGGCCTGTGCAATCCTGTGACCGGTACCTGCCAGTGTCCTCCAGGCTACATTGGACGCCGCTGTGAGGACCCCTGCCCACCAGGCACCTTTGGCAAGGGCTGTCTTCAGAAGTGCCAGTGTGGAACTGGGGGTTCCTGCGATAAAGTGACCGGAGAGTGCCTGTGTCGAGAAAATTTCACTGGGACATTGTGAGTTGTAGAACTAACGCTCTCTCAAATAGGCCTAGAGCAGTATGTATTAATATAAAGTAAATAGAATGTTAAGGTTGGAAAGACAAAATGCAGAGGCGGTAGACTAATTGTTATACCATATCCCATGGCCTTATTCCATCCTACCAAAGCAGGAAAAGAGCCCCTCTTGAAACACTAGGTTAGAGCATGAGTCATAAGTTACAACCTGTGTTTTAGATGCCCCTGAGGATGAGTAGAGAACCACTAGGAATTAGTGGAAACTATTTATATGAGGCAGCTGCCAATGTCAGAAATCAGCACATCACTCTAATAGTCCAAGGGCCAACCACCAAAAAATGTGTTGATCCATGACCCAGGAAACAAAACTGCAAAATGTCAGCAACTAGGTAGATCATCTTGTGAATATGAACACTGTGTGGTTCAAAACTTGTAAAAGTTGCATATTAATTTGTTATTTTTAATAAAAGTTACGTCTTTAGCATCAAAATCATAGGGCATCTTGGATAATATCCCTAGCAACGTTCCCTAGCAACGTTCTGACGTTGCTATGTTTCACCTTGGTTACTTTTGTTACACACTGGTGCACAGAACTATTTGTGCGTTTGGTGTTCTTCTATGAATAAACTCAAGCAACACGTTACCGGTCCTTCACTGATCCAGATGAACCCGTATAAGATGTTTTGTCAGCTGTATTTAGCTTACAAGGGCCATCATTGCTTTTGCCTTCTAGCCAAACTAAAGACAGCACATTTGCCAGCTAACACAGCTCTCAAAACATTCAAGGTCCCGACAGCTACATAATGCGCTGTTCTGAAATCTGATAAAAAATCTATTTAGCACCTTTCAACAGCTTCTTATCTCGTATTATTCTGGGATTTCTCCGGTCCGGTACACAAGTTGCTTTCTGCAAGCAAGGACAACGGAAAGTGTGTAACAAATGTAACCAAGGTGTAACATGCCAACCTCATTGCTAGAGGAAATTACCCAAAATGCTATGATTTTGAAATTGTATCTTTGATTTATAATATTTAAGCAACGTGCAACTTTTACAAGTTTTGAACCACACAGTCCTCATACTCATAAAATGATCTATGTAATGATGTTGAAACTTTGCAGTTTTGTTTCCTGGGTCACGGAATACCTTTTCTGAAGCCTTTTTTTGGTGGCAGTCCCTTTGACTATAAGCGCTAGTAGAAGTGTTTGGCAATGTACCGCTATTGATGAATTCTACTGTGTACAGTTGAGTATTTGTTGCAAGTGCAGTCATTTTTTTGTCCTTAAACAACTTTCTCTGTATGTTTATGCACTGAATCGCAAAGAGATTCTACTAAATTGAAAAAGATAGGAACTCGTTAACTTGTACCCTACATTTCCATCTCTACACAATCTGAGTTGAGCTGCCACTCAGAGTTCTTTCCTCCATGTTCCTCAGTTGTGAGAAGGCATGCCCAAAGAGTCCATGCCCGCTGCGATGCCCATGCCAGAATGGGGGCATCTGCCAGGGGAAGGGAATCTGTGCGTGCCCCCCTGGGTGGACGGTATGTTTCCTGATCCCTACATTGACAAACAGCATCAGTGGGTCAACATGGAAATCTTTGTCTTTTGAGGTTATCAATCAGATCCCTCTTTTAATGTCATCGTACCATGTACACTCTCTCTCTTTTTCTCTTTCTCTCCTCTCTTTTTCTCTCTTTTTCTCTCTTTCTCTGTCTTCCTCAGGGTGAGGTGTGTACAGAGCGCTGTACAGAGGGCAGGTTTGGTCCTAACTGTGCCCACGAGTGTGTGTGTCACAACCGGGGCCACTGCGACCCTGAGACAGGCCATTGCCAGTGTGCTGAAGGCTTCACTGGGAACAGGTGTGTGTGTTTATCTAACTCGCTGCAGTAGAGACAGATACATGTGCTGTATACTCAACCTGCGCCCATGGTTGGGTAGAAGTTGTTTATATCATACAGTTCATGTATCTTTCATACAGGATATTAAATAGGATACAAATAGAATAGTTTCTGATTCAGCTGAAGCCAGAGATATATTATTCCACTTTGGTTTCGGAGCGTGTCCTGATTTGTATGTATGTGTTGTATCTCCACAGGTGCAGTGAGGAGTGTCAGGTGGGTAGTTACGGGCGGGACTGTAAGGGTGTGTGCGACTGTGCCAACGGGTCTCGCTGCTATAACATAGACGGAGGCTGTCTGTGTGAGCCTGGCTTCAGTGGACCCCAGTGTAGAGAGAGGATGTGTAGGCACGGCACCTACGGCCTTCAATGTGAACGCACCTGCCTCTGCCACGACACACACACACTCAGGTATGGATCAAGAAAGGGTACACACACACACTGCCACACATAACAATTCACACACACACACACACACACGCACACACACACACACACACACACACACACACACACACACACACACACACACACACACACACACAAAAGCCCATAATAGTTTTTACATGATTTTGTTGTTTATCATTCGTAGATTTGTTAAATTCTGTATTAATTGTGCTCACCCATGTGACCATGTTTTCCTCTGTCCATTGGCTAGCTGTCACCCACTGAAAGGCGAGTGCACGTGCCAGCCAGGCTGGGCGGGGCTTTACTGCAACGAGACCTGCGCCCGTGGTTACTACGGACATGGTTGCCTGGAGCCCTGCCTGTGTGTCAACGGAGGGGTGTGTGACAGTGTGAGCGGGCGCTGCCACTGTGCCCCTGGGTACACGGTGAGTGATTAGGACAGGAAACACTGAATGGGGCACGGGATGGCACCGACAATAACTAAAGTAACATTTATTTGGGTTATTTCCTTGAGATAATAAACATGCATGCAGAAATGTATATTCATATTGCATATATTCTGCTTTTCTGTTGTTGTGAGCTGTTATAACCTGCTTATGTCTGTTGCGTAGGGTGTTCACTGTGAGAGTCCCTGTAAGAGTGGTACCTATGGGAAGAACTGTTCTCTGGAGTGCTCCTGCTCCAACTCAGTGGACTGCTCTCCCATTGATGGGATCTGCTTCTGTAAAGAGGGTGAGTCACTGATAAGAGACAGTCTGACTGAGAGAGAATAGTCATAATATCAACGGTGTGAGTATGTCTGTGGCTACCTTATTGTATGAACCAGTCAGTTAGGGCGCGATTCCATCTGTGTCGCTGAAGCGTTACAGATTGGGCAATCTAAATTTAAACGGGATTTCCTTTTGAGCCGACATATGCAGCGTTTACCGTGAATGCAGTCACCGCTAACGTGGGAACATTGCCTTTAAAGTTCAATCACGCTGTAACGCTGAACTACCGCGATACCGTTTGAATCTATAGGTATCAGAAGCAGACCTGTGTTTTGTTCCAAAATGGTTGCTCCTCTTTACAGAAAGACGCTTAGACAAACATACAGGCTGACAGACACAGACCTGTATGATTCCTTTACAAAATGTCCCTCTCTGTCTCTCTCCAGGCTGGCGAGGGCGGTACTGCTCCATACCCTGTTCTAAGGGCACCTGGGGCCCGGGTTGCAACGCCACGTGCCACTGCGCCAATGGGGCTTTGTGTAACCCAGCAGACGGATCCTGCACTTGCTCTCCAGGCTGGCAGGGGCCCCTGTGCGACCAACCATGCCCCGTAAGTGCCAGTATAATACTGTAGCTATAACGTTTGTTAAAAGGTAACATAATCTTAACATAACATAGGCCTGATGTGATTTTTTTTCAATGCATAGATTAGTAATGTTACTCATAATATAATCACTGTCTTTATTTCTTTACTGTAGCTCATTCTGTGCATCCATAAGCCTATATTCTGGACTACCCCTTATCTTCAGTCCTCCTTTCCTTCAATGAGGATAATCTGCCAACTATGATGTATTTACAGTGTATCTTGCCAAAGTACAGTTTGCTTGACTCTGACTGTGCTGGCCAAATGGTTCAGGGATTCCCTTGACGATGCTTTCGTGGTTGGCATGTGTTTGCTGTACAGATGGGCACGTTCGGGCCAGGCTGCCTGAAGAGGTGTGACTGCCTAAACGCAGACGGCTGCCAGGGTGCCAGCGGGCAGTGCCAGTGTCTGCCAGGGTGGACTGGTAAGCACCGACGCCCCTGTTGAGTTAGTGTCAGCTTGGGATAGACCTGGAAATTAGTCAGTCCAATGTGATCTACAGGTTTTAACCTCTCTCTGTGTCTCTGTGTCTCTCTGTCTCTCTGTGTCTCTCTGTCTGTCTTGTGTGTGCTTTTCTCTCCTAGGTGCCCGCTGTGCCCAGACATGCCCAGAGGGTACATGGGGACGCCACTGTAACCAGAGCTGCTTCTGTCAGAACAGCGCCACCTGTCTACCACACAGCGGTGCCTGCGTTTGTCTCCCCGGTTACTGGGGACCCACCTGTCAACATAGTGAGTACAGAAAATGCTTGATATTGATGCCTGTATAAATAAGTAGAAAATGTCACTCTATCGCCATCAATCTCATTCGTATGCTAAGTTATGTGTCAAGTTGCTAAATTGTTATGAATCACCATAATCTCTCTCTTTCTCTCAGTGTGCAGTGCAGGTGTGTATGGTGACCAGTGCAGTATAACATGCCCGTCCTGTGCCCACTCCTCCTCCTGCCACCATGTCACAGGCCAGTGTGTGTGCAAACCCGGGTACACTGGAGCCCTTTGTGAACAAGGTCAGCACTAAACCATATCTCACCTATAGTCAAACTAGCATACATATAGAAGACCCGTAGCATCTTGGCATACTTTAGTGCTTTACATGTAAAAAATGTTTGTGTATATTATATTTAACCTTGACGTGTGTTTTGGTGTAATTCCTAGCCTGTCCAGTGGGTCTCTATGGTAAGCAGTGTACTGGAGTGTGTAGATGTGCCCACAACTCATCGTGCCACCATCAGGATGGGTCCTGCCTCTGCCCCCCAGGATGGACAGGCCCTGACTGTACTCTACGTAAGTCTGGCTCAATGGATTTTTTTACTCTATCACAACATATGCCCAACTTGACCTTTGCTGATCGAAATCAATGACATTGTTTTATAAAGAGTTGAAATTCACGAGTCATACTTTGAATCTCTGCCTGTGTCTCTAGAATGCCACCATGGGATGTTTGGCCTTAACTGTGCCCAAGTCTGCTCTTGCCCACCCAACTTCTACTGCGACCCACAGACAGGGGAGTGTGTGTGTGAATCAGGACCAGGGATCGACTGCAAAAAAGGTATGGTCTCCCCTTTACCCAATGAACAGTTACTAACCATACATCAGTTTACAAGCTAGTAATGACATACTGTTGCCCATAGCTACCAGACTATAATAGTTGTCTATTGAGTTGTCTATTGAATCTGCTACAATCCAGTTAAATAAGACAGTAATGAAACTGGTTATTATCTACCTAAGGCTATTCAGCGTTAAGTATTGTTACGGTGATGACTGGAGGGCCTGTGACGGTGATGACCCTTGTTCTCTGTGCTCCACACAGAACGCTTTGTGAGTATGATGGTGCCCGTGTCCCCGGGGGAGAGGGACTCGTGGGGGGCCATCGCAGGCATCGTGGTGCTGGTCATGCTGGTGGTGCTACTGCTGGCCCTGCTACTGCTCTACCGCCGCCGGCAGAAAGACAAGCAAGCCAACACACCAACAGTCTCCTTCTCCACCTCACGCACCGTCAACTCCGAATACGCAATACCAGGTACTGTATTGATACAGCGTTGGTTTAAAAGATTACGTTAAAAAAACAAATGTTTGCGAATAGTTTGACCACATAATGTATCCATACTGTAGCGCTGGCTAGGTTACAGTTTTTGGTTAGGATTCATACACAGTAATGTATTTTATATACAGTGCTGGTTATTGATGTCATGTCCCTTCTTGCTCCTCAGATGTTCCTCACAACTACCACCACTACTACAACCACAGCTATCACACACTGACTGGGAGCAGACCCCCTCTACCACACGTCCCCAACAACCACGACCGCGCCATCAAGGCAAGTGTCATTACTGTCACCTCCGTCTCGAGTCAACTGTGTTACACCCGTGTCCTTTATACAGGATATGCTTGTTTGAGAGGAGCTGTATGATTTCTGATTGGTTAATATCGGTGTCTTTCAAACAGAACACCAATAACCAGCTCTTCTGTGACGTGAAGAACATGGAGCGGGAGAGAGGCCTGTTCGGGGTGGAGAGCAATGCCACTTTGCCTGCAGACTGGAAACACCATGAGGCTCGCAAAGAACCAGGTCCGTCTTTTTTACTGCCTGTTTCAAACTGCCCGTTCTTCGCCAACTTTCATCCTCCATTTCATCACCTGGTATTGATTTAATACCAAGACAGGATATTTGTCTTTTATGAGTTTGCTATAAATAAAATAGATTTTGCAAAATGTTTTTTAATGTTTACAGGAGCTTTCAGCATTGACCGCAGTTATAGCTACAGTGCCAGCCTTGGGAAATATTACAACAAAGGTAGTTTTCCATGCTTCCTATATCCCTTTTCTCCTTCATTTCCAGCAACTCCAAGTTAACATGAAATATGCTACATTTCCATCAATCCATTTTCACACATGCCTTCCTTTTGTGGCATATTTAACATAAAACATGCCTGAACTGTCGACCCATCACCAGATGACAAACTACATGTGACCTGGCTGACCCAGAGCCAGTCAGCTCCTCTGTTAACTTTTACACTCTGCCCCTTGTTAGTGACAGAACTAAAGGACACTGGAGTGGCAGCTAGCAGCAGTTCTCTGAACAGTGAGAACCCCTACGCCACCATTAAAGACCTGCCCGGCCTGCCCTTCGGCCCTCCTGAGAGCAGCTACATGGAGATGAGGACGGCCATGCCCCATGAGAGGTCCTACACCGAGATCAGCCCTCCACCATTCAGCACATCAACATTACGCAGAGGTGGGTAACTATACTGTTGTTCAAGACCCTTCCAATTTATAATCAGTAGTATACGCGGAATATCTGGCTATGCTAGCATGTAAAACAACAAAACAGATAATTCTCTATCACTATGTAAAACGTTTAGCTTTCGCATAGCATACTCAGAAAAAAATGAATAAATGTTAAGACTGTGCAAATAGACAAATGAGATGGATGGGTTTCCGTAACACATGGTTGAATGGGCAGTACTGTTTTCATGGAAATGAAAGGAGGTCATGTGAGGAAAGGGAGAGGGGAGTAAACCACAGGAATGGATTGGAAAGTCTCAGTATGAGGGCTGGAGAAAGGGTTGACCATAGCAATAACCTCATTCCTAGGCCAGGAGAATCCTACTGTATATTTTATAGTATAATCCTTAATTTACCATTGACATTGAGTAAACATAAAGACAATCAGAAATATAAACTCCAGTAGACGGATGACAATAACAATGTTTATTTCAATTTTTTCAGAGCGCAGTTCCCTTGGGCGTGTCCCGGAGCAGGAGCCCCATAATCACTATGACCTACCTGTGAACAGCCACATCCCAGGACACTATGACCTGCCACCTGTCCGACGCCCACCCTCTCCCGTACGCAGGAGACTGCCCCAATGACACCAGCCCTACTCTGAACATCACAACGCAGAAGAACTCATTTAAACTTTACTGCCATTCAAAAACATTGGTAGGAAGTTGTCTTGGGGTTATTCAAGGCTACAAAACAGTCAGTTGCAGCAGTGACAGTCAGGGCAACCTGACAAAGACAGCAGATTATGCCGATGCTTCTGTCAGTGGGTTTACATAGTAACACTGCCCCCTGGTGGATTACGGTGGCATTTTATCCACCGTTACACTCTTGTGATCCAGACTCAAGGGCCAAGGCATGTGGGGATAGGCTTTGAGAATGGCAGTATCGCAGTTTGAGGACATACATGCATGCATTTGAGTTTGACCAAACTTGGGATTCCTTCAAATGTTATTTTCATACTGCGGATAAAGGGACTTGGCTTTTGGAGCACATGATTTGGCATTCAAGCCTTTTGACCAGAATTACATAAACCGGGACGGCAATTGAAAGGCATTTTTATATCTCCATGATGTCAGTAGTTTAGTATGATGTCCCCTCAAGCCCCTTTTCCCCTCCCCTATAGACAATAGAATGTCAGCTTCCAATTAGGGGAAATCCAGAGCACATTTGTACAGCTAGCTCCTCAATGTTTTACAATGTAATCATGCAATATGTTGTATATAATGTACATTAAATGGCTTAACATTGTATGCACTTGTTCAGAAGTATTTTGTGCTCAGGTAGCTTCTATAATATCACACATCAAACCACAGATTACATTTTATTAAGAAGTCAACCACAAGACGGCATTTGTTGGGAAAATATTTTTACTTGTGTCGTCTCGAACAGAAAAGGCTGGTAAATCATCACTACTACATTCTACCTGGATTGCATGGTTTTCCCATATTAGGTATAATAATTTCTTACAAATTCAATTGAGCATTATGTACAAGGACAATTTCCGTACAAATATGCAACTATAGCCAACATACTCTGTAAATCTATAAATTCCATTGTCTTGAAAGACAAAATATCGCATATCTTTGGAATTGACACCTCACAATGCAAAAAGAATACATAATTTCCAATTATCACTAGCAGGTATCAATAAGGCACTTGAGACATGATGAGAAAAGAAATACTGAAAAGTGACAAAAGTAATTATATATGTCAAGTAAAATAATATTATTGAGCTTCTCAAAGGTATGTCTGGGGCAGTGAGAATAATCACATTTTCTCCAATTTGGTAGTGATAGAAATGTGTATGAAGTACAAAAAAAAACTAAATGTTTCAAAAAGTATCAAGTATTCTCAGAAAATCTTTACTGCTTACACATCCTATAAAAGGCTGCCAGACTACTGTACATGCCTCTATTAATATGCAGTGGATAAAGCTTTGTAGATGACTGTAGCTCATTTTTGACATAGTTGTAAAGAAATAAGAAGCCCCCCCCCCAAAAAAAGAATAAAACATACCCAAAAGAAAAGCCACTAAGCTCAGAAAAACACAGCCATTATAATCATTTAGTGGGAGAGAGGCCTCTAGACAATAGTCTCAAGACTACAATACATGAATACAGAGGATGTCAATGTAAAATTGGTATCATGTGAGGAATAGATGGTTTAAGTTTCATTTAGGTTTCCTTCTCAAGTTAAATAATCTTTCTGACCTTGTCAAAGTGACACCTTGATAATTGATTACACTGAAAATATGGCACCAACATGTTTGCCAATGCAACATACTGTGTAGTTCATTAATAAAGTAAACTTTTGGCCAGATAATACCATATAGTCCAACTACCCCTACGGGCCATTCAGGCTCAGGCTTACTTGTCCAAGGTTTTCCTTCTTTCTGTACCCATTCTTTCTGACACTACACCTGATACAAACAAAGTTACAGAATGTACACATTGTTGCACTGCTGTCACGAGAAGGTAAGCATTGTACTTTCATTTAAATCAACACACTTCCAACTCAGACAATTTCTGCCTTTAGAGTCTGACAAACCAGAACATCTATTTCTCAAGCTGCCACATTCCCTCAAACCTAAAAATGGAGAATCAATATTAGAAGGTTACAGTAACATTACTATAATCCATCTGGCAATTATCTCAGATTCAAAAAGCAAAATAATCCCTACAAATCATATTTTTGTGTCTAGATCTGATGAGTTGCCCTACAGTACAACTACGTAAACAAAAAAGCGTGGCATAACTGTTTTGTCATACAAGACAAAGGCGAGGTCAGAGGTCAGACAAGAATTATCAGCCTCTAAGAGGAAACTATTTCTGGAGGTCCGAGGTCATGTCAAGCCCGCACTCAACTTTACAATACAGTACTACTTTGTCTTCCCCATATCTGTGTGCTCATCTCGTTTTGGTATCCTTTCTTTAACAACTACATACCTCTTTCAAGCCTGTGAAAACAAGTCACAATTTGGAACCTATATCCATATTACCATAGTTGTCTGATTGTTTCATGAGTAATAATATAGATGTCATTCCATAAAAAACGAGTGTCTTGTGTTCAGAAATATAAACCACTTGATGGCAGTGTCAAGTTTGAGCTCCTCTTTGTAACTATGGCTTTAGAATGACCAATCCCATCGCTCAGTCTAATACAAAACTCCATAATCCTCTAGCGGTCAGGGGGGGTTAACGCCATCTCCATTTAGTGACATTCAAGACATTCTATGGTAGTGTATATGGAATACCAAGCCAGAGATCCCTGGTTCCAGCCCCCATGTCCACTGATTCATAGCAGGGTTTGCTGCTGTGCGTGTTTAGTGTTGTGACAGTTTAGACATGACGCAAAAGCCCACTATGGATCAAAGTCCACTGTAATGGTTAAAGGTGCTTTCTGTGCCTCTCTCCCTAGATATGGCCCTAAACAGTGAAAGCATCTGCCCAGCCCACATGCAATAACTAGAATATACAAGCTCATATATCTGAAGTGAATACACAGCTCCTAAGCCCTTTGCCAAACACCAAAGGCAATCTAACCTGCAGATTATGTCATACAAAATAAGGCAGATCATATATGAAACAAAGGAAATAAAAAAGTAATTTTAAAAAAGGCGTCTCCCATCCATGTGTGGTGTGGGAGGTACTTGTCCAGGTAAGCTGGTGCCTGCCTGGCTTTACATGATGGAGCAGTTCTCCGGTCTGGGACCTCCCTGAGAAAGACAGGAAGTGACATAGGGGCGTTAGAGGAAGTGAGGGGACAGGAAGGGGCTGTTGTCATAACAGCAGGAGAAACAGGAAAACTGGGATGCTGTGCGCATGAGTGTGCATGTGTCAGAGAGAGAGAATGAGGGGTGTTTGTGCTTTGAAACAGAAATAGTGTGTGTTAAGTGTCTTAAAATGTGTGTTAACCTGTCTGGGCTAGGGGGCAGTATTTTCACGGCCGAATAAAAAAATGTACCCGATTTAAACTGGTTACTACTCTTTCCCAGAAACGAGAATATGCATATTATTAGTATATTTGGATAGAAAACACTCTGAAGTTTATAAAACTGTTTGAATGGTGTCTGAGTATAACAGAACTCATATGGCATTCAAAAACCTGAGAAAATTCCAAGCAGGAAGTGGCCTGTCTGAGAAATTGTAGTTCTTCTTTCTAGTCCCTTTCGAACCTACAGTATCTCTGGGGTTACGTTGCACTTTCTAAGGCTTCCATTGGCTCTCTAAAGCCTTCAGAAAGCAGATTGAGGCGTCTCCTGTCTCTGGGCAGAGTATACTAGCACAGTTTGTCAGTGGTCTGCCTAGTGACAAAGAGATTGGAGTTGCGCGGTCCCGCGACCATGCTGTTTTTTCTTTTCCTGTTTGAATGAATACACTATTGTCCGATTGGAATATTATCGCTATTTTACGAGAAAAATACCATAAAAATTGATTTTAAACAGTGTTTGACATGCTTCTAAGTACGGTAAAGGAACATTTAGAATTTTTTTGTCTCGAAATGCGCTCGCGCGTTACCCTTTGGATAGTGACCTGAACGCACAAACAAAACGGAGGTATTTGGACATAACTATGGATTATTTGGAACAAAAACAACATTTCTTGTGGAAGTAGCAGTCCTGGGAGTGCATTCTGATGAAGATCAGCAAAGGTAATACAATTCTTCTAATAGTAATTCTGAGTTTAGTGAGTCCCGAAGTTGGCGGGTGTCAAAATAGCTAGCCGTGATGGCTGAGCTATGTACTCAGAATATTGCAAAATGTGCTTTCGCCGAAAAGCTACTTTAAAATCTGACATAGCGATTGCATAAAGGAGTTCTGTATCTATAATTCTTCAAATAATTGTTATGTATTTTGTCAACGTTTATGGTAAGTAACTTGGGAATGCATGTTCTGAACATCACATGCCAATGTAAAAAGCTGTTTTTGGATATAAATATGAACTTGATTGAACAAAACATGCATGCATTGTATAACATAATGTCCTAGGAGTGTCATCTGATGAAGATCCTCAAAGGTTAGTGCTTCATTTAGCTGTGGTTTGGTTTTAGGTGACATATATGCTTGCTTGGAAAATGGCTGTGTGATTATTTGTGGCTATGTACTCTCCTAACATAATCTAATGTTTTGCTTTCGCTGTAAAGCCTTTTTGAAATCGGACAATGTGGTTAGATTAACGAGAGTCTTGTCTTTAAAATGGTGTAAAATAGTTGTATGTTTGAAAAATGTAAATGATTGCATTTTTGAGGTTTTGTATTTCGCGCCACGTTCTTCCACTGGCTGTTGACTAGAGTGGGACGGTGACGTGCCACCTAGCCCATAGAGGTTAAAACGATATACATGATCAAACAGATGGAGTCCTACAGTACCTGTCTGGGTGAGTTGCTACCCATTATAAAGAGGGGAGACATCAGGCCCTCAGGCAGACCTCCTCCACTGCTGATGGAGCAGGAGCCACTGGACACCCCTGAGGTGGCACAGCTCTTATCAGACGGCTGGCCACACGAGCCACAGACCACCGTGCGGCTCCGCAGGTTGTAGTCACTGTCCACACCGCACGCACTGTGGTTGCCCTGCAGAGGGAGACAGAGAACAGAAGGTTCCAACATTACTGGTAAATACTAACTGTAGCCACTGTGAGGCATTAGTTCCTACACTTTTTAGCACTGGGACCCAGTAATGGTAAATAAAAGTCTTTCCATTTTTCTTGTCACCCTTTAGAGACATATTTAAGTGTATCATCGCACACCCCTGGCCTTGTTCGGTGACTAAATAAGTACTCTATATAAATTAACCTATTTTCATCTGAAACAGGGGATCCTGAACAATGTTTTGGCTCAATAGCCTTCCTCTCAGTGCAAGTATAGTTTGAGTAATTTATTTATCATCCTGAACCTGTGTCTTTCATAAACAGTGAGACTCACATCATCGTCATCATCTTCCTGGAACAGGGTGCGTGTAACTTTCCTTTGTGCCATTTCCTATTGGAAAGAGAGGCGCAGAACAGTCAGTTTGTCAACCGGCTATGACGTGAGCAAGGTATTTTACCAAATCTCACATGTATTCAAATATGTAGGAAGTGGGATGATGTTGCCAAGAGAAAGACTGAACAGTCAATGGGACAATGGGAAGGTACAACTACAAACATGTGCATGTGACGTGTGTGTCTCTCACCTCTCCATTGGCGCTGACCAGGGTGGTTTGGAACAGGTCTCCGCTGCCCCATGAGTTCTGGGTCTTCCACACCAGGTCTGAGGGGGGGTTGTGGGTGCCGCCTGCTCCTGAAGCCCAAATCTACAGAGGGAAGAGGTACAGGAATGTTATGACCTCATCACATACTATAGTTACTTTACACACAAGCCCACATTGTGACAAACATGCTGCTCTCTGTTAGAATACACACTTCTCTCAACATGGTGTACTAAAAACTGAACACAAGCATAGTTGATGACAGTGCAGACATGACGAAGGTTTTACTTACTGTAACGGTCTGTCCTGCCTTGAGGTTGAATTTGGGGGGGAACTTGTAGACGATGGGGGTGCTGGTGCCCACCTGTCTCTTCACCTGCCAGTGGCCCAGAAGCTGGTCCTGAAGGAGAACAGATAAGCATCAAGTCTGTTTCAGCCAACATCAACTAAAATCACTAGGTAGAAGAGATTGTCCTTTTACAACATCAACCTAACAGGGTGTTTTTACTACAGTAGCTTCCTTACAAAACCTGTGCATTTGACCATAACAGAAAGAATGCGACGCATCGTAGCAGAAAGCACCCACTGTATGTCAATCTGACCGATTAACTCCATACCTCGTTGGCCTTGTTGCTGAGGCGGACGTACTTCCCCTCCAGGTCCACCTCGTCCACGGTGACGCGGCCGCTAGCGGAGGCCTGCTGGGCAATGCGTGTACGCGTCACGGCGCCCCCTGCCAGGCTGGAGGTCTCGCTGTCGTTGTCATTGAGCTGTCTCTTCTTGGCGCTGGCCGTGCCTGAGGAGTTGCGGCTGCCGCTGGTGGACTGAACCACTCGGGCGCTGTGGCTGTGTCCTGAGCCCGAGGTACGGGTGGTATGGGTGTGTGCTGAGCCCGAGCCGGTGGTACGGGACACAGTGACTCGGGTTGTGGGAGGGCTGGGGGACAGACGCAGTCTGGGGGGGGGGGGGGGGGGGGGTGACAGAGAAGAAGAGTGTTGATACAAATCTAGTGTGGGTGTGTAGGTTACATGAGTTTATTTACTTCAGTCTGTGTGTAAATGTCTGTGTGTGGCTTTCAGTGTATTTGTGTATGCATGATGTGTATTGTGCATTTCCGTAATGTCTCCTCACCTCTCCTCCTCTCCCTCGAGCAGTTTACGGTAGGCGCTGATCTCCATGTCCAGGGCCAGTTTGATGTCCAGCAGCTCCTGGTATTCATCCAGCTGTTGCTGCATCCGCATGCGCATCTCCCCCATCTCCCTCTCCTTGTCCTCCAGGCGCCGGCGCATCGTGTCCCGCTCCCGGGCCAGAGACTCCTCCAGCTCACGCACCCTGGCCTCCCTCGCCGCCAGCTAACACACAGAGGGTTGATACCCCGGTTAGACCAACCAAAAGGGCCATATTTGACAGAGATGAGATGAACTGAGCTAATACTTTGTATTAGAGCCAACACTAGAGCTAAGATAACAGCTGTCAGAGCTCCACAGTATGGAGATGTATGGTAAGAGACTTCTGTGATTGACAGGTGGACAGGGTGCAGCCGTACCTGTTTCTGCAGCTGGCTGAGCTGGGAGGACATGCCCTCCATCCGCACGCGAGTCTGCTGCAGCTCCTCGTGGGCCGCCCCCACTAGGGTACTGTTCCTGTCTGCCGAGTGACGGGCGTTCTCCAGCTGAGACACACACAGGGCCAGAGAGGTCAGAACAAAACCCCAATACATTGGGCCAGTGAAAGGATGTTGAATGATGCATGGACAGTACTACCGATTTCAACTGGATGGACAGCTTAGTGAAATTAAAATGAAATAACACTACTGATTTGAACTGATTTACTTCAAGTTCACGCTTGAGCTGGCAGTGTGGACCCGTGGGTTGTGCTCCCTACCTTGGAGGTGTAGGTCTTCTCGATCTCCTCCTTGTAGATGCGGACCTGCTCCTCGTGCTGGGCTCTCAGCTCCATCAGGGCCTCGGCCAGCTTACTCTCATAATCCTGCTTTGTTCCTGCACTATCAATCTCCACCATGCGAGACTCGTGCCTGCGCTTGGACTCCCTCAGCTCCTGCAGGGAGATAGACGGTACAGGCATACTTGAGTTATAGAAGAGGGGGTGAAGAGGTAACCTCATAAGACAGACTGACCTCGGTGTTCCATCAGTCTAGTTTACAAGGCTAGTGAAGAGGACAGATGAGGAAACAAAAGAAGGGAGAGAAAAAGAGTGAGATAGATAAGGAGGAGCAGATCAGAGGAAAAAAAAGGAAAAGAGAAAAAAGAAAGTGAGGTAAAAAGAGAGAGAGGTCAAGGAAGAAAAGGAGAGATCGTGTAAGAGTGTAAGGTAAGAGAGAGAGTCTCACCTCTCCGTAGATGTTCTTCTGGAACTGCAGTTCTTCCTTGAGGGTCTGCAGGCGGTTCTCAGCGTCCACTCTCCTCAGCATCTCATCCTGAAGCTGCTTCTTAGCATCGCGCAGACCGGTCTCCAGCTAAGGGACAGAGCGTTTAAAGTTTGATGTTTATCTTTAGGGTTCTGTTAGATCAATAATGAATCATTTGTTGATCTGAAATCACTCTAGCTATCAAATCGCTTTAACGAGGAGGAATAGAGGAGCTGCATGTAAGATGTGAAAGCATGACTGGGTGAAACTATAGTTCACTTATGTGACCAGAAGGTGGCGTAGGAATATTATTCATTTCGGAGTTCATTGAGAACAATCCACGGTGATGCACTGACCTTGTTACAGCACTAATCCAAAAGTCATATTCACAATTGATAGTTCTTTAAAAGTAATTTTTTTTTCTTTATATACACTGGAAGATTATATATATATATATATATATTTTTTTTAATCAATAATATGCAGTTTGAACCCTGTACCTGAGGAGAGAGTATGTAGTATGTGTAGAATTCAGAGTTGTCCATTAGGCCTTTACCACTAGTCTCTTACCTTGGCTAGCTGGGCCTTCAGGTCCCTGACCTCAGCATCTAGAGAGCGTTTCTCCCCCAGGGCAGTGGACAGAGAGGCATCTTTAGAGTTCAACAGAGCCTCTAGATCCCTCAGCCGGGCCAGAGCTGCCTCCAGGTCCGACTCCTTCTTCCCATTTCTGTTGAGACATAGGTAGACAAATATATCAGTTCCCTGTTTCACTAACACGGTCTGTGTTTGAGCAACTTGTGTCTAATGCAGTATGATTACAATAAAAGCTGTTATGCATTTAGGCTCTTAAAAAGGGTCAAACTGTTTAGTAACCTCTACACAAACTTCCCATTGACAAACATTATCCACATAGGTTCCAATTCTGGGATAACATAATCACTACCACTATCTATGAAAGACTCATGAATGCCTTGAGCTGTCCTTAACTGAACTCCCATCATACTGAATAAATTAATTGACAGGAACATAATTTAATCAAGCTCACGTGTTCTAAATAAAAGGCCAACATAGGCACTCCTGAGGGAATCCCAGTTAAATCAAACATAGTGGCTGCAGATCCAACTTTTCCCTCAGCGCATACCCCGACCACATTCTGCGCATGTGTTTCTTTACCTCTACTTTGTACACACACGTTTGTGGTCTCCTTCCCTTCACATGGTAATTCTTCAAGTGTTAATGCTGAAATGCCCATGCAGCATCTGCATTCCAACCATTTGAGCTCAATCAGTTAAATATTTAAATTTGAGTCATTTAGCAGATGCTCTTATCCAGGGCGACTTAACAGGATCAATTAGGGTTAAGTGCCTTGCTCAAAGGCCATCAACAGATTTTTAACCTAGTCAGCTCAGGGATTCGAACCAGCTACCTTTCGGTTACTGGCCCAACGTACTTCATGGGGATATGCAATTAGATCCTGAGTTACGAAGTTGTCTACAGTGTTGTTTTGAATGATAAACAGTAAGCAGATTCGAGAGCAGATGGTGTTAAACTGTAGCATAGCCTACTTGTGTATTTTGCCTAGTGGCGTGCGCTTTTTAGTTTTGGCCACGAGAGAAAATTGCGCTGGTGTTTTGTCCTTACAGTAACGTTATACTATGCTATTATATTCGGTTATGTAGAATACTATCATTATGTGATCTTGCAGCCATTGATTCAGCTTTGGTCTAACTTTATTAAAACGAGCACTATTCGCCAGAGTAGCCTGTTCTCTACGAGTAGAGCAGAGAGATGCGCGAAAAGTTGAAAAACATGGGCAGAAGCTTCGAGACTTTCCGGAAATTTGGATTGCAGCCACGACCTAAATCAAAAACGTTCACATTTGTTGTTTGCATGTGTGTGTTTTTTTGTGTCCGACCTCTAAAGCAGGCATCAATTTGCAGTAGTGGTAAAAAAACTGAAACTTGGACCCGGACCGTGGAAAAACTATATAGCCAAACAGAAGAGGATGGGAAAGTGGTAGCTTGAGCTTCATACCAGTTTGGCAAAGGTGCTCATTGAAAGCCGAACAGGAAATAGATTCCCCGTTATTACATTTGGCCCTTGCATTTCAATGTTCATGATCACTAATGACGTCCATCTGCTTGGGAGATGGCTTCCAGACCACTAACCCACCACTCATGCTCCCCCTGCCAGCCTACAACAACCCTCTCTACTTCCAAATGTATGCATGAATTCAATAAAAAGACACACACAAAATCGGAACCATATGTACACGCCTACACCAGTACAAGAACACACATAAAGTCTACAATGGAGTAGAAATATGCTCTGCCACATACAGAGAAGCCCTTGTCCCATCTCAGATTTCACAAAGGCCCAGAGAGCACTAATGTTCAGCAGGGTGAGTGATTGATGGACTAACAGTTGGCACCCAACCACATTTACCGGCACCAGCCACCCACACAGCCCCCACCATTTGCATGAAAACAAAGACCCAACACAACATCCTTCATGCACAGGAACACAAACACCCATACATATATTACAGTGATAATGGACAAGATCCAGCAATTAAAATGTACATTGTCTGCATATTTAATCAATAATAGCTTAGCTGTACATGTGGCAGTACACTGCCTACTCTGATCCGAATTAATTCAATCATTATTCTTGATTTCTAGAGGCTTAAGGAAACTCTACCCCGGTCTAGATTTGATTGGGCTCTACTCGTTAGACTTTATGACAGACACTGGGGTCATATTTAGCTTATTTTCCACCTGTGTGGATGGAGAGGACCAGTCTAACAGCTTGTACTGATAAGCCTGACTGACAGAGAAACACAGGAGAGCTCAGTGGGATGTGAACAAGGAGTCATGTGAGGAATGTGCTGGTACTGTCGCCGGACAAGGCCAGGCAGAAGTGAGGAGAGATAAGGTTTTTTTTCTGGAAGAGAGGGATAAGAAGAAAGGAATTATTTCCGGTCGGCTCCTGTGCTGAAATATTTCCACTGAACTGCAACAAGAGTCACTGTTTTAGATAGGCCTAGCTCTTATGTCACAGATGCTCACACATACACAGGCCCTTATACACCCAGGTACTTGGAGGGCATAATACAAGGTAGTGTGAAGACATCTCCCACTAAATAGCAACCTCTCAACCAAAAACAAGTGAATCAAGACGGACAGCTTAGTGACTGGGGGCAAATGAAACAGCAGTTACTCTACTGTTATTGTCTTTTTTCCAACCTACGTTCAACAATATTTGTTACGTTTAACCACCTTTGGTGGGGCCAAGTTCCCTCTGTCTGGCTTATAGCCTAACTGTGGCCCTAATGAAGTTCTCACTGTTCCAATGGTTGGGAGGGTGTTGTTTGTGTGGAATACTTTATAATAGTCATTCAAATATAATAGACACAGGAGAACCCAGAATAACCCAACATAGGGCTGTTAGTCCTGTGTTATGAGGCATGAGTTTGAGTGTCCGCATGTGTGTTTAGCCCAACTTGCACACTGAGTTGGAACAGTAAAGCACTTGTGTCCAGACATTCAGTGTTTAAATAAGACATGTAAACATTTCATGCTGGGGCTACATTAATGCCTCTAGAACTGTAGCTTATGTGTGGGTGGTGGGCCATTTATGACTAAATGGGCTATGTGGATCAGCTCTGGTACTGAACCTACGGTGATATAGAATGTAAATAATAAGCATGTATATGATATTAACTCGTGAATGGCTGGTAGCTCCCGAGTGGCGCAGCGGTCTATGGCACTGCATCTCAGCGCTAGAGGCGTCACTACAGACCCTGGTTCGATTCCAGGCTGTATCACAACCGGCCGTGATTGGGAGTCCCATAGGGCGGCGCACAATTGGCCCAGCATCGTCCGGGTTAGGGTTTGGCCGGGGTAGGCCGTCATTGTAAATAAGATTTTGTTCTTAACTGACTTGCCTAGTTAAATAAAAAAATGTAATAAAAAGGTAACATCGAATGGCTTTAAGATGATATAGTAATACAGGCGGCCTGGCTGTGATGACATAGAATGTGAATGACCTGAGTATGGCAATATTGGCTGTGATGTGTGTCAGTAACTTTGTTCATCAGCTGTAGTGCTGAGAATATAGGTGATAATGAATTTGAATGGCATTGTTGATCCGCTCTAATGTTGAGGATATGGATGCCTGTGTATCCATGACTGCCAGTAAGCCTGCAATGCGTTTGTTTGCTCCAGGATGTTGACTTAACGGAACGCATGACCTGTTTGGGAGGACATGGCTGAACGTCATGCCTGAGAGCGTGAATGTGTGTGTGCAAACTGAATACATTTGTAGATCAAAATGTACTTCGAATTAAGTTTACATTTGAATCCATCCAAACTTGGACCACACTTCAGAAACCGGTGTGGATGGAAGTCTGTTTATCAAAACAGCATGTGTTGGATGTGAACAGTTTATTCAACTGAATTTTAGGGGATAAAGAACCAAACCGGTGTACTGTATTTATAGCATATAGGGTGTGATGTGTTCAATTGTCACAATTACTCATAGGACATTGAGCCGGGCATCTAGAAACCATGTAAAGAAAAGGAGTTAAGGAAGCCTACAGTTAACCATTCAATGGTCTGATTTAGATAAGAGAAATAGTTGATGATGCTTCGAACACACTGTAGCCCGACTGTTTCTCCTGTGCACATTACTGTTGTGATAATCTTGGTTACCCAGAAGTAAAATTCTCTTGCGAAAGTTTGTCAATTCCTGTTTTACTTCTGGGGGGGAATGGCGTTAACAATTATGATTACCTTTGTACAAAGGAAGGAAGCAAAGTTTCCTCCCTTGGAAACAGAAACTCTCGGGTAAACCCTTGCCTTCCGCTAATTTCCCCAGTGTTTATCATGGCCAAAATGCACATTTTAGTTTTCATGAATTTGTACGTAGAGACAATTTTGACTTTGTGGCTGTGTAATCTAGTGGAAATCGTTTATCATCCACACATGGGCTTGAAAATCGACCACACCAGTTTAAGCACCGCCTTCGCCCAATCCTGATTCGTCCAAGTAATCAACAACAAAAACATCAAACCAGGAACTCTACTGCTGCTCGTAATCAAATAATTCTGTGAGCCTTGCCAGATTCACGCCGTTTCATGTGTCCACCACAATCTGTCCACGAGAGATTACTGTTGTGACAACAGTGTTATATCAAAGCTCACACGACTTTGAAAAAGGGCAAAGGACAAAGAGCTGTCTCGAAGCGTTTTCCAGTATACATAGTGAGCAGCAGAGCTACTGCCGAATGACAGTTTAGTGAGTGTGTGAGAGAGAGGGAGAAAGAAAGGTGAGGAGAGAGAGAAAGGGGAGGAATAATACAACTGAGGAATGTGTTGGTTCAGCCTCCACTCTTGGGTGACTCACTGCTATCTTTGTCCACCTCATTCCTCCACTCTTGGGTGACTCACTGCTATCTTTGTCCACCTCATTGACGACAATGGAGCGAGCCCACCCCAAAAAAAGCAAACAACGGAAAACCCACAACCCTGGCTATTTTGCTGTGCCGTTGCTATGACAACAGAGGCCTACTCATCAGGCCTAAAGTATGGCATTTCCCCACATTTTGGATGTAATGGATAAACACGTAGAATATCACTGCCGATGCTTACCTTGAGCATATTTCAGAGATAACTTTTCGACAGAGCTTTTCCTCCCTCATAGGCCTATTTGGAAAAGCTTTCCTGTTAGGCTCCTGGTGGAAAATCTAGCCTATAATTAC
This sequence comes from Salmo trutta, assembly GCF_901001165.1. Lineage (NCBI taxonomy): Eukaryota > Metazoa > Chordata > Actinopteri > Salmoniformes > Salmonidae > Salmo > Salmo trutta. Next base: position 53,639,809 of record NC_042959.1, on the reverse strand, counting down.
TACAATATGACAGATGCATCATGCGGGAATACCCACAAAGTCTTAAAGTCTTTTAATGTCCTGGCAGCAGTAATGCCCAAATAATGATTCACTATGAAGACCAGCCAGAAACCAGAAACCGTATCTGTTTCCCATGAAGTTGATGTTAAACAGATCATTCATTGTATGCACTCTATATCATATTTTAAAGGGTAGGAAGCATATGAACAATACTAGACACTTCATTTTAACCAGGGATACATAGTTCATATCCAAATGACTTTTTACACATAACTACTACAGCGGCATGATTACAGACAACTATGAACGCTCCTATACTGTGTGTGTGTGTGTGTGTGTGTGTGTGTGTGTGTGTGTGTGTGTCCGCACCCATCCTCTGGTCCCCTCAAACTACCACACCCACTTTCTGACTCTCACTCTGTTACGCACAGTAAATTACTTGCCCAGTTCCCCGACCTTGTAAACACAGCCATTTCCCTATCAATGCAGGCTAACGGGCTAACAGTGCACTGTAGTGAGGCGGTCAATGCTAAATCACCCCACTAATGAGAAAGTCACACAGTCAATCAGGCAGTGCAAAAAGCCCTCTGGCCTCTCTGTGCTATTAGGGGGTCTGTTAGGAATGAGAATGTAATCCCCCCCTCCCTCTCTGGTGTTACTACACAGTCTTCCACTGCACAGAGTTGTAATGGTTGATTGATCCTATTGGTACGGTATGCTACTAAGGAACGACACCGCGCCCGTCTGGCTGGCATGTGTGAACACGTGTGGGTGGGTTTCCTTGGAAGCTGGAAATTACCAGGGGTCCTCCGTCCCCAAAGACGATCTTCGGGCTCCCATCCCTATTAATAGCTATCCTTCACAATTCCATTTTCCCAATACCAAAGTGGTAAGTTTAGGATACAGAGAACACAGAGGGGAAAAGGCTGTTGAATAATGGGTTCTTAGTGCAAACAAGGTCCAGAAAGAGCAGTAGAGACTTTTTCCAAGACCAACAGCCAGACTACACAATGTGTCAGAGTTTCAGGAGAACTCTGAAAACAGCATTGATTAAATGAAAAATGTGCCGTTCGTATTTAAAGTTAAGTATTCAGACCATGGATTGGTTCAACTTCTGTATTGATTCAACAAAACGTTTAAGTATGTCATAGTATTATTTCAACTAAAGGTTGTTTATGTGCACATCATTTAGAAGCACTGTTAAGAGGACATGGAGATCTCTGACATTAAAAGAAAATAATACAATCCAAAGTACAGGCTGGCACATGATCATGTCTTTTCTGGGATTAAAACACAATGGAAGGGATTGTTTTCATTCCGTGTGTGTGTGTGTGTGTGTGTGTGTGTGTGTGTGTGTGTGTGTGTGTGTGTGTGTGTGAAAGAGAGATAAATCACAAGGGGAAAACAACCCAGCCATAGCCAGAAGCCACCCACTCACCACATCCATATGGGCAGATGGGAATAGAGTTCCTAGTGTTTCACCACCAACATCATTGTGCAGCGAGGGGGGGGTGGGGGGGGGGTGGAGAGGATGCCATTTCATGGCACATAAACAGCCTACACATGGGTCGTGCTCAGTAGACAGAAAACTACCCCCCCCCCCTTCTAAATGTTTTTTTTACCCCTTGTCATGTCTATTGAACATGACCCTGCTTTTTCCTCCCATAATATCCCCATTCAAACACATGGCCAGCAATGACCAAAAGAAAGCATCTCTCCCACAGATAAAGCCTTTTATGTAGCTCTGGCTCTGTATGTACGTGACACAGGCCTGGTTCCACTTTTAATGATTAGTTAGTGATTCACCATGACATGAGTCAGAAGCCTGGTGCCCTTTCATTCAGCATGTTGGCATAAGAGCTAGCTATTGTTGTTTGATTTGATTATCTAGCCCTGATAAGGTAGATAACTAGAGAACACAGGTTAGCCAGTTTGTCCTTGTCTTTTACCACTTGTAACACTCGTTCTATAATACTTAAACTGTCAGGAGTATTACCTACACACAGAAAATGATGCTATGTAAATCAATTCTTACACCTCTAAATGTATTTTAAACCTGTCTCACTTATGAGCTTTAGTCAAATTTCAGACAATAACACTAATGAAATGAATTGAGATCGCATGAAATCAAACTACTGCATACATTTTAACCTTGGTAGAACATACGCTCCATGTAGATGAACAACAAACAGTGTGTGCAGGGGGTGCTCTCTAGATGTCACTTTCAAGTGAATTTTCAAGTGAATGCTAATACCCTTCTATAAAATCCTGACCTCAAATGCAAACAACACTTTTGGAATTGATTTATTTGAACAGGGAAATGTACCAAACTTAAGCATTTAATGTGTTGAACCATTATAATTTAAATTTGTACAAAAAAAACTAAAATATATTAAAAAATAAAACGTTTAAAAAAATAAAAAATAAAAATCAGGTTCAAAATGGTATTGTCCCCCTAAACTGGGTTTGTGTCCCACCTTGGCCACCCCATTCAAAATGTTCTGGGCACGCCACTGAACAGAGTCAGAGTTTAACTGATCTGAGGCCTATTACCCCATGCAGCTGCATTGAGTTACAATGAAAGCTCTGCTGTGGTGCCATGTGAATAGATGGGGAGTGGTGCTAACGTTAGCATTATGGAACGAATACAGCAGACTGTGTGGCGCCATTGAGGAGGAGCAGTGTTAGCTTTAACATTCTTTAGCCTATTCTAGCCAATGGGAATAAGTCTGTAACAGCACCCAACTGTTAGATGCACTATGCAGAAATCGCACTGCCATTTCCTGGTTGCTAAAATTCTAATAGTTAGCTTAATTTCAGTTTGTAACAAAACAAGCAAGTATAGTGTAGAGAATCATTGTACCATCTAAACCACAGTGAAATATATTTTTCATAACCAAAAATATTGTATTTTCAGCTGTTCGAAGCTGGTGTGCAAAACCGAAAAGTAAACGATGCAAAAACTAAACTTAAGAACAGGAAGCATAGAAGTAGTGCACATAGAACAGATCTACCGCTTCTTAGACTTACTTTCAACGAGAATGACAGCTCTACAACCCACCACATTTCTATGTGAATTTGGTCAGGTCGCCCAAAAAGTTACATAATCCATCTTTAATAGGTAAAGATTAGTTTCCTTCTGCATTACGGTATGTAAATGTCAGTAAACATTTCCCTAGTGAGCACTTGCATTGAGGAGTAGTCTATAGCAGTGCATTGGACAACATTGGCCTGCATCTGGTTAACCATCACAATCCTTTTAAAGCTTGGATTGTATAGGCTCCAGTAAACAAGAGTGATGTTGAGTGACACAAAATGCTAAACATCTGGAGGTATTCCTGAATGTTCAAAATGCTCCATGCAAACATCAAACTCTGTTGAAGGAAATGAAAAAGCTTCAGACATATTGATCATCTCAAATGTACTTTGAGCATTCAGAGTTGTGGTAATCCACTGGCAGTTACATTACTGATCAGATTAGAACATTTGAGGGTCGCACCCACTTCATCCACTACCAAATGGGAACTTCCCAGTGTGTTGAGTGTGTGTAACTTACTTTGAGGTGTGTGTGTGTGTTTTAATTTGTGTACATGCAGTGTGTGTCTAAGTATGATGTGTGTTCGTGTAGAGTGAGCATGTGTGCAGAGGCCCAGCATCTTAAAGTGATTTACCCTGTTAGCGAGCGGATGACTCATTCAGCTTGGCTGGGTCTTGAAAAGAATCAAAGTGCTATGGAAACTCTGATCCACACACACTCGTTCCAGCCCGCCAATGCCTTCTCCGCACACAGTACTGGTCTACTGAAAGGCCAAACACTACTCTTTAATTATCAAAACTCAGCCCAACAAAGAGAGTTCTATATTGCAGACATCGCATGTACAGTCTTAGCACATCTGTTTTCCATTGCTATGTACTTTGTTAAGGCCAGTGGAGCGCGTAGCCACGAGACTAAGCTAGGTATACTCCCACTTGCCCCACTCACACCTTTGGAGAGCCCTAGAGCCTAGGGGACACTAAGTTGAAAGACAAAACAATGTATGAGAATAGCCATCAATTGTAGAACCTTCATAACAGACTTCCTATTAACAACATTCCATGTTGTATAACAGCAGCCATTGGAACAGTCAGCCTTCAAGCTCCCGATGCATTACTAGTCAATAAACTAGTTGAACAGCTACTGAACTAACAACTAATGACACAGTAAACACTTGTAAAATGCTCTCAATGGGGCGGCAGGATAGCCTAGTGGTTAGAGCGTTGGGTCAGTAACCAAAAGTTTGCTGGATCGAATCCCCGAGCTGACAAGGTGAAAAACTGTCGTTCTGCCCCTGAACAAGGCAGTTAATCCACTGTTCCTAGGCCGTCATTGTAAATAAGAATTTGTTCTTAACTGACTTGCCTAGTTAAATAAAAGGTCAAATTTAAAAAATACAAATAATCAACGACATGAAAACTGGTTGTTCATGAAGACAAACAATTTTGCTATAACATATTTTTTAAATATACTTAAACATTTTCAATAAGCCTGAACCGGTCTCTCTAATAGCAGGTCACAGAACAGGTTTCATTTGTGGCCTACACACCATTGTGGCTAAAATAAAGCGTGTCACCCAAATCCAGGGAGCCTGCGGTCCAGACAGACTTGGTTCTGTATAACTTGAGAAGGTCACACTGTGTCACATGATACAGGATGAGGTCATGCTGGTAGAATGACGCTGTCCTCGAGGGAGTTTACCGAGAGAATAGAGGAGAGTGGTGATCCAAACCTCCTGGGAGAAGCTGTAGTATAATAAATTGTCATGGTACACATTTCTTCCCTGAGGAAAACGAGTGGGGAAAAGGCTGCCCACACTGCTGAGTTTCTATCTGTTCCATGAAGAGTGAGCGCTTTAGAAACCAAATATTGATTCTTTGTGCCTCACGAACTGTAGCAAAGATGGATTGATTCTATGTTGAATAAGAAATGTTTCTTCTTATATTCAATTCAAGTTATGTTCTGCACAATTAAGGATGTGCACCAACTATTTCTCTCTGAGGTGTACTTTCCCTGTTTCTATTGTGAACTTTAGACATTAATATCCTGAGGGATTGAGCGGGAGTACAGAACCCCAGAGTATTTGAACAGCTTTGATACATCATCATTCATTGGTGGGGAGAGGATGTTTGCTCTTGTCCATTTTAAGGGAGAGTGACATAATTCAAACACTTTAGCATAACAAATGGACTTCAATGGGTCCCTCCTGTTGTCCAGCTGTGTGTCAGCCCGGCAGAACATTCACATGATTAAATGGAAGTAGAGTGCAGTACACATCAGCGAATTGTTTAGAGTTTCCCAGAGCTAAAAGTAGCAGTACAGTCCTTGGTTACTAGTGGTAACCAAACTATGTGTTTATAAAATATTTGGGCCTACAAATAGACCACTTAGCCTCCTTGTATTACCATCCTTGTGGGTACCGGAAATCCCCAAAAGGACAGTAAAACAAGAAATTCTCCCCACCTGGACAAAGGCTATTTGAAGCTTATGGGTTAGGTTTAGGGTTAAGGTTGTGAGTTAAGGTTAGGTTTAGAGAAAATAGGATTTTGAATGGAAATCTATTTTAGGTCCCCACAAATATAGTAAAACACATGCTGTGTGTGCGCGAGCGCAGAAAGGAAACAGAACAAATTTTCTTAATGAAGGAAATGTGTTCGTGCTATATGATAAGTGTACTTCCTGCTGTGTTCTCTGATAGCCCCAAAGTGCTACACGTTGGCATGGCAGCCACTCCAGCACAAAATACATTACAGTACATAAAGAAGCCAAACATTTACATTTTAGTCATTTAGCCGACGCTCTTATCCAGAGCGACTTACAGTAGTGAATGCATACATTTCATACATTTTTATACTGGCCCCCCGCGTGAATCGAACCCACAACCCTGGCGTTGCGCACACAATGCTGGCGTTGCAAACACCATGCTCTACCAACTGAGCCACAGGGAAGACTAACGACTTCATATCAGATTTTCCATCATTCATGTCATTGGAATGAAATGACAATTAAAAAAGGAAATATATGTTGGGATACTTCACACTGTAACCATATTAATTCTAATGAACATTTATCCTGCATACCGTACCCTCAATAAACAGACAAAACATCATTGGACTACATGTGTTAGAAGATCTTATCAAATGATCCATTGTGCTAGATGTTATCTGTCCTGGCCCACCATTAGCTACGCTTATCTGTTACTCTTTGCCAACAGGTCTTGCACACAGCAACCTTGGAAAAGAGTCTGGAAATGGCAAGGGGTATTGACTTTTGAACTTCCTCAATGATCTAGCCTATTCCACCACCATGAATCCCGAATGCCTACAACTCCGACAATAAAAATCATTGTTTTTCAGTTTGCAATAGATTAACGAACCATCTTTACTTCCAGGGAGTGAAGGTCAAAAAGCAATAGGTTTTAACAATATAATTCACATTATAAACTGGGCAGAATTCAAAGTGGCATTTTTCAATAGGTGAACCAACAATAAGATCTAGAGAGAACACCGTATCTGCAGAGCTTGCATGGGTCTCCCTGTATATTGTCAACACAAAGCAGCCTATTCATCGTCTGGATGGGGAGACAAGGGGTTGTCCTGCCAATGACGACCAGGAGCAGGTTCCCCCACACATGCTCCTGTTTCACAGCCACTGGCACAGATGGAAGGCACTGTGGCATGAGACTAGCGTCCGCCGCCCCTCTTATGTTCAAGAGGAGGAGCATCCACAGTGGATAACTAGACCTTGACGAATGTGGGAGTGTGGGCCAAGCCTTGGGGCTCATGTTGAAGCTTAGCAAATCAAATTGCGGCATAGCAGCGTCTTAGGTGAGCAGTCAATATTTTTAGGCTAGCCCGCTTGTGTTCTAGCCTAGCAATTCTTACTTTATCCTAACAGTGGAACATGCTTTAGCCAAATAAGGTTTGTTTTTATCCCCACTGGCAAATCATTTACAAGCTAGACTGGTTTGTAGACAAGCAGTTTACATCCTAGTAGCCCAATGGCGCTGGTCTGCCCTCAGGGGAGTTGCATGTGTCTGTTGCGACACAAAGACGACTGTGTGGCGTGGCCCAATGGCATGTCTAAGAACAGGTGTGTACAGTCACAGGCCGTGGTAAGTGTCAGTTACATCTGCTGCAGCACACATCAAAACAGGGCTAGAGGGCTTGGCACTGTATAATGGTGGTGACTCAGAGGTTTTTCAGGACCTTGATTGTGGGAAGGGAGCTGCTGGCTGTGGCCTCTCTTTAGGTCTGGACCTCTGGGGCAGAGCAGCGAGCCATCTTTATTAATAGTTAATATGTATAGTTCCCTATCAACACCATGTTATTACCACTGGCTGGTGCCCTATGAGGACTTGCAAGTAAATGTAACTTACCACTGGTTGATGAGTCAGAGCCAGTACAGGGAAATAACATCACCACAAATGAGGTATAATGAAATGAGATGGTGTCTCATCCTCTGGTTTGAATATGCCCCTCCCTATCATTATATAGTAGGTTGTAGGCAGGTAAATGTGTGTCAGTGAGATTACATGCTGAATCACAATCACTTTCAAATTTAGACTAAATTAATTACACCCTTGGCCAAAACCCAATGTGTCCCTCAGCCAGAAACTTACAACAGGGAGCATGGCAATAGACTAACTTTATGACACCACATTCAGATACAGGATTACCCATAAACCTCCTGCCTTTCCATCCCCATCCCCATCCCAGGGTTTCCCCTAATAATACTCCTGCCACCCCATCTTTGCTAGTTCTCTTGCCACCCACCTAGAACATTTGGCCTCAATTCAACTGAACATTTGTGTTTGCAGCCTTTGCATGCTGCCTACGAAGAAAATAACCTTGTCTTCCCTGTGGCTCAGTTGGTAGAGCATGGTGTGTGCAACGCCAGGGTTGTGGGTTCGATACCCGCGGGGGGCCAGTACAAAAAAAATAATACAAAAAAATGCCTGAAATGAAATATATGTATTCACTACTGTAAGTTGCTCTGGATAAGAGCGTCTGCTAAATGACTAAAATGTAAAATGATAATGTAGGGCCTACAGTAATGGGGTATTATAATATTTGAATGACTAAGAATATTGTTGAAAGGGAAATGCACACTGTTTATTTGTTGGGACGGTATACTGCTCTGTCTCTGATAAGAAAGTTACATTTACTTGCAAGTCCTCATAGGGCACCAGCCAGTGGCAATAACATGGTGTTGATAGGGAACTATACACATTAACTATTAATAAAGATGGCTCGCTGCTCTGCCCCAGAGGTCCAGACCTAAAGAGAGGCCACAGCCAGCAGCTCCCTTCCCACAATCAAGGCCCTAAAAAACCTCTGAGTCACCACCCTGTCACACGCCCATGCCAAGACTCCCCAGCTGCCATGGCAACCTAACACTGGCAAACACCCCGGCTGCAGCGTAAGAGACCGAGGCTGCCCACGCAGGCCTGAGTGATACATTTCCACCACACGTGTAACAAATGATTGGTTTCCAAAGGAAACCAATACAATTATAGGCGCTGTTGCTATTCTTCACTCAGCTAGGGACCTTACGGCACAATGGGAAAGAGAATTTAAGTGAACTGTAAAATTCCATTCACTCACCAAACAGGCTTGGTTTTTAAAGAGAGTCACTACTCTTCAGACAGCCTAACTCACTCAACACCCTCAAGTCAAGACCCAGAAGTCCACACCCTGACCAAGGTCGGCACTCAAACACAAACCCGCCCCAGAGCCACACCCTCACCTGCAACGTTGGGCACATCAAATACTGTACATTCCATCTTGACAGATACACTGCAAACATTAATTGAAACATGAACCCAGTGAAAACACATTGGCACTATGGTTGGACAAGTAAGACTCCACCCTCACGTCTCTGTACAGACGCCGTTGCTTCAACATTGCAATTGCATGGTGTTGAAACTCAGAGTCATGCCAATGAGAAGCTGTTGAAGACAGTGTTTGCGTAGCTTAAAATATTCCTATTCTCTGTTTGCTACTCCCTGCGGAGGGAAGCCCCGTGCATAAACGAGGGTACGTTGAAGAAACAAAGTAAAAGAGTAAAATAACAAGTAAATACAACTAACACTTTCAACTGTCTTTCATTTTCTCAGACGCACTGCAACCCAATTTGCACTTTGCCAAGACATTCAAACATTCCTGTGGAGTCATTGCGGGCCGTTGCCTGCGAGTGAGTGAGTGAGTGAGTGAGAGAGAGATGTGAGCTATTTTCTGTCTGTGGGCACATTTAACCACTTAACTCTGGTAGACAGATTCCTTTAACATTCTCCCGAAGGTCTAAGTCTAACCTACCCAGCCAGTTCAGATGGCTCAGTTGGTTGGAGAATGGTGCTCAAACCAGTTTGGATTAAAGCATATTTTATCTTAACCTGTAAACCTGCTTACAGGCTTTGATTGAAATGCGTTGCGTAATAACGCATTGCATGCATGGGATTGTGGGAGTGTTGACTGTGTCATTACACTCGTAAGTCAAGCTAAACAGAGCGAGCTGTTTGTCAGGGCGTGGCCCCGTGGCTGGGCCCTTTGTCATTACCATGTGGGGGTATACAGTATTACTACCCAACCTGCTGAAAACCACCAGGAATGTACACAACTAATGTCAGGCATGTCACTCTCCACACCTCTTTCTAAAGGATTTTAGAAGTCAGAGTTTAACTAATAGGTGGTGTGCAGTCTGGTGCAAAATGGATGTTACATCACCCAGGATGGATTAGAAGCACTACCACTCACATCCTCAGTGGCAAACTGCCTTGGAATTATTATTATTTTTTTTTTTTTTCACCTTTATTTAACCAGGTAGGCAAGTTGAGAACAAGTTCTCATTTACAATTGCGACCTGGCCAAGATAAAGCAAAGCAGTTCGACAACATACAAAAACACAGAGTTACACATGGAGTAAAACAACATACAATCAATGATGCAGTAGAAAAAAATAAGACTATATACAATGTGAGCAAATGATGTGAGATAAGGGAGGTAAAGGCAAAAAAGGCCATGGTGGCAAAGTAAATAAAGTATAGCAAGTAAAACACTGGAATGGTAGATTTGTAGTTTGAAGAAAGTTCAAAGTTAAAATATAAATAATATGGTGCAAAGGAGCAAAATAAATAAAATAAATAAATACAGTAGGGGAAGAGGTAGTAGTTTGGGCTAAATTATAGATGGGCTATGTACAGGTGCAGTGATCTGGGAGCTGCTCTGATAGCTGGTGCTTAAAGCTAGTGAGGGAGATAAGCGTTTCCAGTTTCAGAGATTTTTGGAGTTCGTTCCAGTCATTGGCAGCAGAGAACTGGAAGGAGAGACGACCAAAGGAGGAGTTGGCTTTAGGGGTGACCAGAGAGATATACCTGCTGGAGCGCGTGCTACAGGTGGGTGCTGCTATGGTGACCAGTGAGCGGAGATAAGAGGGGGCTTTACCTAGCAGGGTCTTGTAGATGACCTGGAGCCAGTGGGTTTGGCGACGATTATGAAGCGAAGGCCAGCCAACGAGAGCGTACAGGTCGCAGTGGTGGGTAGTATATGGGGCTTTGGTGACAAAACGGATGGCACTGTGATAGACTGCATCCAGCTTGTTGAGTAGGGTATTGGAGGCTATTTTGTAAATGACATCGCCGAAGTCGAGGATTGGTAGGATGGTCAGTTTTACGAGGGTATGTTTGGCAGCATGAGTGAAGGATGCTTTGTTGCGAAATAAGAAGCCAATTCTAGATTTAACTTTGGATTGGAGATGATTGATGCGAGTCTGGAAGGAGAGTTTACAGTCTAACCAGACACCTAGTTATTTGTAGTTGTCCACAAATTCTAAGTTAGAACCGTCCAGAGAAGTGATCCTGGACAGGCGGGCAGGTGCAGGCAGCGATCAGTTGAAGAGCATGCATTTAGTTTTACTTGTGTTTAGGAGCAGTTGGAGACCACGGAAGGAGAGTTGAATGGCATTGAAGCTCGTCTGGAGGGTTGTTAACACAGTGTCCAAAGAATGGCCAGAAGTATACAGAATGGTGTCGTCTGCGTAGAGGTGGATCAGAGATTCACCAGCAGCAAGAGCGACATCATTGATGTATACAGAGAAAAGAGTTGGCCCAAGAATTGAACCCTGTGGTACCCCCATAGAGACTGCCAGAGGTCCGGACAGTAGGCCCTCCGATTTGACACACTGAACTCTGTCAGAGAAGTAGTTGGTGAACCAGGCGACGCAATCGTTTGAGAAACCAAGGCTACTGAGTCTGCCGATGAGGATGTGGTGATTAACAGAATTAAAGGTTGCAATGGGTTAAATTAAATTATTTATTAGTAAAGGCTTATCTGACCAACGCTCTGACAAATGTGCCAGCATACTAGGTATCCAGTCCAGGGTGAAAATGGTTTCAGGGCTGGTGTACTTATGGTTTGGAAGAGAAAGAGGAACATGATATAGTAGTGGAAATCTACTTCATTGAGAATGACTGTAGTGAAGGACTGGAGTAAGAGCAGACCTGCACTGGTTGATGAGTCAGAGCCAGTACAGGGAAATAACATCACCACAAATGAGGTATAATGAAATGAGATGGTGTCTCATCCTCTGGTTTGAATATGCCCCTCCCTATCATTATATAGTAGGTTGTAGGCAGGTAAATGTGTGTCAGTGAGATTACATGCTGAATCACAATCACTTTCAAATTTAGACTAAATTAATTACACCCTTGGCCAAAACCCAATGTGTCCCTCAGCCAGAAACTTACAACAGGGAGCATGGCAATAGACTAACTTTATGACACCACATTCAGATACAGGATTACCCATAAACCTCCTGCCTTTCCATCCCCATCCCCATCCCAGGGTTTCCCCTAATAATACTCCTGCCACCCCATCTTTGCTAGTTCTCTTGCCACCCACCTAGAACATTTGGCCTCAATTCAACTGAACATTTGTGTTTGCAGCCTTTGCATGCTGCCTACGAAGAAAATAACCTAAACCCTGCCAACCCAATGTGTCCTACCTGACTTTGAGCTCCTTGTACTCCTCCTTGACTTTGCCTAGCTCCAGCTGCAGTCGGGCGCGCTCCTTGGCCACCGAGTCGAGGGTTTTGCGGGCGTCGGCAAGCTCCGTCTCATAGGCCGCCTTCATGCCCGTCACCTCACGGCTGATCTCGGTCTCGGACTCGGTGATGCGCAGCCGCAGCCCAGCATTCTCTATCTCCAGCGAGCGCACCTTATCGATGTAGACAGCCAGCCGGTCGTTGAGGTTGCACAGGTCGTCCTTCTCCTGCAGGCGGGAGATGCGGGTTGGGGAGAGTGGGGTGGCAGTCCCAACACGACTGCCTCGTTTCTGACCCGGAGATTCCATAGTGGATATCCAGCAGGTGGTTCAGGTGGTTGGCTGGGAGACAGGCTGTGGAGGGAAGGATTCATTAATTAATCAACATCTGATACAGCAAATGTTAGAACAAGTATAGCGAAGCCTGAGGGAGGAACCATGTGAGATGGCATGTGCCAAAATAGAAAATAGTAAAGGAGGAGGGGGTTGGGGCTTAGGCGTATAACAGCTACGCATCTCTCTCACCATCAGAGAAGCTCTACTAAAATTGCTGTTTGGGTGGTTAAGCAACTTTAGCTCTCTCCTGAGCAAGTCTAATTCCCACCGTCTGGCGTCTGCACAGTGAACAGGCAATTAGACCATTTTGATAATATACACAAAATATGTATTCAAGAACTTCAGAAGCATACAAAACAATGAACAAACATTATACAAGCAAAGAATATCTGCATCATCTCCCTTGTCGGCCAACTGCTTGTTGAGACAGAGTGAAGAAGTACTAACAGCCTGCTAATTATGTCAGAGTCACTAATTCGGAGAAATCTGTCCGATGGTTGTCTCCCTCCACTTACATTCGGCTTGCCTAAATCTCAGTCATTATACCATGGCCTTGACTCACTACATAAACAAACACAGCAGGATGCCCTGATTAGGAGATGAAGAACCACTTTCTCAATGTTTAGATGGGCAGAGGCAGCAGTGAAATGACTGTCAGAAAGTACTGGATGAAAGGCTTTCGAAGCCCAAAAAACTAGCTGAGATTCCACTCTGGAACACTGAGATGGCAGTAGAGTAAATTATGTTTCCACAATATATTGACAATTAGCAACATAAAAAAAATGATATTTTCAATACCCATGTTAATATACTTTTCAATATTCATAAAATAATGTAAAAATAAATATTGAAATCTAAATACTACTCATATTACAGAGCAAGCTGTAAAGCTTCATATGCCACCAATTCTTGCTTTGTAGCATCTACAGATTAAACAATATGGAGTCTTAAAGGAGGCCTTGGTATGCCCAAAATGTCATAAATATGCCAACTTTGATTAATTATTTCTCAATTATGCTTTTAGATACAAATACCAAATACACACTGAATGTACTAAACATTAGGAACACCTTCCTAATATTGCACCCCCTTTAGCCCTCAGAACAGCCTCAAATCGTCGGGGCACAGACTCTACAAGGTGTTGAAAGCATTCCACAGGGATGCTGGTCCATGTCGACTCCAATGGTTCCCACAGTTGTGTCAAGTTGGCTGGATGTCCTTTGGGTGGTGGGCCGTTCTTGATACACACGGGAAACTTGATTAAAAAACCCAGCAGTGTTGCAATTTGACACACTCAAACCAGTGCGCCTGGCACCTACTACCATACCCTGTTCAAAGGAACTTAAATATTTGTTTCTTGCCCATTCACCCTCTGAATGGCACACATACACAATCCATACCTCAATTGTCTCTAGGCTTAAAAATCCTTCTTTAACTCGTCTTCTCCCCTTCAACTACACTGATTGAAGTGGATTTAACAGCTTTCACCTGGTCAGTCGGTCATGGAAAGAGCAGGTGTTCCTAATGTTTTGTACACTCATTGTATGTCAACAATCCTTCTTCCAAAGGATGGATTACATTTTGAGAAAATCCCCAAAATCATGGTCTTTTTTGTCTGGGTTTTGTGAGGAATCACTCAATAACATATAGACGTAATCTATTTCATTACTCATGCAATGATACAGCATCTACGATAAATAAGTAACTAGTGAATGTGAACACCTTAGCACTCCCTATAATGTACATGTGTCAAGCCCTTTCCATAGATAATGAGGTACTTTTGGAAAGAGTAACTACTACATTACTTTCCCCAATAACCATGCATTAGAGTAACTTACACTGAATGACTTATATACTTTAAAAAGGTCACAGCCGAGTTGTTATCCTACGCCCCCAACCGGTCAACAACGAAAGTGAAATGAAATTTGAACTGTACACTGTAGTCGTCAAGATCAAAGTACAAGCAGGAACCTATTCTCACATCTCTGTTAGTGTGGGCTGACATTCACAACTGTCAGTCAAAGTGCAACCAGAGCCAAAATGTCTTTATCTTACCTTAGTGAGAGTGTGAGGTTGTGAGTGGAAGCCTCCTGATGGAGCAGTGTGTGTGTCTGCACAGCCGGACCTCGATGGAAGTTCAGCTGCCGCTGTGTGTTGTAGATAGGTGTTCTTCTCTGGGTCTGGGGTGCCCCTGTGGAGTATAGGGAGGAGGATCAGTGCTGTCTGTGTGCCTTTGGCTCACGCTCTGGAATGGCTGCGTCACAGTCTCTCCCTGCACATGTATCGCTGAAGAGCGAAAGAGAGCGGGAAGGAGGGAGAGGGAGAGGGTGGGGCAAGGAGGAGCCAGGCTGGACTAATACAGATAGAGCCCACACACAGCACAGCAACTACTCAGCTCCCTGGTGTCTCTCTCTTACTCTCTTTTCACAGACACAGTGATCCCAACTGCTTGAAAGCTCCACTTTCAAGTGCAAACAGACAGAGAAAAATGGTTGGATGGAAAATCCGCCGTTATCCATTATTTAACTGTACGGAGCTGTACAAATTAGTCTAGTCTGCAATTGCAAATCATCACCTTACTGTCAGCTCACAAAAAAAGATTGCGTTTGCACCATTTTTTTTATCAAAAGACCAAAAATCCCAAAGAAAATAGTCTATGTTACTGCTATATTTCCAATGAAGGGTAGAGCACAGTACACCAATACAGTAATTCCCATAGGTCATCTTCAAGCTCCCAGGTCTCTTTATCATCTCTCCTCGAAGATGGATCTTGTATTTATTGCCTCGGGGTGGAGTTAATAAAAGAACAGGTCCAATCAAGTCCAATGTCAGGAGAGGATGGTTATTCTGGTGTGTGTGTGTGTGTGTGTGTGTTGTTGATGGAGAGTGTGGGCATGGCATTGGACAGGCCCAGTGGCTATGGGAGTACCCTGGCGAAGCCCTAGCAGTGGAAAGGACCTGTAATTTTGTGGCCTTCTCTCTCTGAGTCACATATCCCAGCACAAACTGTTCACCGTGTTCAGCGGTGCCCCCTTTTTTAACCCCTCCCTCTCCCCCATTTCTCTCCCTCCCTCTCACTGTTCTTGCTCCTTAGGCATTCCCCTTAACAAGTGGTGGAAAAAGTACCTAATTGTCATACTTGAGTACTATATAAATAGTAAAGTCAAGTAGTTTTTTGGGGTGTCTTTACATAAGTAGTACTTAAAAGTATTTTTACTTAAGTAGTTTACACCACTGCCCCTAACAAACAACAAGCTTGTTCCAAATGAAGTATTTACCCCAAACTCTTATACTGGACATTGGACTATACTAAAAAGCAGCAAATAGCCAACTCTCTGTCTGGGTGGACTGCATCTGTGCCTGAACCATAAAGGACTCAAAAAACCTAGTACAAA
The DNA here is from genome assembly GCF_901001165.1 of Salmo trutta. Classification (NCBI taxonomy): domain Eukaryota; kingdom Metazoa; phylum Chordata; class Actinopteri; order Salmoniformes; family Salmonidae; genus Salmo; species Salmo trutta. The sequence continues at coordinate 53,624,006 of NC_042959.1, read as the reverse complement.
GAAGCCACTACTGCGTTTGCTTCAAATTGGGGCAGCAGGTAGCCTAGTGGTTAGAGCATTGGGCCAGTAACCGAAAGGTTGCTTGATCGAATCCCCGAACTGACAAGGTAAAAATCTGTCATTCTGCCCCTGAACAAAGCAGTTAACCCACTGTTCCTAGGCCATCAATATAAATAAGAATTTGTTCTTAACTGACTTGCCTAGTCAAATAAAAGGTTAAATAAAAATGCACTTCATTTTGGTACATGCACAAATAACATAACCATAAAACCCTTTGGGTTAACAATAGTAAGACCGGGACGATGCCAGAATCACAATACTCATTAGTTTCGTGGCAAGGAAACCAAACACAAAGTGGATTTTACGTCTTTAGGAAAACAGCCCTAATTTTGGAAACAAACATTATGTCATCCAGAGTAACATTTATTTATTTTCCAAACTATAGCACACAATATTTTACATTCAGTTGAAGTCGGAAGTTAGGTTGGAGTCATTAAAACTCGTTTTTCAATCACTCCACAAATTTCTTGTTAACAAACTATACATTTTACATTTTAGTCATTTAGCAGACGCTCTTATCCAGAGCGACTTACAGTAGTGAACCATTTCATTTCATGCATTTTTGTACTGGCCCCCCGTGGGAATCGAACCCACAACCCTGGCATTGCACACACCATGCTCTACCAACTGAGCCACAGGGACAGCCACAGGGACAGCCTATAGTTTTGGCAAGTCGGTTAGGCCATCTACTTTGTGCATGACAAGTAATTTTTCAAACAATTGTTTACACACAGATTATTTCACTTATAACTCACTGTATCACAATTCCAGTGGGTCAGAAGTTTACATACACTAAGTTCACTGTGCATTTAAACTGCTTGGAAAATTCCAGAAAATGATGTCATGGCTTTAGAAGCTTCCGATAGGCTATTTGACATCATTTGAGTCAATTGGAGGTGTACCTGTGGATGTATTTCAAGGCCTACCTTCAAACTCAGTGTCTCTTTGCTTGACATCATGGGAAAATCTAAAGAAATCGGCCAAGACCTCAGAAAAAAAATTGTAGACCTCCAGACTATGGTTTGCAACTGCACATGGGGAAAAAGATCATACTTTTTGGAGAAATGTCCTCTGGTCTGATGAAACAAAAATAGAACTGTTTGGCCATAATGACCATCGTTATGTTTGGAGGAAAAAGGGGGAGGCTTGCAAGCCGAAGAATACCATCCCAACCGTGAAGCACGGGGGTGGCAGCCTCATGTTGTGGGGTGCTTTGCTGCAGGAGAGACTGGTGCACTTCACAAAATAAATGGCATCATGAGGATGGAAAATTATGTGGATATATTGAAGCAACGTCTCAAGACATCAGTCAGGAAGTTAAAGCTTGGCTGCAAATGGGTCTTCCAAATGGACAATGACCCCAAGCATACTTCCAAAGTCGTGGCAAAATGGCTTAAGGACAACAAAGTCAAGGTATTGGAGTGGCCATCACAAAGCCCTGACCTCAATCCTATAGAATATTTGTGGGCAGAACTGAAAAAGTGTGTGCGAGTAAGGAGGCCTACAAACCTGACTCAGTTACACCAGCTCTGTCAGGAGGAATGGGCCAAAATTCACCCAACTTACTGTGGGAAGCTTGTGGAAGGCTACCCGAAACGTTTGACCTACGTTAAACAATTTAAAGGCAATGCTACCAAATACTAATTGAATGTGTGTAAACTTCTGAACCACTGGGAATGTGATGAAAGAAATACAAGCTGAAATAAATAATTCTCTCTACTATTATTCTGACATTTCACATTCGTAAAATAAATTGATGATCCTAACTGACCTAAGACAGGGAATTTTTACTAGGATTAAATGTCAGGAATTGTGAAAAACTGAGTTTAAATGTATTTGGCTAAGGTGTATGTAAACTTCCGACTTCAACTGTATAGCAGGTTTTAAAGGACCAAAGACTTTGGTCTGCTTCGTGTTCTCATTTTTGCCATGTAAAGAAATGTTATGTTACTGGTATCCTCACAGCCCTAAACAGAGAGATCGGACTTTTGGATGAAGGCTGTTGCTTGATGTAAAACCAACACACAAAGTGGGTCCGCTGAAATCCAGGGTCAGGAGTGAATGCTCTAACTCTCTGAGGCACTCATCCAGTCAACAGGCAGGAGCAGGAATGACAGCCTGTGATGCAACTTACGAGACATGACAGGCAACAAACGGCATGTTAACTCTGCAGTCAGCCCTTTCTGTTTCATTCTCTTTCACTATTTCTTTCCATTCCCCTATAGCATTCCAAGAGGGCAGCAAAAAACAAGGCACTCTGTTGAGCAATATGTTTTCTTTTTTACAAATGAGATACTCTATTGAATGCTGATGCACTATGTACAGGATGTGGCTGGGGTTATAGCATTTCTTTCACATGACCCATCAATTTAGACAAGTGTGTCTGGGTAAGCTTCATCTAAAATTTATAAAATATTTTTTTATCTGGACACTTTGTTTACCTGGAATTTTTCCTTATTGTAGGCTACTACCACTTTTAGTCTTAACCTTTACTACACTACTCACTGTTTAGCACATGACCTCATGTGAATCCTTAAAGAGATGGGTGGGCCTGGTTTAAGAGGGTGTGAACAATACTGAATGGGTGTAGACAAAGGAAAGCTCTCCAGTAGGTACCAAAACATTCAAAGGCCCTTTTCTCAAAAGTGATTTTACAAGCGTATAACATTCAAAGCAGAATTACTTTCCCGTTGTTCCTCAAAAATGCTGTGTATGATATATAATTTTGTAGCTCCGAGTCTCTACTTTTATCCAAAGTAAAACCCACAATTTCAAATTTTGCTACATAAGACCGAATCCAGGTGGTGAATCACATATCATCTAAGGCCACAGTAAAACTGCAAATGGTAGTCACAAAGTATGGAATATTTACCCGAATCTGAATCATAATTACAGTACCATTTCATGTTACCCTTCTAACAGTATTATCACTTGTTACATTTCTCACTGCAAGGCATATCCTGCATGGCATATCCTAGTTTATTTCATAATTCCACCTTGGTTTATTTTGTGTTAGCTTGAAAAATGAACAAATAGCTACAGAAAATTATTTTTGACATGTAGTTGAGACATGTTGCTATAGGCTGTTTGCTTTGCTGTAGCTAGCGCGCCCATCTATCTGTCTCAGTTTATTGAGTGTGAATTTGTGTAACCAGGATCAATCTCTACAAAGTTCAACAAAAATAAATGTAAAGATACATTAGCCTACTTTGTATTAAAGTTTCAGTCAATTTGTAAGTCGCTCTGGATAAGAGCGTCTGCTAAATGACTTAAATGTAAATGTTAAATGTCAGTGTATGCTAAGATGGTTTATACTCTATGTTGTATGAATGGCTTTTGATGCATTGTCTGACTAGTATTAACTGTAAATCCTTTACCCTCAGGGGAAGAATAGCAGGCTTCACTTCAGATGCTCTACTCTTCTGCTCCTGATTTACAAAATGTATCAGCAGAGTACAGTAGGACTACATTGGCAGACATGTACTAACTTTATTTTGTACAGGCATCCTCCCTTTGGGTGGGGCCAAAAGATACAGGACCACAAGGGACGAAGGATCAAGCCCAAGTTCCCATTTAGCATAATTAGGAACATGATGTGATTATGAAGTGTCCCATAGGAACAGATAAAGAGGGTATAGGGCTCAAAATGGAAAAGAGCTCCAATGTGCCTCCTCCAATGAGCCTCTTCCTAACCACTTGTTTATACGGCTTGCTGAATATCTAATGAGTGACTACTGAGGCTGCCGAGCAGGCCCAAAATATGGGTTGGGAATTTAATGTAATTCATCTCTCATAATCCCAAAAAAAGTAATAAATCTCTCATCTTTCCATTCGTTTGGAATGGACATTTTGGTAGGTAGTACTTGACGTTTGAGAGACACGTGGCCGCGCCCCCTGCCTTCTGTTATCCATCCAGGCAAGACAATTATTCCTCCTTCAGTAAACACAGGCAGAAACAAAGGCATAAGCGCCACCCACCGGCCAACTGTTGATGAGAACTCTGACTGGCGTGAAGTGCAGGAATTACAGTTTGGGAAACATATTATAGAAGGAAAAATTGTGACGGAATAATGCTGATTGAAAACAGCAAACCATTTCACCTCAACAGACATATGGCCATATTGGCTTCTTTGATAAAACTTACCACAACTAGTTGGGGACTTTTTGGTTTGTTGACTGATGAAAGAAAGCCACTTCAAAAACATACGCATTTGTCACCCGTAAGTGAAATGTAAGTAGCCTACAATTTGTTTGAAATACTGATGTAGCCTAATTGTAAACTACCTGGCCTTACGGTGTTACAGCCATCTGCAAATTTGATTAATTACATTGCTGCGCCCGCTAACGTCTTCTTCTTCTTATGGTATCATGGCGTTCGCTCATTTTGTTTGTGCATGCCGCCACCTACTGTGCGGTAGTGTGTGGTCAATCACGTTATATTCATTTTGTGATACAAAAATAAAAAAGGAAGGGGGAAAAGGAAAAAAATGGCACCACTAAACCCAATATCTATATACAGGTGTGTAGTGCCGAGGAAGCGTTTTCATTTTGAGAATTACAGGAAATTAATTCTTAGAAATTCTGAATCAATTATATTCAATTACCACAAAAATTCCATGAAAAATAATAGAATGACAAACCAAATAGAGATCCACAGTAGAGGTGTCATAATACCCATAAAATCTTGGTTTCAAACAGGGAAATAGTGCCAATAGTTTTTTCAGCATTCATTTTTCCCATAGGGAATTTTAGAAACACTTAGCCTTCCCTGTGGCTCAGTTGGTAGAGCATGGTGTTTGCAATGCCAGCATGGTGTGTGCAACGCCAGGGTTGTGGGTTCGATTCCTATGGGGGGCCAGTACAAAAAAAAAATTGAATGAAATGAAACGTATGCATTCACTTCTGGATAAGAGCATCTGCTGAATGACTAAAATGTACTTAAAAAAGGGCTTTATTTCATGTAGTCTTACCCTGGCGTGAGTTTTTGATAACCATGTAAATCTCTCTCAGACAAGGTGATGTTTACCAATATTTTCAGCTCTATTTACTATCAGATTCAAAAATGCTAATTAGCATCAAAGTAGACATCATGCAAGACAACAAATATTTACACGGTTATCAAAACCGCTGAAAAACATCCCCACAGCATGATGCTGCCACCACCATGCTTCACCGTAGGGATGGTGCCAGGTTCCCTCCACATGTGATACTTGGCATTCAGGCCAAAGAATCTTGTTTCTCATGGTCTGAGAGTCCTTTAGGTTCATTTTGGCAAACTCCAAGCAGGCTGTTATGTGCCTTTTACTGATGAGTGGCTTCCGTCTGGCCACTCTACCAAAAGGCCTGATTGGTGGAGTGCTGCAGAGATGGTTGTCCTTCTGGAAGGTTCTCCACAGAGGAGTTGTGGAGCTCCCTGACCAAGGCCCTTCTCCACCGATTGCTCAGTTTGGCCGGGCAGCCAGCTCTAGGAAGAATCTTGGTGGTTCCAAACTTCTTCCATGTAAGAATGATGGAGGCCACTGGGTTCTTTGGGACTTTCAATGCTGCAAAAATGTTTTGGTACCCTTCCCCAGATCTGTGCCTCGACACAATTCTGTCTTGGAGCTCTACGGACAATTCCTTCAACCTCATGGCTTGTTTTTTTGCTCTGACATGCTTTGTCAACTGTGGAACCTTATATAGACAGGTGTGTGCCTTTCCAAATCATGTGAAATGTATTGAATTAATTGAATTTACTCCAATCAAGTTGTAGAAACATCTCAAGGATGATCAATGGAAACAGGATGTACCTGAGCTCAATGTCGAGTCTCATAGCAAAGAGTCAAAATACTTATGTAAATCAGGTATTTCTGTTTGTTATTTTTAATACATTTGCAAAAATAAAAAAATAAAACAGTTTTCGCTTTGTCATTATGGGGTATTGTGTGTAGATTAATGAGGAAAAAAAAAATCAATTTTAGAATAAGGCTGTAACGTAACAAAATGAGGAAAAAGGGAAAGGGTCTGAATAATTTTCGAATGCACTGTAAATATGTAGGCTACAGCAGGCTAGAAGTAGGTAGTGTAAATTATGGTTTCTTCCCTGTCTTCTCTCGGTGGTGAGAATGATGAAAAACTGTAGGCTACATGTGTGTACTGCAAAGGCCCGTTGAAAAAAAATCTAAATTCACCTTGATGTTTATAAAACTCCACAACCCCCTCTTGTGCAGTGGAACCCAGAACAATATGTGACCACTTGGTTACGGCGACACCATTCTGCCGAGGATACCGAAACCAGAGTCGCTAACACAAATCCCAAGAGCCTGACCTTCTGGAAGTTCCTGTAGCCCTGCTAGGGATATTTAGCCTATATTGGCTATTGGTTGAAACGTAGGGCCCGTTCTAGCTTGGTATGTCAGCTTGGGAAATTGGAAATGTGAATCGGGCCAAGTTGGAGGTAATAATGGATTTAGATTATAGTTCATTGAGATGCATGAATAGGCTACACCACACCAAAAGCTTGATTTTATGGCCGTTTTAAAATGAATTGCCTGCAAATTATGTTCACTACTTGGTCAATTTGATGATTAAATCTATGCAAATAAATTCTATGAATTGATAATTCACCTCTGTTTTATTTTATTCTGTAATAGGGTATATTGTAACCATGTGTTCAAGCTAATTAAATCAAAGTTCATTTAGCGCTGTCCTTTTAGAACTACCAAGGGCGCGCCAATCATTTAAAATAACAATCATCAATATCTGTTGGCTATAGCTAATAGTCCTACTCATCACTTATTATATTATTATGAATAGAAGATTATCACTAAAGTTAGATCAAAGCTGAATCAATGTCTTGCAAGATCACATAACAGAACCGAATATAATTGCATAGCATGTCTACAACGTTACTGTTACACCAAAAACACCTCCTTATTTCAAACTAGGTTTTAGGATGGTTAGCTGATGCTGAATAGTACAACAACAAAAAATCTCCTAAGCCAAAACTCAACAGAGCCACTAGGAAGGATATATGCTTTCATTGAAACAAAATACAAGAAAGGCTAATAGTTTGATGACACCATCTGCTCTAATTCACTCACGAAACAGTAATTCAATAAGATCGAAATGCATAGGCTACTCCCATGAAACTGATTGAGATCAATCAAATGATTGACATGCAGATGCAGTTTCACCAGTAAAACGTGAAGAATTATCATCTAACTGATCCTACACCAGGCCAATGGCCAGGTAGGACGGGACTCTTACGTTCAACAAACCTTGTAACTCTTCTGCAGTAAAACCTCGTACACCCAACTGCAGCTGCCACCACAACATCTATTTTCTGTGATTGGATTGATGGCAATGAACACTAAGAAGCCAACCTTACTGAAGCACAAATTCATATCACTCTGTATTGACCCTAGGCCTACTACTCACACTTGACCCATCATCCTCTACTCTTTTCACTGTCTCAGCATACAACACTTTCTGTTCTACTCTAACCCTGGCAACCTCAACCTGTCTCTCTCGCACCGGGCACTTCTGATCCCCAGCAACATGGGCACCCCGACAATTGACACACACAGTTTTTTACACCGATACTACACATTCCTTTGTCCCATGTCCTCCTACACACTTCTCACATCTTGGAATCTCCCTCCTACACACTGCTGCAACATGATCATAAGCTTGGCATCTCTAACACCTTAATGTGTTTGGCACCAAAGCTCTCACTGGATAACTACATATCTTTACATTACTTTATCAGGTCTGCTTCAAAACTCAAAAGGACAGACAATGTAATGTCTTCACAGTTTCACTACAAGGACGGCATCTCACAAAAACGGCGGGCGTCACAGAAACAGGGAATTTCAATTTCAGTTGCCTAATCTCAAAAATTAATGCCACCCCAGTAATCACTCCTTTCAAAGGTGTACTGCTCCGGAGAGCAAAGCAAGTCACAGGTCTTGTCCCTAGTCACGTGACGTGAAGTGCCTGCTTCCTCTGGACGGATGAAAAACAGAAAATCATCGCGTCCACTTCGAGCTACCTTCTGTCACGTCTGCTCCCGTTCCCCTCTCTGGCGCTCGAGGGTGCCAGGCGGCCCATCATTACACACACCTGTCACCATTGTTACGCGCATCAGCACTTCATGGGACTCACCTGGACTCTATTACTTTATTGATTGCCTCCCCTATATCTGTCACTTCCTCAGTTTCTTCCCCGTGTCTGCATTAATGTTGTATTGTTCCCCCTGTCCAGACGCTGTTCTTATTTTGTTCTATGTCCGTTTATCCATAAAATATTCACTCCCTGTACTTGCTTCTCGTCTCCCAGCGACTGTCCACACAGAATGCAGAAACCAATATTGGAAGCATCAGGGAGTTTTACATTTTTGGGGGGGGGTTGGTGACGTCGGGTCCGGGTGCCGCTGCCGAAGGAACCAGGGGTGCCTCAGCTGGCTCGTCGGGCTTCCATGCCTTAGCTGGCTCTAGAGGTTTTCTTGCCTCAGTTGGCTCGGCAGGCTCCCATCCCATGTCATGTCTCAGCCGGCTCGTCGAGCTCCCACACCTCAGCAGGCTCGTCGGGCTCCCACGCCTCAGCCGGCTCATCGGGCTCCCAAGCCTCAGCCAGTTCATCGGGCTCCCACGCCTCAGCCGGTTCGTCGTGGCTTCCGCGCTTCAGCTGGCTCGTCGGGCTTCCACGCCGCGGGCTAGCCCATCAGGCTCGCCCAGGTGGGACGCCGGGTACTGTCACGCCTGCTCCTGCTCCCGTTATCCTCTCTGGCGCTCGAGGGCGCTATGCCGCCCATCATTACGCACACCTGTCACCATCGTTATGCGCATCAGCGCTTCATGGGACTCACCTGGACTCTATTACTTTATTGATTGCCTCCCCTATATCTGTCACTTCCTCAGTTTCTTCCCCGTGTCTGCATTAATGTCATTTTGTTCCCGGTCCAGTTGCTGTTCTTGTTTTGTTATATGTCCGTTTATCCATTAAATCTTCACTCCATGTACTTGCTTCTCGTCTCCCAGCATCTGTCCTCACACCTTCACCTATTTAAAAGTACCCAACTTATTTTCTACCCAGCCCAAGGCTACATATGGACCAGCCAAAAGGCAGGGATCCACTTTCTCCAAAAACTTTCCTCCCACTGGTCCCTGAAATGGCAGGTAGTAGGTTGCGTAAAAATACTTTGTAACTATTTCAAATTCCAATTCAAGAGGCGAGCGCCCTGACTGAATTGTCAATAATTTCACAGTAGAACAGTTTGTTTTTAATAGAAAATGGGGCTAAATATGAGGCAAAATATCTGTATGCAAGCTCTATGTGTTTCTTAGTTTAAGTTGACACTTTTCTTAAATGATCAGCCAACGTAGTAGGCTACGGGATCTGGGTTTGGTTTCTGATCTAGGCCCGAAATCCCATGGTAGATCTGGGCACAGTTTCCAAAGAGCATCTTAAGGCTAAGTTCATTGTTAGAACCATAAGATCCTATGATTCTAAGATGAATTTAGCCTTAAGATGCTTTTTGGAAACCGGGCCCATATCTACCATGGGTCAAGGGAAAGGCCACACAGAGGAGGTGAGATGACATTTTCACTTTTTCCCATTGCACTGATCAATTTGCATATAACACCATTTGGTGTCATCAGATTTCCATAAAATGCAATAACTGAAATCTATCCATAATGTCGTTTGAAACAAGGGTCTGGATTATTTAATATACCTAATCTAATTGCCAGAAAATAATGACCATGCTCATAGAATTGAAAAAAAAAGTATGAATACAGAATCTGCATTAATATTGATACTGTAGGCTACATTGATTACTTTATTACCTACATGTATCTGTGGTTTTCTTTCATTTTCGTAACGGGTCGCCAAACAACCTATGGGAACTCCACACGATGTGTAATATGTGCAGGGTCACAAAGCCTTGGAACACACATCCATGGTCTCACATCACCTCTCCGAGTTGGGACTAACAATTCACTTGGAAAAGAGTTATCTAGTCCCCACTCAATGTGTGCACTTTCTGGGCTAGACATTGGACAATCAAATCATGCGAGAAACACTCTCCAGAAAGAGTGGTATCTTTGACAAATTGTCTTTCAACATTCAAACTGAGAAAACAGGTGACAGCGAGTCAGAGGCTCCTAGGACACCTAGCTGCTGCAGTCCATTTTGTACCATTAGGCTTGCTCCACATGCGGCCAATACAGCGTTGGTATAACAGAAGGGACAAACACAAAAAGCTGACAATTTCAATGAGTTGCTGGAGAGTAATACAATGGTGGCCCCTAGCACTTCAAACTCCCAGTGGAGTTCTCCTAGGCGCAGTTCACAACCAGGTGTGACAAAGATGCAGGGAGTCAGGAAGCAGGTGCAGTAGGTGAGTTTAACCAGAATGAACATAGAGAGAATACAAAAACAAGAGTAGCGTCTGAACATGAAAACAGAAACAATACTGCCTGATGGGTGATACAACAGAGTGCTAGATAAAGGGGAAGTAATCAGGGTAGTGATGAAGTCCAGGTGTGCCTAATGATGGGGCACAGGTGTGCGTAATGATGAGTTGCCAGGACCGGTAGTTAGTAGACCGGCGATGTCAAGCGCCGGAGCGGGGGAGCGGGAGTAGACATGACACCGCGTGACTATGACCACAGATGCCTCCCTACAGGGATGGGGAGCAGTCTTGAACCAGTCAGTGGTCCATGATGTATGGTCAGCACCATGGACAATGCCTCACATCAACGTACTGGAGCTCAATGCGGTTCACCTTGCACTCTGGCACTTCCTCCCAGTACTGAGAGGACAACATGTACTGATACGGACAGACAACACATTCGTGGTTGCACACATCAACCACCAGGGCGGACTGAGGTCAATGGCACTGCACCAGATAACAAAAGTGATACACCTGCCGGGGGTGGAGAATCAGGCAGCAGACCTTCTCTCCAGAGGAGGCCCTCTTCCTTCAGACTAGAAGATACATCCCACAGTATTGGAGAAGATCTGGGTGCGATTCGGAAGGGCCATCGTTGATCTGCTCGCATCGCAAGCCTCAACCTATTGTCCTATTTGGTTCTCAATAAAGGGTAAATCAGGCCACCTCGGCCACACAGATGGCCAAGGGGGCTGCAGTATGCGTTTCCACCAATTCTCTTGCTCCCTCAAGTCTTGAGAGCGAGTCAGTTCTCATGAGCGAGTCAGTTCTACTTGTTGCTCCACATTGGCCACAGCAGCACTGGTTTTCAGACCTTGTAAAGCTGACAACCTCCCAACCATGGGAACTCCCTCTTTGAGCGGACCTCCTGTCACAAGCGAACGGCAAGCTTTGGCACCTCAAACCAGGCATACTGAAGTTGTGGGTGTGGCCTCCGAACTTGACCGCCTTGTAGCTGCAGTGTTGCCCTCCTTGGTGATTGATACAATTCAGGCAGCCAGAGCATCCTCTACGCCAAGCCTGGGCAACTTCAGTCCTTGGGGGCCTGATTGGTGTCACCCTTTTACCCCAGCCCCAGCTAACACACCTGACTCCAATAATCAACTAATCATGATCTTCAGTTAAAAATGCAATTAGTTTAAATCAGCTGTGTTTGCTAGGGATGGGGAAAAGTGTAACACCAATCAGGCCCCCGAAGGACTGGAATTGCATAGGCCTGCTCTATGCAAACCCTGTATTCCTAAAAGTGGAACGTGTTCAGGAGGTGGTGTCGACCATACAGAATCGCCATCATCCTGCCCAATATCTGTCATTTTGACTTTCCTCCAGGAGCTTATGACTGCAGGGAAGTCCCCATCTACATTGAAGGTGTATATGGAAGCCATCTCTATGGGTCATGACCAGATTGCGGTTGCATCATCATGGGCACACCCTCAAGTATCGCAATTCATGAAAGGTGCCCACAGGCTACGGCCCCCCAAGGCTCCTTCAGTACCCTCATGGGAGTCAGATGTTGTCCTACTATCACTTATGAGCCCACCATTTGAGCCACTCTTCACTTGATCTATTTGAGCTCTCAGTCAAGACTGCCTTTCTATTGGCTATTGTTTCAGCCAAGCATGTTGGAGAATTACATGAGCTTTCTACCCATCCTTCATGCCTCACTTTAGCAGAAGCTGGATCTAAGGCAATGCTTTGGCCAAATCCAGTATTATTACCTAAGGTGCTTTCATCATCACATGCTAACCAGCCCTTAATCATAGCAGCATTTCACCCGCCTCCCCACTTCTCACAGGAGAGTTGTGAGTTGCATTCACTTTGCCCGGTTAGGGCATTGAGTGCCTATCTTGCTGCAACAAGAACTGTTCGTCAAACAGAACAGCTTTTTGTGTGTTATGGGGATAACACCAAAGGGGAAGCAGAGACTGGCACATTGGATTACCAATGCAGTGTCAAAATCCTATACTGCAGCAAGTAGACCAACTCCAGACAGCGTGGTAGCACAGTCCACCAGGGGTATGGACACTTCATGGGTCCTGTTCAGAGGGGCCTCACTGGACTCTATCTGTGCTGCTGCAAGTTGGGCAACAACCATGACTTTCATGAGGAACTAAAGACTCAATGTTCTGTCCACACCATCAGTGGCGTCTGTGGTTCTGGACATTGCACGCTCTTTCAACACAGATAAGTGAGCATACCGTGAACCTTGCACTTATCAACCATCAGTGAGATGGATGTTCTATACAGAGGTCATCTAGTCTTGGTGCTGTTGCACCCAATTGAAGCCTCATGTTCTAAGTTCTAGCTTTCAGCTTGCGTGTGTATACGGTTGTATACCACAGTTGAAATTTTGTGTTACCCTGTTGAGTAATTATATTATGTTGCATCCTGTGGGGGATATAAGGAAATCCCAGGGACTCATCTGGAAGAAGTTAAATGGTGAGTCATCCCTCTCTGTTGTTCGAAAGACCTCTTTGGTACAGCCTTTCCCATAGGTCGTTTGGTGACCAGTTACGAAAATTAAAGAGAACGGTGGATTATGGATGTAACCTTGGTTCTCTGAGTAGAGTAATGGGTCGCCAAGCTTTCATGTCGTTCCTCCACCTCCGTGGAGTTCAAGTGATGTAATAGACAGTACGTCACACCGCCTTTTATAGTGACAGGTCACATAGGTACAGTAAGGGTGTGGCGTGACTGTAGATGTATACATATTTGATATTAAGCATCTAAATCACATCCCGTGAAGGGGAAGGAGTTCCCATAGGTCATTTGGCGGCCCCTTACTCTACTCAGAGAACCAAGGTTACATCTGTAACCCAACGTTCTATGTATGTACACTGCTTTGTTAGGCATTATGACTTTGTTCACCTAGAATAAACACACAAAAAGACCAGAAAAGGTACAAGAGATTAAAATAACTGTCTGTGGTGTAAAGTGCTTAAGTACAAATACTTTAAAGTACTACTTAAGCAGTTTTTTGGGGTATCTGTACTTTACTATTTATATTTTTGACTACTTTTACTTCACTACATTCCTGAAGAAAATATTGTACTTTTTACTCCATACATTTTTCTTGACACCCAAAAGTACTCATTACATTTTGAATGCTTAGCAGGACAGGAAAATAGTCCAATTCACGCCCTTATCAACCGAACATCCTATGTCATCCCTACTGCCTCTGATCTGGCGGACTCACTAAACCAACATGCTTTGTTTGTAAATGATGTCCGAGTGTTGGAGTGTGCCCCTGGTGCCATCTGGTTTGCTTAATATAAGGATTTTGAAATTATTTATACTTTTACTTTCAATACTTAAGTATATTTTAAACCAAATACTTTTAGACTTTTACTCAAGTAGAATTTTACTGGGTGACTTCTACTTTTACTTGATTCATTTTCTATTAAGGTATCTTTAACTTTTACTTGAGTATGACAGTTGGGTACTTTTTCCACCACTGGTAACTGCAGTGAAAGTCTCCATTTTAAAAGTTTCTATTCTGTTAACTCATACCCCAAATAATGAAAGCATTAAGTGGGAAAAAACACTTGTATCTCAAACAGACCATTTCAAAAAATGCCTGCTAGTTCCTCATAGAGGATGATGTCATCCTCCTGAGGAGGATGAGCTGGCCAATCAGCGGTCCGCATTAATATTTTTTATGATCAGTATATGCCCACACCATTCTGTTGTTGAGGTACTCCCGAAACATTCCAAATCTAATCAAATTGTATTTGTCACAAGCGCCGAATACAACACGTGTAGACTTTACTGTGAAATGCTTATTTACGAGCTCTTTCCCAACAATGCAGAGTTAAAAGTAAGAAATATTTATAAATAATAATAAAATAAAAATGTACTAAATAAAACAAGGAAAATAGTAACACAATAAAATAACAATAACGAGGCTATATACAAGGAGTACCGGTACCGAGTCAATGTGCAGGGGTATGAGGTAGTTGAGGTAATTGAGGTAATATGTACATGTAGGTAGGGATAAAAGTGAATAGGCAATCAGGATAGATAATAAACAGAGTAGCAGCAGCGCATGTGAAGAGTGTGAAAGAGTATAAAAGACTGTCTGTGTGAGTGTGTGTGTTTGGCGTCAATATGCATGTGTGTGTGTGTGTGTGTGTGTGTGTGTGTGTGTGTGTGTGTGCGTGCGTGTTGGAGTGTCAGTGTAGTATGTGTGAGTGTGTCGGTAGAGTCTAGTGAGTGTGCATAGAGCCAATGAAAAAAATATGTATACAAAAAACACAGAAAAGCTTATTTTTAACATACTTCATTACTGTTTTTTGAAAGGAAAACTATTTTACACATATTGTAATTAATTATAGGACATATTTGATATAAATCTGACTTCAGTATCTTATGGGTGATATCATTAGAGAGCGGAAAACATGAGGTGAGGTGAACCGTACTCATCACTAGGTGTGTCACTACCTGCTGAGCATTGATGTGATCAGTTTGCTAAGAGAGAGAGGAGGGGATGACCTAATACCCAAGAAAAGCGATGAAGTCATAGCCACCTGACTCATATTCCCAGCTGAGACCAGTTTCCCAATCTCCATAAGCCTGTGTGTGTGTGTGTGTGTGTGTGTGTGTGTGTGTGTGTGTGTGTGTGTGTGTGTGTGTGTGTGTGTGTGTGTGTGTGTGTGTGTGTGTGTGTGTGTGTGTGTGTGTGTGTGTGTGTGTGTGTGTGTGTCAGTGCATTCAAGAGAGAAAGTGAGTGAGTGTATGCCTGTCCAGAGAGTTGTTGGTGAGGATCATGCGTTTAATAGCGAAAGAGGGTGTTGAATAAACCTTGGTGTGGATATGTTTGTCACACCAATCCTACCACTCTCCTGTTACAAACACATTCCCTCACATACAGTAAATGGAGCTTGCCTTGTAGTGAGAGAAACACATTAACAGCCTCACTCACAAATACGTTTTATCGGGCTGTATTTATGGGTTGCCGTTCATTGAGAAAATGCTGCAGTTTCATTGACAACTTGTACAGTGTTCAGGGAAAAAACACAATCAATTGGATAAAGTCAAAGAGGCAAATAAAACCAGCAAGGACCAGGTTTAAGTGAATAACATATTGATAAGTGTCATGTTTGTCTAAGTCAAGCTAACTGATTATGGTTTATGTGAAATAATCTGCAATATTAAACTGATCCTCTTACAGAGGATTCTATTGCCGTCTTGTCTGCGCAAAGCTGATGCAATGCAGGGCATTTTAGGCTATATTCAGCTTAGAATGAGATATTAGTGCAAGATATGACATGGTGACATCATATGCAGGAGGAGTTACGTCATCCACATGTGCTGGTTCACTGTAAGACATCAGCATTTGGCGCCAGGCCAACATCTCCATTGTGCTCATAGCATCATTCAGGCGACAGCGGGGCACCAAACATGTCATGAAAGGACATCTGGACATGAAAATCAAAGGGATGCCCCTTGGGAGTTTCTTAAAGATGTCTTTACACTCCATTAAGTCCACTTTGAAAGACAGACACTGTCCATAGGTGGATACGGTGTTTGCATGAGTTGTTGGACAAAGAGATTGTTGTCTGTCTCTGTGGCACAGTAAACCAAAGCACCTCCCCACAGATGCAGCTTCCCTTTCAGAGGGTGCAGAAGGGAGACAGGCATAATCAAACAGCCAGATGGTCAAGATCATTGAGAGTTTTTTATGTGGGCATGTAACATGACTTCAGCACTCTGGGTTTTATCAAGCATCCTCTATACACGCACAGCTGATGAGTTTGTACACTCAAACTACTAGGTAATAACATCTGGATGTAAACCAGGCCTGCTGTGTCTGAAGTTTTAGCGGCATACTGTGTGAAACTTGTACTGGGGTGGGGTCAGATCCGGGTCCCTAAATGTAGGTTTATTGAGAGAAATAAAGTAAGGAATACAGTATCATCACAAACAGGCCCGTAACCCGGAGCCCCAGACAGACTGGGGTGGGGGGGAAAGATTATCCCTGATCTGTCCTCTTTATTGATTGGGCCTTGGGCTCCCTGCAGACCCCATTAATGGAGGCAGATGACCTCTTGGACAACACCGGCTCTGTGTGTCACTGAGAAGCTATCCCTTCTCCAGCGTCTGCCCCAAAGCCTCTTCCCCCATCCTCACACTCTCCCCAGCCCTCAAGCCTCTCTGCTGGGTTAGGGGGATACAGACCCCCTCCCCCAGTCCTTTATTCATCCCCAGCAATCAGGCTGTTGGTGCTGTTGTTGTCATAGAGGCCTTGGGGTTAGGTGGACTAATACAGGGTTTTTAATCCTGTATTCCTTTGTACATATTAGTTCCCCTCTCCTCATGGGCCAGCCTTGGGTGAGCACCCATTTCTGATTAGCACCCAGGGCAGGTGTCAGAGTCTAGACTCTCTAGACTATGATTATGCACAGGTGCACCTGAACTGACCTTTGTTGTGACAGTGTCTTTCAACACATGACATAGCCTACTCATCTGTAGTGACTCAGTCAGTGTCTCATGTCACCAGAAGAGAAAGTTGAGGGATTTCAATTAAAATGTCTTTACAAGGGATTCATTTAACTATTTACAAATTAATTACAGAGATTATGGATGAGAAAATTAGCTCATCTGCAGACTCTGGCACATTTACAGTACATTAATGAGAACACTGAAACGTTTACTGATTCATGTGAACTGTCCCTGTTAATAAATAAATGGCATATAACTAAATAAATCATAAATTAAATAATGATTTATTGAGTAATTGTTTCTCAGTTTCATACATACTCAAGTTGTAATGGCTGTAAAAACAATAATGGCGTAAACATCATCATGGTTATAAATTAGTGTTTTTATCAATGTATTAGGCTAAACATTCATTATGAACATGTATTACTGCTGTATTACCACATTATTAGGTATAGTTATTGTATAGGGATTTGTGCCCATGAAATGAGTGGCAGACTGTCTGATCACATACCCAGTCTGTCACATCCCAAATTAAGGACAGTTGTTGTTGTTATCAGTAGTGTGATGCATGACAAGGACACATACAGTATATGGTGACAAGTGATTAATTGAACTCACTCAGTGGGGTTCAAGCCCTCAGATAGTCTGGTTAAGCCAGTCCAGCCAAACCATATCCCCTTTGATAATACAAAGAGAGCATCAAATCATCCGATAATATTCATAATCGGTTAGGCTAACTATAGTTTTGTGAGTGCCCACCCATTTGAGGGTGGCTTTGGTGACAAACGTCAAGGTTTCCACAGTTAGTTCGATGGACACCAGAAACTGCAAGATAACATAATTGCTTATGCGAAGTGCACAGTAAGAATTAATGGAAACGGTCAATTACCGATCAAATGAACCGTATCATCGTTGGTAAGAGAGCAAGCAGTGATGCCCCCCACAGTTTGCCACAGCCCTGCCATGCGCACCCACTGCGCCCGCGACAGGCACTATAGGCTACATTAGAGATAGACTACTGTTCCGCTCCAATTCACTATTGAGAGTTTGTATTGTTCACTTGTGAAATTAGACATTGGAGACCTTTTAATTTAAAACACAGGAGATAGATTGTATTATTCAATTGTACTATTATGTTTATTATTATTATTACTACTAAGCACATGTGTCTTTGTGTTATTATAAAACCATGCCGCCAGGCGTGGCTTCTCTAGAGGACATTTTGGTATGTAGATTTCGCGAGGCAAACGCGGTTCTTTGTTCGCGCCAGGCAAGAAATGCTGCAAGCAAGAGCTCTGCTTACGGGAAATATGTAAGGACATTTTTTTAAAGATCCCTGCTGCACAGGGTCTGCAACGCCTGTTTGACAACTCCCTTTCTCCTCTCCTCCTCACCCCCTCCTCCTACGTTACAGCCCCCATGCGCAACGGCGCCCGAGACAACAACGCGGTGACCTGCCGCAACCCACGACGAGTGGGGTGGGCGGAACCCCGAAATATGTCACTTAACTCCTTCATTCTCGACAGACAGAATAACGCAAATCCTACCCAAGACAGTGAACGAACTCGTTAAGATTTCACAAATAAACTCCATCCAAAGTCCATCTATCCCTCAGTAGGCTACTGCGTCCCACCATATATAATACAACATTGGCAATATACCAAAACAGTACGCTCTGGTGCCCAAATAGTAACTTGACTCGGAAACAATCCTAAATGCATTCACTTTGGACATTTTATTGAGGGGGAATTATTAAGCTATAGCCCATGCATCCTTGTGTAAGTATCCTACAGTACAAAGACCGTTGCGGTCTTGCATTGCAGGGATGGGGAATGAGTAGCGTTGCTTGGCTCTAACGCATGGCTGATATGGACAAAGGAAAGGTGGAGGGAATATTTTGTATTTTTTTCCATACGCGAGGAAAAACGCGGGGGTTGGTTTCTGAGATGCCACAGGCTTGGGAACCTGAGACGGAATGGTATAACGGGAGGGCGGTTCGTTTTGTCTTAGCAAGGAGGGGACTGTGTACCAGACGGGGTGGAGTGATGCATAGCCTAGCCCCTCTCAGTGCAGACGGCCTTGTGTCCCGTTTGCCTAGAGCTGGGAGAATACTGTATCGCAAGTAGGCCTATAGCAGACAGAGAGGGGGGCAGGTCTATGGGAGGGACTAGCGCAGAGGGAGAATTGGAAGGAGGAGGGGGCAGGGAGGCGGCACGGGTGCTGTTTCTCCAGTCTCTTTCCCCTGTCTTTGTCTCACACTCTTTTGTTAGCCATGCCTAGCCTGCTGGTTCTAGCAGGGATCATGGAGAAAAATGGGGGCTACGGCGGGGATCTAGCCGGCTCCGGGTTCGGAAGCGAAGGTCTCCTGGTGCCACCCGACGAGGAAGAAGACGACTCCCGTGCCCTGAGGGTCGCGCTGGGCCAGCTGTCTCTACTGGGGCTTGGTGAAGGCGAGGACGGTGGCGGGGCTCCTGGAACGGGAGTACAGGATCGCAGTAACAATAACAATAACCATCACAACCATACCAATAATATTGGCGGAGGTATTGGTGACACAGGGCTTTTGCAAGGGAAGAACAAGTTATGTGTCCTGTACGAGGGTTCTTCAAGTGAGACGAAAGGACGAGGCTGCAACATAACAGAATGCGTCCCCGTGCCCAGCTCAGAACATGTGGCCGAAATAGTGGGGAGACAAGGTAAAGATTCCAACCAAATGTTCCTATTGAAAGTTATGTTGCAGTTCTGAGCTTAATGTTTCTCCCTGTAGTTTGTAGGGTGTTTTGATAATGCTCTATAACTGTTACGTTAGCTGGTGTTATTGATATAGAAAAGGGAGTGGTGTTATTTTTTGTTGTATTCTTCTACACAGGCTTCCTTGCCACTCTTTGGCCATGGTAACAAATCTGTTTCAAGTTAACATACAGTGGCAGAAACTGCAACATTGTTGCAACTAGGCTCCGTTCTATTGTCCGTCTAGTGATTTTCAAACGTGGGGAGACACAAAGCAGGACTGTAACCGTTACCTCATGGGCGCATTATTCTACATCCAGCCATCAATGTCAGCTCACAGACGCACACTTCAGGCAGGGATCGCACTTGCTTCCTTTGTCGTCTGAACGCGCGAGACTGTTAAAAAAAACGCAACGTGCTGCTTGCTGGTAACGGAGGAATCTCGTTCGCCCTGAAATGTTTACAAATTGTTTATTCTCTTTATTGTGAATAGAACTTGAATTTGAGTGACGATTGGTGTTTTCAAGCTGTTGTTTTCGGTTTCGTAAATTCTAATTATGTTAATTGTTTTTGTTGCTGACTGCCCCAGTGACACAATTAGACAATGGCAAGTGTGTTTCTCTATTTTCTCTTTTCTTGAGCAGTTTAAAAGTGAATTCCCAGATTTAAGATGGATATATCTGTGTATTGAGTAATTGTCGAAGACCTCGACATGAACTTGAATGACAGCAGCTGTCAAACAAAGGTGTGAAAGTGAGGGGAGGGGTACCTTATTAGGCAGTGTTACCAGTAGACACTTGGGATGATCATAGGAATCGAAGCGTGACTCAGCCAGAAGTTGGACCAACGTGTCGAGTTGAATGTTGTGTGGTTCTTCTATTTTCTGATATAAAATAAGAACAAATAATAACAAAATATGTTGCCTTTTTAAAACCTATTGCCCATATTGATATTGTGATCAACTCAAATTGGCTATTTATCGATTCTCCAGATTGCTTGTAACCTGTACAACTCTCAGAACCAGCAACTTATTGCTTTGTGCTACATGGTTGTTTTTGTTTGACTGCACCTATTGTTGACTGGCTCTGTTGTGATGCGTCCAAACGATACAGAGGGGTTGGTTAGACAAGCAGGGATAAATGGGTGGGTGGATGGTTGGTGGGTCAGAGGCACTGGGCATTAAAAGGGAGTCACACCCAACAACTCTGAAGTTGTGAACATTTTAGACCAAAATTTGTCATCTTTTAAAAAGGTATGTCAACTATCAATTCTGTCTTTGCCTCCATAGAAGAAGAAAAAAACATTGCTTCGTATTACCGTGTAGGTGTAACAATCTTAGCTATTCCAAATTACTCATCTTTGATGAGTGTATCAGAAAATTGAATTAAAATTGTGTCCTTGGCTTTTTAAAAACTTTGTCTTTTGTTTTTGCAGGTTGCAAGATCAAAGCCTTGCGGGCCAAGACCAACACCTACATCAAGACCCCTGTGAGGGGCGAGGAGCCTGTGTTTCTCATCACGGGCCGAAAGGAAGATGTGGCCCTGGCCCGGCGCGAGATCATCTCTGCCGCCGAGCACTTCTCCATGCTCCGAGCTTCCCGCAACAAGCTGGGTGTGTCCTTCAGCGGTTCCCCGCCTGCGCCCCTGCCGGGCCAGACCACCATCCAGGTGAGGGTGCCCTACCGCGTGGTGGGGCTGGTGGTGGGGCCCAAGGGTTCCACCATCAAACGCATCCAACAGCAAACCTGCACCTACATCGTCACCCCTAGCCGAGACCGTGACCCCGTCTTCGAGATCACAGGATCACCCAGCAACGCCGAGAGGGCCCGTGAGGAGATCGAGGCGCACATCGCATTCCGAACGGGAGGTCTGCATGACCACAACAATGAGAATGACTGCTTGGGGCCAGATGGCGGCAGCCCAGTAGGCTCCGGGGGTCTGGAGAGCCGCCTGCAGCAGGTGTGGGGTCTGCAGGGGGGCCAGCGCAAGCCGTTGACCAGCAGCTTCCGCCAGAACTTCTCAGATGCCATGGTTGGAGGAGGAGAAGGAGGTGGGGTAATCTACAGCAAGGGCAACTTCAACAGCCCTGGAGAGAAGCCCTGCTCCTACTTTGGCTCAGAGGGCACCCAGAGTTGGGGAGACCCAGACTACCCAAAACAGGTGGCCTTCTATGCCCAGCAGCGCTCCAAGAGCTTTGGAGGCCTCCCCCTGCCCCTGACCAGACTCTCTCCAGGCCTTCCTGACCCCTGTGGAGGGAACAACGGCAACTCCTCGGGCACCAGCATCACTATTCTGTCTGGCTCTCCTCATGCCCAGGCCCGCCGTGCCCACAGCGAGCCAACCTCGGGCGCGGGGTTCCCTGGACGCCTCCCTGTACCGGACTCGCCACCAGCCATCCTCCGGGACTGCATGACCTGCTTCGAGAGCAAAGTGACGGCCGCCCTGGTGCCCTGCGGCCACAACCTCTTCTGCATGGAGTGTGCCATCCGCATCTGTGAGCTCAACCATCCAGAGTGCCCGGTGTGCCACACCCTGGTCTCTCAGGCTATCCGAATATTCTCCTAAAAAACACCACGTCAGTTTTTACCATTCGTTTTATCACAGTGTTTGTTCGACAATTATTTACTATTATTATTATTATGATTATTATTATACTTTTCTTTTCTCAGAAAAAGTTAAAACAAACAAGCAGATATTTTAGAAGGCACTGCTTGCTTTACTAAAAAGTATAAGAAATATTTTGAATTTTTTCTTTTATATATATACATATATATTTTATAAAAGTTTTGTTTATAAGAAAAGTATAGTACCTAGCATTTTTTCAGTTTTTTTTTTACTGCTGCTGTTTTTCATTCACGAATCACAGTATGGGCGGAGTAGTAGGAACGTGAACATTTTACGATTCAGATTTATTTTACCATGAAGTGGTTTTATATGGAGAAAAGGAAGGAGGTGATCATTGAGGTTCAGTTTAACTCCCTGGTATCTTATCTGTACCTGAATGATATGGGAAGTCAAAATCAAACAGAAGGAAAAAGATTGAATCTTTCATTGCACCTTATAATCGTCTTAGTTTCGGATAGTCAGATTAATGATTGTCAATCATCCAGAAAAATTACGTAGCTGATGAAAAGGTAAATCCCTCAATGTGGCTCGAAAAAATGGAACAAGCTTTGATATTGTCACTGAAAGTCTAAATTTGTTCCAATCGAAGGACAGACTATTCCATCATTGTCATCTTTCTGACATTTGTGTCCCTTTACAAGCTTGTTGTTATACCTGGTAGTCCTCCCTAAACACCTGTTAGAATGGTAATAATATGGGACAGAATAGCAGACAAACGCCTTTTTTTATGCAGATATGTCTTACAGATTTCCTTTTTCACAAAGAGGTGAATGAATGCAACACATTATATTGCTGAAATATCACTGCAGTTTGGTGAAAAGTTTCAGCGATGCCTGTTCCTCGTGGCACTTGAAAAGCAGGTTTCTTTCGCCGGTGTTAAGCACTGATTTAATTTGTGAGGCCAAGAGCCTTGGAATTTGTCCAGTTGGCTAATTTGGGAGATCCGTCTCCCCGACGGACTAGTTTCAAAGCCAACTTATACCCACTTTATTGTCTTATGTGGTAATTTAGCTGTTATCTGAACGATGTAGGACAAAAAAACGAGAGCCACTTTTGACAGGCATCTCTCTGAGGTTTGCGCAGTTAGAGCGTCAGCCATTAGAGTGGACAGAAGCTGAGGAAAACACTGAGCTGTTCTCTGAATTGGTAATAGTGTGCCTAAATGAGCGAAAAGCTCCTAGAATATAGTACCACCATCCACAGAGCTCCCTCGCCACCCCCGTCCAGCAGCTTTGTATTTTAGCTCAGAGGCCTATAATTATCAGAGCTGTGCAGAAGCAGGTGTTTAATAGCCCCCTCTTTTTCTATTTTCTTTGGGAGTGGCTTACCCCCCCCCCCCGCGCTTACTGTTCGATCGTTGGCTGTTGAAGGTAGTAATGACTGCAGCTGACCCACAATGCATTGCCTCCCTGAGTGGGGCGTATTGTCTGGGCCCAGCGGTGGCGTGGGCCCGGAGTGCTCGGACACGGCCCGGGGAGACTCATTGATAATTAGGCAAATTGTCCGGTCCAGGTGCGGACCGTGTGGCGACCCTGGTGCTGAATGGGGGGTGAGACAGAGTCCCGGCGTGGGCTGCTGACCGCCCCACCCCTCTGTCACAGGCACAGAAGGTCCAGTCTGGGTGCAGCTGGGCGAATGGGACCCCTCCTTCCATATCCCCCTCCCTCTTTCCTTCTCTACTGCTCTGAGCTATCCCTACTGGGGAGAGGGGCCTCCTTTGTCCCAACACTCAGGAAAAAAGCAGCATATGAAAGAAAGAGACCAACTGAACAGGCTGCCAGCTCTGAAATGAGAGTGAGGGGACTTTGGAGAAAGAAAGGATATCTACAGTGTCAGTAGATACAGTAATTACCTAGTGTACAATTCTGACACACAGATCCAATTCTTTGAAATGCCCCACTGAACTAGATGTCTCCATGTGTTCTCAATAAGATAAGGGTATGAAAACATGCAGACATGTATCATTTAAGAGTACGAGGAGGCTGATCACTTGGAGTTCATCACCCCCCCCAATTTGGATGGAGGCCTTTGTGACAGAGAGCGAGTGCAGATCGAAGTTTCCATAGAGTACCCCCCCCCTTTATCTCCTGTCTGTATGGGACATCCTGCAGCTGCCCACTCACCACAGACACACAGGCTTAGCCAATGGCAGGCTAGCACTGGGCCTTCAGAATGAAATCAGACGATTGTAATTGACAGGAAAGCGGAGGAAACGCCCCATTTAGCCACCACTCATGCTGAATCAAATTACACACCCTTTGCCTCTGCCTTAGCCCCAGCCTGGGGATTTCAGAGGGAGGGAGGGGGGATTAGAGCCGTTGGAGGATAAGAGGGGGGCTTTTTGGGGTGGAGAGAGAGAGAAGGCTGCTCCCAAAGAAAAGAGAACCTGCAGATCTAGTCTTTGTGAGAGGGGTCATCTGTGTGTCTTCAGTGAAGGGGTAGTTAGAAGGCTGCTGCCTCATGTTTGCTGGTGGTGGCAGGTGAACAAGGACATGCTGGTGATTCAGCTGGCCTCCCACTAACACTGCATCAGATCACTCTATTAAGTTGTTTTTTCAGGAGAACTCTTTTGCTCAACTTTTGTCCATCAAAATATGATGAATAGTTACAATAGACTGTTGTCCCTAGTCTAGGCAGCAACAGAGCCCCCCTTTCCCCCATTGTATTGTCAGCAGACCACTCCTGTTGTCCATGGACTGTGAAGAAATAGAACTGTACTTTCAGAGTATCTAAATTCTATTACATATTTAGAAATTAATTGACTATTTATTAATGGGGAGAACTGCAGAGTGGTTTGGTCTGAACTGTCAATGGCAATTTCAAGGCAGTATAACACTGTTAACTGAATATAGTATTTTCTATTCTTTTTTATTTTGTTTTAAGCCTTAATATTTTGTATTAAAAGATACATATTGCTTTCACTTTGGCATGAAAGTTTAGTGACATACAGTAGGCCTTCAATAGTATTGCCCCTTAAAAAAAACTTTCACGGAACTATTTGTCAGAAAATAATGTGAATCAACCGGGTTGGGAGGGATTAAATTGAATTGGGAAATTAGGCTCTTAAACCCTTTACATTAAAATATAGAGTAAAGCACCTTATTATAAGAAAACACATAGAATTAATACCAAACCGACCACTGATGGTGAATATTTCTTCATAGATTTTGAAAGACATGCACATAAGGTTTCCCTATCATGTTTTTATAATATAATTATTGTTATTCCTTATAGTAGTGGTATTATGGGAGACCTCTCATCCATTCAGTCAGTACTGATGACTTGGTTGAGTTTGCACTGGTTTAATGTAGAGGGCTTTTTAGAGAGTCACTGTTTTAGAGGCTGTGGGAGAAATTTGCATTGTGCTTTATGAGACAGGATTCTGCACATCTGTGTATGTGTGCATATATATATATATATATATATATATCAGTAATTTACATCCAGTCAAATGCCTGCTATATAAGTGGGATTTTGATTATTTTTACAAGGTGAAAATATCCTTTTGAATTTGTTTGTGGACTTTTAAGATCACTTTGATATATATATATATATATATATATATATATATATATATATATATATATATATATATATATATATA
This sequence comes from Salmo trutta, assembly GCF_901001165.1. Classification (NCBI taxonomy): domain Eukaryota; kingdom Metazoa; phylum Chordata; class Actinopteri; order Salmoniformes; family Salmonidae; genus Salmo; species Salmo trutta. The sequence continues at coordinate 53,598,112 of NC_042959.1, read as the reverse complement.
TATATATATATATATAATGTCCCCTCATCCTTAAACACAAAGACGTATATTGATAGGCTACTTATATGTATGGATCTAATAAACTTAAGCATTTCATCAAGTCAAATATATAGATAAGAATACCACAATACCACATACTGTAATGATGAATACAGGGCTGTATTGATGTTTCCACTGACATATACTGATACATTCTCTCAAATATGTAAAGACATGTGTTCTAAAATATTCCTAGATCCTTTTGGATGAATCAGGTTATGTACATTAGGATGAAAAGCAATAATGTCAATACTGCAACAGTAAACAAAAGAGCCAGTTTAGTAAGTTCATAGAATTCAGCACCATCCATAACGCAACCTTGATTCATTTGAATATTATTCAATTTTTGGTCTAATATCTTCTAAAAATGCATATGGATTTATGCCAATGTAGGATGAGAAATGTAATTAATTAGTAACAGTTTCAGGCACAATAGCATGTTTTTGTTGCTTTCCTACATCTTGCTTATAGTCATTTTTGACTACTTAATCCCATCATTTTCACATTGAATATTAATAAGACTGCAAGTATACCTCAAATACAGGGTGTGCCAACACCAGTGCAACCTCAAGATTTCCTCCTCTTAGTATATGTGGAATTTTGAGATCACAATACCTGTTATTTGGAAGAAACCAATTGCATTGTACAAGTAAGCTTTTTAGTGTAAACATACAATGCTTTTCAGGAACATAACATGAACAATTGAGGCATTTCCTGTCTGTCGAAAGCAGGAACTCATAACAACTTAAATCACACACTAAAGTAGACACAATGGTAAAACAGAAGGTTGGATTATTTCCATAGGATCTGTCGAAGACCTCTTCCATATGAACGTATTCTGATGCCCAATGCATTGAGACAAACATTTTCATCACTTGGGAAAGTAGCATTTATTTAACATGTATTACTCTGTATTTATTCATGTTTAGGGAGAAACGTTTATAGTTACCATAAGCATATCATGAGAATATATTTCAGTTTTTAGATTGGTTCCAAAACATATTTTGTAGCTGATTTGATGGCACAATTTAATTATTTCTTTATGCTGTCTGTTATAAGTAGTTGTCATTATCCAGCATTTAGCTGATTTAAAATAAAAGGTCAAAAGGTAGCCAAAGAACAAAACCTTGGAAGAGGTTCGAGGACATCTATAGGAATTATATTGCTAATCGTAAGCTTACAATTCTACGAATGTTAACACATTTCAAACTTATCATAGTTTGGATTTATTAATGAAGGTGGCTGAGGTCAATACAATAATAATCAGCTTTTGTTTTTAATAACCCGCTAGTGATAGTTTTGTCAAAAGTCATACAGCACACAAGCTTCAGTCAATATCTGTGAAATGGAGCTTGTCTCAATAAAGACATCCTGTTTCAGTTTGGTCTTTTTTTATGCTACAGTAGCTTCAGTGATCAACTACCCAATCACTGCCCAAAGACACCAGTCCTAATGCATCACCCTCTTAAGTTTGATTTATATTGGTATTATTGCCAACTTAGATTTATGAATAATGATGTCAATAAGTTTTGTTTCATCATCACAGCTCTTAATATGAAAACGCTAGACTTGTCTTAGGAAGTTTATGTTTCTTCAGAATGGGGCAGGAACACATACTAAATGAGAAAAATAAGGGTTAGAGATTTGTCTTTGTTTACAATTCTGTTCAAATTCATGTTGAATTTCAGCTGAAGGGCTAGATTTGCCTCAAAGACCCCAGACTGAACAATAGTTGAATAATGCATAAGAAAGTTGTTAAGATTACACAAATACCCTGCAGTATCTTTGTTAGAGTTCAAAAACAATACTGCGGTTTTAATTTAATATTGTTTCTAGTTAACTTTATTCTCCATGTCGAAGTATGATAGCTGAAGTTTAGTACAGTATATAAGAGTAACAGTAAAATTAAGATCCCATGGCATTAACATATTTCATCAACATAACCACAAGGTGTATAAAAAGCTTTAAAGAAATTAAGATGGACATATATTTAATTCCATATATTTACCTTGAGGTGTAATTGATATAGAAATTCAAATAATGACTGTCTTATAAGATGAGGTATAGCTTGATATATGCACCCAGTATATGAAGTACTCCCACTTCCTTTAGTGGAGAAACAAAGATGGCGGTGAGAACTCTTAGGGGGATTTCTATTTCATTAACTATTTTTTTCAATTGTTAGTGTTCTTTATAATATATTAAAGTAACCATAGAAACTCTGAACAGTTTTCTTCTCTTTAACAAATGTACAACTCTTTATGCATTATGTATAACAATAATAGCACCCCTTTCAAGGAGTGATAGGAAATCCTTTAAATTGATGCACTTAAGCAATTATTCTGACCTATCATAATCACAAGATGAGCAAGTAATGCATTTGAATGTAAAATAAATTACCATTGCACTCTTTTTACCTTTTGGTTTATACATTTTAAAGTGAGCTGGAAAGAATTTGTGAGAAGGTTTCACCGCAGTCTATAGAGTTCTTCCACATACATTTATAGAAAGCAACTTTAAAAATGAATATTATTACAGTTTCTTAAATCTATTTTGCTAACATGGGTTATTATTTCATAGAAAGACGAGGATTAAGTCAGTTTCAGGATGTTATTTATGAAAATCTTAAAATGAAGAAAACATATTTATGAGTAACCTCAAGAAATTTGTTTTTTAATTAAAAATACAAGAAGTTAATATATTTCTAAACACAGGAAAGTTGGTTTCTACTAACGGTTTAAAAAATAAAATACGTTTTATTTATGAAAGTTATGGACTCACCTCCACACTGTATTTCATTGTAAATGAAATAAGAGTTGATGTGGGTTCCCCATAGCTTATATTTTAACTTCCGATATGCACTATT